>NC_042616.1:412121886-412802562 GCF_901001135.1 Rhinatrema bivittatum | reverse complement strand
ATCCGTCTTGTGCAATGAATTTATGACCTTTTTCTGTGGCAAGATTGTTAAATTGTGTGTAGGCTTTGATGGATATCCAAACTGGTTCTTACAACTGCCAGACCATGTTCCGGTGAAACGGGATAAATTGACAATTATGTCCCAGGTAGAAATCTCTCAAATAACATAGAGAGTTGAGACGCTCTTCCCACTCCTCGATAACACATCCCCCCTCCTCCTTACAAACAACAGTACAACTTTCATTGGTTAACAAAAGGCTGGAGTTTATAATTACCTGAACCCGAGCCCGATACTTTAACATAAAATCAAATGAAACCCCCTTTGCCCCACCCTGCCAACACCAAGAGCCTTCCACCATGCCCCAGTGGTAGGGCTAATCAGTGTCCATCTCTCATCTTACCCCGCCTCTTCCCAGCGAGGGTAAGCATGCGGCCTTGAGCATCAGCCCCCTCTTGCTCATTGGCCATCTCGTGTAGCAGCCCCCAAACTACACAAGATCCCCCCCCCCCCCTCCGAATGCCCCTTTACAGTAAATAAATAACACTTCACAACATTGGGCTCGAGTTTACCGCCACTAAACAAGGGCAACATTAGGTGACCTTGTACTCCCAACTGCGGCCCTGCTTGAACTTACAAAATCCACTGCTCAAATCCCTCCTGGAAGGCATTATTAAACAAATCTGTGCCCACGTCAGAGAGATCCACCCCATCACCCCGAAAAATACCTATTAACCCCTCCCAAGACCAGTCGTGCCGGACCCAAAAACCCCCTTGCCACAACACCCATTTACCGATCTGCCTGTTTAATTTTGTCACCCTTCTTTTCCATAATGGATCGCTTTTATGGCATAACCTAACTATAATATCTGACCACCCAACCCGAGTATAAGGCATTCCATTGAATATGGATGCAAAATTCTTTCTTATCATTGCCACTAACTCCCTGCATGAACAACTCCTGATATCATTGCCCCCCAAATGAATAAGTAAAAGTTGCGGACAACCCCACTCCCCAACCCGCTCTTGCAGAAAGGATATCAATTTGGACCATTTCATTCCCCGAATACTGAACCACTTGATTGTCCATCCTCTGTCGTCCAGTGTCAGATGCTCCCCGTAAGGTCGCTTTGCCACTCTCCGTTGAGCCAAATGAACAAAAGAATGGCCCATGACCCAGGCACATTCACGTACGCAAGGGACCCCCCATGATTCTGCAAGACAAAAAACCATGAAATCCTGCAAGCTTCAACTTGCTTATTTCCTAACGTACGAAAAGAATGCTTTCGATCTCCACCTGCCTGTATCTCGAATTGCTTGCTCTGAGAACTCCAATTCCACCGCTGATGTAGCCGCTCCTATGTGGAATGAATAGGAAGTATAACGATTTGTGTCCCATCCCTAACCTTGTACCACACGCTTCAAAATTGTCGAAAATTGAAAAGCAGTTAACGGCTCTCCATCCTCATGTACCAAAAAAGAACCGGGAACGGCAGGCCTCATGTTCACATACTCCTGAATGGATCTCACTGGACAAACTGAAACATCTCGTGCAGGAATCAAGGTTATCACGTGACCTCGTCCCCTTTGGTCCACTTTTGAATGATGAATACAGAACTTAACCACCCTACTGTATTCCCACACATGACTGGCCCATAATCCCGTCCTCTGAGCATTCACCCTAGAGCTCACCACCAATTCCCGCACCCTCATGGTACCAAAAAATGCCATTACAATCGTCGTTCAAAATAGTAATACCTCATACTGGGACCAACAAACCATTTCCTATCACTATGAGATCCCCATACCGAATGGGCAGCCGCTTATCGATCACCCATGCCCTCTCCCTACCCCAACCACTCAACATTCTTTTCACCACGAAACTTAATACTGGGTTACCCCAACCCCTTAACCTCTGAAAGAAAGCGAACCCTGCTATCTGGGAACGTACTGATGCCAATGAATACCCATTATCCCTTGCCCACAGAATAAATTGCAGCATGTCAATATCATCTATCGGGCCACCCCGCCATCCTGCTGCAAATAAAGATCGCATCACCACACCGCATCCCCCTGCATACGATGCCCAAGTGGCCGGGGCCATGGATTTCCTTATCAACGACCATGCTGCTGTAGGCCAAGCATCCATAGATGCTCCGGGGAAAGTACTCCCTCCGACCCCGCCTGCGGTGCCAGCTCTCTGAAGACCTGCCACTTAAAACGAGAAAGAGTATCCGCAGTCAGATTTCTCGTTCCCAGAATATGCCTTGCTGTTACATGAACATTCCAGGTCAAACAGTGGAAAACGAGTTCACACAGTAAAACAGACACCATGTTGCATTTGGCCGACTGTTAATAACCTGAACAACTCCCAGGGTGTCACACCAAAACACTACCCGTTTATTTGCAAGTCTCTCATCCCATATAACTAACGCTACCACTATGGGAACAGTTCCAAAAACGTTATGTTCTTCGTAAGGCCGTCCGCCACCCACGATATTGGCCATGGCTCCGCATACCACTGACCCTGAAAATATACCCCAAACCACAAGATCCCACAGTATCCGAAAACAGCTCTAATGCTTGGTTTGTGACCTCTTCATCCTGCATGATATAAACTCCATTAAAAGACTCAAAAAATGCTTCCCAAACTCCTAACTCATCCTTCACCCGGCGAATTACTCTAATAAAATGATGACCTGCTCGCACACCAACGGTAGCCAAAGACAACCTACAAATAAATGCCTGACCCATAGGAATCACCCGACAAGCAAAATTAAGTTACCCAATTAACGACTGCATCTGATGCAATGTCACCTTTTTCGCCCCCCACAAATCAACTGCACCAGCCCTCGCAACTTATCCACTTTGTCCGCAGGCAAACGCGACACCATTGCCACAGAATCCAACTCAATGCCCAGGAAAGTGAATTGCGTCACGGGACCTTCTGTCTTATCATGCGCTATAAGGCACCCCCATCCTACTTGCCTCTTGCAAAAATCCATCGAGCTGCATCTGGCACACACCCAACTGACTTGGCCCGACAAACAGAAAGTCATCCAAGTAGTGTAACAAACTTACACTTTCAGTACACTGCTCCACTACCAATTGGAGAAACGAACTGAACGCCTCAAAAAAGGCGCAAGATACCGTGCAACCTATAGGCAAACAACGGTCCACAAAATAGTGCCCTTTGAAATGAAAGCCCAAAAGAGGAAAGCTCGCGGGGTGAATAGGCAACAACCGAAAAGCCGATTCAATATCTGCTTTTGCCAAAAGTGCACCTCTGCCGGCCTGACAGATTAATGCCACTGCTGTATCGAATGAAGCATATCTCACTGAACAAACACTTTGAGGAATAAAGTCATTCACTGATGCACCTTTCGGAGACGATAGATTTAAAATCAGGTGGAACTTACCTGGATCCTTCTTCGGAATGACCGCTAATTTTCTGATCCTTGTTCTGTGTAAACCGAAGTGGTATGCACTAGTGCATGAACTCCGGTATATAAAAGCCTAAAAATAAATAAATAAATAAAGGCGACAAATGCATTCGATCAAATGGCTGATGGGTGAACGGTCCCGCTATCCGCCCCAATTGAACCTCCGCTTCTAGTTTATCTCTAGCAATGTCAACATGTAGGGATGCTGACTGAGAATTCCTCCCACTGCCCCCCACCCCAGGGCCCATATACGGTATAACAAAACCACCCTGAAATCCCATGTATAAGAAAACCACTGCTGAACTATCCGGATAACTCTGAAGTCACCGACCTAACTCCTGCAAGACTATCGGGGACTCCACCTTACACTGTACTACTTCCTCATTTACTCCCTCTAGGAGGGGGCATTCCTTGACCCTGGGTACATTTAGTGGCCGGATGCGACCCTCCGCACGCTGAACAAGCATGCCATTTTGTCCCAAAACCTTTCATCATAATTAAGCCAAGCCCAACCTTCATAGTCCTTAAAAGCCCCTAAAATATTATCTGCATAGGCAAGTAGACCACCGAACTGCGAAGGATCAAAGTGTCCAACCACACTTGCCAATCTTAAGAAACCCTGAACCCAATTCACTATATTCTTAGGAATTTTGGGCCCTTCCCTCTTACCCTTCTTCTTACCCTTCTTCTTTCCTTTCTTAGTCCTACATCTACCTTCCAATAATCTGAATACGTGACATACTTCCTCTTGCGAATACACTTCCTAAGTCATCTGGGAACACCCTCCCACAACTTGGACAATGGGCAACAGCTGTGTGCCCTGCCTAATGCTTTAGCCCTTCCTCTAAAATCGATCGGTAAACGGGCCCCGACTCCGAAGAAATTGAAGAACCAGACGAGCTGGATGACGAACGGAGGAGAGGAAACGAACACTTCCTTTTGCACTGTCCGGAGTCAATTTGCACCGCCTCCTGTTTGCGCTTACCTGAACCCGATACCTCTACTCCGTCACCGACAACCTCGGCTGACTGTGCTGCGTAAGGGGAACCTCTCCCATCCCATCTGCGCAGGTCCGGCTGATATTCCTGTTCTTTCCACGCTTCTTGCCTGGACGTCCTTGGTAACACCTCCTCTGCCGGCTCTGAAAGAAAAGACTGCCCCCACGCTGTGCTGCCTTTCTGCTCTCTAACAGTAACCCCTTTTGCCAGCTTTTTTCTAGAAGAAGGGGCACTAGCCGCTCCAGGAAACCCAGCACTCCACTCATTCCCTCTGCCACCTGCTGTCACCTCACCATGAAGAAAAGAACTACAAACTTAGGGCCGCACCAGAGAGGCCTTCCTCCAAAGCCAACCCATCCCTTCTTGACTCCCCCCAGGGACTGGAACAGAAGCCACCAAACCCTGGGCAGAACCTCTCCTGACTGCTACCATCCCACCGCTGGGGGGGGGGGGGGGGGCGGTCCCTGCGGGAGAGGGGAACTGGGGCACCGGAAGCCTAAACGAAGGGTCTGCACTGCTGGGGGCGGGGCCTGGTCCCTCGGGGAGGAAGAGCTTCATGCCTGAGGCATTCAAAGAAATGTCAGCCTCGGAACCCGAAAGACAACTCGTTGGGTGGGTAAGAGGGAGAGGGGGTGGAGGGGCCGCCTGCTCCACCTCAGCCGACTCTCCCCAGAGTCAGCCACATCCTGGGGGGGGGGGGGGGAGGCATCTCCGCGAATACAGGGGGGTGGGACCTCAGGGTGGGAACCAGTGCAGTCGGGGGAGCCCAGTAAAGCTGTGCTTACCTGACTGACAGGGTGGGCTGAGGAGGCTAGGCTCATCGCTGCGTGCAGCAGGGAGGCAGGTATGCTTCCCGACATCCCTGCGGAGTTCTACCACGATGCACGGTCACGGGACTCGTGGTCCCTCACACGTTTGCTCATGACTTGCGAAGAGAAGGAACAATAACTAATAAAAAAAACTTTAAATTTTTTTTTAAAACTAACCGCCACAAGCGCCATAAAAAGACTGCCAACTGAAAAAACGAAAGCGAAACAAAATCCGCTACCTCAGCCTGCCCGGACCATCTGAGGCATGAAAGCACGGCGCCAACGATAACTGTTGCTGGCACCCAACAGCAAAGGAGCATTTCAAAATGCCCCTTTGCCATTGGCTGCCTCTGCTGGGCGCCTCCCCCCCCCCCCCCCCACTCCCCTTCGTGCGCTTCTCCTGCTCACAGAGCACTCCTCTCCTGTTATTGTTGGCGGCACACATAAGAATGCACCACCTTAACTTATTTCTGCAATTAACTTTTCATCAACTCCCTTAAATCTTTGCAGTACTGTTTTGCTTAAAACACTTAGGGGCCGATGCAATATTAAACGCGGAAAGCGGGCGCTGACTTTTCAGCTCCCGCTTTCTTAACGCATGTATGGCACCAGCAAGGGGGGCACCATGCAATAAACAAATTAGGGGGTCGCGACCCCACAGTTACCGGCGTTTATCGGCGTCAGTTTTCATAACTGCAGTCAGCCGGTTATGAAAACCGATGCCGAGCATATCGGCGTCGGTCTTCAATGCTGCCGGCTGAGGTTCTTTTTTTTTTTACTTTTAAAGAAGTATAGAAAAGCATTTTTCTGCTTTTCTGTACTTTTTATCAATGCACTCAGCTATTAACGCCTGAGATGCACATTTATTTTTTTGCATTTGGAGTGATGAGTGCTATCTCATTCACTCCGCATTGGACGCATGTTAAATAGGCGCTAATCCCCCTATTGTATTAGGGGGTGGATTAGCGCCTATTTAACCCACGTCCGACTGCGTGTTATGCAGCTCGGCTGAGCGCACTGTATTGCATCGGCCCCTTTGAGAGGCACTCTGTCTATATCTTACATGTACTATACTCTTTCCTTAGTGAGAGGGAAATTACCACCAGTTTTGAAGCAGGCCTCTGTTAGACCGTTATTGAAGAAGCCTTGCCTGAGCCCCTCTGAGCTGTTTAATTATCGTCCTATTTCTTCATTAGCTATACTAAGATCTTTGAATCAGCTGTTCTGAAACAACTCGATACTTTTATTCAAGAGCATGAAGTTCTGGATCAGTACCAGATTGGATTTTGCAAAACCATAAGTAAGAAACTCTTTTTTTAATCAAGTTTTGATGTAGTTAGGAGAGGTGTTGATGACAGTTAACATTTTGTACCGGTGTTACTTGACGTTTCCAAGGCATTCAACATGCTTGACCACAGGATTTTGATATATCGCTTGTGTGAATGTGGGATGTCTGGTACAATTCTCAATTGGTTCCAATCCTATCATTTTAGAATGTTCCCAGGTAGTTAGGACTGACGCATGTACATCAGATTGACAAACTTTAGTCACCAGGGTGCCTAAGGGATCCACCCTTTTGCCCACGTTATTTATTTATATGGCTCTAATCTGTTGGCTAGACTTTGCTTAGGTTACTGTTTGTATGCCGACAGTATATAGTTTTATATCCCAGTTCAGTCATCTTGACCTTCTAAATTTGAGATGTTTTCAATTTGTCTTTTGTCCATGAGACAATGGCTTGCTCACAATAGACTTGTGTTTCATTTAAACAAAATTGAAGTGATTGTCTTACAGCGAGCCAACTATTTCACAAGTCCCTTCATCTTTTCTGTGTGAAGGTGTTGTGATACCAAGGAATGGTCTCAGATTCAAATATTTCATGTTGGAAACATTAAAGCTGTAGCCTGAGCACAGTTCTTTAAATTAAGGCTTGGCATAAATGTAAGCCTTTGCTGGGTCAGGTCCTGGTTCTTTTGAGCCTAGTACTTTGATCTTTCTGGGAATGTTTGTGAATGTACTTCAGGCATTACAGCTTCTGCAAACTGCAGCTGCCCGAGTGCTTTCTGGCCAGGGTCTGAGGACACACATTATGCCAGTGTTACACAATCGACGCTGGCTTCCAGGAGAGTGGCAAATTAATTAAATATAAATTGGCTCTTATGACTTTATAAAATGCTTCGGGAGGATGCACTTCCCTGGATGAATGCAATGTTACATGTTTATAATTCTCCTCAGTCCCTGAGGTCCTCTCAGAAAGGCCTGCTTGTTGTGCCAGTTGTTCTGACACACTTGGCTTGCTGAAACACGTGAGGAAACTTTTCCATTGAGGGTCTGGTTTTATGGAACTCGCTGCTTATGGGTCTTTGGCTGATATCTTGTACGAAGACATTTAAGAGCTTGCTAAAAACCTATACAGTATGTTTCAACAGGCCTTTTCCTTAATGTCCTACTAATTTATTGAGAGAAGCTCTTTTCAAGGTGGTAATGTAATCTTTGGTTGTACATGGATGAGCAGCGTAGTAATGTCTCTGTATGATCTGTATCCTTGTGTCTAAATTTTATGAATGTTTTTATGTAAGCCTCATTGAGCTGTGGATACTAGTAGCATAGAAATATTTTAAATAAATACATACTGTGAACTATACACAGGATCCAAAAAGTCCATCTTGCAATCACTACTCTGCAGCCCAAAAATATTCTTCATTATTAAGTTTCTTTAATTGAAATCCTTTAAGCATTTCCTCTGCAGTCACCCTAAAATCCTCAAATTATCTCAGCAAGAATGGAATCTGAATGGTTTGTGTTGTGCAGAAGTCTCATCTGCTGGTGAGTACGCAGGATTTGTGAGTATTGGTTTTGCTGGGGAGAGTTTGTGAATACTGAATTAATTCTGTGTGTAATTTTAAGGTTGAAATTTAATTCTGAACATATTTGTGCGTGCTGGGAAAGTCATGAGGCAGAGTGAGGTGACCGCCTCAGGCAGCAACATTTTGGGAGCGGCAAAAAGTGACCCCCCCCCCCAAAAAAACACTCCTGTGGCAGCCACCTCACCTTGCCACCAGACAAGAACCTGCCAGGTTCAGATGCCGCAGCCTGGAAGAGCCCCGAGAGTGATGTGTGGCAAGTTCACACCTTACGCGGGCCTACAGTGGTGTCTCGTGACATGCAGCTCAATGACGTACCCGCTGAGGAACCTCGCACGGCGCAGCTCGATGACATTCCCACCCCCTGCCGGCCTAGAGAAGAGCATGGTGCAGCTCGATGATGCACCCGCAGGGTTTCACGTGCCCCTCCCATGGGCCTGCAGAAGAGCGACGCGCCCGTGGAGTTTCCCATCCCCTCGCAGGCCTGCAGAGGAGCCTGGCATTGTGCAGTTCAATGACGCGCCCACAGGCCTGCAGAGGAGTCTCTTCACACAGGATTCCCACCACCCTCAGGCCAGCAGAAGAATCTCAGGGCATCATCGATGGTGTCTCCACTCCACCAACAGAAAGAAAAGGAAGGAGGAAAATGGGGAGGAAGGGAAGTGGACTGAGCGGGAGGGAAGGGCCTGAGGGAGAAAGAAGGGGGTAAGTGTGAAAGAGTAGAGGGAAAGGGTGAGAGAGAGGCGAGGGATGAGGTGGTGAGAGGAGAGGGTCAATGAGTGGGGAGGGAAGAGAGTAAGAAGAGGGGTGAAAGAGGAGGGAAAGGGTTGAAGGGGTGAATGAACAGGAAGGGGTGAGAAGAGAATGAATGAGCTGGGAGAGGTGGGTGAGGGAAGGCAGTTGAGTGAGAAGGGAGAAGAAGAAAAGGTGGGGGAGTGAGAGGAGAGTGAAGGGAAAGGGGCTGAGTGAGAAAAGAAGGTAAAAGGGTGGGTAAGTGGGAGGAAAGAGGAGGGGATGTGCCTGAGAAGAGGTGAGTGAGAGGGAAAGATGGTAAAGGGTGGGAATTAGAGAGGGAGCAAAAATGTATTGGGGGTGTTTTCGTGGGATAGAGTACAGGACTGCCTAGGATGCTATAGTTTTAGGGGGCAGCTCTGCTTTGTCAGGCCTGTGATAATTGTGCCTCCTTGTTCTTCCTGCCTGCATGGGTCTGTTAAAGGAAATTATATTATATGGGCTTGCCCAGGTGGAAAGAAGGAGACACAGCCGCTGCAGCCATAAGGGATAGTAGTTGATTTATTTTTCACATAAAAGAAATATAGGTTGTGAGATGGACCTGTGGTTCAGATGCTAGCAAAGTGTGTGATGGTGTAAGCAATCGAATCGTGATCAATTTTGCTGTCCACTGGGGCCAGCAAGTCTTGGAGACAACATGGAGATAATATGCTCTGGCCTGCAGAGGAATGGAAGACTCTGTAGTACTGCAACAAACCCTGCTGTCCATCAAGTGATACTGAAGGATGGTCTTTGACTTCTCTCGGGTCAGCAAAGGCTTTCTGAGAGTTGTCTCATCATGCTGGCTGATGGGATAAATTGGGTTGGAAATTGAATTTATTTTGTTTTCTGTAGCATAGATTATTTTCAACGGCAGGGGAGAAAGACCGATACTTCACGCATATCCAGCATAGCTCTCTGCTTCAACGGCAGGGGAGAAAGACCGATACTTCACGCATATCCAGCATAGCTCTCTGCTTCAACGGCAGGGGGAATGAAGAAAAGTCGATCTATATACAGACAACAACCAACAAGGACTGAATTACATAGTCTGGGTAAACAAATAAGCATGGGTGTAGCTTGCTTATTGCGGCGCTTACTACCCCTAACTAATCAAGCATGATATTTCACTTAGATGCAGTTCCAACACTGCTCTCTGCATTAATGGTGGGGGTGGAAGGGAAATAGAACCAAAGAGCTAAGAGAAACAGATAAGTATGAGAAAAAAGAAGTGTGAAGCTTACTGGGCAGACTGGATGGGCCGTTTGATCTTCTTCTGCCATCATTTCTATGTTTCTATAGTAGTGCCGGCATGCATGGCCAGAAAAAAGGAGCAGGAGCTGCATCAGCCCACACCTCAGGAAAAAAGAGGAGTCTCGTCAGCTGTGTGGGCAGAAGGTGGAAACTGCTGCTGCTGCTGCATGTGAGCTCCAGAGGGGGAGAAGAGTGAGTGTGTGGAAACATCTGAGAGAGGGCGAGACTGTGTGTGTGTTTGTGAGAATGTACATATTTGTGTTAGAGAGTATGGTATTTGAGAGGGGACAAAGTTTGTGTGCAACCTCCTTCCCCCACTAATCCACAACAATCTCGGGGTGACTAGAAATCAAAGTTCCAAGGTATGGAGAGCATGTCATTTTTTATTCTTACTGCTTCTTATTATTGGGGGTGGTTGAAGTGTCTGATGTTTTGAAATATTTTATTGTTTTTTTCAGAACTTTTAAAAAATATTTTATGAGTTTATTGAATGATGATCTATTTGTTAGCTGGTTTGAAATAAGTATTCCTTTTTAGTAATATGTTTTTACTATTATGATTGCCATGTTATATTTCTTGATTTTATTATGTTTATGAGGAAGAGCATTGTTTCTCTTTTTTTTCCATTGTTGCACTCCATAGAGACTGGCTTCTTGTGGTTTCCAGTTCAGTTTTTGTCTGCACGTGTCTGTCTGTACTTTATGATCACTTTGTTGTATATTTGGTGAATGTCTGTATTCTGCATGTGTGACCATGGTAAGGCTTCTGTGCAATTTCTTTAGATGTATGTACTTTCTGCATAAGGATCTCTAGCAGTTTAGCTTATTCTGTTTTCCTAATGGGAGGTGTATTGGAGTTTTAGGGCCTGGTGTAATATTTTCAGTATTGCCTTTTCATAGGTAGGGTTGTTACTGTGTGCGTGCTGGCAGTTAGTGCTGTTTTGGTATGAGAGCTTTACTATATTATAATTGAGTTTACTTAGGGCTTTCCGAGGACCAAGCCCACACCCAACATGCTTTACAATCTGACAAATACCATATGAGTTCCACGTGTCTTTTCTGCATGCACTACAGTGGTTGGCACCATAGCAGTGCATGTAAAAAATAAATATGCATGTTGTGATATTTTTACTTCAGAAAACTAAGCTTTGAAGGTCCTTTCCCATGTAAAATCTGTTATAAAATGCATAATTTTTAATTGTGTGTGTGGTGAGGGCCAGGAGGAGGGGCGTTGCAAGACTGTAAGGATCGCCCAGGGCACCTAACACCCTTGGACTGCCCAGAAAATGGCGCCACACACAGTCCCTCACCACTCGTCCTTCTCCTCCAGGGGGCAAATGCTGGGGAAAAGGTGGGAGGCAGGTCTTAGGGATCCTGGGAGTGTGGCAGGGTTGCTTCTTAGAAATATTATCACTGACACTCTGTCTGCTACTCCTCTGGGAACTTCTCTGGAACCCCTGTTTTCCGCCTTCTGCGGCATTTCAAGTCATCGAAAGGGCCATACTACAAAGAGACCCCCCCAGCCCTTGGACCTCTAGATGATTTGAGCTGTGCCGTGCCTTTTCTGGGGGTGAGGGGCGGGGGAGCACCATCTCGTCCTTTGCCTCGGGCAGCAGTTTGTCTTCAGCTGCCCCTGGGTGTGAGAGCTGGTTCCTGGACAAGTCTCATCCCCACCCCAGTTACATTTTTTGATATATAGACAGTTAACAATAAGAGTCAATCAGGAATTTCATTTAATTGTAAATAAACCCTGATTTTAGTTCACTGATTATAGTCCTATTGCAGATCATTGATAAGCTAACATAAAAGAAATCTAAATTTGATTAAGTATACCCACTCCTTAAACAGTTTTAAATAATTTTAACTGAACAACACTAAGATGCGGAGAGAGGCAGGGGTGTCATTAGATTTGGGCACATCTGGGCATATGAGGCCCATGCCCAGAGTCTTCTGAACAGTGCCCCCCAGTCTTATTTTACCTGCTTTAGGGTTGCAAGGGAAGAACAGAGCTAGCCCTGGCGTTGAGCTGGGGTCTGCTCTATTGGAGGGTCTGTGCTCTGCTCTTGATACACTGGTTGAGTTTGGTTTTTTTTTATAGCCAGGTAAGAAGCTGAGAAGGTCTGCATTACCTGCTACCAAATGAAAGACTTGCAGCCCCATCTTGGAGAATTCGGATTGGTCTTTGGGGGATCATAAAGGATCACCAGAGATGTCCAGTGTTCCTGGCAATTTGAAGGCCATATGTTGTGCTGTGGACCCTGGCATGAGGAAGAGGAAGATCTTTAACCCTGAGCATCTGTGAAGCAGATTCAGATACTTTTATTGGCATGACATTGTAATGTGCTGCCAAAGTTATATATATATATATATATATATATATATATATATATATATACGCAAAAAAAAACCCAAAAGAACTTTGGGGAAAAAGAAAAAAGCACTATCACTCATACAATAATCATACAGAAAATATTATTTATCCTAAAATAATCATACTTTATTGAAAATACAATAAAATATTACTTTTTCAATTTTCACATAAAACCAATGTCACTCCTTAAATCTTCATTGGTTACTTTGTTTCAACATAGTAACAATTGGTAGCTAAACATGTTTAAACCCAACTAGTGATGACCCTCAACTCTGTTCTATTTCTTGCCTCACTCTTTCCCTTAATTCTCTTTACAACCCAAACATGTTAATATTATAGTTGGTCTTCTATGATGGAAAACACCACTCTGTTCTTATAATCTTAATTATATATATATATACAAGGATAGGAAAAGAGAGGCAAAATGGTAATAATTAAAGGTAGAGGTTACAGAAAGTACATCATCAGGGACATATCTCAGGTTTTGGTGCTGGACGAGTTCTCCCTGGTGATGGTGAGAGTGGGAAAAGGGGCAGGGGTTATGAGATAGCAGATAAGGGGGACTGGATGGATGAGAGTGAGAGCACTGAAGAAGAGAGAGGGAGACAGTGACAGAAGAACAAACCTGATATCGGGAGCACTTCATCATTTGACCCACACTGGAAGATCAGGAACAGGCAGACCCACCCACCCATCACATTAAATCTAAATGAAACAACATGATCTCAGCAGAGAACAGCCCTCTGCTTCCTGATCCAGCCCCTCCCCATCCCAGGAAGCTTGCAGGAAACAAGATCCTGGAACCTCCCTGCCTTCCTGCTTCTCCTCATATCCTGCAAACTCCCTGACCCCCTCAACTTCTCCTACTTTCTCCTCCCCTTCCTTAATCTCAGAACTTCCTTTCCTATACTTCCTCCGAGATTCCTCCCGTCCTCTCTCCCTCCCCTCTCCTCCTCCTTTCCCCAGTTCTCTCACCTTATCCTTACTCTGTTCCTGGCCTTTGTCTCTTCTCTCCCCCGTCTGTGTTCTTTTCACCCTAACCTACTCCTCCTCTCCCCATCCCTGAAATCTCCTCCATTTACTAATGCTTGAGATCTCGTTTCCTCAACCATTAAAAATAAATAAATACGAACACATTACTTTGTAATGGGGCTTTCAAACTGAGTTCATGACTGGGAGTATGGTCTGGGAGAGGTTTTGAGTGGAGCCCCCAAGTTATGGGAAAATTGACGAAAAAATATTATATGTGCAGTAGCAATAATCCACCACTAGATGACATAGAAAATGGTAATAAAGCTTGTTCAATGGGAAGTTTGTAGATGAAGTTAATGATGGGTTGTATAGTGTGTTGGTTCCTTTAAGAGGGTTGTGAAGAAGATCTGCTGGGGGAAGTGTTTAAAAGAGTATATAACTGGGTTCAGTGTTTGGCAGGAAGAGTTTCCAAGATGGCTGATGAGCCTGGAGGGGCCCCTCCTTTTAGAAGAGGACCCTGAAGGGGCTTTCCCCACTAAGGGGAAAGGCCCGAGGCATATGAGGAAGCAACCTGCGGTCCCAACCTGGGATTGAAAAGGAGGAGTTGGAGAAGAATTTGCCCAGTGAAAAAACCATAGGAAGGAAAGGTACTTAAGAAACAGAGTGCGGAGCATTCTGGAGATGTCTGCGCACAGGACCTAAAGAGAGCGGATATCCTGCTGCCATAATGTGAGTACCTGATTCAGATTAATATTGATGTTGATGTGTTGAGAAGAGAGTTCTGTAGTTTACTGATGATGAGATATTTTCATTCTGGGATTTGTAAGGTTTAATAAAAATGTCAGCAACATATTTCTAAATGGGTGTGAAGAAGGAGTAATATGGAGCATGGAGACAGATTGTAAAAATGTTTTGTAGTTTGTATAACTTGTTGTTCACTGTCTAATTGATCTCTGGAATGCTGTATCTTGGCTATGAAAGCCTATGAACACAGCACCAACAGTGCTGAGGGATGGCAAAACTCTAAGCCCGTGACTGGAAACAGCGTCTGGAGATTGCAAGGAGCGCCATCCTATTTTAGAGGACTCTCACAATGCCCTACACTACATCTGCATAAAGTTATGCAATGTGAGGCCGACCTTTCAGTCACCCACTAGATAGTCCTTACCATTAGGACTAATAATAGTTTAGTGGGATTTTCTATTCCTTTTTGGTCTCTCCAATAGACTGATTGTGATTGGCTATCCCACTGGCATAAGGTGGAGCTCGAGGATTACCACTGTCATTTTGGGTTGACTCTTGAAGAGTTAGGAGCTATTTTTTCTTTCATTTTGCTGAGTTGGGCCCACTAACCCAACTTGGTGTTTTTCCTCCATTTAGAAGAGATCCCTCACAGTACACTCCCTGTTTGAGAGGGTCTAACTCATTTTTGAAAGAGAGATAATTTTGGACATTTTTAAGTTTTGGATCAGGTTTTTCTCATTCTGAGTAATAACCCTGTACCCTTTGGAAAGGGGCAACTCTCTGAATCCAGAGAGTAGGAGCTGAAGACCTGTGAGCTATCCTTCTACTCCCTAAAGGAAGTAAGACCAGTGACAGCACTACTCAGCATGGGATTTTTGGATTTAAGAGTATTTTCAATTGTCCTCTTTTTTTGATTCTTTTGGAGTTTTTCCCCACCCCTCCTCACAGAATTGGAGCTAGGAGACAGAGAATTTTGTTCAAGACTGGAAACATCAGACTTCTCCTTCTGAGAAGTCACACAGAGTAGAAAGAAAGTATGGGACTGAACCATCAAGATTTAGAGACTCCAAACAGGATCTCTACCCAAAGGAATCAGGACACAGGCTGTGGGCAAGAGAGAGAACTTTGGACTCAAGTGGGATCTTTTCATGTTTTGGAGTTTCCCCAATAGGACTCCCCCTACAGTTTTGGGCTTGTACACCAATGAGTAAAAAGTGGCAAGTTCCTCCTTAGGATTTGGAGAGAAGGATACAAGCTAATCCTCAGAGAGACTATGGAAATAGTTCAAAGGTACGGTTTCAGTTGTGGGAAGTATGCTGGACTATGATTGACGTTATGGGGATAATCAGTAAATTTTTATTTGAACACCCAGTCTATATCCAGCCTGTATCTGCCCCTGAGAAAAATTCTGTGCTAGAGAGAGATATATACACTCCATTATCTGGGCCAAGAAGGATTTTCTTCCTCCCTACAACAAGAACTTCTCCCCAGGGGTCTGAAAAGAGAGGGGATAGTATGGAAAGAGTATCCCCGAAGAACAAATACTTTTATGGCCCTAGGGGAAACAGCAAACTCCCCGGCAAAGAATTACAAATGTATTCCACTGCCAGAAAGAAGGTGGATCTGTACTCCTCCATGCCAGTAGCACCCCTTGGTTCTCCATTAGGCAAGCTGTCCTAATGAAAAGCCTGGAAACCTTCCCTTTAACCCCCAAATAGAAAGGGTTCATCAAAAATTACACTTTTGGCTTCAACTTTAATTTACTGACCCACCTCTTGCTCTAGATACCTCTTTAGTTTCCTGCTTCTTCATGAGGGAACTGTTCCATCCCTCTATTATTTGGGGCCCTTCTCTGCACCTTTTCTGCTTCTGCTATATCTTTTGAGATGAGATGACCAGACACAATACTCAAGGTGCGGTCGCACCAAGGATCTATACAGAGGCATTAAGATGCTTTCAATTTTATTCCTCATTGTTTTCTGGATAATTCCTAGTATTCTGTTGCTTTTATGACTGGATATTGCATACACATGGGTAATGAGCTGACCTATCACAAACCTAAAGCCTATATGGTATATAGGGCAAAGCCTGGCAGATGGTATAAAGCAGTGGTCCCCAACCCTGTCCTGGGGACCCACCAGCCAGTCGGGTTTTCAGGATATCCACACTGAATATACATGAGAGAAAATGTGCATGTTATTGAGGCAGTGCATGCAAATTGTTTCTCATGCATATTCACTGTAGATATCCTGAAAACCTGACTGGCTGGTGGGCCCCCAGGACAGGGTTGGGGACCACTGGTATAAAGAACCGATTTAGGCATTTCTCTGCTTTGACGACAAATGATGCAGCTATGTTATTTATACAGTATGTGAGAATATAATATGCATGAATTTGTTGTGTTATGCCCATGTGCGATGCATCCTGTCCCAACCTCAAAATAACCGGTGAAAAAAAAATGTGTAGCTTCAGTTTCTGCCGGGCTGGATTTAACATTTCGGTACTGATAAGTATGATGCGGTGGGGTTCCTCCTTTCCCCCAGCATACCAGTAGGCACAGACCCTCTGGAGTACAGGTTCTCTCCTTCACCCGTGCCCTCACCTGGGTCCTCCCTTTCTTCAGCCGCTGCTGGCAGCAGCTGCAAAAGGAAAGTCAGCGCAGGGCCTGTGAGCCGGCGTATGCTCAGAGGCCCTAGGCAGCCCTGTCCCTTCCTTTCACACCTGCAAGGGGCAGGGCCGCTGCAGGGCTTGTGAGCACAGGTTGGCTCACAGGCAGTGTGCTGAGTTTTTCTTCTGTTGCTGCTGCTGTGAGCGGCAGCTGAAAATCACAGCTGGCGGCAGGACCCAGACCATGGCATGCTGCCTTCAGAATTTGACACCGTAGACAGCTGCCTACTTGGCCTGTACCTACACTAAAATCCAGGCCTGGGTTTCTGCCCAGAATACCCAAAGCTGGCCTGATCCTCAACATCTTATTTGTGCTTGGAGCTGAGTGGCAGCGCGCAAGGCTGCACTACAGGCATAGCCGAGGCCGTCAGCCTTTACGGGGACAGCAGTGCCAACATTTTGGATGCTGACATCATTAAACTGCGTAGCCGCTTTCGGTCAGTAACAGATACAATCAACAGCTGAAATTAAGTGTGGCAGCAGGGAATAAATCCATTTTTATTTGCAAGAGGAAAAAAAAAACGAGAATGTATAAGCGGAGAGGGTCATGCATTTTAAGAAGCACTTGGCGTAAATCTAGATGGCATGTGAAAACACACTTTTTGATTTCTTAGCCACGGATGACCATTACGATGCTTGTTGAACACCTCTCAAGTAAGAGGGTGCATTAGTGACTGATAAGCTGCAAATTACCATTGATTTTTTTTCTTAATTACTTCTGCTTACTGAGCTACAAAGCACATCATGATTCATTTACGTGGCACGCTAAACTGGTCCTTGTTGTCCATATGCAGAGTCAAAATGTCCACCTGCAGCCCCCAGGCCTGGTGGGTGTTTCTCAAGGGACTAAAATCCCATTCCCAGCCCCTATAAATCCTGCCGTTTCAGCTGAGAAGTTTCTCTTTTTCAGCTCAGCAGCAGAGGGGAGGCTCTGTTGGTTGAAAGGTTAATTCCAGGAGGCTGCTGTACAGAAGAGTGCTGACCTAAACTTCAGCAGGAGTGCAACCAGTGAGGCTACAGCAGCTTTGCAGGGTTTCTCTTTTGGTTATGGTTAGAGCTTTTAATTTTAGGTTTTAACCAATAGACACCAATAAAACGCCCCTGCTGCATAAAAAAGGGTTTATTGGATAAATACCAGAAAAGCAGCACTTCCCCTAGTACTCTCCTTCCCCTCCCTTTGGCTGCTTAGTCCTCTACTCTGCAGCTGACAAGTGTATTTATATGATTTAGTTAGAAATGTCTTCAGAAATAGTACCTGTGTCACAAAAACACCAATTTTTGCTACCCATAATTAGCTATAAAATCAATACCTACATTTACAATATATAAACTAAATATAGAAGCCCTAGTTATGTTCTATAGATTGTGATTATGGAAGAGTATAAGAGCTGCCAATTTCACTTACGTAGAAATTCCTGCCAGTCTTGTTACAATAGTATTCTCTTGTGCTACGAAGCTCTTAAAGGAGAGCTACCTTGTGCTGAGGCTATTGTGTATATAAATTTACAAAAAGAATAGTGTAATTGTTCAGATGAATTATAACTACTTTGTAATTTTCCATGTCAAACTGTTACATTCAGTTTTATAATCCAGTCCACATAGCTTCTTGTTGAAGTTGCTCATTTTATGTTGTGTTGTAATTGATGTATTTTTAGTATTGTACCTCACTTTGAGTGTTTTTATAGAAGAGTGTGAGAGAGATAAATTTAAAATGTGATTGGTTTAAAACCACATTGATTTGAAGACCTCTTTACAAGTTATTTATTAGGCAGCTGGGTACCGCTCAATAATAACTTTTATTAACTGCAAACTGATCCAACTGTGCCTACTTCTTCTTTTCTTCTGATACTGCCCTGTTATTACCAGAGGAAATGCCAGTAATGCTTCAAGCAAAAGACAGCTGCAGCTGTGATTGATAGTTGTCTGGCTCCTTTTGAGATTTTAAATGTTACATAATAGCCTTCTTTGGAACTGATATTTTCAATACAGGGCAACATCCAATTGCACAGCCATAACTTACAGTTTTCAAACCTTTGTGTTGCTCCAAAAGGACACTTTAACATGAACTACTCTTTAAATAGTGATGTGATCAATTACATATGTCAAGTCTCAGACTGGCTTTGTAGTTCGGGCCATAGCATTGCATGCTGTCCTAGGCAGATAGAGATGGGCATGCCACAGAGTCAAGGTCGTCCATGCCGGGGAGGGATGGCATCTGCTGCTGTTGTGGGTGACCCCTGCTGTCCGGAGAATGTGGTGCTGAGAGACCATCTCGGAAGAGGCTGCCCTCCAGTCTTTGGGGGCTGGTAGAGGTTCCTAGTCCTGCCTGAGCATGCTGACTGGTGTGCAGCTTTAAAAGAGGCACGAGGAGAACAAAAGAAAACATACATTATGTCTCATTTCATATACCTCTTTAAGTCTTAATTTCTGTACTCCACTTTGAGACCAAACCTGGCAAAAAAAGCAGAATAACAATGTTCACAATAAATAAATAAATACATAAATAAGTCCGCTGTAGTGGCACAGTTTTAATTTTCATTCTTGCTCACGTTACTTCCCTTCAACTGGAAATATGCATCAAACATGCCCAACAGTGAAACGTAAGTAAAATGCTGCTATTTAAATGAGCTTATTATAAAGTGAAGCATAATATGTCATCAATGACATCAACAATAAACAAAATAGCTCTCTTTATTTCATCTGGACTGTATATTGTAGCCTAATTTAAAATCTGCAGATATTTTTAAATTCATTGCATGTTTATGTTGAGTTTGCTTTTCATGGCACATGGTAACAGCCCAGGTGGGATGCAGATCATTAAGCTGTTTGGCACATCCATGTTTGATGCCTTGTAGTTTAGCATGCGGATGTATTTCCTTTCTATAAAGTTTGGAACGATCCCCTCTTATAGCTATTCTATGGAAATCTTATAGGAATACATGATAAAAAAAAACCTTCCCATGTCTTTTGTGGACCAAAGAAATAGAAGACTTATAGAATGGAGAGTTTTACATTATTAACAAAGACTCTGTCACATTTCCATCTTATAAAGACAAGGAGTTGGTTTGTAAGAAGGCAGCTGGTACCTATGCTGGCTAATGGATAGCTTTGGGACAGAATGTTTTCTTACAGTCTGTCATGTATTCTGGGCCCACTGGTCATTGCTCTGAAGCATTTGTCAACTAGGCCCTTGTAATGAACGTAGTAGTGAGTACCACATATGATACAAAATCATACAGCTTTAGACAGGTGGATCTCTTTGTAAGGGAAGTCGAGACTTGGGACTTGGTCCATCTCCTGAGGAACTGCCAGCTGTGTCGACATTTTCTTGCAGGGACTGACAGACCCTGGCATTCTCATCTTGGATCTGGGTGACCTCTGTGTTTCCTCCAGAGAAGCCTACCATGTTGGTTATGTTGACAACATGGATCTTGTTACTAGCTTTCTTCTTCTTTTTCAGCAGGCAAGTGAAAACCTGCTTGAACTTTTTACGGAAATGCTTGGAGATAAGTGCATAGACAATAGGGTTGAGGCAGGAGTTAGCATAGGACATGCAATGGGAGACCAGCCTAAAAACATATGTGGCCTTGTTGAAGGGGAAGTGGCCAAACCAGAAGCATAGTATAACCACATGGTGGGGCAACCAACATATGCAGAAGAGGACAGCCACAATGATAATCATCTTGGTCACTTTCCGCTTTGCCTTCTTGGACTCTGAGATAGTCTCAATTGGATCCACAGAGGTCCACAGGAATTTGATTGTTCTGGCATAGGCCAGACTCAGGATGCCAACAGGGATCAAATAACCAAAGATGAAGGTAGAGACATCCATGATTTTGCGACGGTTATGCTCCCAGGTAGGGATGCAGATTGGGACTGCATTGTAATGTATGATCTGGTAGTAACTGAGGTATGGCCCAGCAAATAGAATGGACATGGCCCAGATGACTCCAATAGCAATTACAGCATTCCTGGATGTCCGAAGGTCCCGAGATTTCAATGGATAACGGATAGCCAAGTACCTGTGGCAAAACAGAACAGTGAAGTATAAGTCAATATTTAATTTGCATTCATTAGTAATTTTGGATTTTGCATATATCAATTTGCCATCAATATGGGAAAAACCTTTGAATACTGCTCCTAGGCTGGATGTGAAAGTTTACATATTCCACTATTAATCAGCTGAGCTATCTGATCTCTTTTTTTAAATTCTGGTTCTAAATACCATTTCTTTTCCTTTTTTCAAACATCAATATATTAATTTTAGCATGTATTTGCCTCTCCTTATCTGCCTATTATCATAGACTATTGCAGTTCCCCGGACTGTATTGGTGCGACATTAAAAAAAGGAATTCTGTCCAGGGCTGCACTTATGTGCCTGGTTTTGCTTCAGTGTCGTAGTCTGAATATGTATATTTATTTTAATAAATGTTATCCAACAAAATTCCATGTATGGTTTTGCAGTCCATCTTTCAAATTTGTAAATCTGCATGGAGGAATAACTTTGTAAAATGTTTCCCTTCAGGCACCCTATTAGTGTTCATGCTTATTTAATGAACATGCACAAAATAGCGTGTCAGTCAGGGTCAAACACAGTTGGTCATTTAAGGGCAATTTTGACTAGCCTAAATGCATTGCAGATCATTTTCAAAGGAAAACCACCCACATTGTTTCTCCTTAAAAACAGTAGCCACGAAAGATCACGTGATGCACTGAGCATAGAGGATGTGATTCCTTTACGCTCGGCGTCCAGCCTCTGGGATCAACCTCCATCTGCACCCTAAACGCCAGCTAAGGGCGCTTACCATCATCGGGGCATAGCCCTCAGAGGTACAGAGCATAGATTTGGGCATGCCGGCTCGCCCTGTTAAGTCTGCAAAGGAAAAGGGAAAAGAACCGTTAGCTCCCTCTGTGCCTTCCAACATGGCCGCCGCGGCGAATCCCGCTGAGCAGCCTGTATCCCCAGCGTTAGCTGAGATAAAAGCGGCAGTTCTCGAGGCGTTGGGGCCCGAATTAAAATCGATATCGACGGCGGTGGCTGAAATATCCGTCAATTTAAATAAATTTGAAAGCCATTGTGCCGAATTAGAAAATCGGGTCTCTGAGACCCAAGATGGCCTTCACAGCGTGCAGTCTGAGCTTGCTGAGCTGCGGGCGGAAGTGGTTAAGAGCACAGCGAAAATCGAGGATTTGGAGAATCGCGCCCGGCGCTCAAATTTGCGCTTTATTGGATTGCCAGAATCTATTGAGGACCATGCTCTGCCTGCCCTGCTTGAAAGTTGGCTCACTAAAGAGTTGGCACTTACCACCGCACATGGCGTTCTGCTAATCGAGAGGGCACACAGGCTCGGAGCTAAAAGGCCTGCAGATGAAAAACCATGGGTGGTGGTGGCAAAAATATTTAATTTTGCTCACAAACAGGAGATCTTGGCTGTTATGCGCAAGGGCCGTAACCTTCACTACGAGAATCATCGGGTCTTGATCTTTCAAGATTTTTCGTCGGCAGTGACTACGCAGCGGCGTGCGATGGCGCCAATTTGTACTCAATTACTGGCACGGGGAGTGCGGGCCTCGTTGTTGTATCCGGCCAGATTGCGGGTCACCACCGAGGCTGGAGTTAAATGGTACACATCGCCCCAGGAAGCTCGTGCACTGCTGTTGGAATCTGGGGCGGTATCTGCGGGCCCCACTGCTTCCTCCCTGCCACCGTGAGCTGTTATCTTGGCCCTGCTTGAGCAGGCCGGATTGATCTTCACAGTTATTATTCTATGCTCTCTCCTTTTCTTATTTCCTGGATCTGGGGTTCGTGATTCACTTGGATATCACCTCTTAAGTAAAGCCCACGTTTTTTGTTTTTTCTCTCTCCACTTTTTATTTTTGCTCGTGGCGATGGTTCGGTTTTTTTTCAGCTGAGACCCAGCCATGAAGCTGACACAGGACCCAGGGGGAAGGGAAAACAAAGAATTTTTTTTTTTTTTTTTGTCTTTTTAATCTGGTTGTTCCCTCTGGTCGCTGGGATTTGTGTGCTCTTATTGCATATGCTGGCACTTTAGCTAACTATTACTTTCTTGACAATATCCCTGAAGAGCACGAAGTGGCCAAAATTTAGGACTGGGCTGAGCCCATTGCACATTTCTTGTGTTGCCCGCTATCCGGTTGGGAGACATTTATGTTTTGGTTCTTTATGTGGGGTTCTTTATCTCAGCGGAGCATTTTGTGGGACTCCTTGTGGACAAATTACTTGGCATGTCTCTCTTGCTGAGACGGTATGCTTGGTGCACTACTCACATTTATGGGGTTTATGATTGTTTATAACCCTTATTGTACCAGGGCTTATGATTGTTTATATGTCCCTTTGATGGTACTGACCTCGTGGGGCTAGATTTTGCAATGTTCTATGTTCTGCTATTTGCAGTTATTGTTGTGCTGACATGAGTTATACATCTGCGTTGAATGTTCATTGATATGGGTGCAGATGGGGGTGGGTGGGGGAGGGAGGGTATGCCAGCATGGCAGTGATCTCATGGATTCGAGAGGAAGAAGTCCTCTCGAATCCATGATCTGGCAAGGCGGGATAGGGATGGGTTTTGGGTAAATGGGTTGTTTGGGTGGGGGGGGGGGGGGTTAGGGCTCGAGTCTCATGGGGAATCTCTCACCAGGAATGGCTTGTCAGGGGTTTTATCTCATTCAGTCCTTTTGTGTTGTTGGGATGGAGGCTCCAGCTGGGAGGGTCTCCACTCCACAGTAGTTGGAATTGGAATTCTTTCACTATTCAACTAATATTATTGTACCTCTAATTCTGCTCTTAATTTAATCACTTGGAACGTCTGTGGGATAAATTCCCCCATTAAGCGATCTAAAATACACTCTCTCCTTAAACGTAAACGTGCTAATATTGCGTTTTTACAGGAGACCCACCTCTTGGATGGGGAACATGAGAAGTTAAGTAAACTTTGGGGTGGGCAGGTATATTACGCATCGGGAACTACTAAGTCAGCCGGAGTAGCCATATGGGTTACCTCACAACTACCCCTTCAGGTGCACTCCACTATTAAAGATCCTTTGGGCCTCTATCTCCTCTTGGTGGCTGAATTATATCAATCTAAGGTGATTTTGTGTAATATTTACGCCCCAAATAACTACAGTTCTAGTTTTTATCAGGAGATATATCGACACCTTGTACCATACGCAGCTGAGAGTTTGTTGATTGGGGGGGATTTTAATACCATTCGGGATGATCAATTGGACAGATCGTCTCCTGCGGGCTCGCAGGTGGGGTTTGGGAAGGGCCCCTCCTTCTTAGAACAATCGCTTCAGTTGATTGATGCTTGGCGTCTTCTCCATCCCGGGGAAAAGGATTTCACACACGTCTCACGGGCACATGGTACCCTCTCTCAGATAGATTATTTTCTGGTCAGTGCGCACCTTTTGTCCCAAGTGGGGGAGGTAACTATTGGAGATATTATTATATCAGATCATGCCCCTGTATCTCTGGTGGTACGGATAGGCCAGGGTCCCGCTACCACTTTTCATTGGCGATTCCCCTTTTACTTAGTGCACGATGTCAAATTTCAGGAATATTTACGAGCTCGCTGGACGGATTATGCCACTCTGAATGCTCAGCACGCTGATGACCCAATACTGTTCTGGTATATGGCCAAGGCAGTATTGAGGGGCGAAATTATTTCCTATATGGCACACCGGAAAAAAGCTATGCACCATAGAATATTGACTTTAACTGCCAAATTACAGAGAGCTAAGGCCTCCTTAAATCGGGTGAACTCCCATGCGATGCGGGTACAATATTTTTCAATTCAGGGAGAATTAAATACACTCATACATCAGCGGGCTCGGAAAAGTTTTTTGTACTATCAATATAAGCTTTATCAGCATAGCAATAAGGCTGGGAAAATGCTGGCCAACTTGGTTCGTCAGTAAAGGGGAAATCGTTATATTTCGCGTTGCGCTCCCCTAGTGGGAGGGGTTCTAACGGCCACGAAGGATATCTTATGTAGATTTCGGGACTATTATAAAGAACTATATAGGTCAGACCACTGGGATTCGGAAGCCTGCGCTCGCTTCTGTGAACAACTAAATCTCCCCCGCTTGACTAGCGATCAGCGGGATCGGTTAAATAGCCCAGTGACTTTAGCTGAAATACAATCGGCTATTCGGGGGGCTAAGGTCCTTAAGGCGCCGGGACCTGATGGATATGGGGCGGAATTTTATAAATGTTTGATAGACCTGGTGGGGGACCCCTTGGTGCAGGTGGTAGCAGCCCTAGCGGACAGAGGGTCCTTTCCTGCTCATGCTAATATGGCTAATATTGTTTGATACCCAAGCCGGGGAAGGACTTCCCTGGCACCTGAATCTTATCGTCCCATATCATTACTGAATTTTGATCAGAAGCTCATCGCTAAAGTGATGGCTGATCGTCTCTCCGATATCCTTCCAACTTTGGTAGGGCTGACCAGGTGGGTTTGTTCGTAAGCGTTACGCACTGACTAATATACGTAAAGTCCTCGCGGCAATGCACATGTGTCAGCAGATGGAGGCCCCCTTCCTTGCCGTGAGTTTTGACGCTGAAAAGGCGTTTGATCGGGTGGAGTGGGGTTACCTTTTCTGGGTTTTAAGACAGATGGGATTTGAGGGGCTTTTTCTTAGCATAGTGCGTCTTTTGTATCAGGACCCGGAAGCAACGGTGGTGGCCAATGGTTCCTCTTCAGAGGTTTTCTCTATTTCCAGAGGTACGAGACAAGGGTGTCCGCTGTCTCCTCTTTTATTTGTTCTCCAACTGGAACCTCTGCTGCAGAAAATACAATTGGCCAAAACGGTTAAGGGGTTCAGACTCCAATCATGCACCTTTAAGTATGCAGCCTTCGCAGATGATATTTTGGTTTTTCTTACTAACCCCCGAAACTCCCTTTCTCCCTTACTCCGGATTTTTTGGGACTATGGCATTTTTTCAGGATTTCGATTAAATCTTGATAAATCGGCGGCCTTACCATGCCCCGATTCGTTAGAGACTGGGTGGGGGGAGGAATTTCCTTTACAATGGGCTGGTCTATCCTTTAAATATCTTGGTATTGTCATACCTAGGGACCTCTCCCACATATATAAACTGAATGTTTTAACCCTTATTAAAATCCCCCCAGGATAAAAATTGGCTGCTTGGGCAGGATTAACCTCTCTCTTTGGGGGCAGAGTCCACCTGTTTAAAATGAATTATTTTGCCAAAGTGGCTATATTATTCCAGAACCTGCCCCTACACTTAAGGACAGTGGAGATCAAACGTTAGATAGGGCTCAAAGACGTTTCTATTGGAGAGGAGGGAAATCCAGGGTCCCGTTGGTGTGGATGCGGGAGCGCTGGGGACGGGGAGGCTTGGGAGTCCCAGACTTGGCCTTATATAATTTAGCCAGCAATTTGAGATTGATTAGGGACTGGTTGTTAACCTCTTCCACGGTTATCAACCTCTCTGCGGATGTGGAAATGGCTGCCTCTACATCCCTACATTTTGTATTGCAAGCCCCGGCCAGTTCCATACCTAGCTATCTGGGGCGGAATGTATTAATTGACCCCTATTCGGATTTCTTGGCGCCGGCTCACATGCCTTCTGCATGTCCCCTGCACTAATGCATGGTTCTTACCAGTTCGGGGGAATCCAGATTTCTCCCCGGGTACTCAAACTGCGGCATTTCAGGGTTGGCGTGCAAGGGGTATTTCCTTATTGGGGCATGTATTTCTCCTGAAGGGGCACTTTTATCTTTGCGGAACTTGGGGAGTCATATGGTATTTCTAAAACTGATGTTTTTCCTTACTTACAGCTGAAGCACTATGTTCATTCGCTCTCCTCAGATGTTAGGCAGCCCTCTCTTTTCCACGCATTGGATTCTCTGTTTTCCCTTACTCGGGGGCAGGTACCTTCACTATCCCGCTATTATGCCAGGCTCAAGCAGCTGACTGAAGTAGATACCTGTTCTATTCTAGTTCAGCGGTGGAATGGTGACGGGTTATTTGCAATTAATGAATATATAATCAAAGCGGGTTTTAGGTGGATTTCCCAGCTTTCGGTGAATTCATATTTTCGAGAGATGCAATATAAATTTTTTCGGAGAAGTTATATATCGGCGCAGGGGGCGTTTTATTCACGAATTTCGCCCTCCCCAGCCTGTGTTCGGTGTGGAAACCTGCGGGGCACGTTGTCTCACGCTTTTTGGGAGTGCCCATTGATTCACGGTCTGTGGACCCGGCTGGTTCATTATTTGGAGGGCTTACTGGGAGTCATTATCCCAGTGTCCCCCCTGTGGCTTCTCTTTGGTTGCATCTCTCCATTGCGTGTTCGAGGTTGGGAACCCGCTTGCTCATACCATAAGGCCTGCTTAGTGGGGAAGAAAGTGATTTTAATGCAACTGGCGGGAGATTCTGCTCCTTCATATTGGACTTGGCGCAAACTGCTTCCATCGAATGATGCTTCTAGATGCAGCGACTATGCGATTATCTCCACGCCATCGAAAGCACTTTCTGGATGTATGGGACGTCTATTTGCAATCTTTACCACAGCGTGTCCGAAGCTCGATTCTCAATGAGGGACTGTAAAGTGAATTCTAAGGACTGAATGGTGATTTTTTTTTTACTGACTCGTTCTTCACAGATGTTCTCACAGACTGGTGAGGGATTTGGGCTCTCTTCCAGGAGTCAGACGTTAGCAGGGGACTCGGGAGGGTGGGGGGAGGGTAATAGGGAGGGTCCAGTATGGGGTACCTACGGGAGCTATTGTAACGGTTATAGGAGGGTGGTGAAGCGTTATAACTGCCTTCCAAGTTGTTATTAATTTTGATAAACAATAAAAAACCGTATTTACATAAAAAACAGTAGCCACAAAATGTGCATACTGGAGGGGCTCATATACTCTGCACCCCGCTGTCTGCACAGATGGATGCATAGGGGCAAAATAGGGCACATACATTTGAAAATCCCACGTGCAAATGCTGTTTTACTCCCCAGACCTAATCCCCCATGGGAATGCCTTTGTTTTTTTTAACCCTGCTAAATGTAGATATGTGGTGGAAGTCTGTGCATACTTTTACCCTGGCAGAAAAGAGCAGGGGCAGATTGGCTTATCGGGCGATTGGGCATCCCCCAGTGGGTTGGTTGCTCTGATCACATGATTTTTGCAGCTTCCTGCCCTGAAGAGAAACCTGTGGGGCTGTAGCAGAGCCCATCCTGTCGTGGCCTGATGCGGGTCCTGCATGGCTGCAGCCCAACGAGAGACCCTGCACGATCGCAGCCCAAAGAGAGGCCTGCACGGCCACGGCAGAGCCCATCCTGCTGTGGCCCAACAAGAGGACCAACATGGTCACGGCCCGAAGAGAGGCCCTCCCCTCCCCACCTTGTAGGAGCCATAGGTAGCAGTGGCCTTCTTCCACCTCGCTTCCAGCACTGAGGAGCAGCGTTACCATTCCACGGTGGACAAAGGGAAGGCCAGAAGAAAGGGGGAGCCCTGATAGTTATGTGTGAATGCTTGTGTGTATGAGAAACTGCATGTGTGTGTGTGTGTGTGTGTGTGTGTGTGTACACAAGAGAAGTCTGCATGTGTATGAAAGTGCAATAGAACCTGTGTATGACTGCATATGATTGACAGAGTGAGAGGGCTTGGGACTGTGTTTGTGTATGTGTGTGAGAGAGAGTGAAAGAGCCTGTGTATGTGACAGCGTATATGTGAGTGAAAGAGAGCCTGTGTGAGTGAAAGCATGTGT
This sequence comes from Rhinatrema bivittatum, assembly GCF_901001135.1. NCBI lineage: Eukaryota > Metazoa > Chordata > Amphibia > Gymnophiona > Rhinatrematidae > Rhinatrema > Rhinatrema bivittatum. The sequence goes on along the minus strand of NC_042616.1, from coordinate 412,773,914 downwards.
GTTTGTTGGGGATGAGGAGAGAGGTAAAGATTGTGAGGCCCACTCTCCCAATCTAAACAATCTGTGGGTGACTGGAAATCAAAAGATCCCAGGTATGGAAAGTTGGAAAATTTTAATCCTATTATTTAAAATTTTGGGGTGCTATTTCATGGTCTGCTGTTTGAAATATTAGATGTTTGGGAAATATTTTAAAAAATTATTTTAATTATTGGATGTTCGATGGCTGTTGCCTGCGTGACATTTATTATTTTTTTTAGTATAGTTTTAATATTATGAATGATGTTTTATATCTCTTGACTTTATTGCTTAATGTTTTATGAGGAATGATATTTTTGTTTTTCCATTGTTGCAATGCATAATAGGCTTACTGTGTTTTTACAGAGCTTGTGTGTGAACAAGAGTGAGTGAGCCAGTGAGCATGTATGTGAGAATGAGCATGTCAATGAGTATTTGTATGAGCAAAAGAACTATTTAAAACAGTGAGCATGTTTGTGAGCCAGTCAGAAAATGTAAGGGAGTTTGTGTGAGAATGAGCATATATGTTAGCGTGTATGTATAAAAGAGAGGAGAAAGTGTGTGCAAACCTCCTATTTCTGACTAATCCATGACAATCTGAGGGTGACAGGAATTTAAAGTTCCCAGGTATGAAGAGAAACGGATTTTTTTTAGCTTTAGTTTTAATTAGTGGGTTTTATTTGATGTGTCTTCTGTGTTGAAATATTTTATTGATTGGAAAATTAAAACAAAAAAAGCAATGTTATATATTTTTAATTATTCAATGTTCTATTCATCAGCTGCTTTGAAATATTTATTCTTTTTATGAATATGGCTTTACTATTATATAACACAGGAACCTGCACTTCAATTATTCAACACCAGCAGAGGGAAGTGCAGGTAATTCAATAAGCCCCCTCAACGTCAGATTATTTTCATCAAAGATTTCTTTTTATTTTCACATCGGCAACTCCATTGCTTAGACAAGCACAGAATTTAAGCGGGGTCCCCCGACACGGACACGTGTTTCGCCACAGCGACTAAAAGTTGAAGAACCCCCGTTTCTAACTGCTTGTCCCTCCCGACGCAGCCGGGTTTGGCGAAACACGGGGCAGTGTCGGAGAATCCTGCTTAAATTCTGTGCTTGTCTAAGCAACGGAGTTGCCGATGTGAAAATAAAAAGAAAACTTTGATGAAAATAGTCTGAAGTTGAGGGGACATTGAATTACCTGCACTTCCCTCTGCTGGTGTTTACTATTATATAAACCATCAATTATATCTTGATTTATTGTTTGATGTTTAATGAGGAATGGTATGTTTCTGTTTTTCCATCGTTGCCACTGCATGTGGAGTCTGTCTTGTTATGGTTTCCAAATCAGTTTTTGCTTGCATGTTTCTAGTTCAACTTTCTTGTCTCTTTAGTCTGTATTTGGTGAAGGGCTGTGGGTTCTGTATGTGTGACTGAGGAGAGGAATTCTGCTAGCATGTAGTTTTTTTTTGTAGAGAACTAGACCAGCTTGGTTTGTACTATTATCCTAATATCAGGTGTATTGGTGTTTTAGGGCCTGCTGTAACAAAGTAGGGTAGCAGTGCAGAGCCTGGGGAACACTATAAAAGCAGCAGATTCTGTAGCACTCGGTCAATGAGAATCAATTGGAATGGGGGTGGGGGGGGGGGGGGGTATGGAGAAGTGGAGGCAAGCTACAGTCACTAAAAGGGATGGGGTGAGCCAACAGGAAGTGCCGATGCAGTATTGGGGAGGCTTCTGTAGCCTAGGCTTTCTTCCTGAAAGGATCAACTGGCTGTGGAAACAGTGAGTTTCCTGGAGTGAGGGTGGGAATGGGAATGGAAAAGGGAGAGGGTGAGTACACCTGCAGGCTGGGGAAGAGCTGGCAGCAAGCAAAAACATTTTAGATAATCATGTGGCAGTACAGGAGCAGGGATACTCACTGTGTGAGCGCATGAGCAGCAGCACAATGACAAAATTGTGTGTTTCTGAGAGAGAGTGTATGTGTGGGTGTCTTTTCCCCGATACAGAAAGACACCATAAGAACATAAGAAAATGCCATACTGGGTCAGACCAAGGGTCCATCAAGCCCAGCATCCTGTTTCCAACAGTGGCCAATCCAGGCCATAAGAACCTGGCCAAGTACCCAAAAAATAAGTCTATTCATGTTACCATTGCTAATGGCAGTGGCTATTCTCTAAGTGAACTTAATAGCAGGTAATGGATTTCTCCTCCAAGAACTTATCCTATCCTTTTTTAAACACAGCTATACTAACTGCACTAACCACATCCTCTGGCAACAAATTCCAGAGTTTAATTGTGCGTTGAGTAAAAAAGAACTTTCTCCGATTAGTTTTAAATGTGCCCCATGCTAACTTCATGGAGTGCCCCCTAGTCTTTCTACTATCCGAAAGAGTAAATAACCGATTCACATCTACCCGTGCTAGACCTCTCATAATTTTAAACAACTCTATCATATCCCCCCTCAGCCGTCTCTCTCTAAGCTGAAAAGTCCTAACCTCTTTAGTCTTTCCTCATAGGGGAGCTGTTCCATTCCCCTTATCATTTTGGTAGCCCTTCTCTGTACCTTCTCCATCGCAATTATCTCTTTTTTGAGATGCGGCAACCAGAATTGTACACAGTATTCAAGGTGCGGTCTCACCATGGAGCGATACAGAGGCATTATGACATTTTCCGTTTTATTCACCATTCCCTTTCTAATAATTCCCAACATTCTGTTTGCTTTTTTGACTGCCGCAGCACACTGAACCAACGATTTCAATGTGTTAACCACTATGACGCCTAGATCTTTTTCTTGGGTTGTAGCACCTAATATGGAACCCAACATTGTGTAATTATAGCATGGGTTATTTTTCCCTATATGCATCACCTTGCACTTATCCAGATTAAATTTCATCTGCCAATTGGATGCCCAATTTTCCAGTCTCACAAGGTCTTCCTGAAATTTATCACAATCTGCTTGTGATTTAACTACTCTGAACAATTTTGTGTCATCTGCAAATTTGATTATCTCACTTGTCGTATTTCTTTCCAGATCATTTATAAATATATTGAAAAGTAAGGGTCCCAATACAGATCCCTGAGGCACTCCACTGTCCACTCCCTTCCACTGAGAAAATGTCCATTTAATCCTACTCTCTGTTTCCTGTCTTTTAGCCAGTTTGCAATCCATGAAAGGACATCGCCACCTATCCCATGACTTTTTACTTTTCCTAGAAGCCTCTCATGAGGAACTTTGTCAAACACCTTCTGAAAATCCAAGTATACTACATCTACCGGTTCACCTTTATCCACATGTTTATTAATGCCTTCAAAAAAGTGAAGCAGATTTGTGAGGCAAGACTTGCCCTGGGTAAAGCCATGCTGACTTTGTTCCATTAAACCATGTCTTTCTATATGTTCTGTGATTTTGATGTTTAGAACACTTTCCACTATTTTTCCTGGCACTGAAGTCAGGATAACCGGTCTGTAGTTTCCCGGATCGCCCCTGGAGCCCTTTTTAAATATTGGGGTTACATTTGCTATCCTCCAGTCTTCAGGTACAATGGATGATTTTTAATGATAGGTTACAAATTTTTACTAATAGGTCTGAAATTTCAATTTTTAGTTCCTTCAGAACTCTGGGGTGTATACCATCCGGTCCAGGTGATTTATTACTCTTCAGTTTGTCAATCAGGCCTACCACATCTTCTAGGTTCACCATGATTTGATTCAGTCCATCTGAATCATTACCCATGAAAACCTTCTCCATTACGGGTACCTCCCCAACATCCTCTTCAGTAAACACCGAAGCAAAGAAATCATTTAATCTTTCCGCGATGGCCTTACCTTCTCTAAGTGCCCCTTTAACCCCTCGATCATCTAACGGTCCAACTGACTCCCTCACAGGCTTTCTGCTTCTGATATATTTAAAAAAGTTTTTACTGTGAGTTTTTGCCTCTACAGCCCACTTCTTTTCAAATTCTCTCTTAGCCTGTCTTATCAATGTCTTAAATTTAACTTGCCAACATTTATGCTTTATCCTATTTTCTTCTGTTGGATCCTTCTTCAAATTTTTGAATGAAGATCTTTTGGCTAAAATAGTTTCTTTCACCTCCCCTTTTAACCATGCCGGTAATCGTTTTGCCTTCTTTCTACCTTTCTTAATGTGTGGAATACATCTATACTGTGCTTCTAGAATGGTATTTTTAACAATGACCACGCCTCTTGGACATTTTTTACTTTTGTAGCTGCTCCTTTCAGTTTTTTTCTAACAATTTTTCTCATTTTATCAAAGTTTCCCTTTTGAAAGTTTAGCACAAGAGCCTTGGATTTGCACACTGTTCCTCTTCCAGTCATTAAATCAAATTTGATCATATTATGATCACTATTGCCAAGTGGCCCCACCACCGTTACCTCTCTCACCACTGAGAATTAGATCTAAAATTGCTCCCTCTCTCGTCAGTTCCTGAACCAATTGCTCCATAAAGCTATCATTTATTCCATCCAGGAACGTTATCTCTCTAGCGTGTCCCGATGATACATTTACCCAGTCAATATTGGGGTAATTGAAGTCTCCCATTATTACTGCACTACCAATTTGGTTAGCTTCCCTAATTTCTCTTAGCATTTCACTGTCTCTCACCATCTTGACCAGGTGGACGGTAGTATACCCCTATCACTATAGTCTTCCCCGACACACAAGGGATTTACCCATAAAGATTCAATTTTGTATTTAGTCTCATGCAGGATGTTTATCCTGTTGGACTCTATGCCATCCTGGACATAAAGCACCACACCTCCTCCCGGGTGCTCCTCTCTGTCATTGCGATATAATTTGTACCCCGGTATAGCACTGTCCCATTGGTTATCCTCTTTCCACCCATACACACACTGTCTCTATAATACGCCCATACACTGTGAACAAGAGAGCATGTGTGAGTGTCTTTGTATCTGAGAGACTATTTGTGTGTCTCACACTGGCTGGCAGTGTGGTTGTCACATTACTTGGCAACTGGTTCATGAGCTGATTGGTTGGCAAAAGACTTTAATACCAGACCAGGAATCTAAGATATAACTATGAGAGCTGTAACCAGACTTGCGGGCGGATGGCAAGTGATTGCATGGATGGAAGAGGGCATGCAGCTCTGTTTGCTCACCTCTGGTCTAGGGTGTATTCTACATCTTAGTTATATGAAATACCTATGAAGGGTCAGTTTGGTGTGCTTTTGGGAATTGTTGAAACACATGCTGCAGGGAAAAGCACAAGGGAGTCAGACAGATACCTTGTGGGCTGGTTCTGGAAAAAAATCCCCCGGGCTGACATTTTCCTGCAATCTGCCCCTGGAGAAGAGCAATGTCTACAGGAAATTTTACCCAGAAAATCACCATTTACTGGAGTACATGACTTTGAAAATTGTTCTTTTAGATTTAAAATATACTGGAGACTTAATATATGCAAATTTATCTCATGCATGTTCGTTGTATAGCCCTACCTAGGGTATGTTTCTAGAAGATTTCTGGAGGGGGTCCTGCTCTTCAGGTTTAATGAGAGTTCAGTGAGAGGTTAGCGAGTTCTGTGTGCATGCAGAGCTCTTGCAAGCTGCAAGCATCCTCTCTATTAAGGAGGGATGGAAGGGGGGGGATGTAGAGAACTGGTGCCGCAAAGGAGGATGTAATGTAGGAGATAAGGTACTAAGTAAAGGAGGAATTCTCCAAAGGCAATGGGTTGGGTTTAGTGAGAGTCTGTATAAGATGCCCCCAGGCATCTGTCCGGTGTTGTCTTTAGAGTCCTGAGAAGAGGCAGGGCTTGTGAGGCATCCAAGGATTTCTGAAGAAGGAACCGGAAAGATTCCAAGCTGAGGAAAAGGTTTCTGGTGGCCTACTAGAGGGAGGACCCCCTATCAAATAAAGGGGTAAAATCCTTGTCTGGGAAAGCTCTAGCACGTTGAACTCTTCACGAATGATATTGCCCCATGGGCCTTGGGGCTGAAGCTGAGTGGGATCCCTCCTGCCCAAGAAGAGTGAAACTTTACTGAGTTTTTTGGTTTATCTCCTGTTGCACTGTGTTCTGAGACTTTATTGACAGATTCTGCTGATTTTCCTATCTGCCTTTGGATTTTTTTCAAATAAACTTCATTTTTGGACTGAAGAACTGGGTGAGGACATTGGGGCTGTCCCAGGGCCGGCAGCAGGGGTACTCACCTCCCCCCCCCCCCTTTCTGTAGTCTCTGAAGGTGACCCGGAGGAAAAGGTGGGGTGTACAACTGTGGATATCCGGAACACCCGACAGGCTGTGGGGTCCCCAGAACAGGTTTGGGAAGTCCTGCATCAGACCATGCCTCCTCCCCTACATTAGACAGAAAATTATCGTATTTACAATCTCATAAAGATTTAGCCATTCCCAGCTTCCCAAATCTTCACTGGAGAAATTTGCCCGCCTTCCCTTCCAAACCAACCTTAGCTTTCTTAAGCCTGGGCACAATACTTGGCTTTGCATTTCTTTCTTTAAAAAAATTCTATGAGGAGACTGTGCCTGTCTTAATTTATTTATACAGTAGCACTAATTCTTTCCAGCCGCTGAATCTATTAAAACAAATTCAAGTGCACAGCAGGCATCGTAAATGGTGCTTAAATCCAATTTTCACTTGAAAAGCTGCTCTGCAAACTGGATGCCAGGTTTCCGCCTCTAACACTTGTCAAGAATGAATAAAGAGAGTAGGACTAAAGAGTCGGCTTTCCAAAGAGAGAGAGAGGTTAATAGCAGAGCACCCCCAGGAATCTGTGCTGGGACCTGTGCTGCTTAACATATTCATTATTAGAGATGTGAATCGTGTGATCGATCGTCTTAACGATCGATTTCGGCTGGGGGGGGGAGGGAATCGGATCATCGCAGTTTTGTTTTTTTAAATATCGTGTAAATCGTAAATTGGGGGAGGGCGGGAAAACCGGCACACTAAAACATCCCTAAAACCCACCCCGACCCTTTAAAATAAATCCCCCACCCTCCCGAACCCCCCCAAAATGTCTTAAATTACCTGGGGTCCAGTGGGGGGGGTCCCGGTGTGATCTTCCACTCTCGCGCACACTAAAACAACCCTAAAACCCACCCGACCCTTTAAAATAAATCCCCCACCCTCCCGAACCCCCCCCCCTAAAATGTCTTAAATTACCTGGGGTCCAGTGGGAGGGTCCTGGTGTGATGTTCCACTCTTGGGCCACGGGTGCGTTGATAGAAATGGCGCCGGCGCCACCTTTGCCCTGTCATATGACAGGGCAAAGGTAGCGCCGGCGCCATTTTGGTTCCTGTCCCCCGACATCACGAGCGTAGGAGATCGCTCCCGGACCCCCGCTGGACCCCCAGGGACTTTTGGCCAGCTTGGGGGGGCCTCCTGACCCCCCCAAGACTTGCCAAAAGTCCAGCGGGGGTCCGGGAACGACCTCCTGCACTCGAATCGTGTTGCCGTAATGCAAAATGGCCATACAGCCAGCGCCATTTTGCAATACTCGTTGCAAAATGGCGCCGCCCGTATGGCTGGCACCATTTTGCATTACGGCAACACGATTTGAGTGCAGGAGGTCGTTCCCGGACCCCCGCTGGACTTTTGGCAAGTCTTGTGGGGGTCAGGAGGCCCCCCCAAGCTGGCCAAAAGTCCCTGGGGGTCCAGCGGGGGTCCGGGAGCGATCTCCTACCCTCGTGACGTCGGGGGACAGGAACCTTTGCCCTGTCATATGACAGGGCAAAGGTAGCACCGGCGCCATTTCTATCAATGCACCCGTGGCCCGAGAGTGGAACATCACACCGGGACCCCTCCACTGGACCCCAGGTAATTTAAGACATTTTGGGGGGGTTCGGGAGAGTGGGGGATTTATTTTAAAGGGTCGGGGTGGGTTTTAGGGTTGTTTTAGTGTGCCGGTTTTCCCGCCCTCCCGCTTCCCCTCCCCCTCCCCCTTCCCCCGATTTATGATTTTTGACGATAAATCGGGGGAATTCCTATTATATATCGCCTCTAACGATTTTTGACGATTTAAAATATATCGGACGATATTTTAAATCATCAAAAAACGATTCACATCCCTATTCATTATAGATCCAGAAAAGGGAATGAGGAGTGAGGTGATCAGATTTGCAGATTACACAAAATTATTCAGAGTTGTTAAAAAAAACACAAGCGGATTGTGAGGACCTCGTGAGGATGAGGTCTGGGCATCTAAATGGCAGCTTTATTTATTTATTTATTTATTTACTTATTTATTTTATACGGTGAACCATCAAATCCTAATATCACGCTTAGCAGAGATAGGCATCTCAGACACAGCCCTATCCTGGTTCTCATCATACCTTGACCACAGAAAGTACTTAGTTAAGATCGATAAATTTGAATCCGCACACATTCCCCTCACACAAGGCGTACCCCAGGGCTCCTCTCTATCGTCCACCCTCTTCAATATATATCTACTCCCACTCTGCCACTTACTCTCTAAACTAGGACTAAAATTCTTCTTATATGCAGACGATGTACAAATACTTATCCCCATTCAGAAATCCCTCAAAGAAACCCTGCTTTACTGGGAAACATGCCTTGCATCTATCAATTCCCTCCTTTCCAATCTCCACCTTGCACTCAACGCCTCAAAAACTGAAATCCTTATACTAACAAATCAACCAATCAACTCTATCCACCAAATGATTCAAAACACCTCACAAACTCACACACTACCGCCCACTATTAGAGATTTAGGAGTCACCCTAAACAATCAACTAAGTTTCAAATCCCACATCAAATCACTCCTAAAAGGGGGTTTCTACAAACTCCAAATCCTCAAAAAACTGAAGCCTCCACGCCCATGACTTCCGCACTGTTATGCAGACCATCATACTATCAAAACTCGACTACTGCAACTCCCTCCTCATAGGCCTTCCGGCCTCCACTATCAAACCCCTTCAAATCCTACAAAATACGATGGCTAGAATCCTAACAAACACTAGAAAAACTGATCATATCACTCCCATACTACAAGATCTCCACTGGCTCCCCATTACCTTCCATTCCCAAGACAAAACACTCACCATCCTTCATAACACGTTACACAAAAACAACTCTCCCTGGCTCGAAGATATGCCACACTTCCGTCAAGCCAACCGCCCCACCAGAAACTTCCTTTCAGGCACCCTCCACACCCCCTCACTCAAAATTGCTCACCGCACGACCACCAGAGAAAGAGCCTTCTCCACTGCTGGCCCCACCCTCTGGAACGCCCTTCCCGCCGAACTCCGTTTAGAACCATCCCTGAGCCAATTCAAAAAGGGAATCAAAACCTGGCTTTTTAAACAGGCCTACCCCAACTCCTCTCAATCCTAATCAGTGACCTCCCCCGAACCACCTCAGCTCTCTTCCCTGCCCCATCCCCAGCGCCCCACTACCTCCCTCCCTCCCAACCCTGCCCCTTCCCCCCTGACAATGATTTCCTCTCAATCACCCCACCTCTCCTTGCCCCACATCCATCCCCGCTCCCCCTCCCCACCCCCCTCCTTAGCTCTATCTCCTTCCCCACTCCCTCCCTCCCAGCCCCCTTTACCCCCTGCCATCATTTGTACATAAGTTCATATATCTACCTAATATTGATTATAAGTTCATATGTTTATTTAATTTTAATATGGATAACCTAAAAATCCATTTAGTTCAACCAAATTTTACTTTGCTCGTTGACCATCTATAAAAAGTACTTTCTTATGTTATCCATCTATCCTGCTATCATCGTTCATTGTAATTTCCTTTCACCGTTACCTGTAAACCGACATGATGTGTCCTACGAATGCCGGTATATAAAAAAGCTTTAAATAAATAAATAAATAAATAAACAAACAAACAACTTTTTAAAACATTATAGCCCACAGCTATCTGAAATTCCAGCAGGGTATATGAACAGCAAAAACACCCAAAACTAACTCGCATGCACCATCACTTTGCCATTAGATGCTGAAAAGACAAGGTTCTACGTAATGTGGACACATTCAAAGTGATGCCCATAGGGAAAAGGAATCCTAAGTAGTGGAGAAGTAGTCTGGTGGTTAAAGCGACAGCCTGAGAAGCAAAGTAGTCAGCGCTCAAATCCCACTAACACATTTTGTCACTTTGGGCAAGCTGAATTGCCTCCATTGCCTTAGGTTCAAGCGTAGGTGTCTATTTTTTGGACAGTGGGATTTTTCCCTGGGAACAAGAGGCAAAGGATAATTGTGGCCTTCAACCCTAGACCACCAGGGCTGAAAGGAGGGGGTCTGAGGAGGAAGGGGGGCCCGAAGGGATTGGAGGACTGTCATTTTTTTTCCAATAAGGGGAGAGGTTTTGCCATGGGGGGGGGGAAGACTTAGGGATATTTTCTTTACATTTTAGTGTAGCTTTGGCTGCCTCAGGAGGTGGGCGGGGGTGGGAGAGGGATTATCAATAGATTCCCCCAATGATTTTTACACCCTGATGGGGGGGAGCACCAGAGGCCACATTTGTCTCTTTAAGGCCTCAGCCCAGGAGCATCGGGACATGTGTTAATGTCCCGATGTTCCCGGGGAAAGTTAGGTACACCTCCTGAGGTATTGCTTTCAGTCAAATAACTCAGCTTGTGAATTTTGAGGCAAACCACGTTATTTGATTTGCATTGAACTATTTAATAATGAGCTGATTTGCATGTATTTATGTGTAAATCAGCTTATTATACTACCTGCGTTGCACCAGGTTTTGAGATGGGGAGATAACGCATTTGAAATACAGCACATTATCATCGCAAAAAGGCATTTTTTTTTGCAAGGTATACACTGTTTACCACATGGTAAAGCCCTAAAGTAGCTAAGTAAAATATTCCCTTACAGGCCGATAGAGTAAAGTTTGCGGGAGAGTGGGCGAGCGCCCGCTGTCCCGGCATGCTCACAGGCCAGTGTTCTGTGCGCGCGACACATAAAACAAAATATTTAAATTAGGGTCCGCGGTAAAAAGAGGCGCTAGGGACACTAGCGCTTCCCTAGCCCCTCTTTTCTGACAGGAGCGGCGGCTATCAGCGAGTTTGACAGCTGACGCTCAATTTTGCCAGTGTCGGTTCTTGAGCCTGCTGACAGCTACGGGTTCGGAAACCAGACGCCGGCAAAATTGAGTGTCCAGTTTTCAAGCCGCGGGCTGATTTTTAATTTTTTTTTTAATTATTATTTTTAACTTTTTTTAACTTTTGGGACCTCCGACTTAATATCGCCATGATATTAAGTCGGAGGGTGCACGGAGGGTGCACAGGTATTTCCTGTGCCCTCTGGGCACAGGAAATACCTAGTATACCTGAATGTAATAGGGATGTGCAGCCCAAAACATTTCAGTTCATTTCGTTTTTTCATTTTGGGGAGTCTGAACTAAAAAAACCAATAACCTCCCCAAAAGGAATCCCTAAACAGAAAAAGAAACCAGAAAAGAGTAAAAAAAAAAAAAAAAAAAAGATAAAGGGGATGGAACGGTTAGGGCTGTTAAGCTTGGAGAAGCGATAACAGAGAGAATATGATTGAGGTTTATTAAATCATGAGTGGAGTAGAGCAATTATTTACTGTTTCAGATAGTACTAAGACCAAGGGATATGCCATGAAACTAGTAGGTAGCACATTTAAAACCAATCGGAAGAAGTTATTTTCACTTAGTGTACAATAAAGCTGTGGAATTTGTTGCTGGAGGATGTGGAGAAGGCATTTAGCCTAGCTGAGTTTAAAAGGGGTTAGGACAAGTTCCTGGAAGGAAAGCCCACATAGAATTATTAGGCAGGCAGACATAGGAAAGCCACTGCTTATCCCTGGGAGAGAGCAACCAGGACTGGATCTGCTGTTTGGGATCTGCCAGTCAAGGCTGGATTTACATTTAAGTGCCCATAGGCAGCTACACAGTGGAGAGGGATTTCCCCCTGCATTAATCAGAAGGTGTGGGTAAGAGGGGCCGACTCCCATACCCCTCTCCAAGCCCCTGAGGCCAGCCCAAGTACAGGGATTTGTGGAGGGGGTGAGGGACCCCAGATTGTCACAGTTCATTTTTTTTCTCCTCTCTGGTCCTCTTCCTTACCTCTGAGCCGCATGTTACCTAGAGCTGCAGTGCTCCGATCTGGCAGCCGCTACAACAACTTCAAATAAGAAATTCAGTGCGGGGCCTCCAGCTGCCTGTCAGGCCCCCCAAGGCTGATTGCAGTGCCCTGCCCTCTCCTCCCACATGAGCCTCCTGCTATTGTGGAAACCCATATAGGGTGTGGGGCTGCCATACCACCTTGAGCGTGTGATGGACGGTTGGTGACTCCATACTGAATTTCCCTTTCAAAGTTGTTGCTGCTGCCAGATTGGAGCACCACCAGCTTGGAGGCAGGCCCGGAAGCCTTGGAGCTGCAGAAACATTCTGGTGCCAATCAAAATTTGGTGCTGGAGGCAGTTGCCTATGTTGCCTATTCCTAAATTCGGGGCCTGTGGCCGGGTACTTGTGACCCAGACTGGCCACTGTTGGAGACAGGATACTGGGCTTGATGGACCTTTGGTCTGACCCAGTATGGCACTGGTTCTGTTCTTATCTTATGTAACTACTTTACATTTCACAGAACCCCATAAGTAAACATACTTTGCCTGACAACCAAGAGGAGAATGGAGATTCACTATTGCTAAATGCTAGCAACTCAGCTACTGATGGGGAAATTAAATCTCTCCAACTCCAATTCCTCTTTTTGACTGCTTCAGGGTCAGCATTGAAAAACAAGAGAAGGGAGCAAGGTTAGCATGACTTTAGATTCATTATCTCACTGGCAGTAAAGTACACTGTGATAGAGCTGCCTGGTATGAGGAGGAAAACTGTAGTCTTATTTTGGTTTGTTTTTTTTATCCCTTCCTTCTGTTGCATTTTGGGACTTGTAGTGCAGACTTCTAATGGATGAAACATAACTACAACTCCCACAGTATGTTGGGATTTAACATAACATCCCAAGAATGGCCAAAAATCACTTGCCAGAAATTGGATCACCTAGCAGTTCTGCTATAGGTGAGATTCAATTATAAACAACATTTCTGGACTACGTAAATGAATGAATATCTGGAAATGTTCGACTTATGACCTTTTTTTGTCATGTTGCGCGCACACACACACACACACACACACACACACACACAAAAACCAACCAACATTGGGCCTGGCTTGAGGGGCAGTTGGCTCGCTCCCACAGAGATGTACTCCTGTTCATCATTTTTACACCTCTTTCGATTTGGCAGACTAGAAACCTATCCCGTCAGAGATGTGCTACCAAGGAAATAGCAGATTAGAGGTTTTCAATGGATTTCTTACAATCTGCATCCACGACTGTGGGACCTGTGGCTAAGCCATCTTCCATGATCCTTCTGTAAAATCAAACCTAGTAGCTGATGAGTCTGTGCCCTTCATGGCTTTCAAGCCATGACTCCTTCTCAACTTCCAAGACCCAGCAGGTGAGCTTTGGATAATACAGAACCAAACTAGCTGAGGGAATCCTGGCCGTGTCCTGTCTCTCTTCTTATTCATACAGAAGAAACAAAACTCCGCTGGTGATGACGAGTGAAGGGTTTTTTTTGTGGATGGGTTGCCTTTGCATTATCAGAAACTAGCAAACTTAACTATAAACAGAAACAAGACAGTAACAAATTAGCAGAGAAAGAAGATCATAGTCCCATTTCCATGAACCCCCATGGGTAAAATATATTAGTTACAAGCTGAGAACCAACTCGTGCTACATTTCATGATGATTAGTTTGCAGAGCCATTGAGAAATTGAGGTTAGAAAAATCCCATGTCCCAGAAGCTGTTGGGTATTCAATCTCCAACCACCCTATTCCACCTAGGTATGTTACCGTGACCCAGCCTAGACTGTGTTTGTATTTCATACTCTGCCCACCCTAAAGAAACATGTCCAGCCTTTGGCTGACTGAATTCACAGCACTTATTTCTGCAGACCATTCTACATACTGCCTTCTTTCCCTCCTAATCCTGCCTTCTCGGCTAAGTGCAGGTCCCCGGGCTCTTGTGACAGTGAAAAAAATAAAAAGCACAGAGGGGAAGAAGGGCTTACAGCAGTGGCGTTCCACTTCCAGTTCTCAAAGGCCTGCAAACGGGTCAGGCTTTCTGAATATCCCTAATGAAAATGCCTAAGATCGATCCACATGCGCGCTGCCTCAACTGTGTGCAAATCTATCTCATGCATATTCATTAGGCATATCCTGAAGCCCCGATCCGTTTGCAGCCCTTGAGGACTAGAAGTGACTACCAGTGGCAGAGGAACTGATACGCACCATAGTGGCACAATCCACTTGTGAAGGTTATGGGGCCAGCAGAACGACACACTTTCTCCCCTCAGGAATCAAGAGAGCACCACATAAACAGAAGGAATTACCAAACCTACCTCAGCTTTATCTAGACTGCAGGACCTTGAAGCCAGCTTCATGTCAGGGATGGGAAAGTCAGTCTGTGTTAGCAGTGTGGTGCTGCTGTAGCACAGGTGTAGGACAGAACCGAAAACCTGCGCTCTTTCTTCCCCGCTCCTGGGCACGTCTGCTGTACCTTGAGGGCCCGCTACACTCTCTCCAGCTTCCTCATGCCAATCTCCTTCCCCCTGCAAAAGTCAAGCACCCTCCCTGTAGGGAGGAAAATCCAGTGGGATCCAAGATCCCATAAACTGCATAGGTTTTGAAGTTATTATTTAATGTATTGTGGATACAGCAGAGCCCTCTTGGTAATATGAATCTCTTTCTGCTGGGTCAGAGAACAGACTCGCTGTCTCTAATGTTTCTCTACACGTAAGTACTGCTCATGCCATAACTCCACCTATCCCCACACCCCGCATCTTGTTATACCTGTAATGTCCATATGGCCTCACTGGATCTTCTACCACCCCCTGAGATCAGATGGAAGGCTGTTGTACATCCCAATCCGGCATTTGTTGTAATATCTACTATCTACCATTAAAGGTACCCATCAGATTCTTAAGGATTTAGGACTACGTACAAGGGTTAGGTTCATGGAAACGTGGGCAGCAGTATGAAATTCATCATTATTATGTGATAGGTAGGGTTGTGTGTGTGTGGGTGTGTGTGTGTGTGTATCAGGGAAGGGGGTCACAAAGGAAAGAAACGGCAGAAGCATCAGAAGATGGAAACATGCATTTTGCTCCTAAACATAGAAAGAACAAATAGACTGGGGGCCTGTGCCGCAGGCTTGGAGGGTCCTCACCTGTCCACCGACACAGTTGCCAAGGTGAAGCTGCTGGCATACATGGTGAGGTAGATGAAGAAATGCACAGCCTTGCACATGAAGGCCCCGAAGAGCCAGCCGTCCAGCGTGTAAATGGTGGCCTGGAAGGGCACGCAGAAGACAATGAAGCACAAGTCGGCCACGCCCAGATTGAGGATGAAGAGGTTGGTGGTGTTGTACTTCATCTGACCGTTGCGCAGCAGCACAGCCAGCACCAGACCATTGCCCACCGTCCCCAGAAGGAAAATGAGGGAGAAGACCACTGGCACAATGATGCCCCCTGGTTTTACATCCTGGCTCTCTGAGGTATTCCAGCTTGCTGTCATCTCCTCAGCAGATCACAAGAGTCTCCTTGCACGGGGAAAGAGAAGGAAATCACAATGAGAGAGAAGCCATAAAATAAGAGGCAGCACAACCAGGCGACAGCACAGAGATCTAAGAAAGCTGCTGTTCTGGCCAAGAGCTAAAACCCCTTTGATTTGGTGTCTGATCATTGTTTGCTAGTTCAATTACATAAATTCATAGTTGCATACATATGATAGGGTTGGTAGTGGGTGTGGAAGTCATCAAGCTGCAGTATATGGGGCAGGACTTTTCTGCTGATGGTGGTCAGTATGGAACTCATAAGCAGGGATATCAGATGACTCCATGTCATCCAGGACAAACGGATGTAGTCCTGGGTTGGCCCCGTTGCATATGAAAGGTACGTAATTCTGATTTCCTTAAAAAAAAAAAAAAAAAGCAGGGCTGCATCTCCATTGCATGCAATGGGGTAAAACCAGGACTGGATCACTTTATCCTGGGTGACATGGAATCATGTGGTAACTACAACTGAAGTAGTCGTAACTGGGGAGCAAAATCAAAAGAGGCTGCAAAGGTTGGGCCACGTCTCACTGCTCCATCACCCACTCCGCTGGCTGCCTCCTCTCTGCCCTCACCCCGGTTATTTGCAGTGTTGCCTGCCTGTGCTAACATTTCTCTGCTAAAGACCCAGCTGGTGGAGGACCAAGCACATCACCTGCAGCAGGAAGGTGTGGCGCCACCCTGCTAATCTTTCCAGCAGTTCCCCAGCCCTGGCCCTGCCAGGAGGGGGAGCCCACAGCGTGAGCTGATGGGACCCTTCCATCGCCCTGTGGTTGCAGGCTTGGGCCTGATCTGCCAATATCAAGGCTCCCCGCCCCTCTCTCTGCCTGCTCCCTCTCCGTGCGCCACACTAATGCCTGTGAACCCAAAGCATTATGGGCTCCAAGTCCTACATAAGACGGATGGTAGCATCAGAGCGTGCAGCTGGTCATGTCCAAGCCCACCTTAGAACTAATCTATGGGAGCCCATAGCACACGGACTCAGTCCTTCAGTTTCCCCGCAGCAGGCTGCGGCTCGGCCTGGCCTGTCTCCCATGATAAGCCACAGTGGTATGTTTGGACCAGTGCCATACTATGAGGGGAGGGAGGGGGGGTCACTGATGAAACTCTTATTCCAGGGACCAAAAACAAGAAACTGCCAGCACAGACCGGGATCATCTTGGGGAGGGGAAGGATGTGAAACACTGTTCTCTCTAACCTTTTATTCCCCGCACAGGAAGATCATAAGAACATGCCATGCTGGGTCAGACCAAGGGTCCATCAAGCCCAGCATCCTGTTTCCAACAGTGGCCAATCCAGGCCATAAGAACCTGGCAAGTACCCAAACACCAAGAAAATCCCTTGCTACTGATGCAATTAATAGCGGTGGCTATTTTCTAAGTCAACTTGATTGATAGCAGGTAATGGACTTCTCCACCAAGAACTTATCCAATCCTTTTTTAAACCCAGCTACACTAACTGCACTAATCACATCTCCTGGCAACCAATTCCAGAGTTTAATTGTGCGTTGAGTGAAAAATAACTTTCTCTGATTAGTCTTAAATGTGCCACATGCTAATTTCAAGGAGCGCCCCCTAGTCTTTCTATTATCCGAAAGAGTAAATAACCAAATCACATTAACCCGTTCTAGACCTGTCATTATTTTAAACATCTCTATCATATCCCCCCTCAGCCGTCTCTTCTCCAAGCTGAAAAGTCCTAACCTCTTCAGCCTTTCCTCATAGGGGAGCTGTTCCATTCCCTTTATCATTTTGGTTGCCCTTCTCTGTATCTTCTCCATCACAATTATATCTTTTTTGAGATGCGGTGACCAGAATTGTACACTGTATTCAAGGTGTAGTCTCACCATGGAGCGATACAGAGGCATCCTATGGAGCTCATCCCACCATGGGCCGAAGAAAACAAGAGTCCCCCCCCCCCCCCCCAAACTTCCAGGCATTCCTTCTCCTTCCTGCCGATGTGGCCCAAGAAGAAAAACATTGCTGGAGCTGCGCGGGCAGGAAGGAGGAGGAGCGTCGGCCTGCGTGCAGAAGAAGAGCAGTGTCTGTGGTAGGGCCGCCGCAGATCCCATCTCACAGTGGCCCGAGAAGAGGAGGCCTGGTAGCAGCACCACTGCGGATCCCATTCTCGGTAACCTGAGAAGATCAGGGCCGCCGCAGTGACCCTCGAAGAGGAGACCCAGAAGCTGAGGCCCTGTAGAGTGTATGTATGTGTGAGAGTGAGTTCAGAGAGTGTGTGTGGGAATGAGCCTGTATGTTGTGAGAGATGGAGAGACAGCATGTGAGAGCCTCTGTGTGTTTTTTATGTGTGAGAGACAGCATGTGTGTGAGAGCAAGTATTTTTGTATGAGAGAGCAAGTGAGAGTGAGAGTGTGTGTGTGCGCGCGCATGAGCGTGAGCGAGAGAGCATGTGAAAGTGAGAATCGTGTGTGGGTGAGACAGTATGTGAAAGAGAGAGCCAGTGTGTAAGAATGAGAGCTTGAGTGTGTATTTGAGGGAGGAAGGGAAGAAGACAGGTAGAAAGAGAAGAAACATAAAGAAAACAAAGGAAGTGAGAAAAGACCAAGAAACGGAACGTGAAAAAAAAAAAGGCTGGGACCAACAGATTAGAAAAATATGATCAGACAACAAATGAATATGTTATCTTTGGGAATGTGCATTAAGTTTTTGTATTTTGTTCTTTCAGGCTTTCCATTTTATTTCTGTCTGCCTGTTTCTGTTTCTAATTTGTAGTCCTTTATTCAGTATTAGGTAAGAGTCTGTCAGTGTAACTGAGGTGCAGTTTTTCTGTAGGGCTTTGTAGCAGTACGGCTTGTTCTGTTAATCCTAGTAGGTGGTTAACAGAACTAGATCTAGGGCATGGTATAATATTTGCATTGCTGCCGTGTCATAGATAAGGCTGATGCTGTTTGAAACCTGCGATAGTGCGGGTATGGTACAGCATGGCAAGGTTCCAAGTGTCTTTATTTTTTTGTTTTGCAGGGATTTGTGTTCTCGAAGGGTTTGCAGTTACTTTATTTATTTTTTATTTATATATACCGAGGTTCTATATTTTTTTATATATACCGAGGTTCTCGGTATATATATAGTTACTGAGATGAATGTGTGTGTGTGGAAGAGGAGGAGAACTGAGTGAGTGTGCGTGAGAGTCTGGGGAGTGAATGAGAGGCATGAGAGTGGGTGGGTGTGTGTAAGAATGAGAATGTATGCGTGAGGGAGTATGAATACGCAAGTGTATTAGTGTGTGTTGTATGTGAGAAAGTTTGTGTGCGTGCTGTTACCAATGTTTCCTCTAAGAACTGAGTTGCTGTGAGCATAAAATTGCTTCAAAGAAAGTAGGGCTCACAGGGTAATGAAACCAAAAGTTTTTGCTCACGAGCTAAAGTTTTTTTCACACGGCAACTTAATCCTTAAGGGGGAACACTGATGCGGAGGAGTGGTAAACTGGGGCGACTGCGGTGTAATCCACGCTTTGGCGGTTCCCCAGCAGACACCTCCTTGCGCTGCAGGAAGAAATCCAATAGCCCCTAGCAGCATCTGCTTTACATCAGAGGGAAGCGCCATCAGCGTGCGTCTGCCGGCACAGAGGAAGGAGCGGTGCCATTTATTTGCGTGCAAGGTGCCTGGGAGGGTTAGGGAGAGAGGAGGAAGAACTTGCTGTGGTCTTGGTGCCTGGGAGGAGGGGCGAGTGCTTGTTGATAGAATCTTGGTTGGAAGGGAAAGAGCTTTGGGGGTCTTTTTTTTTTGGGGGGGGGGGCATAGATTGTGGAGAGATTACTTGAGGGGGTCATGGGGGGGAGGCTGCATGAGGTATTTTGGAAGAAGGGGAAAGGCATCATGGAGGCTTTTGGGGGAGTGCAGAGTAGAATCTCAGTCTTGAGGAAGGGAACCCCTCTTGCCCTTCAGTCATGGGTAGGAGGCCCCTTTCTAACTGATTCACCTTGGGCCCTCCCATCCCTCTAAGGTCAATCCTGGTGTATGTAGCCTATCCCCACTAGCAGCCAAAGAGTGGAACAGGCCCTCAGGGCTTCTGTCAATAGTCAAAGAAGAGAAGGACAGACCATGTGTGAGTCAGAAAGTGTGTGTGTGAGTAATAGAGGATGTAAGAGAGAAGACATGTGAGAGGGAGAGTGTGGGTAGCATGAGATCGCGAGACCATGTATGAAAAAGAGCATGTGAGTTATGTGTGAGAGTATGTGTAAAAGAGCAAGAGTGTATGTGTATGAGAAAGTAAGAGCATTTATGAAAGAGTGTGCATGTGTGTGTGTGTGTGTGTGTGAGAGAGGGAGAGAGAATGTATGGGAGTGATTTTATTGTTTGTTTTATGTGGCACGGCAATTCTATTTTTCCATTATTGCTCTGCATACAGATTCTGGCTTGTAGCGGTCTCCAGTTCCGTTTTTGTCTGCATATTTTTATTTATACTTTGTGGTCTTTTTATTGTGTATCTGATGAGGGTCTGTGTGTGTTCTGCATGTGTGACAGAGGTGAGGTATTCTGCTAGCATGTAGTTTCTATGTAGAGATCTATAGCAGCCTAGCTTGTTTTGTTTTCCTAACAGGAGGTGTATTGGTGTTTTAGGGCCCGGTGTAGTATTTGCAGTGTTGCCTTTTCAAAGGTAGGATTCAATGCTGTTTTGGTATGGGAGGTTTTCTATATATAGGGCTTCTCTACTCCCTCCATGAGCATTCTACCTCTCCCCCCCCCCCCCCCCCCCCAAGTTTTGTGTGTGTGTGTGTGTGTGTGTGTCATTGGGATTCTGCCTGCGTTGTGTGTGTGTGAAGAAATTTTGTGCTGCCCCACTAATCCAAGACAAGCTCAGGGTGACTGGAAATCAAAAGATTTCAGGTATGGAGAGTGGGGAATTTTTCCATCCTCATTAGTTTTAATTATTGGGTGTCTGATGTGTCTGCCATTTTGAAATATTTTATTGCTGTTTAGAAAAATTTTAAAATTTTGTATGAGTTCTTAATTATTGGATGTTATTCTGGTCATCAGCTCATTGGAAATGCTCTCAATAGTATGATTTTACTAGTGAGACGAGATAGAGGGAATGAACTGGGGGTTGCTGCAGAGAGTAGGGGGGTGCCAAAGGTAGTATCTGCCCCGGGTGGGGCATACTTTAGGTACGCCACTTGTCTGGACTGTGCCAAACTCTTTGCTGCACCCTCCCATTCCTTAGGGTAGCACTTGCAGTGAGGGCTATGCTACAGATCTGTAGTTACTAAGGACAGCTCAGGCTGCTGATACTATTGGGATTATGATACTGACCAGAAGATGAATACATTCCATAAAGCTAATTCTAACCTGATTGGGAGGATATAAGACAAATGGAAGCAATAAATTGAGATAAAAAGAAGCAATGGGAGAGAATAATAGGGCTATCCGAATCTTTCAGCTAGAAAAGATGCTTTAGATCAGTGGAAGGAATCCTTGGTGCAGGTTATAGATGAGGTGCACTGGCAGAGCTGGGGGACGGGCGTAGGGGAGGGAGGCATCTCAGTGCTGGAATAGCAGGAAGTGCTTCAGGAGCTACGTATGAGGCCCTAGTTCTTGAATAGCAGGTGGTGCTGCAGGTCAGGATTGAGGGCCATTGGCACAGCTGTTTGTGGGCCCCAGTAGTAGTAATTAAACAAACAAAAAAAAAACTATACTGAATGGGGTCAGTGGCTGCCTCCTCCTTCCACGCCAACTGCAATGGGGAAAAGAAAGCAAGTTCAAAAAGATTGGTGCCCTGGCAGAACATCACTACTGGTTCCCAGTGCTGGAATAGCAGGGCGAGCTGCAGGTCAGTACTCAGATGCATTGGCACGTGTGTGCTGACCTGTGCTGGCATAGCAGGAGCTGCTGCAGGTCACAACTGGGGGACCCTGGCAAAGCTGTGGGGTAGGAGGAGGTGCGGGATTCCAGTAAGAACATGCCATACTGGGTCAGACCAAGGGTCCATCAAGCCCAGTGGTGGTGGTGGTGGGGGGGGGAACGGGATGGGACAGGAAGTCCCAATACTAAAACAGCAGGGGGTGCTGCAGCCAGATCGGGGTTGAGGTGCACCAGCAGAGTTGTGTGTGTGAGCATTAAAACCGTTCACCTATGCTGCGAATGAAAACTCTTACTTTGTAGCTGAGCTGGGGATGGTGGGGGAGTGGATGGCATGCTGGGCCGCCCACTGAGTCCCAGACCTCATTAGAAACTCTCTCCCATTTTTAGAAGCTGAACTAAAAGAATTTGTTAGCTTGACAGTTCTGTTGGCATGCCCTCAGAGAGGAGAGAATGTCAGTATCTCGTTGATGAACCTTGGTTAGATTGTTTTTGGAGCAAGATTTAGTCTTAGTTCCATAAAACCAGTGGCTTATTAGAGAGTAAAATATCAGCGTGTGTTATTTTGTGTTTTTATGTGTGTGTATATCCCCCTAATAGCTTTGGAGCCACTACTCCTAGATGCATCAAACTCTGTAGGTCCTTTGGAGGCATCTTCAGCTTGGGAATTGTGTCTGTGGACAGGTGAGGACCCTCCAGTCTGCAGCGCAGGCCCCCAATTCATTTCTGATTTTTTGCATTTTTCAAAATTGGCGAGCGATTTTGGGAGAAGGGCATAGGAGGGGGAAGTTTCTCATAAGAAAAGTGTGTGTGTGTGTGTCTCCCCTCTTCTATTTTTGAAATGGATAAGTCAGTAAGATATCATCAATATATGCAGCTCTTCCAAACTTCAAGGTGAATTTTCCCAAACGTTATGCATGTAAAAATTATCATATATGCACGCAAGTAGCCTCTACTCGCATATTCCGTATCTTATAAAAATCACAGATATGCACGGATTTTCACTTTCGTACACACATGCACACGTGTAAAAAAAAAAAAGGGGGGCGGTCTAGGGGTGTTCCTGGGCGTGGCTAACAGTTACTTGTGTAAGTTGGTATTTTAAAAGACACTCACCTGTACATTTTCCAACATCCTTGCATATTTTTACACCTACTAATTAAGTGCTAATAAAAGTGTTTATTGTGCAGCACTGACTGGGCGGGAGGTCTGGGTGTACTGGGGGGGGGGGGGGGGGGGTGTTCAGGCTGAAGAACCAGGAGGGTCTCGGTGACCTGGAGATAAACTGGGCAAACTGGACTAATTGCTTAAACTGGGGATTTAAAATGCAACAACTTATGCGCGTAGATTCTGACTCACGCAAGTAAGTCATACTTTATTTTCGCATGTAAATATACGTGCCTATACTTTAAAAATAGATGGGTGAAAGTCGTGTGTTCAGTGCATTGAAATATGTGGTTTCAGTGCATTGCCTGTATTTGTGCCTTGGCCTACATACATGCATATGTTGTGGGGTAAGCATATGTGATACGCGCAGGGTATAAAATATGGCAAAACCACGTGCGGCCACCTACGCACCTACTTGCCACCACGCACAATTCTTTTAAAGTGGAGAGAAACCCTTAGGGGGAACCTCAGGCTTTTCCACTCTTCAGAGTTGGTGCATGATTTGGGTGTATATGTTTGGGGGGAGTGGGCACAGTAGGTGAGCAAATATGGCACCTTTCCAAAAATAAATGCATTAGGGCAGGGGTTGCACTGAGGCTATCTAGAATGTCTCACACGTTCTACTTGTATTTAGAAGGCCGCACTGTATGTGGCATAAAGTTTACAAAGGGAGTGGGGGTGAGCCAGCACAGCTCTCAGGCTTTTAGTAAACTCGCGCGGAAAACGGGCGCTCAGTGTTGAGCGCCTGCTTTCCTAACGCGGGCCCAGCCACCTCTCCTGGGTGCGCGATACCATATTTAAATGAGGGGTCACGCTAAAAAGGAGGTGCTAGGGATAATAGCACACCCCTAGCACCTTCTTAGCAGCGGAAGCCCAGGAGAGATGGCTGTCAGCGGGTTTGGAAAATGGACGCTGGTAAAATTGAGTGTGCATTGTACTAATCTGACCTGTTGGCACACTTTTTTTTATTTTATTTTTTTATTTTGTTTTAAACCTTTTGGTTCCTCCGACGTAATATCACCGCGATATTAAGTGGGAAGATGTACAGAAAAGCAGTGTTTTCTGCTTTTCTGTACACTTTTTCGGGCTGCTTAGAAATTTACGCCTGCTCTTGGGCAGGCGTTAATTTCTGAGTGTAAAATGTGCAGATTGGCCGCACATTTTTTTTTTCTGTATCAGGGCGAATGACTGATAGCCTCATCAATGTGCATTTGCATGTGATGAGTGCTATTAGTTTCGGGGGAGTTTGAACACATGTTTTGGACATGCTAAACCCCTTATTCCATAAGGGTTAGTGGACCCGTGTCCGATACGCGCATCCAACCGCGAGTTAAACAGTGCGCTCAGCTGAGTATGCTTTACTGTATCGGCCTGTTTGTGTTTCACTGTCTCCCTAATTCTGCTGCTCAAGGTTCCTAGATGGGGCAGAGAGGAGAGGTGGATAACAGAGTCATTTTACTACAGGCATTTTTTCTAGTGGGGAGGTAGGAAAGCCCCTGGGGATAAAAGATTGTCTTTGCTAGAGGTAGAGGTCAGTCACTGCATACTCATTTTCCTTATTAAAACATGCAAACTGATACACACACACACGCAAAATCTGATCTCCATGTTATGCACATGCAAGCATGACATCATGGACTTTTCCCATCACAAACAGCACACACATGCCATGACCTGTAAAAAGAAACATTTACACTGCTAGTGTTCAAAGTTGATCACAAATGCTCCATCCCAACTAAACACACAACACGCATATCTGTGTAGAAATACATCATAAAAGAAACAGCTATAACCATTTCCCCTCACTGTACAATAGGACATACTCTTCATGTGCTTAAAACATGTACATACAACATACTGTACTCAGCTACAAGTAGGATCCTCCCCCAAACACAACACATTCACAGAAACACACGCAACTGTATGAGCACACATGTGCATGCTAAAATACCCAATTTCCCCTTCACTGCAATACAGCACACATCCACACATAGCAACACAAACAAAGTCACTGACAGGCACACACAGGCATGTATGCAGGGGACAGGCAGAATGAGGACAAACATACCGATGCATATACAAACCCACGCAGAAATGAGTGCAGCCACAAAAATATACCTGGAATTCCTCTGCTGAAGACACACATGCCACAGAGCTATGTTGCTCTGCTGCAAACACGCCACACACTCCGCCAGCCACACACACACACAAGTTTGGTTCCTGTGCAATGCAGCAGATGCAAACCGATCCCCAACCCGCGCCGACACAAGTTCTGCTTCAGCGTGCAGAGCAGACTGCCCCGAATTCCAGGGCTGTGTTAAAGCTGGTACTTACAGTGGTTCGCACTGCAGCTTCTGGGGCCATAGCCTGTTCCGAATGTTCCCAGGAGAGGAGCCCTGTCCATGGCAAGCCTTCAGAAGCAGTGGTGAGAAGAAGACACAAGAAGTCCGGGGTGTTCCAGGCCAGGTCCTCGAATCTGTGGCAGTCAGGTAGAGGAAAAACAATCCCCCATCACAGTACGAACACACACACACACACCTCTTCTTCCTGTGTATCTCTCTCAAAGTGTCTGTCTCACTCCCCCTGCTCTCTCAGGGATGGTCAGTCTGTCTTTCAGTCTTACTTTGCTTCTCTTTCTTTCTTTCTTTCTGCAGTGTGTGTAAGTGTATTTCTTCCTTACTCTATATGTCTCTGAGTCTCTGAGCAGGTCCTTGTGTGTGTGTGTCTCTCTCTCTCTCTTGGTTACTCTGTTCATACATCCCTCTGTCCCCCTGTACCTACCAGCAAGCGAGCGCCTTTCTCTCTTGTCCTTGGCTAAGCTCTGCAATCACTGCTCAGTTTGCCTGAATATCACTTGTTATTTTTTTCCCCCCCCCTTTCTTTGGTGCTCCTATTAACTCATTCCTCTCCATAATCTGCCCTGTTCTTCTTCCATAATCTGCTCTGTCCTCCTTTCATAATCTGATCTGCTCTTCCCTGCCTTCAGTGCTGCTCTGAGCCAGAGACAGACAGCAACGTATATATGCTGTATATATATATATGTACTTCTTCCACCAATAATAGCTGGGGGAAAGGAATAGGTTTCTACAGCTCCTGCTGGTTGCTTCTTTCTTATTTCCACAGCGCACTGGGAACGATAATCCCATTGTGTGGCTTGTCATGAGCATTATGACAGTAGCCCCAGGAGGCGCACTGACTCAGTGTTGAGTCGTAGCATATGTAATAAGCTTCGCAACATCCTCACTCTTAACTTATTTTCATATGGTTCGGGAATGCCCCAGAGTTACAGAAATCATGGGAATAAAGTGTTAAAACCATATTTCTAGCAAGTTGGCCCCCCTGTGAAAACTACGACCTGCACTTGCCCCAATTCCTCAGCATCTGCCCTCTGGGGAAGGGGGTGAGTGGCAGGGTTCTGTGTTTGTGTGTGTGGTGCCCTCTTTCTCGCTCACACTCCCCCCATACCCTCTTGTTTCCTCTCTGCTTCCCTCTCCCTTTTTCTCTATTTTCCTCTCACCCCCCCCATCTCACCCTTCCCTTCTTCTCACTCTGCTCCTCCCCCCCCCCCCTCGCTTCTCACATCTTCCTCTTTTGCAGGTGGGGGTTGGGAACCTCGCTGGCACTGCCGCATTCTCCATGCTGCCATCTCTGCCACATGTGAGCCAAAAAAAAAGAAAAGGAAACCTTGCTTCAGGCTGATCTGACCATGGGCAAGGAAAGTTTGGTGGGTTAGACAGATATAATTCGTGGTCTGGATCTGGCCCACAGGCTGTAATTTGGGGACCCCTGATTTAGAGAATGGATTTTGGTATTAATTTAGGAAGAGACCCCAAGGGCCTTACATTATGTTCTTAACTGATACTACAGACTCGAAATGCTGAGGGCAATTTTCAAAAGGAATTTCCACAAGTAGAAAGCATATTACATATGTAAATCACCTGTCTGGATCCTCTTTTTGGCTGAAAATGACCCACCCTGTATGTGGGTAAAATTATGCACAACGTTCCATAAAGCACACACTTTTACCCCCATTGTAGTGGGGGTGTTCATGAGTTGGATTTAATTTAGAGGCTAAAATTATATGCATGGGTTGGGATTTTCAGACTTATGCATGTAGGTTTGGTTGGAAAACGTATCCACAGAAAAAGCAGGTGCAAATCTCTGTAGATTCTTTTCCCTGGTACGGTTTTCAAGGTACAAATATGCACATCTTATTCCTTTGAAAATGAATGCAAAAACAGCAGGAGTCAGCTGGCTTAAACCTCTGCTGTTAAAGATTTCTCCCTCCTGAGCGGCTAACTTTCGTGTCTCCCTAAATTCACTAGATGGGAACATTTAGCCACTCACAAAATGGGTGACCCCAGAAGCATTCCTGGGCTAGGCTAACAATTTAGCTGTCGAGTGCTTATTGTCGGTGCTAGCTATCTAAATTTAGGGGGCCAACCCTGCCCTCCCAAATGGCAGCCTTTAATCTAGCCCGCTAAATTTTGGCCAGCTAGGCTGAGATGAATTTTGATTTTTGTGGATGAAACTCTGCTTAAGGTCGATTCTTAAGTTTTTATCTGGTGATCGCAGGTATTCCTTGGCCAGCAGAAATGGAAATAGATTGCCTCAAGAGGTTTCACCTGCAGAAACTTTGATGTTTCAGGCAAGCTCCAGGCTTTTTAAAGTTCTAGAAGGAACCTAAGGAGTATTAACTCATGAGTGTAGGGGAGGTAAGGTATAACAGCATGAGCAGAGAAGGTAGAAGTGAAATAAATGTTACATAAGGCATATTTAGTAGAGATGTGCAATCGTTTTTCACGATTTAGTCAATGCCAACGACATTGTCTAAATCGTCATTGTTGGGGAAGTTGGGAAAAAGAATCAAAATTCCACGAATTTTCGGGTTAAAGTCGGTTTTTTATTACTGCGCACTAACGGATGTTAGTGCGCATGGACTATCCGTTAGCGCGCAGTCGCTGGACGTAGTGCGCAGTACATGGCGCCTCACCATACTGCGCACTAACGGATTATTAGTGCGCGCTCAGTACATGGCAGTGCGCGGTGATATATGTTAGTGCGCACTAACGTAAATTGATACTAAATTGACACTTTTTTTTAAATTGAAGGTTGAATATGTATTCCTATTGGGTGTCTTCTTGTTTTTTATTCATTACCAAGGTTACCAACAGCCAAGGTGCTGTTTTTTACAGATTGTTTTATATGGGGGATGGGGAATGGGAATGGGGGATAGAGCTATTAGCTTTTAGCTTGAAGTTCTAATCCTACTGTAGTAGTGTGTCTGTGGATATTGTGATTAGGTCATCAATCATGTGACTAGAATTTGTTTGATATATTATGCATAATATTCATTTGCATCATTTTTGAATTGGCCACTTAAATTAATAGGTTTATTTTCCCTCCTACTTTTAGTCAATAGGTAGCTATAATAGCTATATAATAAGGGGTGCTCTGCTTATGTGTTGCTTTTGTTTTGTGGGTTTGAGGAGAAAACATCAGTCAATCAGTCATTATAGCTAGCTGCAGCTGTTGATTGATAGCTAATATTATACAGCCTTTATTGTTATTAATAAGGGGTAGCTGCTAGCTGGCTTAGCTAGCTGATACTAGTATCAGCCTATGATACTAGCCAGCCAGCCAGCCAGCCAGTAGCCATTGCCACTAGCCACAGTAGCATATAGCTACTGCTAGCAGCCAAGTACCACTAGCCAAAATAGCCAATAGCCACAACCAGTGAGCTGAGCTGAGCTCTACTCTTTTTTTCTGTTTCTTGAGTGAGCTCTTCGTTCGCAGCATTCCTAGCCTAGGCATAGGCAGGCACCAGCACTCCAGTCCAGCAGCAGTGCTTGCTTATAAAGGACAAGGTAGGTGCTTTGACTGCTTTCTGAACATTGTAGCAGTAGAGTTTTAATAGATTTATAAATATATAAAATTATATAATATTATATTTATCAATATTATATAGATGTATGTGTAATCTACTAGATTTATCACTAATAGTGTTTATAGCTAGCTAGCCATAGCCAGTGACACTAGGCTAATAGCTAGCTTGGCTATTAGCCTAGTGTCACTGGCTATATTGGCTAGCTATTAAAGCCAGTGAGTCACTACTATCAAATCAATTCTACTACTAAACCTATAATTGGCCAATAGTCTGTCCAATATCCTATATTATGTTTCTTGTGCTTGGCTTAAGGCTTCTGCTCCTGTGTGTGAGATTTGTGGGTAAGACTTGAAGTGGGAGGGAGAAGTTATTTTAGTCCAAAGAACAGAATAGGCCTGAAAAGGATATGAAAAAATAAGAATAGGACTTCTCTAACCTCAATGCTTGGCTTGCATGTAGTATTAACAGAAAAGCCTAGCCAGTCCTGCCAGGAGGCTAATGTAATGAGTGAACTGAAGTATTGCAGCCTAGTTCAGTCTCAGTCTGCTGCAGTTTGATGCTCTGGCCAATGCATGGTATAAATTGCAATATAATATATTAGTAAGTATACTATATCAAATTATCAATTGTCAGTGTCACTCACTGACTAATAAAAAATAATCACTATATCCTTCTTTGTCCTGTGGTCTGGGGGTAGCCTTAGCAATAGCTAGCTAGCTAATGCTATTAGCTCAATAAAGTTTTAAAAATGAATACCAAACTAATTTATTAACTTGTTTAATGTACTATATTTATTATATATTTCTTTGACCACAGGATCATAATGCCCCTACCAGTACCCTCTGGAAAAAAACGTGTTGCTAGTGATAGTGCTACTGGAAAGAGCTGTCTGCCAGTCCCTAGGAAAAAACTGCGATTTTTTGAGAAGAAAGAGGATGTAGAAGTGCAAGGAAACTTGTTGCAAGGGAAGGAACGAGCAGAATTTGAGGGAAAGGTGAAAAGATTAGATGAAAGAATGGTGATACAGAAAATATTTGATGATGATGAAGAATCAGATATTGAGGAGGAGGAGGAGGAGGAGGAGGATGATGATCAGGAGTTTTTGGCTAGTAAACATTCAGAGGAGAAGGAGGAGGAGGAGAACAGAAGCAATGACAATGTTAGTCAGATTGCAAAACAAACAACTACTGCCAGTGCCAGCAGTATTGCTGGTACCCTGTCCCCTACACCATTTGAACATCCACGTGTAACTACTACTACTACTACTACTATTTCTACTACTAGTATGAAAATGACAAGTATCCAGCCTAGAGTAAGGAACAGTACAAGGACATCAAAGATTTGGAATCATTATCATGTTGTGGCTGACCAGAGATTTGGACAATGTATCCATTGTAAAAAGATGGTGAGCCGTGGAAGAATTATTGGACATCTTACTAACAGCAACATGAAATATCACCTTGAAAGAGAACATAGAGCACTGTTGCTTGCAGAAGAAGCTGGTCCCACCGTGCTTGCCCAGGCTTCAAGTAAAGCAACAGGGAAGCAGCCACAGAAGGAAAGTAGTAGTACTAAAGAAGATACAGATTGTGTGCATCTGCAGAAGCAGCAGTCTCCTCTTCCTCATCCCCAGCAGCAGCGGCAAGCTACCATGGAGCAGATGGGGTGGTGTTCTTCTGCAATGTCACAGAGCAGGAAGCAGGCAATGTCTAAAGTGGGTACACGACATATTGCTCTAATGATTGCTTTGGATGATCAGCCACTGCAGATTGTAGAAAATGAGGGATTTAAGCGGATGCTCCATTATTTCGCCCCTTACTACAAACTTCCTTCAAGAAGTACATTTAGCCGTCAGGTGCTTCCTTCCCTATACAGAAAATGTCGTGCTGAAATGCAGATTATGATGGCAAGGGCAAAGGGGAGGAGCATCCATCTCACCACTGATGTTTGGACTAGTATGAATGCAATGCATGCATATTTGTCTCTAACAGCACATTGGTGGCAGCTGGATGAGGCATTAATACCTGTAAGCACTAGCAGCATTGGCAGTGGCAGTGGCAGCAGCTCCAAAAAAGGTTTCGCCAGGATACCATTGGGCTTTACTGCATGCTCAAGTGCTAGACAAGAGACATACTTCAGAAAATATCTTACACGCAATTCAGGGGATGATGGAAAAATGGAATGGGCTCCTTAGAAGCAGTGATATGGAATGCTTAAATGGATTTTTCATTACTGACAATGGTTCCAATATTATAAGGCTCTGGCTGATGGGCAGATTCAGCGGCATCCGATGCTTTGCACATACCCTGCATCTGATAGTGAGGGATGCTTTGGGGCTTAGTGGCAAGGAAGGTGGTACTACTACTAGTTGTAGTAGTCACTCCTGAAGCGGTTGATTGAAAAGTGTCGCAAAATAGCTGGGCATTTCAATCGTAGTGTAAAAAGTGGGAAGCACTCAGAAAGAGGCAAATAGCAGTTGGCGCACCTTTGCACAACCTTCTTCAGGATGTGCCTACCAGATGGAATTCCACCTATCTTATGTTGGAGAGGTTGTCTGAACAGCAGACACCTCTTCATGATTTGGCAATGGCAACTGAAATTGGATTGGAAAATCCTCTTGGATGTCAGGACTGGACAAACATTGCACACATGGTGCATGTCCTCAAGCCTTTCAAAGTATATACTGATGCATTGAGTTCAGCTAATGCCACTTTGGGTGGTGTCATCCCTGTAATAAACTATCTGGAGGAGGTATTACAGGAATTTCTGCATCATCCAGATTTCTCTAAGGAAGTGTTAATGCTTGTTAAATGCTTAAAAGAGCAAGTTGAAAAAAGATTGAAACCTCTCATGCAAAGGGATTGCTATATGTTAGCCACGATGTGTGACCCACGTGTGAAAGGCAGTATTGCTCTCAAGAACAATGCTCTTACACATTGGAAAAAAAAGTTGATTAAAATGGTTGAAAACATAATGTCTAACAGGGTCTGTTCCACTGGTAACGATGAAAAAGAATTAGTATTATCCTCTCAGTCTCCAACTCCATCCTGCTCAAGTACTAGTATGATCAGCTGCTCCCCTACCCCTTCCATAACACATCAAAATATGAGTCATTCCACATTTAATGAACTGCCTGCCATGTCACAAGCAATCGCATCAGCTGTTGGGCAGAAGAGTTACTACTACTGAGTCCTACCTGCAGGAGAATGTTTCAGAACTGCATGTTAAGAGTTTTCTGTCTGAGCCAATTCAGAGCATGGACTCAGATCCCTTGAGATATTGGGCACAGAAAGCTTCAATGTGGCCTGATCTTGCAATACTAGCACAGCACTTTCTTTCCTGCCCGCCAACAAGTGTGCAAAGTGAAGAGTATTTTCAATGACAGGGAACATAGTGAGTCCACACCGTGCACGTTTGTCTCCAGACTTAGTCGAGCAATTGGTTTTTATCAAAACGAACTTTCCACAGCTTGGGTATCCGAACTTTCCCTGTGACTGGGAGGAGTGAGCCTCTTGTCGAGGGCCGAGATCCAAGGTCAAGGGGTGGAAGAGAGGCTTGGCTCTATGCAGCTGTGCTCCCCGCATCGCTTGCTGGGGTGCCCGCCACAAGAGGCAGCAGCGGCCACAACACTGCCGCTGCTGCCTCTTGTGGCCCACAGGAGAAGCCAGTCTGGGAGTCACAAGACATGAACACTCTGTCCTGCTGCGTCTCCAACACAGGCTTCTCACTCCCAGGCTCCTTTCCCCCAGTGTCCACCTCTGAGGCAGGCAAGTCCTCGCTGGGTTCTTCTGCCTCAGCGTCCATCTCCGACAGCATGATTGTGTGAATGAAGTATGAAAGAATTTCAGGCCAATACAATATAAAATTGCACTTACAGTGCACAGAGAGGTTGATACTCTAACTAAGTAGCTAGTGGTTGTACTAGTAGTAGCTAGCTACTAGCTAGCTACTACTACTAGCTACTACTTGGATATCCAGTTTATATCCAACTAGTAGCTACTACTACTAGCTACTAGTTGGATATAAACTGTTACTGTTATATCCACTACTGTAACAATATATTGATTAACCAAATATATACAAACACCCTTGAGTGTAATAAAAAGAGAAAACTGAGCACCCAGAAGTTGGACATTTCTGAAGGATTTTTGTTCATGAGTCTGCTTTCTCCTAGTCCTTACTCCTACTTTAGTATCACAAGCATTAAAGTTTTTGCTTCAAATGGCTGTCTTGGTCATGGAGCAATTTTTGGCATTGACGTGTGAGTCATTGCAGTAGCTTGAGTGCTGCACACACTGCACACAGTGCACAATATTGTATTGGCCAGGTTGAAAGATGTGTGAATGGTCAGTAGCCACGGTTGAAGCCTTGACGTTGGCGCTACTGCTCACAAGTATACAACTTGTGCTAATTCAGCCAGACTGAATGTTGTATGGAAGTGTATGACTAACTTAGTTACTACTAAAACAATGAAATATGTTGGATTATAATAGACATACATCCGTACATGTCTGCTCTTTGTAATTTAGTAGTACCATACTATATTATTTTTGAATAATTATTATTAGTTAAATGACTAATAAAATAATATATAAAAAAGAACAAACAAACATTTTGCACAATGTTAAAACATTTATTTTTTTTTACATATATTTAACTATTAGACATTAACAATAGACAAACATTTTTGTCAAAAAAAATAAATTAAAATTAAAAAAAACCAGCCCAGCAGCCCAGGTCAAGGCGAAATATGATGCCTTGACTTCATGATGTTGCAGCAGGGTCAGGCTCATGTGGAGAGGAGGGTGCCGCCACTGGAGAAACCTGCTCTGAAGCAGAGGGAACTGGCACCTCCTCCTCATGAGGCATCTCATGAGGAGGAGAAGCCATTTCCCTCTGCTCCTGAGGGGCCTCCTCCAGGGCTAACAACCTCCTCTCCACAGTGCAGACACTGGCCTGCACCTCTTCGACCTTCTGCTGCAACATCATGTAGTCGGCATCATATTTCGCCTTGAACTGCCGTACTTCCTGCAGGATCTCCTCCAACTTTGAATATTGTGCACAGCAGCACTTACAGGTTGGAGGAGATCCTGGAGGAAGTACGGCAGTGCTGGTGCTGGTGCTGGCACTGGCGCTGGCGCTGGTGGTGGTGCTGGTTGCAGTGGTGGGCCGCTGGCTGCTGGCAGCTTTATCTGGCCTGTAAAGAAATTAAAAAAAAAATAATAATTCAACATGAGACACAGAACTATACATTATACATACATTACACATAGTCAGATATGACAAATAAAAAAGCAAATACTGGATGCGTGCGAGCAAGTTTATAAAATAATCTACCCCTTATTTAGTTTATTGACCTTGAGGATTATAGAAAAATGAGGAGTCCATTGCAGGGGAGAAGGAGTGAGGGGGAGAGTGGAGGATATCAAATCTATCAACATAGATTAGAGAGAATACATAATTTGAAGGATTGGAAGGAGAAATAATAGTCAATCTCAGGTTACACAGAATATGATGGTAGGAGATACACTACAAACCTCTTCTTTTTTTCACCTTCAATTCTTTAGTTTACTATCATAGCCACTCAGTGTCATTTAATATATACAAATAAATAAATACACACTTCCCCCCCATTCCCAATCCCCAGCCACTAAAACTGATTGATATAAAAAAAAAAAGATTTTGTTTTTCAGCCTCAGATAATATATACTACTTTACTGGCCGTGCCAAGAGATATTATTTCCTACCTAGACCACTACTGGTTGCTGCCTCCGTCCTCCTCTGGTGACAGCTCTGCCTCCCACTAGGCCCAGGAAGCCCCGCCTCGTCCCTGCCTGGGTGTGGTTCTGTACAAGACAAATCAAATTCAGAGAACAGTTAGAATTTTAAAAACAAGAATGAGATCAGACACAATGATTCATTCACTGTTATAGTAAAGAAACATTTTAAAACACAAATTCCATTACAATTAATTGAATACTTGTGTAATGTGTGTTGTTCTTGTGTAGTATTCTGAAAACAACTTACCAGGCACGGAACGGGCCACGGTTCGGCGGACCTCCTCGAGCCACCTACCCTCGTGCAATCGCAGATGGCGACCTGAAAATTAGAGGGATATACAGGAAAAAGAATAACATTGATTAATTTTTACAACATGCCCATGTTTTGCCTTGACCTACTAGATTATTTTTTATGCAACATACAAAAGTTAGTTATACATAAATACTATTTTATTTATATTTCAATGTGGCTTTCAAAAAAATCCCAAATACCACCATTTCAAAACGATTAATATATAAATATCAATAATATACCACAGATAATTTTATTTCCTTTGTAGTCTAGTTATTAAGTATTAATACTAGTATAGTATAGGGTAAGGGTGGTACACTAGTAGCTAGCTAGCTAGTAGCTAGCTACTAGTATTTCTGTTTTTTTAAAATATATTTACTTAACATTATAACTTTTATTACTTATAGTAGTTAATTATTACATTATAATTATATAACTCAATGTATGCTACTAGTAGCTACTGTAGCTAGTATTACTATCATACTCTATTTAATTTTCAATGACAAAATAATATACATAATTTATAATTGAATATTATGATCAACATTATTATTTTCACCTTTCTTTTTCAGGTCTTCCACCTCACGAGGGTAGGAGGCCCGCCGGCAAAACTCCTCCTGGAGAGAGGCCCAGGCAGCAGTCTCCCTTTGCAGGTTAGGCCTGCTGCCTGGGGGGGTGTAAAGGTTCCCCTCATCCAGGAGCATGAGCCGGGCTAGGAGGTCCACGTCGGCCTGGGTAAAGCGGGGCTTCCTGGACCTTGCTGCCACCTTGGAGGAGGACGGTGGGGAGGAGTCAGACTCCCTCCCCCTGTCACCACCAGACTCCCTTTCACGTTCCATCCTACCATGAGAAAATAAAAAAGGAGATGAAAAAAAGTATGTGCTATAGGACAGCTGTTTGTTCAGAAGCTCACACACTAATGCAGGGA
Organism: Rhinatrema bivittatum; assembly: GCF_901001135.1. NCBI lineage: Eukaryota > Metazoa > Chordata > Amphibia > Gymnophiona > Rhinatrematidae > Rhinatrema > Rhinatrema bivittatum. The sequence goes on along the minus strand of NC_042616.1, from coordinate 412,738,412 downwards.
GGGGCTAGGCAGCTCCCCCCTGTCTGTGAAGCCAGCCCTCAGCCCTCACCCTCACAGTGACAGTACACTATTCAGTTCAGTGGCAGGGACATGGGGGGAGGGGAGGAGTGAGGGTCAGGCAGCTGAGCTCCCCCCCCCCCCCTGTCTGTGAAGCCAGCAAGCCTCTCACTATGTAATGCAGGCAGGGAGGGAGCTGTCTCAGCCCTCACTGTGAGGGTGAGGGCTGAGACAGCTCCCTCCCTGCCTGCATTACGTAGGGGGGGGGGGAGCTCAGCTGCCTGACCCTCACTCCTCCCCTCCCCCCATGTCCCTGCCACTGAACTGAATAGTGTACTGTCACTGTGAGGGTGAGGGCTGAGACAGCTCCCTCCCTCCCTGTCTCAGCCCTCACCCTCACAGTGACAGTACACTATTCAGTTCAGTGGCAGGGACATGGGGGGAGGGGAGGAGTGAAGGTCAGGCAGCTGAGCTCCCCCCCCCCCCCTGTCTGTGAAGCCAGCAAGCCTCTCACTACGTAATGCAGGCAGGGAGGGAGCTGTCTCAGCCCTCACTGTGAGGGTGAGGGCTGAGACAGCTCCCTCCCTGCCTGCATTACGTAGGGGGGGGGGGAGCTCAGCTGCCTGACCCTCACTCCTCCCCTCCCCCCATGTCCCTGCCACTGAACTGAATAGTGTACTGTCACTGTGAGGGTGAGGGCTGAGACAGCTCCCTCCCTCCCTGTCTCAGCCCTCACCCTCACAGTGACAGTACACTATTCAGTTCAGTGGCAGGGACATGGGGGGAGGGGAGGAGTGAGGGTCAGGCAGCTGAGCTCCCCCCCCCCTACGTAATGCAGGCAGGGAGGGAGCTGTCTCAGCCCTCACCCTCACAGTGAGGGCTGAGACAGCTCCCTCCCTGCCTGCATTACGTAGTGAGAGGCTTGCTGGCTTCACAGACAGGGGGGGGGGGGAAGCTCAGCTGCCTGACCCTCACTCCTCCCCTCCCCCCATGTCCCTGCCACTGAACTGAATAGTGTACTGTCACTGTGAGGGTGAGGGCTGAGACAGCTCCCTCCCTCCCTGTCTCAGCCCTCACCCTCACAGTGACAGTACACTATTCAGTTCAGTGGCAGGGACATGGGGGGAGGGGAGGAGTGAGGGTCAGGCAGCTGAGCTCCCCCCCCCCCCTGTCTGTGAAGCCAGCCAGCCTCTCATGCAGAGAGGGAGCTGTCTGACACTGACAATCTCTGTTAAACTTTTTTTTCACTAAATTAGCATAAAATTAAATGAAGTACTTTTGTGTGTTAAACTTTTAATTTCCCCTAATGTAAGTAACTTCATTTAATATTATTTTTATATTATTTTATGCTACTTCACCGAAAAAAAGTGCATTAACTATTTAACTTAACCAACTAAGTAACTACTAGTAAAGTAATACTGTATAAAAACTAAAACAAAATCTTATATATTTATTATATTATACACTTACAGTGGTAGAGTTGATGATATAATGTGGTAATGAAGAATGAATCAACGATAACGTTGTGTCTGTTGATTATTACTGGTGTACTCTGTACTACTGCTGCTCACTGCTCAGTGCTCAGCTCACTGCGTGCTCAGCTCACTCAGCTAGCTCTGTCAGAGACTGCACGTAGTAAGAAAATAATTATTAGTGCGTGTATTTTAAGCAAAATGGCCTCCGGGGACCTCACAGAGCATGCTCAAGGTAGTGCGCACTAATCCGCGTTAGTGCGCACTAGCCAGCGGTAGTGCGCACTAGAGATGTGAATCGGATCCGATATCGGATCCGATTCACATCCGATATTGGATCCGATTCACATCTATAGAGATGTGAATCGGAACCAGAATCGGATCCGATATCGGATCCGATTCACATCCCTAGTGCGCACTACCTACGGATGATTTAAATTACTGGTTCTACATTCCCATTGCCTGTTTTCCAGGTGGTGCGAACCAGTGGGAGCAGGGAACCGTACATTTAGCTAACGAACTCCTTAAAAATTGATACGTTTTACTTAAAAGTTGCAATTTTTGGCAGTGCGCACTAACTTTAGGTAGTGCGCACTAACGGTAACATTGAGCGCACTAACCCCGTTAGTGCGCACTAACTACGGATGATTTAAAATACTGGTTCTACATTCCCATTGCCTGTTTTCCAGGTGGTGCGAACCAGTGGGAGCTGGGAACCGTACATTTAGCTAACGAACTCCTTAAAAATTGATACGTTTTACTTAAAAGTTGCAATTTTTGGCAGTGCGCACTAACTTTAGGTAGTGCGCACTAACGGTAACATTGAGCGCACTAACCCCGTTAGTGCGCACTAACTACGGATGATTTAAAATACTGGTTCTACATTCCCATTGCCTGTTTTCCAGGTGGTGCGAACCAGTGGGAGCTGGGAACCGTACATTTGGCTAACGAACTCCTTAAAAATTGATACGTTTTACTTAAAAGTTGCAATTTTTGGCAGTGCGCACTAACTTTAGGTAGTGCGCACTAACGGTAACAGTGAGCGCACTAACCCCGTTAGTGCGCACTAACTCCGTTCGTAAAAAAAAACCAAAACACACACGCGAAAAACTAAATTTTTAAACGAATCGGTCGACCGAAGCCAGACCCGATACCTAAACACGAAGCACATCTCTAATATTTAGCCTAGTGGTTAGAGCAGTAGGCAGGAAAGTCGGGGTTCAAATCTCACTGATATCTCTTGTCGACTTGAGTAAGTCACATCACCCTCCACTGCCTCAGGTACAAATGTAGGAGTATATTTTCAATGGGGTTACATGCGGAAAATTAGCATATACTCGCGCGAGTAGCCTGAATTCACTTATATGCTATTTATAAACATCAAAAGTACTCATGTATTTTCAGTTTTGCATGCATGCTTACCTGTGTAAAAACAGGGCAGCCTAGGGACATTACGGAAAAGGGCTAAGAGGTATGCATAGAGTTTGCTATTTTGTAGGTAATTTACCTATTTCCCCAATTTTATGCCAGTTAATTATCTTGCGCAACTGATATCGCAAGGGCAAATATGCTCATAAGTTACACCATAGGGAGTGGACTTTCTTGTTTTTTTTTAATTATGCAATTTTCAGATTACAATATCCAAGAAAATACTGGAAAATGAAAAGAGAATTAAACATAATCGTCAAAATAAACAGGTAATGAACAAAGAAATTTAAACCATGTCAGTTCCAATCCAAGTCCTCAATAACGGAAATCCAACCACAATTCAAGGATAAAAATAAAAAAAAGAAACAAATTCTTCTCAGGGGATCATACTTACAGGACTACTTCTGCCTAATCTAGTAAATTAAGTAGCTATGGCTTTGAAGAAGTGGAATCTTAGCACTTAAAAAGTGAAATATTTATTTATTTAAGACTTTTTATATACCGTCTTTGAGCTGGTGGAAAAAAATATATGATACATCTCTGTAATCAAATTCTATAATATTTGCTGGGATATTTTATAAAGAAAAGTGTTCCCAGTTGAAGGACCCTAGTTCTCATTATAAGAAACTGCTTCCTCTTTTTCTGCGTTTGTTTAGCCACATCCGGAATTGCAAAAAAAAAGTCTCAAACTGATGTCTGAAAAACGACCCCCGCTGAACGACCTCCTGCAGTCGATCTCCTGCCGGCGCCATTTTCCATACGGAAAACGATTCGCGGCAGGAGATCGTTTTCCGGACCCCTGCTGGACCCCCAGGGACTTTTGGCCAGCTTGGGGGGGCCTCCTGACCCCCACAAGACTTGCCAAAAGTCCAGCGGGGGTCCGGAACGACCTCCTGCAGTCGAATCGTGTTGGTCTATGGCCGCCGCCATTTTGCGCTGCCATTTTGAAAAATGGCGCCGGCTGAAGACAACACAATTCAATTGCAGGAGGCCGTTCCGGACCGCTGCCGTTCCGGACCGCCGCTGGACCCCCAGGTAATTTAAGGCATTTGGGGGGGGGTTCGGGAGGGTGGGGGATTTAATTTAAAGGGTCGGGGGTGGGTTTTAGGGGGTTTTAGTGTGCCGGCTCACGATTTTCACGATTTTCATGATACTTTAAACACCCAAACGGCAACAATACGATTCCCTCCCCCTCCCAGCCGAAATCGATCGTTAAGACGATCGAGGACACGATTCACATCTCTAGAATCCAGCAAGATAAGAAGAAAAATCAAGAAATTAGAAGGAACTTGCATCACGCTAAAAAGGGCTACAACGCCATCTTGCGAACTTTCTCTTTTCAAAATATCCCACCAAATCTACCCCCACACAGTTACACCTGTTACACTGTACACACACATTTTTTCAGAAAACTTTGGGCATAAGTGCAACCCCTTCCCCAACCTCGCTCCCAGGAACGCCTCCACTCAGACCAGGTAAACTTACACACGAACATGAAATACGTGCATAACTTTATTCCCCTCTTGGGCAGGCAATTTTGTAAAAAGCCATTTCTGTGTGTGAAACAGTGTTTTAACCACTGCCCGTCCCTTTGAAAACTTATCCTCCCTGTCTGTAGCGTACGGCCTTACTGAGGCTGTGAAATAGAATTTGAGGATTGTTTTTTTTGTTTTGTTTTTTTACAATTTAGGTTATGAATACCTTGCTTTTCAAGAGGGTATTTGTGTGTTTGCCTTTATTTATGTAGCTACTGTTACTATGCAACTTTGCAATCCGCTTTGATCAGAATTAAAAAAAAAACAAAAAACCAACCCAACAACAAATAGATGCATCTAAAAAACAAAAATAAATATTAAAAAACTGTTCCCAAAACAGGAAAAACATTGTAAATAAAGCTACAATCTCAACTATTTCCTGGGAGGCTGTGGTCATGGCGAGAGGGTATGATGTAGCTGGACCCCTCCCCACCAGCATGGCTACTGCTGGAAGGGCTTGGTGGTCTCCATGTCTCCTTCAGCTTAAATTTTACTCTTAAGTGGGTCATGGATTCTTAATGTGTAGCCTAAGAACCAGTAACATTTAGTTCTGTCAAAGAACAAAACTAGGGGCCACTTTTTTAATGTATGCATGGCGCCCGCAAGTGGGGCGCCATGCAATATGTAAATTAGGGGGTCGCGCTAGGAAGGAGGGGCTAGGGTCGCTTGCGTGACCTTAGTGCCTCCTTGCTAATGTGACCCGCTGCGGCTGCCAGTTATGAAGACCGAGGCCGGTAAACTTGGCCTCGGTTTTCATAACCTGCCTGTCTGACAGTAATGAAAACGGCTGCCGAGTTGTTATTATTATTATTTTACTTTAAAAAAGTACAGAAAAGCAGTTTTTTCTGCTTTTCTGTAGTTCTTTTCAATGCGCCCAGCTATTAACGCCTGCTCCAGGTGTTAATATCTGAGTGATAAATGTGTGTCTGAGACGCACATTTATCTTTTTGCATTTGGAGTGAATGAGTAATAGCCTCATTCACATGCATTTGCATGTGATGAGCGCTAACTCATTCACTCTGCGTCGGACGTGCATTAAATAGGCGCTAATCCCCCTATTGCATTAGGGGGTGGATTAGTGCCTATTTAACTCATGTCTGACAGCGGGTTAAACAGTGCGCTCAGCTGTGTGGCATTCAGACAGGATAAGGAGAGCTTTAATTAGCCGCTGTCACCCACCAATGGTCAAGTAACTAAAGCCAGCAATATGTAGGGCCTGATTTAGTAAGCTTTTTTTCCCATAGACACAGAAGTGGAGAAATGCCTTCATAAATTAGGTCCTTAGTGTCAGAGTAAAGCACAACCTGGAGAATCTGTCATGGTGTGGATAATTATTTTCATGCTGTCACTAGATATTTAAAACATGCAATGCTACGCCATTGTTATTTGCTTCAGTTATTAGACCACAGTTATTTCACCTCTTCATTTTGTCTGCTGTTTCAGTTTTCAGCTTGCAATACTGAGTGATTCATCTGTTATTCAAGGAGAACTGCTGTCAACTCACATATAAACTCATATGTGCTCTGTAAAACAGTGAGAACAATACTACACAATTAAACTAACGTTATTTTCCATCTTTATGAGCTTATTTAACCTTTTTGATATCTAATTCCTGTAACATGGAGTATATAATTTTTATTTTAAACAGCAGTGTTGTGAATGACAGGCCTGTCATCTCCCTGGCAGCAAGGCTGGGTTTCCTCCTGACTCATTGACAGCCCTCAGTCTCCCAGAGTCAGGCGTCAGAAGTTGTTAAGGATAGGCCGGCCTGCTGGCTCTGTGGCAGGGCCATGGAGGTTACCCCCCTGTTTTGATTCCCGAGTCAGCTGGGGCTAGGTATGGTGCTGAGGAAGTGTTCACAGCCCCAACGCCCCAGGGGGAGAGGGCATCATGGTCATTGCTGGCGGGTGACCTCTAGAGGCTGAATTCTGAGTCCCATGATCGTAGGGTTCTAGAAGGAGTGCTTAAGCATGGCCCCTGGCCCAGAGCAGTCATTGCAATGATAAGACGAGGTACGCTCGGGGGGGGGGGGGGGGGGGGGGGGGGATTGGAGGAGATTTTAAAACAGGGGGCAAATTTCCGGTTAGTTGCGATTGAAGATTCATAGTACCAGATCCCAGTCTTGGTCCCCACTGAGCTGACTGGGTGACCAGGGGTCTGGGTGAGCAGGGGACACAGCTTCTTGTGGTGTATTTAGATTTAAAGCAAGGCCTTTGACTTTGTTCCACATAAATGATTTTTGAACAAACCGAACAATCTAGTTAAGGGTCAAAAAATGACTGACTGGGTTAGAAAATGGTAGCAAGGGATCTACTTGGTGTTTGGGTACTTGCCAGGTACTTGTAGCCTGGATTGGCCTCTGCTGGAAACAGGATGCTGGGCTTGATGGACCCTTGGTCTGACCCAGCATGGCAATTTCTTATGTAAAAGGTAATAGTTAACGAAGTATGCACCAAGAACATAAGAACATAAGAAAATGCCATACTGGGTCAGACCAAGGGTCCATCAAGCCCAGCATCCTGTTTCCAACAGTGGCCAATCCAGGCCATAAGAACCTGGCAAGTACCCAAAAACTAAGTCTATTCCATGTAACCATTGCTAATGGCAGTGGCTATTCTCTGAGTGAACTTAATAGCAGGTAATGGACTTCTCCTCCAAGAACTTATCCAATCCTTTTTTAAACACAGCTATACTAACTGCACGAACCACATTCTCTGGCAACAAATTCCAGAGTTTAATTGTGCGTTGAGTAAAAAAGAACTTTCTCCGATTAGTTTTAAATGTGCCCCATGCTAACTTCATGGAGTGTCCGCTAGTCCTTCTACTATCCGAAAGAGTAAATAACCGATTCACATCTACCCGTTCTAGACCTCTCATGATTTTAAACACCTCTATCATATCCCCCCTCAGTCGTCTCTTCTCCAAGCTGAAAAGTCCTAACCTCTTTAGTCTTTCCTCATAGGGGAATTGTTCCATTCCCCTTATCATTTTGGTAGCCCTTCTCTGTACCTTCTCCATCGCAATTATATCTTTTTTGAGATGCGGCGACCAGAATTGTACACAGTATTCAAGGTGCGGTCTCACCATGGAGCGATACAGAGGCATTATGACATTTTCCGTTTTATTCATCATTCCTTTTCTAATAATTCCCAACATTCTGTTTGCTTTTTTGACTGCCGCAGCACACTGAACCGACGATTTCAATGTGTTATCCACTATGACACCTAGATCTCTTTCTTGGGTTGTAGCACCTAATATGGAACCCAACATCGTGTAATTATAGCATGGGTTATTTTTCCCTATATGCACTGCAGGGATTGGTCCTGAGTCCAGTTCTGCACTATATGTATATGTAAGCGGTTTTGCAGAGGGGCTATCAGTAACACTGTGTCTTTTTTTTTTTTCTTCAATGGATACTAAAATCTGCAACAGGGGGCATACCTCAGAAGGCATAGAAAAGATGAGTGATTTAAGGCAGCTTAGAGAATGGTCCAGAGTTTGACAAATAAAATTTAATGTTAAAAAGAGCAAAATCATGCATTTCGGTAGCAGATACTCCAGGGTTTAATTAATGGGGGAACAGCCAGTAACGCAGTTCCGGCACTTCTTTTCAGGCTTAAGAGGTGGAGCAGGAGTGTTCTGCTCCAGCCCCTCCCCTCCAGGCAGCCTGCAGGGAAGAGAAGAAGAGGGGCTGAGCCTGAAGCACACGGAGAAGAGAACAGCCTCTCTGCTTTCTAATCCAACCCCCTCTTTTCCCCACTCCTCTTCCTGTATGGCAAGGAACAGAAGGGGAAGGGGTGATACTGAAGCAGACACTGCAAAGAACCAGTCGCAACAACGGTTCGAATTAACGCAAGTTTGAAAGTTGTGAGCAAGAGTGTCAATCGTCAAGACTTTCAGCCCTGGCCTCGATGATTGACACTACCGCTCACATTTTTCAAACTTGTGCTAACTCAAACCCTTTTTGTGCATTACCAAGGGCTTAATTTCTGACAGTGCAATCCAGAATGACGTTCTGCCACCTTTTTTCTCAGAGTCGGCAGTGTGCATCAGTTCTGGCTCCCCTGAGAAAGCAGAACAGAGCCAGTAGCTGCATGGATTATTTATGGCCCTCCAGCCCTTGGAAGAAGCAAAGGACAGGCAGGCTGATGCAATCTGGGCTCGCTAAAAATGGGCACTCATATCGAGCGCCTGTTTTCCTAATGCGCGCCCACCCACCTCTTCTGGGCGTGCAGTGTAATAGGGAAATTAGCTGCCAGGTTAAAAAGGAAATGCTAAGGGAAATTTTGCGTCCCTAGCGTCTCCTCGGCAACGGGTGCCCAGGAGAGGTGACTGTAAGTGCGGGTTAATGAAAATGGACGCTCAGTACGAGCATCTGTTTATTCCCGCTACCGGCACAATATACATAGCCTGGACTTTCTTTATTGTTCGTGAATATTAAGAGCCCTGAAAATATTTTTTTCCCGGTCAAGCCTGTTTTTTTGGCCTCTGTGGTTCCTCCTACTTAGTATCATGACAATATTTTGTAGGAGGAACCACAGAAAGCGTTTTTTAGTTGAGCCCTTAAGCATGGAATGACTTAATGCCAGCCTGGGGCTGGTGTTAAATTTTCCAAGTTAAGCAGGGCCAGGTGGGTGCACGGTCATTTTTTGCATCCCGGGGTAATGGCTAATAGCCTCATCTACACGAATTTACATGTGATGAGCGCTATTAGCATCGCACTCTATTGGACGTGCGTTTTGGAAGCACTAATCCCATTATTGCATCAGGGGTTTGCTTAGTGCATCCAAAACACGTGTCCAATACAGAGTTAACTGGTGCGCTGGCCCGGGCACCCAATATTGCATCATTCTGAGAGAGTGTTGAAGCTGCTCATCCTGAGACAAGGGCAGCCACATGGCTTTGATTTTTGTGCAATTTCCCAGCGCAATTTAGGAGGCTGCGAGAGAAAAACAGCCAAGGTTAAAAAAAAAAAAAAAATGACATGTGGTGAATGCCTGTTGGCCCCACTGTTTCCGACTGGGTGTGTTGGCTTCCTGCTTATCACACCGTCATCCCAGGTCCGGCTGCCTCTGCTGCTAATGACCACACCGGTGAGAATGAAAGGGCCAAGTTGAGTGACTGAGGGGATGGGGAGGGTGAATGATGGGATATGGGAGGGCAAGAGAGAGTGAAGAGATCATGGAGGCCGTGGGTTGATTGGGGAAGAGGGGGAAAGAATGAGTCAGATGATCAAAAGTACTGCAGGGTGTGAGTGAGGGGATTGGAGGGAGTCTGAGATGTGAATGAGATGATCAAAGAGGGGTGCAGTCTGTGAGTGAAGGTATCAGAGGGTATGGAGAAAGAATGAAGGAGAGAAGATAGGATTGGATGTAGTGGACAGGGGGAAAGAGAAGAGAGTGAGCGAGGAGGTTATGTGGCATTGTTCCCTTTCTTCTGCTTGCAAGGACACAAAGAGCAGGCCATGCTTTTGAATTCCAGCCCCCAGACCCCTGTCCAAGGTGACTAAGGACAGTGGACAGCAGACAGTGCACACTAATCTACTCCCACACCCCCCCCCCCCAAAGCAGAGTTGAGCCATCTGATTCTGTCTTGAAGAGGAGGCCTGTATTTGACTGACCAAAGAGGAGTAGCTGCAGAGGGTGATTTTCCAGAGAGAGGAGGGGCTCTAGAATCACCAGGGATATGGGGTTTAGCCTTAGCGGCTTTAGGACCATTGGGGGTGGGGGGCAAGGACCGCTGGGGAATTTATGGGGGGACGGACGACTGGTGATAAAAGATCAGGATCGACAGGGCAGAGCGGAGGAGGAAGTTAGAAAGCCCCATACTCTCTGCCTCCTCTTTCATTCCCCAATTATCCTGCATCCAGTCCCCAGCCACCCTTAGCCTATCAGTGCTAATCGAGCATGTTAAGAGTGTGTTTGGGTATGTGTATGTGAGAGAACGAATTCACACCCTGCCTTGGTCCCATCCCTTTGCACAGGTAACACCTCAGCCTGGCCCCGCCCATCTCACCCCTCCATGGTTTCACTTCTGTTTTGTCTACAAATTAAGCCCCCAAAGATACAGAACAAAATAGGGGAAGAATTTCTGAGGGGTTATCACACTGGATGATCTAGAGGTGGACAAACAATTTTACAAAATGGCCAGAAGGATGCTAGGGTGCATAACGAGGAGAATAAATGGTGAAAAAAAAAGATATAACGATGCCGCTGTATAAATCTCTGGTGATTGCGTCCAAATCTAGAGACCCGATGGAGTCAGTTCAGAGGGCAGCTACTAAAATGGTCAATGGTCGTCATAAAACATGGGTGCGGGGACCGTTTGGGATCACCAGTATATGGCCCTAGTTCCTTTTTGAGCTAGGAGTAGGAGTCAGATAGAGCGAGAGAGATGCACCATTTCAGAGGTTGCTGGAATGGCTGCTCCCCCACCCCTGCAGGCAGCCTGAAGCTGTACTAGGTGTGGCATTCGGACAGGCTGATGCAGAAAGGTGCATTCAGTCAAACGCACAGCCTTACCCGCATGTGTACGCACATTTTGTGAGCGCAAAATTCCTTGCTGCATCAGCAGTTAGGTTTACGCTCATAAAACGTGCGATCAAAAATGTGGGCCCTGCTCAGCATCCTCACATGGAAATCCCATTCAAATGAGGGCATTAAGCACTGCAGTACTCCCTGAAGCAGAGAGATGCGCTGGCCTAACCTGAGCTTTCTTAATGCTGGAAACTTAACTCCTGGGCCAGAGATGGAGTTGAGTTTCCAGCGCTGAAAAATGAAGTCTTTCCCTCTTTGCTGCCTCTTAGCTGGATGAATATGGACGTCCGTGGTTCCTCCAACCCCATCCCAAGTTTACGCTTCCAGCACTGCCTCTGTCAGAGCAGCGCTGGAGGTGCCGGGAGAGGGGTTAGAGGGTCCCTCACTCTCGGGTCACATAAAAAAAGGTTACAGGGGAGATGGAGAGGGGCCGGGGGTGGGTGGGCAGGTGGCCTGATTCATCCTTGTGCTGGGGTGAGCAAGAGGGGGGAGGCAGCCAGATCATATATTTATGTAAAAATCGAGACGAGGCTTAATGCCAGCGCAACTTTAATGCTTAAAAAAGGTGCATGTGTGTGTGTGGGAGGGAGGGGGAGTGTTGGGGGAGGGGGTTTAGAAGAGTAAGGCTTTGGTGGAGGAGGAAGGGGATTCCGTTACTAAATCCTAAGGGTCCGGCCACACAAGACCGTGTAACTTACAAACATAGATGGCTATCTTCAAATATAGCGGTTTTTATATTTAAGTTATCCGGCTACATGTAGCCAGATAACATTAATCAAGCATATTTAGCATGATGATTTTACTTCTGAATAGATATATATATATCTGGCTAACTTTAGCTGGATAATTTGTCCACTAACTGCCCTACTGAATATTGGCGATTCAGGGGGGAAGAATATGCTAATGAGGGCCTGCGGTAAAAAGAGGCGCTAGGGACCCTTTTTGACAGGAACGGCGGCTGTCAGCGGGTTTGACAGCCGACACTCAATATTGCCGGCGTTTGTTCTCGAGCCCGCTGACAGCTATGGGTTCGGAACGGACTCCAGCATAATTGAGTATCCGTCTTCCGACCCGTGGGCTGCCGGCCGATTTAAAATTATTTATTTTTTTAATTTTTGATTTTTTTTAAATTTTGGGGCCTCCGACTTAATATCACTATGATATTAAGTCGGAGCATGTACAGAAAAGCAGTTTTTTCTGCTTTTCTGTACACTTTCCTGGTGCCGGCAGAAATTAACGCCAGCCTTTGGGCAGGCGTTAATTTCTGAAAGTAAAATGTGTGGCTTGGCTGCACATTTTACTTTCTGTATCGCGCAGGAATAACTAATAGGGCCACCAACATGCATTTGCATGTTGGTGGCCCCAGTGCGCTATTAGTTTCGGGAGGGTTGGACACGCGTTTTCAACGCGCTATTATCCCTTATTATATAAGGGGTAAAGGGCTAACAGTGCGCTCTACCAGAAGCACTGGGAGTACCTCATCTCCTGGGAGGGGTACAGACCAGAGGAGAACAGCTGGGAGCCTGCTGCCAACATACTGGACAAAGAGATGCTACTTTGCTTCCACCTTGCTCATCCCAGGAAGCCAAAACCTCCTGGGAAGGGCCCTAAGAAGGGGGGTACTGTTGCGCCCGTCGGTCGCAGATGGCTGCGACCTATGCTGCTCACCTCCTTTCTCTATACAGCTCTAAGTCTGGGCAGAATGGCAGCCTCCACTTCCATACATTGACCCTCATGGCATGCCCGGGATGGCGTGGGCGCTCCCGGCAGCCATCTTTCATCCGGGGTTACTTAGGCATGCGCATGCGTGCCTGCCATCCTTTTAACTACGTCATGGTGGGAACCTCGGGGGTGTCCCCACCGCATGACGTCACCCTCTCACGATACTTAAACCCAGCTGACCATCTGAGCTACGAGTTAGCAAGGAATCTCCTCCTGCTAGTTCTGCTACCTTGGGACTTCCTCACTGACTACTGGGTGACCTAGGTACCCGCTCCTCGGGGGCCTTGCCGCACTCAGGGCTATCTGCTCCTCAGAGAGCCATCTCTCTCTCTTCTCATTTCAGTGAGTTCCTGCATCATTCTCATCTACTCCGGCTGATCCTGCTCCAGTCATCCTCGGGGCTTTACCACCTCTGCCTCTACCTTCCAGTGTGAGTACACTACCTTTGTGGCATGGATTCTCAGGTTACCCCGCTTGCGAACCACTATCGGATCCATTGTGTCTTGTGCATTACACCAGCTACTTCCGGCCTACCCCACACTGCGGACCACTATCGGGATAGCCTGCACAAGCAAGCCTAGAAAAGGTACTCACCGGGACTCTCCGCGCTGCAAAGATCTACTGGACTATCAGCTTTGCTCTACAGGATTTGCTGTATAATAAAGTTGTTCCTTTATTGTATCTCTGCTGAGACCTTGCCTGTCGGGGTAAGGGCTCACAGGGCTCCTCCCTGTGGGCAGAGTCTTTGCTCGCCTTGACCCAAGGGCCCATTATTAAGTTCAAGACACACCGAACATAACAAGTCCCAATTATCATACCTCTCCTGAAGTCTTTTTAAATACTTTAGCACTCCTTATGACAGTACCAGTGGGCACTCCTATCAAGGCAAGCAAATACAGTTCTTCAATGCTCCTTTCCCCTGGATTCCACTTTTCTGGTGAGACCTTCATACCACAGTCTCTTCCTAGATGAAAAATGCCTCTTACCCTATATATTGGAAACTGAATCCCTGTACCAAGGGCACTCGGGTCCACATGGAACAAAAATAAACCGTGACTCAAAAGGGAAGATAAACCAAAATGAGACAGGAAGGGTGGAAAAACTTTGTTGCCTCCCAAAATGAGGAGATAGTTACTTAAGAAAGATAACTCAGTTTTGAAATTCCTCTGCATTGGGTCCCAAACAGATCTAGTCCCTGGAGGAGTGATAGAACATTTCCAGAATCTTCTCTACCCCTTGATCTAACCTTACACAGGGATGCCCCAATCCTCTGTGAAGAGGTACCAAGGCTCTCACAGGGAAAGTCTCCAAAATGGATCAAAAAGAGTAAACACAGGCAAGAATAAGTCAGGCTAGCAGGCTGACTTCAAAGGGCAAAATATCAAATCCCTTCCCAGCTAAATTAAAGACAGAAAACAGGGAGCTCCTGCCTTCAAGTAATTTAACTCAAATTCAATGCTCCTAAGTTGGTGCCTGATGGTGACAAACAGCTAGAGCATACCATCTGCAATTCCCACATCACTGTGAACCTCTTCAGTAAGTACACTTCTTCTGATAAGGAAACCAGTGCTCACTTACTTGTGTGTGTACTTGTGTGAGAGAGAAAAAGAGAGAAAGCCTAGGTGTGTGTGAGGGAGAGAGAGCCTGCAAATATGAGTGTCTTTGTGTATGAGAGAAAGAGTCTGTATGTGTGTGTGAGAGAGAGAAAGAGAGAGAGAGACAGAGGATGGTGTACGAGCCTTTATGCATGTGTGTGTGTTTGTGTATGAGTGAGAAAGAGGGTGTGTGTGAGAGTCTGTGTGTGTGAGCCTGTAAGTATATGTGTGTGAGAGAGGGTGTGTGAACATGTGTGGTATATATGAGAGAGAGGGGGTGAGTATGTTTGTGTGTGCATGAGAGTGAAAGAGCCTATGAGTGTGTGTGAGAGAGATTGTATGTGTGTGTGTATGAGAGCTTGTGAGTATGAGAACCTGTATGCATGCTTGTGTGAGAGAAGGTGTGCGAGTATGTGTGTTTGTGTGAGTATGAGAGAGAGAGTCTATGAATATGTGAGTGTCTGTGTGTATGAGAGAGAGCCTGTGTGTGAATGTTTGTGTGAGAGAGAGGGTGTGTGTGAGAGAAAGTGTGTGTGAGCCTGTATTGATATGTGTGTAAGAGAGGGTGTGTGAGAGAGTGTGTGAGCATGTTTGTGTGTGTGTGTGTGTGTGTGTGTGTGAGAGAGAAAGGGTATATGAGTGTGTTTGTGTGTGTATGAGAGTAAGAGAGAGAACCTGTATGTGTGAGACCCTTGTGTGTGTGTCTGTATATGAGAGAGAGTAAGAGAGGGTGTGTGTGAGAACCAGTATGCATGCATGTGTGAGAGTGGGGGTGTGAGTGTATGTGTGTGAGGGAGAGAGCATGTGTGTGTGAGAGAGGATAAAGTTTGTGCATCCCTTCTCCCCCAATCCACACTATCAGGGTGACTGGAAATCAAAAGTTCCCAGATATGGAAAGCAGGGGATTTTTTAATCCTTATTAGTTTTAATTATTGGGTATTGTTTGATTTATCTGCTGTTTTGAAATAGTTTATTGGTGTTTGAGAAATATTAAAACAAATGTATGTGAATTTTTAATGATTGGTTGTTCTATTCATCAGCTGTTTTGAATTATTTATTATTTTTATTAATATGATTTTATTCTTATGAATGATAGTTTATATTTCTTCAGTTTATATATAGAAACATAGAAATGATGGCAGAAGAAGACCAAACGGTCCATCTAGTCTGCCCAGCAAGCTTTCACTTTTTTTTCCCCCCATACTTATCTGTTTCTCTTGTCCCTTGTAAGTGACTTTTTGTTCTATGTCCCTTCCACCCCGCCATCCCTTCCACCTCCGCCATTAATCTATTTCCCTTCCACCCCCGCCAACGATGGAGTTAGCAGTGCTGGAGCTGCATCTAAGTGAAGTATCTAGCTAATTGTTTAGGGGTAGTAACCGCCGTCATAGCAAGCTACTCCCACGCATGTTTATCCAGCCTGTACAACTCAGTCCTTGTTGGTTGTTGTCCGAATATAAATCATCTTTATATCATTCCCCCTGCCATTGAAGCAGAGATCTTTTTATCATTCCCATGCCGTTGAAGCAGAGAACTATGCTGGATATCATTGAAAGTAAAGTATCAGGCTAATTTGGTTTGGGGTATTAACTGCCGTATCAAGCAAGTTGCTCCCCTGCTTTTTTTGTGGATGCAAATCCTTTTTTTTTCTTTTCCATTTCCTCTTGCCGTTGAAGCATAGAGCAATGTTGGAGTCGCATTAACCGTGTGTATGTTTATTTAATTAGGATATTAATCTCCAGGTAGTAGCCGTCATTCCCGGAAGCCGCCCCCATGTTTTATGAGGAACTGTGCTATTTCTGTTTTTCCATTGTTGCACTGCATAATACAGTCAGGTTTGTTGCAGCTTTCAATTTAGTTTGTCTTCATGTTTCTATTTATACTTTACGGTCTTTTTATTCTGTCTTTGGTGATGGTGGGTCTGTGTTCTCCATGTGTAAGGTATTCTGCTAACACAGGAGTGTCCAACTGATGTTTTGTGAGCTGTATGCATGGGCTGTGGCATCAGTGAGTCTCCTGGAAAGTGTGGGTGCTGAGAAGGTATGAATGGGAAAGGGAGAGGGCTGGCCACAAGTAAGAACTTTACATCATGTAGCAATATTGAGGCAGGTGGCACTCACTGAATGAGCTCATGAACAGCAGCACAACAGTAGAATGTGTATGTATGTGTCTTTGTGTCTGAGAGAGTGACATACGTGAGCATGGGTATCTTTGTGTCTGAGAGTATGTGTGTGTGTGTGCGCGTGTCTCTTTGTATCTAAGAGAATGAGTGTGTGTATGTGAGAGAGAATGAATATGTGTGTGTCTCTTTGTGTCTGATAGTGATGTGTTCATCTTTGTGTCTGAAAGAGTAATGTGGTTTGTGCCTGAGAGAAAGAGTGAGTGCGTCTGTGTGTCTTTGTCTGAGAAGGATAGTGAGTTAGTGCGTGTGGAAGTGAGTGCCTGTGTCTCAAAGAGAGAGAGAGACAGGTGGGGGATATATAGATTGAAAGAGAGAGTTGGCCTTTTCTTTTGGGCAATGTGGTATGATCTCTCCCACACTTCCTTTCCCCTCCTTGCTTGTGAAAGGCATTGTGGCTTTCTGCCTCTGTGAATTCTGGTTTTGTGGCTCTCAATGTGTGAAAGGTTAGCTACCCCTGCCATATGGTCTTTTTCTGCCATCATGTGTTTCAATTTGCATGAAACTATTACCGGGGGATCAAATGAGCACTTGGAGGCTGGGGACCCGCATTCAAAAGATTGCACCCCGCTCATATCCGGTGGATAGTGAAGGAAGTCTCTATCGCCGTAATCATGTGAGCCTGGAAGTGGCTTAAGCAGCCAAGCTTCACAAAGCTGCTGTGGACAGCACACACATGGCTCACCTCAAGTGCCAAGCAATTCTTCCTGCATACTCAAGCTTGGAGAGTAAAGGATCCGTGGGGAACAATATTGATGGGAACACTGAGCAAGCAGACACATCTTTTTTAAGTTCTGGACCAAGACAGAGATCAGCAGCTGCATGTACAAGAAAGACATGTCTACACTCTCGGTGGTCGACTCTAAAAGCTTCCTAAGAGACTTAATCTGTAGGACGTTACAATAGAAAGTTATGCATATACTGAACAAAGAAAAGGGAGATGTTGCAGATGTAAACTTATAAATTGATACAAAACATAACTGTAATGTGCCACATACTTGTATAATTAACCCCATATAAAAAAAAAATTCTAAACCATGTTACACCACTTTCAATGTTTTAATCAAAAATCATACCAACACACTAGCAAACAGACAATAGATTTAAAAAACTTTAAAGCAACAATACAAACATAGATAAACAATTTTTTTTAAACCATTAGGTAACTTCAGAAAAAGCCCCACAGTCACAGAAATCTCAAGAAGATGTCAAACTCAATAACATAGGATCTTCAGCAATAGCCAAATCCAGAAATTCCCAAGAAAGTCTTTTATCAAACAGATTTTACCTCTGTAATTCCAAGGCGATCATTTTCATAAGTCACGAAAGATGATGAAATCCCAGATGTGGTGTCCAACAGGAGATGCAGGGCTTCTTTTGGCTTCAACTAATCCTAAATTTCCCCAAAATAAACCATTTTATGACAGTTGATATGCAGCAAATCCAGAACATGTGGCACTGTAAGCCAAGTGGAGGCCCGGACTGATGGGAGTGAACCGAACCCTATAATAACAGAGTCATCAGCTACATTATTCTTAACGTTGCATCTGGTGGACCACCAAATAAATGGTGCAACCAGGGTAAGATCATTACCTTTCAACTTCCCCCTCTCCCTTTGCTTTTCCATTTGCTCTGCCTCTCTCCTCTCCACATTTATCTCTCTTCAGTGGTAGTTCTCAAATAATTGTACCTTTCTGGCTCAGTGGTCATTGAGGCTGTCTCCTGGACCTCAGGCAAGCAGGGTCAACATGGTCTCCAGCCAGCTAGAAAACGTAGCTGACATTGCCTATTTTGTTCTCCTGTTCTAGCTGGACTCCCTCCCTCCTGTACTGCAGCTTCTCAGCAAATGTTTGCACAGAAAGTGACTGAGCTAGTCACACCGGAGGGTCTGGTTACAGGGAGTCTGCTTTTGGTCAAAGGACCTTTGCCCTCCATGGGAGACAGAGAGAAAGAAAGAGACAGACCTCAGACTGCGGCATTTTGATGATGTGGTTGCATCGTCACATCTTAATTATCAGCTGCCACTATGCTGCTATCTTTCCGAGTGCTACAAGTGAGCTTGCCAGAAGAGAGCCACAAATGCTGTGCTGCCAGCCTATATAGTACTGCTACATTATTTAAGAGAATGGGAACATGGAGATGTGAAAATCAGAGGTTTGCCCTCTCTACCTGCAAAGCATTGCAGTCTGCTATGACTCATGACCTTTGATCACATTCTGTCATTTGCTAATGGAATCCCTAGTCTCTTACTTAAGGAATTCCTTGACTTTCACAGCAGCACAATGGGATAATGAGTACAAGACTGCAACCTGCAAATGATATCATAGCAGTATTACAATGAAATGTATTCAGCAGCTGTTGAAATTGCAGAAAATTCTAATATTCCCTGTGCTGACAAGGAGGAAACATACATTCCACAGTAGGATAACACCACCAAAGAAACTGTTTTGGTTTTGCATTCTACTAGGACTTAAGGAGGGATGCTTAAGCAATTTACATTGCAATGGATTTTATAATGAAGTTACTGAAATTTGGTAATGGTGTTGCTCTTTGGGAATATATTTATATCAGTAGAGTGGTAAGCCTCAGAATACCTGTCTCAAGGGAAAATTGGTGAATATCTTCTACTCAAAATGTTTACACAAATATAAAGGGCCAGATCAGGGACAGTTCTATGATCAGGCAAGATGAGATGGTCACTTCAGGTAGCAAAATGTGCGTCCTAAAAAACTCCTGCCATGGCTGCCTCACCCTGAATCCATATCCAAGACACCAGTATGTGGTTTGATGACACGCCGTGGGGATAACATAAGAACATGCCATACAGGGTCCAATCAAGGGTCCATCAAGCCCAGCATGCTGTTTCCAACAGTGGCCAATCCAGGCTACAAGAACTTGGCAAGTACCCAAAAGCTAAGTCTATCCCATTCTACTGATGCTAGTAATAGAAGTGGCTATTTTGTATGTCAACTTGATTAATAGCAGGTAATGGACTCCTCCTCCAAGAACTTATCCAAACCTTTGTTAAACCCAGCTACACTAACTGCACTAATCACATCCTCTGGCAACAAATTCCAGAGTTTAATTGTGCGTTGAGTGAAAAAGAAATTTCTCCGATTAGTATTAAATGTGCTACATGCTAACTTCATGGAGTAGCCCATAGTCCTTCTATTATCTGAAAGAGTAAATAACCGATTCACATTTACCCGTTCTAGAACTCTCATGATTTTAAACACCTCTATCATATCCCCCCTCAGCCGTCTCTTCTCCAAGCTGAACAACTCTAACCTCTTTAGCCTTTCCTCATAAGGGAGCTGTTCTTTCCCCTTTATCATTTAGGTCGCCCTTCTCTGTACCTTCTCCATCACAGCTATATCTTTTTTTAGATTCGGCTACCAGAACAATACATAATACTCAAGGTGCAGTCTCCCCATGGAGCGATACAGAGGCATTATGACATTTTCCGTTTTATTCACCAATCCTTTCCTCATATTTCCTAACATTCTGTTTGCTTTTTTGACTGCCGCAGCACACGGAACCGATGATTTCAATGTATTATCCACTATGATGCCTAGATCCTTTTCCTGGGTGGTAGCTCCAAATATGGAACATAACATCGTGTAACTACAGCAAGGGTTATTTTTCCCTATATGCATCACCTTGCACTTGTCCACATTAAATTTCATCTGCCATTTGGATGCCCAATCTTCCAGTCTCACATGTTCCTCCTGCAATTTTTCACAATCTGCTTGTGATTAATATTGTAACATCTGCAAATTTGATTGCCTCACTCGTCGTATTCCTTTCCAGATCATTTATAAATATACTGAAAAGCACAGGTCACAGTACAGATCCCTAAGGCACTCCACTGCCCACTCCCCTCCACTGAGAAAATTGTCCATTTAATCTTACTCTCTGTTTCATGTATTTTAACCAGTTTGTAATCCATGAAAGGACACAGCTTCCTAACCCATGACTTTTTACTTTTCTTAGAAGTCTCTCATGAGGAACTTTGTCAAATGCCTTCTGAAAATCCAAATACACTACATCTACCGGTTCACCTTTATCCACATTTTTTTATTATTATTATTTATTTATGCACTTTTTTTTACAATATTATAGACAACAAATTTACATTGTCAATGAAAAGGTCTTGTTAACATACTATTTACCTTTTTACACATAGTCAATAAAGAAATCATATAATAGAAGAAAGAAAATCTACCTTCCTATTTAAGGACAAATAATTGTTACATGACCATAAAAAGAAGTTGGTGGACCAATATCTCTAGAGCACTTTTATCAGTAATTTTATAATAAGAAAACAGAAAGGCGAACATTAATTTCTAAATTTAACTCCAATTTCAACTATGTTGTGCTCACTACTTCTTTAGGTACATTTGCATCTAAAAATGACCTTAGTTGAACAGGGTCGAAAAACACGTGTCTATTGTTATTCAAATTTAAAAACACATTTACTTGGATATCTTATAAAGATAACAGCCCCAATATCCCTCGCATCCTGACACATTGAGAGAAAATTTTTCCTACGCAACTGAGTTTCTCTTGTTACATCTGGGTATACCCGCACCTTCTCACCTAAGAAACTCTTTGATCTATTTCGAAAAAACTGTCTCAAAATTAAATCCCTATCTGAAGGAAAAATAAATGAGACAAGTAAAGTTCCTCTAAATTCTACTGATCCTCTAAGGATTTCTCAATTAAATCAGTGATATTTCCTATATCTCCTTGCTATACTCTAAGATTTTCCTGTAATTTCCCCTTATCCCTCTTACTACCATTTAAAAAAATATATCTTAGCTATTGGAGATAGAACTTCTTGAGATAGTAACAACACTTCTGTTAAATATTTTTTAAATAGATCTAATGGTAGATTTAATTTAACATAAGGGAAATTCACGATTCTTAAATTTCTATATCTTAACTCATTTTCAAGATTTTCTAATTTTCTTGAGTTAATTAACTTACCTTGCACAACACTATTTTGAACTTTTTGAAGCTGAGATACCTGTTTTTCTAAGCCATTTATTTTACTTGTATGAGAATTCACTTCTGGCTCTATTTTAAAGCACCTTAAGCTTTAACCCATATTCTTTTTGAACTATGCTACAACTACTTGCCTTTACCTTTCTTCCAGCTTTTTAAGCTTCCAAGTTTTTTACTCCTTGTTAAATGTAACTTTGCCTTATTCTCCTCTATTGGTTTTTTACTTTATTTATTGCTCTTGTTATTCCCTTGTTCTATGTAAACCGATCCGATATGGTTATTACTATGAAGGTCGGTATAAAAAAGTGTTAAATAAATAAATAAATAAATATGCTTCTTAGTCTCAGACATGATATTAGATAAGGTAGAAATTGAAGACTCTAGGGAGACTAAGACCTTTCAAATATTCTCTAGTGTAATCTCATGCTATTTTACCGAGCCCAACCCTAAAACATGTGTGCCTAACATAGCTTCCTGATGGTGATCTTGCCCTTTCAAGGTGATCACAGTCCGGTCTACTCGACCCAAAGGTGTAGATATCATCAGTGTAGGATCTAGGTTTTCCCCCCCAATTGCATCCAACTCTTGCTGCTGCAACTGGAACAGTTTCCCCGAACCTCTGACAGACTGAATGTCAGCGATCTTATCCTCGTTAATCGCCTCAACTGGCACTACTTCACTCACCGACTTCCGATGCTTAGATATGCTAGATTGCCGAGGTTGCTCACTGCATGGGTGAGAAGGTGTCTCTGGAGCTCTGGGGCTTAAAGATGTTAAAAGGTCCAACATTACTGGTGTGTGCTCCTCGCCTGGTAGTGTAACGGACAGCCCTCCCAGAGAGGTTATGCTCGCAGGGGAAAAAAAACCTTCAATTGTATGTTGCAAAGGGACTGGGACTTGAGCTGTCAAGGCATCTGCTTGTATCCTGCCCTTACACTTGTTATGTGGCATTTCTAGCAGTTACTAACAAGGAAAATGAAAGTTTTAACTTCCAATTCTTTCTGTAAGATTTCACTTATTAAATCCACCAAATGGAGGCGTGGGTGGAAAGCTAAAATCTTAGGAATAACCTAAATCGCATTACTGAAATTAAATTATTATGCGAAAAGAAACTTCAGCCAACGGGACAAAGCCGCGCATCCCTTTGGCACGCATGGCTTTGGCAGTGCGCCTGCGGTGGCTACGCACCGCAGGAAAGGTGTTTTTAAGGCCTTCCTGCGTCCCTAGTAGATGACATCAATCAAGTTTTCAAGGTAATGTCCAAAAGAGCGCCGTCGGGGTCAGGTAAGCCACCTTACCCCCGGAGATATTCAAATAGAGCAATTACTTCTCACCTCTCTGCCTCAGGTAAATGACACAGGAAAGGCATTTTTAAGGCCTTCCTGCATCCCTAGTAGATGACCTCAATCAAGTTTTCAAGGTAATGTCCAATAGAGCGCCGTCGGGGCCAGGTAAGCCACCTCACCCCCGGAGATATTCAAATAGAGCAATTGCTTCTCACCGCTCCGCCTCCTATCCACATGTTTATTAACCCCTTCAAAAAAATGAAGTAGATTTGTGAGGCAAGACTTACCTTGGGTAAATCCATGCTGACTGTGGTCCAATAAACCATGTCTTTCTATCATGCTCTCTGATTTTGAGCTTTAGAATAGTTTCAGCTATTTTTCCTGGCACTGAAGTCAGGCTCACTGGTCTATAGTTCCCCGGATCGCCCCTGGAGCCCTTTTTAAATATTGGTGTTACATTGCCCACCCTCCAGTCTTCAGGTACAATGGATATGATTTTAATGATAGTTTACAAATTTTAACTATTAGATCTGAAATTTCATTTTTTAGTTCCTTCAGAACCCTAGGATGCTTACCATCTAGTCCAGGTGATTTGCTACACTTTAGTTTGTCAATCTGACCTACTACATTTTCCAGGTTCACAGTGATTTGGTTCAGTTCATCTGACTCATCACCCTTGAAAACCATCTCTGGAACGGGTATCTCCCCAACATCCTCATTAGTAAACACAGAAGCAAAGAACTCATTAAGGGGTAGATTTTAAAAGGTGTGCGTGCACACATGGATGCGCCGATTTTATAACATGCGTGCACCAGCACACACATGTTATAAAATCGGGTGGCCGGGCGCACAATTAAGGAGCGGACTGGGAGGAAAGTTCCCTAACCTCCTGCCTAACCTTCTTTCCCCTTCCCCTTCCCCTCTCTTCTACATCCCCTAAACCTAAACTACCTTACCTCTTTTGTTTTTTTTTTTATTTTGTTACTTGTTGCTCCTCTGGAGCAGAAATAATTTATCAGCACGTGCTTCCCCAGGACAGTGTCTAATGGCCACTGTCCCGGCCAGCCTCCATCCCACCCCTCCCCCCCCCTTTCAGGGCCCAGCAACTATGCAAATATTGTCATTTATACCCGTGGCCGGGCCTTTTTTAAAATACACGCAGCAAGAAAATGGCCTGGCCACGCGCATAAGTGACAATATTTGCACACATGGCCGATTTAAAATTCAGCCATTAGTCTTTCTGCAATGGCCTTATCTTCCCTAAGAGCCCCTTTAATAAAACATTACAAGGGTAGCAGAGGGAATAAGAACACCCTAATAAAATAGCCTCTTGTCTAAAAGCCAGAAAACCCCTTTTTCTTTCTTGAGTTACATGTGCAATATCAGGAAATACACAAACTGACCATGAAATAAAGGAAATTCCTGAAATATTTATGCACAACATTGCTCACATCAAGTTATGATAGAAAAGAAACTAATAAATTGGAACATTCAAGAATTTCAGATGAGTTCACAAGGAAATTGTTCAAACTAGGAAGAACAGACTCAGATTAGTATTAGCACTTGCAGAAGAAACCGAAGGGAGAAAAAACAATTTGCTAATAGATGGCATTTGATCTAACTCGTACTTCCATAAAGTACCTTTTTAAAGTTATATCAAAAATTTCCTCTAACCCCTTGGCGAAATTCAGGAAACGTAAATTCAAATGTCTAGTATAGTTTTCAAGTTGTTCAATCCTTCTAGAAATTGTGTTACGATTCTTCCCCGATACATCTATTTATTTATTTAAAAGTACTTATATTCCGCTACTTCCAAAGAATACATTCAGCGCAGATTACAATTGAACATCCACAATAAAATAATACAATAAAAACATTACATACAGCATAAAATAGCTACAGATTGAATAGCTTGGATATTCTGTATGTCATCTTCAATTTTTGAGACTCTATCATTAAGTGAAATTAAGTGACCATTATATTTGTCTCCCATCCGCTCACGTTTGGTGGATAAAGTATCTTTCTTAAAGGAGCAGGCACTTAAGAATTTCCCCAAACCTGCCATCAACTTACAGAGAGTATCTAGTGCAACAACCGCTGAGCAAACAAGAACTGCAAGAGTCTTGGTGCTAGATGGCAACAATTCTTCACAGGACGATTCTACAAAAGTCGCAGCCATAGTTATCCCCAGCCCTCCAGGGGTAGGTTAATTTGAAGAGGAAACCGAAGAAGAAACAAAAATCTCACCCTGGTGATTTCCTGAAGGCAGCACCACATCTTGCAGAACTGTTGCTAGCGTTTCTTTAGCCCCTCCGATACAGTCACACTTGCAGTGTCACTGCTTGTGGGAAATTATTTTAAGGAGCTATTTAGTTTACGTTAAAAAAATTTGTACCACGATAGAAATTAGTGGAGCATAGAATCACGGCTGGAGACGGAGGAAGTCCCAGTGGGCCGCGAACAGAGCCCACCCCGTTCGCAGCTGAAGACGAGGGAGATGCCAGGTGCACTGCGAACGTAGCCCATCCTGTTTGCGGCTGAAGTCAAGGGAGGCCCCAGTGAGCCACAAATGAAGCTCATTCTGTTCGCGACTGAAAACGGAGTAGGCCCCGGGTGATCCCGAGCAGAATGCCACGAAGTGGAAAGAGGCCCCAGTGGGCCGTGAGTGGACCCCCATCTCGCTCACAGCTGAAGACGAGGAAAGCACTGGTGGACTGCAGCCGAGGAGCAGTAAGCAGCTAATGACCTTGACGCGGTCTGTGAGTGTGTATGTGTGTGCGCCGAATGACAGGCACAGTGACAGGAGTGTTTGTGTGTGATTTAGAGCCTTTATGATTGAATGAGGGTGTGTGAGCAAGGTATTTTGTGAGGGTGTGTGTCTGTGTGTGAGAGGGAACCCACATGAAGGAGTGAGAGAGAGAGCCTATGTGCAGGGGTGTATGAGTGTGCAAAAGAGAGATGGAGCCTGTGTGAGTGTGTGTTTGCCACAAAGAGATGGAGCATATCTGAGGGTACATGTGTGTGTGCGAGAGGAAGAATATGTAAGGGTGTGTGTGTTTGATAGAAGGACAGTGAGAGCCTGTGAGGGCTGGGGTGACCAACAAGCCTGTGTGTCAGTGCATCCATTGAGAGAGATGGAGTGTGTGTATGAGAGAATAAAACGTGTGTGTATATGAGAGAAGAACGTTTGTGCGTCCCCCTCACCTCCTTCCACTCCCCACTAATCCATGACAATCTCAGAATGATTAAAAATCAAATTTTCCCAGGTATAAAGTGTTGGAGGTTTTTAAATCCTTAACTGTTGGGTGTTATTTTATTAGTTTGCTGTTTTTAAATATTTTATTGGTGGTTGGGAAATTTTATAAAGTGTTTAAGTTTAATGAGCTTTTAAATATTAGAGGTTCTGTTCATCAGATGTTTTGAATTATTTACTCTATTTATTAATATGGTTTTACTATTAAAACTGATGTTTTATATTTTTTGATTTATTGGTTATTTTATGAGAAATTGTTATGTTTCTGTTTTTCCATTATTGCACTGCATGTAGAGTTATGTTTCCAGTTCTTGTCATGTGCTTTCATTTATACTATGGTCTCTTTATTCTGTTTCTGGCAAATGTCTGACTCTGCATGTCTAATGGACATGAGGTTGCTAGCATGTAGCTTCTGTATAGGAATCTATTGCAGCTTGGTTTGTTCTTTTTCCATAATAGGAAGTGTATTGGTGTTTTAGGGTCCGGTGTAATATTTGCAGTTTTGCCTTTTTATGAGTAAGGTTGTTACTGTTTGAGTGCTGACAGATCATCCTGTTTTTGTCTGGGACGTTTACCATATTGTAATAGTAATTTAATTTATTCATGGCTTTCTGAGAGCCAAATCCACAAACAATGCATGTTACAATAGGCCTGATACCATTAGATCAAGGTGGATGATTTGAAATGTATGCAAATTAATGCAAATTAGGAAGAACAACCACACCTCCTTGTGATTCCTCTCTCTCTCTCCCCCCCCCCACAGAGTACTTGTGTCCAATTGTGGTTTGTGGAAAAGTTGGCAATACTAACAGGCCCTCCTCTCCCAGACCTCCACTTCCCAGCAATTTTGCTCCCCAGCCTTTTTTCCCCTTGAAGCCCCCCTACTGCCCAGAAGTCTTGTCACACCCCCCCCCCCCCACACACACACACACACCTTGTCACCCACAATCCCCTCACTCACCGCAGGTGGCCAAGTGCATGATTTCCTTAACGCTGCTCACCCCCGCGGTGCTACTGCTATCCCCTCATTCACCCTCCCTGCTCCTGAAGAATAGAAGGATCGGGCCTTGCAGTGCGGGCTACTTCCTCCCTCCCAGCTGCCGGTGCCTGAATGACGTCATCAAGTGCCGACAGCCGAGGAGGAAGAAGCAGCCGCGCTGCAAGGCCCGATCCTTCCATTCTTCAGGAGCAGGGAGGGTGAGTTGAGGGGATTGTGGTAGCGTTCATGAAATCATGCACTGTCCGACTACCACCAATGAGGCTTCTCCCGTTGTTAGCGGCCCCCTCGTTCCGACACCTATGAGTAGAAAAGCAGCGCGGCTCCGCCAGAATCATCAGCGTGGTCGGCGAGCTGCACTGATTTTCCACTTACTGAGGCCCCATGTGACGGCGGCGCTATGGTGCCTTTTGGTAGTGGCGCCTATGGCCGTGGCCATATTGGCCATAGGCACGCTATGGCTCTGCCTGGAGGATCCCCCAGCCAGCATGTATGCTGGCTGCGGGTCCTCCAGGACAGGTTTGGGAACCATTGCGGTACAAGATGTCACTAAGAGAGTGGCTGATCTGGAGCAAAACACGTCAGCAGTGAAAGCTATGGTCAGTCAGGACCATATAGTTATGCAGCATAAGCTTGAGATGCAGTAAAATAGTGCTAGACATTTACATTTGAAATTAATTAATTTTCCTAAGGTCTCCTCCTTAGAAACTCCACTCATTACTCAAGCGTTATTTTATTGGAAAGCTTAAACTTCTACAAGAGGCTGACCCTCCGATGGGTAAGGTTTTTTCTTACCAGTGGGTAAACAGAGAGGACAGAAAGATCCTAGACCTTTCCAATAATAGTTTGGATGTGACTGTAATATGAGAAAAGTCGGAAGAGGAGGAACGAGAGAGAGTCGCTCTCTTGGTAATGTTTGTTTTTCAACAGGACAGAGAGTGCTTGTTTTTTCACTACAGAGTTGCTTTATTTTTTTGACAGCTTATTTGGGTTTACCCTGACTTATATAGGGCAACTCAGGATAGGCATCAGAAGCTTCTTGTAATACATTCAGAGGCACACATAGTAAGTGCAGAAATATGTCAGATTTCCTTTTAAATTGTTTGTTAAATATAGGTGGCTTCTTGCATGCCACTAGGGTATATCCTGTGGGTTTAGCTCTATGAATTTTCTAGCAGGGCAACATTTATGTAAGTTCAGAAGGTGAAGAGTTTTATATTAGTGACAGGGTGGTTTCTTTCTCATAGGGGATGGGTTTTATTATGTATAAAAGGCACAAGGTGGAAACTGAAGGGGACAGAGAGAGAGAGAGAGAGAGTTTGAAAGGGTTTAGTGAAAGATTGAAAGGTGAATTCTAAGGATTCTGTCAGGTATCGGGAAGTGAGTCCAGGGGCCGCTGTCATATTAGAGCAACCAAGACAGAGTGAGCCCAGACTTGATCCCAACAGGCAGCAGCTGACTCATCATAGGCAGAGCTGAGGGTTGTAAATGCAACAGGTAAATTTTACTGAAGCAGTATAGCAAAACTCAGTATAAACATTAGGCAAACATGAATCAGCAACAACCGCTTCTCTACAATATAAATTAATCAAGAACTCCATTTGGATACAGTAATTTAAGAATATAATCAAATAGTATAAAGGGCTCAATTTGTCCTTCAGTGCAAATTATGCAAACCTTCCCTTTCAGAGCTTTTTCCTTCTGCCTTCATACTGTAAGTGGCTGCTTAGTAGAATTGTCCAGGGGGAGATGGGTGGTCGATCAGTTCTCATCCTGCAGCTTGCTTTTCTTCCCTAATCCAGGAATATCTGAAACAGCTTTTAACAGATATGGGGAGTGTGGGAACATGAGGAAAGGGAGTGAGACTGGAAAGAGCACAGAGGAAAGAAGAAAACAATTGCTCTGCTCCTTCCCCAGCCCCTCTCCTCCTGTTTCCCGCTGGCTGCCCGAAGGAGAGGGGCTGCATCCTGTCTCTGTGTCTTACCTTTTGCACCTGACTGTGCCAGCTTATCTGCAGCACTGCACATTACTAATGAATTTCACCTTCTATTATGAATGAGATGCTTACAATCGTCGCTCACAATGTTCTATGTACATTAGTGAGAGATACTGAAGAAACTGTTTTCTACAATATAACTGTGGACGAGACTACAGCTATTACCACAATGGAGCAGGTTTCATTTTGCTTTCACATTGTTACAGAGGATATGTGGATGAAGGAATTCATTTTTTGGCTTCCATGAAGCGGATGCTGTAACGTCTAAAACATGTTGCTGTTTTGAAAGGATGTACTCTGCTGCTTTAATCTTCCTCTTACTAGGTCCTGTGGTCATTGCTATGTTGGAACCTTAAATGGAGCTGGAGGCATTAGTGGACTGCAGGGCTCTTGTGAAGCGTGAGGAGCCAAGAGAGCACTATGTGCACTGTGTAGCCCATGCTGTGAACGCAGCATCGTGAGATGTAGCAGGAGATGTTTTGAGTGAAATAACTGACCTTATCACCTCTGTCAGAGGTTTCACCCAAGAAAGCATCTCCCCTGGTTTAAATAATGTCAAGGGAGAGAGGAGAATATATGTCTGAAAACAATTTTGCCTCACAAGATGGACTTTTACAGCAGCTTCCTTACAGTCCATTGCTCTTAACCATAGAAAGCTGGTTAAATTCTTTGACAATAGAGATTGGAGGCGTTGCAAGGTACTTTAAAGATCCAGGGCACAGGTCCATAGGTCCTCCTCTTTTCCCTTCCCTTCCTCTTCTCCCTGATTTTTTTAAAAAAGTACTTATTTAAACATTATACATTTTACATAGTATATACGAAAGGTCCACATTTAGAGTACAGCACTGAAACCAACAATGAGTCAATACAAGTGTAGCAGATGAATTGTACAATAACCCGGGGGAGAAATAAAAAAAACAAAATAAAAGGGTGTGTGTGTGTGTGTGGGGGGGGGGGGGGGGTGTGCAAGGCATCTCACAAACTACAAGTCTCCAGTTCCAATAAGGCGACTAAATGTCAGAATATACATCCAATTCTTATATGAGAATGTAAAACAATCTTTCCGTACTGGTGATATCTGCAACCTTACTGTACCAACAGGAAATGGATG
Organism: Rhinatrema bivittatum; assembly: GCF_901001135.1. Classification (NCBI taxonomy): domain Eukaryota; kingdom Metazoa; phylum Chordata; class Amphibia; order Gymnophiona; family Rhinatrematidae; genus Rhinatrema; species Rhinatrema bivittatum. The sequence goes on along the minus strand of NC_042616.1, from coordinate 412,708,298 downwards.
GGGAACATTTCCACATGTGTACTGTAGTCACACGAGTAGCATGAAGAAGTTGATTTCTCTTGTATGCGAAGTTGACAGAAATTGACCAATCAGGCCATTAACCCAAAAGGCAAAGAAAAGATTCAATGACTAATGTCTGACCACAGATTACTGAAATTGTATCACCCACCTGAGTCCAAAATTGTTGCACTTCTGCACATTCCCACCACATATGTATATAATGTATGTACCCACTTAGTGACACCTCCTCTAACAGCAAGCACTAGCAGTACTGAATTTGACATAAAAAGTAGGTGTACAGTACATGCAATGTAATAATTTATACAAGAGATCTTGACTCTTTTGACAGACAGATATATGTCTGGCAGCCTCCCAAATAAATTTTCAGGTTTTAACATCTAAATCACCTTATAAATCCATGTTCTATTTTGAATAACCTCAGGCAATACTTGCTTTTTGAAAAGTTATTTAAAACATCGAGACAAATGACGAGCCCCGTACTTACAACAAAGAATCTCTTCTAGCCCCTCACCTCAAGATTAGGCGAAATCCCAGGAGGTTTCAAAATGTCAGTATGTAGCTGCAAATAAAGATATCAAGTGTGATTTAGGACTGGGAACTTGCCATAAGGTCAATAAAGGGTTTCACACCAATTGACCTACAATCTGTAATCCAGAAGAGTTCCAAAGAAGAACATCAGAAGTAAAAGTACTTAAGGACAAGGAGAGGTTTCTAAAGATGGAGGTCATATAAGTCCGGATTCCCACTGTGTGCCCTAACCTCTTCTGTACCGTCTTCCAAACTCTCAAAGTATGAGCTACAATTGGGCTACATCTCCCAACAGTACGAGAGATAACAGAAGTGGAGGGCACCTGTAATAAAGATGATAAACTGTAACCACCTGCTTTACCTTCTTCCACTGTTAGCCAAGGCTGCGGTGGGTCTACGCCCAGCCAAGCATGCAAACATACCAGGCAAGAAGCCCAATAATATAACTGAAAGTCAGGTAGCCCAGCCCGGCCTGCATCTCTGGGTTTTGTCACAGCAGAGTAATTACATCTTGGAGGTCAACCACACCATAAGAAACTGGAAATATTAATTTTGAACTGACAAAAAACAGCTCTCGGAATATCACAAGAGATATGTCAAAACGGGTATAAAAACTTAGGAAGAATAGCCATTTTTATTAGGTTAACCCTGCCCAATAAAGATGTAGGAAGAGATGTCCATTTACCAATATCTAACTTAATCTTATCAAGAATAGGTGTAAAGTTCTCTTTATAAATCGTAGTGAGGTATCTCAGAATCCAAATCCCCAAATACTTAATGCCCACATGGGCCCTCTTGTGTTATGGTTATTGATGTTTGGGTGGATCCTTGGACACTGTGGCAGCTGACCACACCCACGGGGGGTAGTCCCGTGAGGCACCACAGTGTCAGGCTAGACTCTGGACACACAAACACAGATTTGAATCTTTTATTAAACAGTTTTGGAAACCACCAGAGGTGGCAGTAGTGAGTAGTGGATGTTGAGCCCAGCTGGGCAGGTCTCCCACAGAACGCTGGACCAGTGAATCCTTTGCTAGGCTGTGCTGTAGTGAAAAGAGACTGAGAGTTATGAGCACACAATGAGAAGCATTCAGAGTCCCAGGTAGAATTAGGAAAAGCTCCGAGACAGGGAGAGCAGGCCCTCGAGGAGCGAGTATCTGATCCCTTAGAGCAGAGAGACTCAGTTTTATTGTACTCATGTAGCAGTAACAGAGATTCCACTAGACGAGAGGTCTGGCACCGGAACAAAGGGCAGGCCCTCGAGGAGTGAGTACCTGATCCCTTAGAGCAGAGAGACTCAGTTGTATTGTACTCATGTAGCAGTAACAGAGTTTCCACTAGACGAGAGGTCTGGTACCGGAACAGGGGGCAGGCCCTCGAAGAGAGAGTACCTGGTTCCAGTGAAGCAGTACTGTGGAATAGATGGTAGTTGTACACAGATGGAAACTGTTAGTGAAGTCTTCCAAGTAGAAAGATTTGAAGATGCAGGCAGCAACTCAGGGAACATGGGCCCTCGAGGAGCGAGTACCGGTTTTCTGATAGCACCTGAAAGAAGCAGAAGAGGCCCCTGAGGAGTAGGTACCCCCTTAGCAGTCCCGAAGGGTGTAAGAGTTCCAGATAGCGCTGAAGTGGCAGAGCAGCTTCGGTATGGAGAGTAAATCCCACCCGTAGGGTTCCATTGCTAACTCGATGAGTTAGCAAATACTGTAGGCTTAAATATCCAGGCAGCATGATGTCATATCAGGGGGATGCCCGTGAGCTTCGCACCAACGTGGAAATAAAGATGAGGGCAGCGTGTGCGCATGCACCCTAAGGTACCTTGGAGGAGCATGGTGGGAGGCAGCACCAAAGCCGGTCCAGGGACGCCGGAGAGGACAGCAAACAGACGCTGCGGCAGCCAGTAGTCCGAGGTGAGCAGGAGGAGCCGCAAGTAGTGAGAGGTAGGCGGGGCGAAGCCGTCGAAGACCGACGGTCACAACATCTTGAAAGTATTCACAATCTTAGGAACTCTCCATTCTGGACCTGTGTAATTTTGGATTTGGAATAATGAACAACATAACCAGACAGGGAGCTATAATCGGTGAAAATTCGCAACAGTGCAGGTAAAGAATGTGACATATCAGTGAGATATAAGAGGGCGTCATCCACATATAAAGATATCTTATGGCTGGTATTGTGAAATAGAAATCCATGAATCAAAGGAGAATGACATCGCTTGGGTCAAGGTTCAATAACCAAGTCAAACAACAAAGGAAAAAGGGGGTGGCAACCCAGTTTTGTCCCTCAGTTTATAACAAAGGGGTATGAAACCATTTCATTAGAAAGAAACCAGGCAGTCAGATTGGAGTATAGAGCTTGAATCCAAGAAATAAAGTCAGCAGTAAACTCAAAGTACTTGAGAATATAAAATAAGAAGGCCCAAGAAATGTAATCGAATGCCATATTTGTGTCCATTGAGAAAATGGCCCTAGAAACATGCCTCCTTTTAGCTAAATGGACAACATTTAAAAGACAGTGGAGGAGATCATGTGATGCTGTGAAGGGGAGCGGAGGTAGCTTTCCCCTCTCGGCTCCCGATTTAGCCATCCAGCCCCATCCATAGCAGCCAATGCCAACTTGAGGGTCCTTGAAGATAGTTTCTTATTCCTACTATACACTGATACCATTTCCCGGTGGCGATGTCGACATGGACAGCCAAAAAAGAAAGAGATAAGGTCACACTGTGGCCTACAGATATGCAGTCCGATGACTATATTGGAGCAACAGAGCCACCTGTACCTGCAAACTGGGCCAACATAAAAGCTGCTGTGGTGGAGGCCCTGGAACCGGAATTCAAGAAAATCTCAAACCAACTCCTGGATCTCACCACCTCCATTGCCGGTTACGAAAGGCGCTTTACCGAGTTAGAGCAGCAGTTTTCAGATGCGGAAGATGGCCTCCACGCCTCACAATCTGAGCTGGCAGCTCTGAAGACAGCCATAGCTCAGCACACGGACCATCTAGAGGACCTGGAGAATCGGTCCCAAAGATCGAATTTCCGGTTCGTGGGGCTGCCAGAAACTCTTGATGAAAAAGAACTCCCCAGGATGCTGGAAGCGTGGCTAATCCAGGAACTCAACCTCGCACAGGCGCGCAGACCCCTGTGGGTTGAGCATGCCCACAGATTAGTCCCTAAGCGGACTCAGCAAGATCATCCACAAGTAATCATTGTGAAAATTTTAAATTTCGCTCATAAATCAGAAATTTTGCAGGCAGTGTGCGCGGGGAAAACCCTTCAGTACAACAACAAAAAGATCTGTCTTTCAGGATTTCTCCGCGGCCCTCTCAGTGCAACAACACGCGCTTTCCCCCTACTGTGCCAAATTGCATAACCTGGGCCTTCGTGCGATGATTGTCTACCCAGCTAAGGTCCATGTGGCGACACCCCGGAGGCCCGCGCTGGTTTTTGGATGTGGGGGAGATACAGGACTACATTAACATGCTTGATGGGCCCTCAGCAAGCACCTGGGAGCCCATTGAAGCTCGTGATAGATAAACAGGGCCTGGAGACACTCGGTTAACTTCAGATTCCCCACAGCAGTGAGGGGACCGTGAGCCACTTGTTTTTTTTCTATTTTTGTTACCTTTTGCCTCCTTTTCTCTGGGCTCCGGCACAGTTTAAAGCTGTCAGCACAGAACTTTATTATTTTATTTATTTATTTAAAATAGGAGTGGAGGAGTAGCCAGGAGGAGTGGAAGAGTAGCCTAGTGGTTAGAAGTGTGGGCTATGAACCAGGAGACCAGGGGCTTACAGTAAAGAGATTCAGCTCCCAGAGAACTCATTACACTTAGTGGGCACCTGGCGAACTTTGCATCCCTTTGACAGAGACTTTACCCACCTCTCCAGAGCGCATGCGACCCACTCTAGATTAGATTACTTCCTGGTGAGTGCCCATTATTTTTCCAAAATTTCCAAAGCTGGGATTTGGAGACATGGTTCTCTCCGATCACGCCCCGATCTGGATAGAGCTGTCACGACCACTCATGGGGTCCTCAGAATTTCACTGGCATCACCTATATTTCCTAGTGGATGACGTCTCATTTCAGGACTATCTACGGGAGAAGTGGGTGGATTTCTCTAAATTGAATGCCCAACATAGTGGAGATCCAATATTATTTTGGAACACGGCTAAGGTGGTGTTGCAGGGCGACATTATTTCCTACCTGGTGCATAGAAAGAAAACCCTGGATAAACGGTTGCTGGCCCTCAGCACCCAGCTCCAATGAGCAAAGCATGCTTTGATTAGTTCTAATTCCCGGTCACATAGAGAGTCCTATTTATCCCTGCAAACAGCGTTTAACTCCCTGTTGCACCAGCAGGCGAAGAAGAGCCTTTTGTATTATCAGTTTAAACTCTACAGGTTTGGGAATAAAACAGGGATGTTGATGGCCAACTTGATCAAATCTGCCTGGGGGTCCCATTATATACCAGCCATCAGATCCTTGGGGGGACAGATTGTCAATGACACTCCCTCTATTCTGCAATCTTTCCACAGTTATTATTCGGAACTGTATACCTTTGATGGCTGGAGTCAAGAAAAATGGGACGGTTTTTGCACACGCCTTCACCTCCCTTCTGTCACAGCCAACCAGAGTCGGCTCTTAAATGAGCCAATTTTGGAAGATGAGGTGCAGTTGGCCATCCACAACACCCACAGATTGAAAGCCCCTGGCCTGGATGGCTACAGTTCAGAGTTCTATAAATGTCTTTATAGACCCACTCACACAGTTCCTTCCATAAATGTTCAATGCTTTGATTAATACAGGTGCTTATCCAAAACATGGGAATGTGGCCCATGTGACCCTCATTCCCAAACCTGGGAAAGATCCCTTACAGCCCGCTTCTTATCACCCCATATCTCTTTAAATGTGGACCACATACTACTGGCCAAGATTTTGGCGGACCGGCTAGCTGGTATTTTGCCATCCTTGATCAAACCAGGGCAGGTAAGCTTTGTTAGGAAACATTATGCCCTCACGAATGTTCGGCTGGTGATCACCGCCATGGTGCTCTGTAATCGGATGAACACTTCTTATCTAGTTGTCAGTTTTGACACAGAAAAAGTCTTTGACTGAGTGGAATGGGGCATCATGTTTCATTTGCTTAGTTCTGTGGGATTTGGAGGGTTTTTCTATAAAGCCATTCAGTTGCTCTACCACTATCTGACTGCCTCTATTCTGTTTAATGGTGTGCACTCCACTCCTTTTTCTGTCTCAAGGTTTACTCACCAGGGATGCCCGCTGTCGCCACTACTTTTTCTTCTTACCCTAGAGCCCATGTTGTTAGCTATGCAGGAGTCACCCACAATACGAGGCATACAATTACACTCTTGGACACAGAAGGAGATATTCAAATATGCAGCATTTGCGGATGATATATTAGTTTTTCTCACGCATCCTCAAAGTTCGCTACCTGCGTTGCTATGTTTACCTCCTTTGGGGCCTTTTCAGGTTTGCGGCTTAACTGGGACAAATTGGAAGCCCTGGCTTTCCCGGAGGCCCTTAAAGAGCGATGGGATGGTGCTTTCCCACCACGCTGGGCTGTAGACTCCATCAAGTACCTCGGGATACACCTGTCCACTGATTTAGCTGCCATTTATGGCCTCAATATACCGGGCCTGCTTACACTCACTCAGGATATGATACGAGCTTAGCGGGAGTTACCCCTATCTCTCGGGGGCCATATTCATCTCTTCAAAATGGTTTTCCTGCCTAAATGGCTTTATGTCCTACAAAATTTCCCGCTTTCACTTAAACAGCATGATATCGGGCGCTTGGACAAAATGCTACGTGTTTTTCTGTGGCGGGAGAAAAAGGCTCATGTACCCTTAGTTTGGCTGAAATTGCGGTGGCAGTTGGGAGGTATGGGGTCCCAGACTTTACGAAAATCAACCGAAGCCAACCTTGCACATAAGCAAGTACTCACATAAACATAGTGCAGGAAAGAATATACAGTTCCATTGAAACTTCAAATATACTTTTATTGTATCTTCAGGCATTCAAAGTTCATTTAAGTAAGGCAACTCCATTCCAAGTAAACAAGCGGAAATTTTAAAGTCCCCCGACACGGTCTGTGTTTCGGGTAAGCTGCATCAGGAGGGACCACAGCAAATTTTAATCTATAATAAAATAACATACATCAAGAATGGAACAATTAAGGCTGCGGATGAAGAAATGTAAAATGAAAGTTCATACCTTTATAGTTGACAACAGGAGCGCAACGCCTTGTAACAGTGACAGCCATTTAAAGGACAAAAAGGCGCGAAAGAGAAAAGATCTCTCTCGCGAGATGCTGAAAGCGATAGGAACACAGTGACACACATGTAGAATTAATAGCTCATTAATAAAATAAGTACCATTCTATTTCCTTGTTTAGACCATTGGGTGAAACTGTGTCTAAGGTAAAAATCCAGCGCTGTTCTCTCCGACCTAGTATCCCGGCAAAGTCTCCCCCCCGGCGAGGGAGTGCGACTACCTCCAGGACTAGGAAGGAGAGAGCAGCGACGGAGTGGCCCGCCTGGAGCCAGTGTGATACCAGAGGCTCATCGATTCTGGAGGATCTAATATTACAACAGTGCTCAATGATCCTTGTCTTGATCATACGTGAAGTCTTGCCCACATATAACAGGGGGCAAGGGCACTTAACCACATATACTACTCCTCTAGTAGTGCAGTCAGTTTTAGAGAACAATTTGAACACACGTCCAGTTTTTGGGTGTACAAATTGTGTGGACAATTCCGTACGCTGGCACATAGTGCAATGGCCACAGGGCGAATGCTCACCTCTCACATATGGTCGCACTTCACTAGGGTGACTTGCTGTGTGTACCAGCCGGTCCCGTAAGTTGGTCCCTCTTTTAAAAGTAAAGCGGAGTGGTCCATGCATAAGGTCATTAAGGGAGAGAGCTGCCCAATGTCTTTTTATCATATTGGCTATGGACCAGCCTACAACAGAGAAAGGAAGGATGTGTCATCAGAAGGCAAAGGTGGTGTGAAAAGCCATTCCCGGTGCGTATATAGTGCCCGCTTGAACGCTTTCTTTATGACCCTCGGTGGATAACCCCTCTCTGAAAATCGGACAGATAGGCACCGGCTGCCCAAAATCGGCAGCCTTGCGCGTGCCGAGCCGCACAGCCTGCCTCCATTCCCTCTGAGGCCGTTCCGAAATCGGAGCGGCCTCGGAGGGAATGGAGGCAGGCAACCCGGGGGCGGTTCCGGAGGGTGCGGCCACGCCCCCGGACCGCCCCGGGCCGAAGCCACGCCCCCGGACCGCCCCCGAAATGCCGCATCCCACCCCCAAAACGCCGCATCGATTGGCCCCGCCCCCGACACGCCCCGGACACGCCCCCGACAAAAACCCCCGGGACTTACGCGAGTCCCGGGGCTCTGCGCGCACCGGCAGGCCTATGGAAAAGAGGCGCGCCGGCGCGCAAGGCCCTGCTTGCATAAATCCAGGTGGATTTACGCGAGCAGGGCTTTTAAAATCCGCCCCTAACAGTACATGCAACATTTTATACAAAGCATGGTGTTTTAATGGATGTCACATATCACTATTGGGACTTTAAAGAATAAAAAGGCAAAAACATTTTTCAAAAAAATTCATATAAGGAGGCAGTTGGAAGTTAATGATTATAAATGCATTAAGGTGCAGGGACGCCTACATGAGTATATGAAACTTTCAACCAACTCCCCAAAAATGTTTTCTTTGCATAAATAGTTGATTGCAATATGGCATAAAAGACATATCCAATTACTGTGTAGGTTTAAGAATACAATAACACATATTAATTAAGTCTTTAAGAAAAAGTTGATAAAAATAATTAAAAATTAATAATTCACAGTGATTGAACAGCGGTGTTTGTTCTTTGATCAAGAGATAATTTATAGATTACTGTTTAGGTGGTGTTGATACATTCTTAAGTCTGAATTTAGCCAGACAAGCCACTGTAGATCTCTATGTGACTATGTTACTATGACTTAATATCTTGGTACAAAAAGAAAAAAATCCTGAAAAAGTCTATCATAACCAATTCATAGAGAAACTCAGTAGGAACGTGGTGTTTTCTCCTAGCTGGAATGTTTCCTAAATGATACTCACGGTTCTTGTGGAATGTTGGTATAAAGTGACTTAATATCAAAAGTAACTAAAATAGTACTTGTCTGCAGAATCTTTCACCTAGAATGGTATGGCAGAGAATAGAGATTTAAGAAATATATCAGTGAAAATAGAAAATGGTTCCAGTACTCAGCCTTTTTCAGAAATGATGAGACACACTGGTGGATCCACTAAAGTCTTATGGATCTTAGGTAAGACATAAGTAACAGGTATTCTCAGAATGTATATTTAAAAAATTGAATTCTCTCTCTCTCTGCAAGAAAACCCTGAGATCTACCAATATGCGGAAGACAGCAAATCCCATATTATAATCTCTCAATTGGATTTCCTGGCAATTTCAAATATTTTATAAGGGATCAAGTTATTTCTGCCACAGACTTAATACAGTCCATTAAAACAGTGGTTCTCAACCTTTTTTCTGTCGGGACACACCTGACAGATGGTTCTCACATGCATGACACACTGACCCATGATCGTCACGGGGCTAGATATAAAAGTACAGTTTGCATCCACGGGAACCCCCCTGACCCACAATAATGGATGTAAAGCAAACTTATGACATTCCCCATATAACTCACCCTACAAAAAAGATATTCTGGTTCTGGTGTCATCTCAGTAACAGCAACTCAAACTCCTTCTACTTCCAGGCTCAATAGCCCTACTTATGAAAAGACAGCAGTTTACCTCCAATGCATGTCCTCTTGAGAACAATAAATAAGACTGATACAAACGCTTACTAGCTTACATGCTAGTAAAACATCTCGGTAACAGACACAGAACCAACCTAACATACTCCCAGGATCTGTAGTAATGCACATAAACTAATCCGCACACAGTTACACCTGTATTATGGAATACTCTCAAACAGGAACAACCCTATCTATGAAAAGGCAACACTACAAATATTAAATCAAGCCCTAAAAACCAATACACTTATTAGGAAAACAGAACTAGCAAGCATCTATAGATCCCCACACAGAAATAATTGTAAAACTATACTAATAAGTAGAATAAATGTTTCAAAACAGCTATGAACAAAATAACATCCAACAATTAAAAACCTCATAAAAATTATTAAAAATTCTCCAAACACCAATAAAATATTTTTTAAAAGCACACAATATTAAATAATTAAAATGGCAGTCAATCAAGAAAAATAAACTTAAAAAGCCACCTTTACTTACCCCCTCCAGCAGCTCGCCTACTCCTGTCCTCTTCCATGCAGGCCATAGCACACACCAGAAGCAGCAGTAGTGGCTAAGCTCTATACTCATGGGGGTAGATTTTCAGACGAGCGCGAACAGCCTACTTTTGTTTGCGCTCCAGGCGCAAACAAAAGTACGCTGGATTTTAGTAGATACGCGCGTAGTCGCGCGTATCTACTAAAATCCTGGATCGGCGCGCGCAAGGCTATCGATTTCGTATAGCCTGCGCGCGCCGAGCCGCGCAGCCTACCCCCGTTCCCTCCTAGGCCGCTCCGAAATCGGAGCGGCCTAGAAGGGAACTTTCCTTTGCCCTCCCCTCACCTTCCCCTCCCTTCCCCTCCCTAACCCACCCGCCCGGCCCTGTCTAAACCCCCATCCTACCTTTGTCGGGGGATTTACGCCTCCCAGAGGGAGGCGTAAATCCCCGCTCGCCAGCGGGCCTCCTGCGCGCCGGGCCGCGACCTGGGGGCGGGTACGGAGGGCGCGGCCACGCCCCCGGGCCGTAGCCACACCCCCGTACCCGCCCCCAAAACGCTGCCGACACGCCCCCGCAACGCCGCGCGCTCCGGCCCCGCCCCCCGACACGCCCACTCCGAAAACCCCGGGACTTACGCGAGTCCCGGGGTTCTGCGCGCGCCGGGAGGCCTATGTAAAATAGGCTTCCCGGCGCGCAGGGCCCTGCTCGCGTAAATCCGCCCGGTTTTGGGCGGATTTACGCGAGCAGGGCTCTGAAAATCCGCCCCATGGTCCTCTTCCTTAGGGCCCATGTCTCTCACACACACACCATACCAGTCATGCCCCCATGACCAGTTTCTGTCTTTCACATACCAATCATCTCCCAAACAGTCTTTGACACACACACACCAGTCACCTTCCTGAACAATTTCTCTCATGTCATACACACACACAGGCTTCCCACTCCCGTGTTCTACTTACATATACGGGCTTCTCACTCTCATAATCACTTTCTCTGTCTCACACACACACACACACACACACACACACACACACACACACACACACTCAGCAGTCTCTCACTCCCATGCTTGTTCTCTCCACATGCACAGGCTTCTCATTCCCATAATCACTTTCTTTCTCTCTCATACACACACAAACACACACCAGTCACCTGATCTCTCTCTCACACACAAACACACACACCAATCACCTGATCTCTCTAATGCTTACACACACACAGAGGCTTCCCACTCCTATGTTCTCTTTCAGATATACAGGCTTCTCCCTCCCATGCTTTGTCTCACACACACCCAGGTTTCTCACTCCCATGCTCACTCTCTTCACATGCATAGGCTTCTCATTCCCATAATCACTTTCTCTCTGTTACACACACACACACCAGTCTCTCTCTCATTTCCATGCTCGCTCTCCACGTGCACAGGTTTCTCATTCCCTGAATCACATTCTTTCTCTCACATTCACACACACCAGTCTCTTTCTCTCACACACATAGTCACCTTACCAACCAGTCTCTCTCTCATGCATGCACACACACACAGGTTTCCCACTCCCATGCTCTCTCTCACATAATCAGGCTTCTCACTCCCATGCTTTCCTTCACACCCCCACCCCCAAAACACCAGGCTTCTTACTCCCATGCTTTCTCACATACCCAGATTTCTCACTTCCATGCTTTCTCTCTCTCTCTCTCTCTCTCTCTCTCTCTCTCACACACACACACACACACACACACACACACACACACACACATCAGTCACCTCCCTGACTAATGTCTCACACTCTCACATACACATCAGTCATCTCCGTGAGCAGTCACTTTCATTGTCTCTCACATATACACATACATCAGCTGTCTGACCAGTTTCTCTCAAATCACATACATGCTCTCAATCAAATACATTCTCTCACTTACACACAGGCTCTCAATCACACACACATTCTCTCACATACAGGCAGGACGGCTGCTTCTCTCTTTCTCTCACTCACTTCCTCTTCCCCCCCCCCCGAGCTCAAATGGTAGCTGCAGCAGCCTCTTCCTCCAGCCTCCGCAGGGCAAGAAAGAAGAATCCCATCGGCCGCGGAAGGCTCATGCTGCTGTCTCCTTTCCTGATAACCGGCTGCTTCGATTGCTCGGGGGCCAATGCTGCTGCCGCCGCCGCCTTTACTTTTCCACGCGGCACGGCTCTTTCTCCTTCCCGCGCACCGCACTGTGTATCACGGGAAGGGGAGGGGGGGTTGCAGGCGCAGGAAGAAGAAAAGGCCAGCCGCAGGTGCCACAGCTTCTTCTAGCACTACTGCCGTTCCCTCTGGGCTTGAATGTGCTGATAGCCCAGCAGCAGGGAACGAAGAGCAGCGGGAGAGACCGGGAGCACGCGACATTGGTTGAGAAGCGCTGCATTAAAACATTGGTTCCGCCTGTATTCATTGATTTTGAACAATGTAATTATCACTCACCAAGGTATCCAGGGCTTGTTTCACCCAACTAGTAAAATTTACATTATTCTCCCTTATCTTCAAATCACAGAATACTATCTAATATAAAGCAAATTAGGTCTGTTGGACCCAATAATATTGACATAGATATATTCCAAACCAGTGAATGATCATTTATAGTAACAGACTTGTAAAAACAAACATTTTAACATTTAATAATTTTAAAATTTTAAAATTTGAACCTGAGTAAATATCTCATTTTTACCTATTTATATATCTGCCTACTAAAGCATTATTTATAGCCTAATATTTTAGAGATCAATATTCATAGGGACTTGTCTGACTAAGCTGACCTTTAAGCGGACAAACCCTGAGATTTTAAATTCCCTGTCTGTTTAAATGCCCCTTAAGTTATTCAGCTAACGACTTCGGGTGTATTCCAGGGGTGGCAAAGTTAGCCAGATAAATTTATGGGGCTAATTTTAAATTAACTGAGTACATTCAGCAGTGTCCAATATAGATTACCTGGATATATTTACCAGGCTAACTTAACTGAACCTCTTCATGGCTCAATATTGACCTCTTAGTATTTTGGATCACTTATTACCACAATGTGATATATATATTGAAAAGTATAACAAGTCAAGAATTTTAAATTCCCGGGGCTGGTGATTATGAGTGTTTGACTGAGACTAAGTAATCACAGTAGTATGTATATGAGAGCCCCATGGGAATTTCAATGGTATTTCTTTATTTGATAAAAAAATAAATAAAAGAACTATTTGGCTGTTCACATCACTAATATTTTATTCAATTATTGTTAGGCTAAACATTGATCTTGACTGATGGTTTCCCAGAAATCAAGCTGTTCAAGCATTAAATCTACCTTCATTTAATTTTCTTTACACTGCTGTTCTTCAAACATTTAAAGCAATTTATGACATTAATGTATACTCTACCAAGCCGGCTGTGACATAGCAGTTTATCCAGTGGCTAGATAATAATCAGAAACCAGCCTCTATGCAGATCTTCTTGAAGGTCCTAATTAAATAATGTTTCCATCCCTACATTGAGTCATTCTGATTTCTCCGGCAATATCAATTACCCCATGCAAAAATGAAAGATTGTTCAGTGCCATGAGCCAAATCAATAATTATCTGCTTAATAAAACTGGAGATGAAACACTAAATCCTTTAGGAATACTAAACACAGAGAATGAGCGATGCTGCTGCACGTTGAATATTGACCATATACGAGATGAGCTTGCTGTTCTAACAAGTGCTTAGAAATGTAGCAATATAAGAGAAAACATGTAATGAGACCCGGAGTCCAGGAAACCCACCTGGGGAGCAGCATGAGATTACAGGGCAGGACTCAGGACAAGATGAGAGCTGGTCTTCCGCCTAGATAACCCCCTTTCCAAAGGTTGAGCCATTGGGTTCTGGGGGCCAGTAGGTCTCTGCAGCGGCAGTATATCATAGAGGTGAGTCCATACAGGCAAGGCTTGGACAAGGCAGGTTTGCATCCCTGCTCGCAGACCCGATTCCGTGAGCAGGCCTTCCACCTTACCCTCATCGTCGTTGCTGGGACGCTCTGCTTACACCCAGGTCCTGGCGCTGCCACCGCCGCCTCCTGCGGCAAGAAGAGCTGCTGCCGATGCATTTTTTCGTGGCCTGCTGCCTCCGGCATCCCTCTAGCACAGCAGGAGGCCGCTGCTGCAGACTCCACTCTAGCGGCCTGTGAGCCACTGCCGGCGTGCGTCTTCGTGGCCTAGGCCCGCCCCCAGACCAGGCCGCCACTGCAGACTTCCTCCGTTTCCTTTTCACAGCTTTGAAGCCGCCGCCACTGACTCTGCTTTTGTGGCAGGGAAGATGCTGCTGCTGCCGCCGACTGCTCTTTCAAGCGGTAGGGAGTCGCCTCTGTTGTTTTCTTCATCCTCGCGGCAGAGGGTGCCGCTGCTGCCGCTGCCCCGATTCCACATCATGCGGCAGGAAGCCGCCGACAATTTTTCTCTTGGTGCTGCCTCACACCCCAGGTCCTCCCCTAGGCGCCGGTGCGCGCCTCTTCAGTTTATTTAAAGGGCCAGCGGTGGGAAAGTCCCGTGGCCCCATCGGAAGCCAGCCTCAGTCCACTTCCTGCTTCAGCCCTATAAAAGGGTTCAGTTCCTGTTCCTCGGGGCCTTCCTATCTGGATTTCACAGTTGTCTGTGCTCCTCTTCAGATCTAGGTATCAGTGGTCTTATCTTGTTTAGATGGCTCCTCATTCCATGTCTTCGATGTTCCTGGTCTCATTCCTCGTCGGAGCTCCTTCATTGCCTTGTCCTAGTTCCAGATGTCCTGATGTTCCAGATGTTCTGAAGTCCTGATGTTCCAGAGGTCCCGTTGTTCCGTTTCCTGAAGTCCTGATGTTCCTGAAGGCCTCCAGGTTCTGAGTCTTCCAAGTTCCGAGTCTTCCAGCACTTCAAGTCCTCCAGATGACCACCCCGAGGGTAAATCCATATCAATCCGGTTTCTGTCTCCGGTCATTGGAGCCTCGTTTGGTTGGATCCCCTTCTGGTGCTTGTCTCGCTCTCGCGTGGTCCATGACCAGCCTTCCCAGGTTGTGTAGGGTGCCCTGAGGGACAGTGCCCACCTGTACTTTTCAAGTTCCAAGTCCTCGTCTATGTCTTCCAAGTTCCAAGTCCTCATCTGAGTCTTCCAAGTTCCAAGCCCTCAGCCTCCGTCTGGCCTCACGCACTTGTCGTTCCCAAGCAGCGTGTCTGGAAGGGCGGGCTTCCGAGTGGCTGGAGGGCTACTCCTGAGACCAGCATTGCATTGCTGGGACTCATTGGTGCGTGTAGGTCCAGCAGAGGGCTGACCCTGCCTTGTTCCTGTTCCGAGTTTCTTGCCTTAGTTCCAGTCCTGTCTTGTTCCTGTTCTGCCCTTGCTTGTGCATGTCCTCACTTCCCACGGTGTGCCTTGGGGCTCCTCCCTGAGTCGTTCCGAGGTTCAGGGGCTTACACTCTCCTATGAGTTAGCAACTGCGCCTCCATGCTCTCAACACCAGCCATAGGCCGCGCTCTCAACAGCAGGCTGGAGACAAGGCTTGGACAAGGCAGGCTGGAACACTGAGCAGGATCTGGAACCTAGACAGGACACAGATAAGGCAAAGCAAGAACAAGACTCTAGAACAGGCAGGACTGGACAGGCTTCTGCAACAGCCAGGACAAGACCAACAAGGCAAACTAGGGCAGGACTTAGACAAAGCAGACAAGGGAAACACCGAACAAAGAACACAGAAGCCCAAAGGCAGCAAGACTTAGAACAGGCAGAATATGTTCAAAAGCCTCAAGATAGGACACAAGAGAGAATAGGTCAGAAGCCTCAAGTTAGGAAACAAGGTAGGATAGGCCCGAGGGCCTTAAGGCAAGACAGAAGTCCCGTAGATGGCAAGGCAAGGCAAGAACAAGGGTCAGGTCACAGAGCCAGGAGTGACACCTTGACAAGACAAGGTTAGAATGGCAGGGCAGGTTTACATAGGGCTGCGACTTGGGCATGATAAGGGCAGTGCGGAAGAGCTTGGCAAGAGTAGTGATCAGGCACACTGAGGACCTCTGCTGGTGCGGAGGTGTCATGAAGGTAGGATAAGGCTGCGTAGCAGTCAAAATCCTAGCAAAACACTTGTTCTATGGAACAATTCATTGTTGAAGGTTTCTTAAAAGTTATCTTCACCTGCAAAGTCTACCTGCCCATCTCTTGTCATTATGTGAAGAAAAAACATGGGGCTTAAGTCCTCCAGTTTGAGGCCAGAAAGGAGGCTGTGAAGAATAACTATCCAGGAATGACAGCAAATTTAAAAGGTCATTATTCAACGCTGGAAAAGAGGCTTAATAGCTGTGAATTGGATAAGAGCAGTACTGAGATGAGGAGAACTGCTCCTGATAGGTTTTCTTCCCAACTCTGGTAAGTCTGGCATGTCGTGTCTGTTTGAGAAGGAAAGAGAACACTCAAAATAAACATACACAGTGAAATGCATTATTAAAGTGACACAGTCAATATGCATGATCAAACAGCAAAGGTAATAAATATAACAGATCCAACCAGACAGACAGACTAGATAAAATCTAAAATAATAAAATAAAATAAGATAGCAGGTAACATCAAATCAAAGCTAATAAATCCAATCTGTGTTGTCAGATTGAGAGTGAGTTTAGACTAATACTTTACTTGGAACTGTTGGGCTTAGTCCACTAATGAATGTCTTCTTTTTATAATATTTTACAGACCAACCTTGGCCTCATGAGGTGACTATTCCTGGTTCAGAGCATGGCGTCCTACCTCCTAGATATTAGGAGATAGAAGGGAAGGGGGAAAAGGTGACTTATGGAGGACTCTAAGAGGTATGAGGGCCAAAATGACCATTACTGGCTGGTAGCATTGATCCACTCAGTGAATATTTCTTTATAAATGGCTCTAGTTGTTCATCATGGTGCCTTGTAGCTTGCAAGCGTCTTCATTTGGTGTCTGGTTCTGTGTGGCATGCTAGTGTCACACCTGCTGTGTTCCCCTGTCTTGTCTGCATGCATAATTTGAGCCAAATTTTCCAGAAAACATGTGCCCTTCTTCAATCCCTTTCTGTTATAGCTGGGTATGGTGTGCCATTGTTGTTTCCTTTCTGTGCTTTGGATACAGTTCTCTGCTGCTTGTTGTGGAAAGATACCTGCTGTTTATATGTTCCCTAAGTAATATCTGTTATGTTACTTGTCTTTGTCTTTCTTGATTATATTATTGGGTCATTTTGTGATATTATGAATAAGTTTACTGGCAAATAAGCACATTAGTTACACCAGTTTTCAAAATACTTTCTATGGCATGCAACATTGTCTTATCAATCATAAACATGTCTAATCTAGAATAGAATAGAGGGTGGGAATAGAAGGTAAAGCTTCTCGGAGGGGTACCGGAACCTCCAGAGATCTACCCCTGTCATGAGCTCCATCAGTGTTTTTCATCCTATGCAAAAAAGGGTGGATATCTGTAGCAGACTTATTAACTTATTAACCTAAGCACACTTTTGAACAGTTCTGCAAGCACTTATATTCCCTAGCACAGACTACTGTAACACACTATTCCTGGGATTACCGTATTCAACATTAAGACCACTACAAATCTTACAGAATTCTGCAGCCAGAATACTTACTGGAAAAAGCAGAAGAGATCACATCACTGAAACACTCGCCGAATTACACTGGCTGCCAATAGAACAAAGAGTGCAATATAAAACACTATGCACAATTCACAAACTAATCAATGATGAAAAAGTTGACTGGCTAAACACCGCACTGCGATTGCATGTCCCCCAGAGAAATGTCAGATCAGCCAATAAAGCTCTACCAACCATCCCCTCGGTCAAGTCAGCAAAACTGACCCAAGTTAGAGAGAGAGCACTATCCTTAGCGGGTCCAATATTATGGAATACAATGCCACTCGAAATAAGATTGATGAAAGATTTAAAACTCTTCAAAAAAAAGTTTAAAAACATGGCTTTTCAAAAAACCTTTTCACAGTGAGAACGGAGAATAAGAAGTACAAATGAACAAGCAAAGGAACATCTACACACAGCATAAAGTCACCTAATAGCGTAATTGCTTACTTTATTATTTTTCTCATAATTAAATATTAATGTAAGAGAAGTACAGTATAAAGTATAATACTTGTATGGTTATTCTTTTAATCATATAAATGGAAAAGATCCAAACCACTCATCATATAACTTATATTATTGAAACATGTAACCGAAAAATTTATTGGCACTTTTTAGATAAATTGTAAATCAAACCAAACTTATTTTTACGTGCCTATTTGTAAATCGTTGTGATGGTGCATTACTAAACAACGGTATAGAAAATAAATAAATAAATAACAATTTACAGGTGATGTGACTTATCGGCCCCAGCTCACATTGTGTCCAGGGCCTCATACATGCCCTCAAAGACGTCTGGTCCCAGCCATTGTATGAGATGCTCCTCCTCTGTCAACAGGATGATTGGGCACGGGGCTTCTCCTCCAGTCTAGTGCATGTATTTATTCCTCAGCTGTGCCTTGATGTCCCTTTAGCTGTGGGCCACCTGCTCTCCATTCCTTTTGATGCCACTCCGTTGGGATATGGTCTGCCATATCTGGCCCTTGACGGTCCTGGAGATCATTGCAGCCTGGTTGCTGAAAATGCATATTGTAATTCTTCAGGACCCCAGCGATGAGCTGCTCATTACCCTCCATACTGAATTTGTAGGCATGTAGCCATGAACAAGCTGCTGCTTGGCTGCTGGAGGTTTGTGTCACCACTTCCACTTCCAAAGAGTTGGTGTCATTCTACTGACTCTTACTCCCACTCCCCTCCCACCCCTGCACCTGCCCTGACAACTCCCCCACCCTCTGTTCTCTCTGTCTAGCCCTACCCAGCAGTCTTCCTGAGTATGAGAGATGAGTGTTAATTTTTATGAATTTGTCTAGTTTGCTGGTGGAGTGGGAGAGGATGGAGCATGAAAGGCATGGGGAGAGAGACATGAGGAGAGGAGGGACAGGAGGAGGAAGGAGAGAAGGGCAGGGGTGGTAGAGGCCAGAGTGGTAGGAGGAGGAGGAGTAGGGACAGTAGGAGTAGTGATAAGGAAGAAGGAAGGGATATGAGGAGGTGGGAGAGAATTTTTAATTAGAGTACCAGAAATAGAAGGGGCCAGGTGATGGAACATAATGGATTTATTTGTGAACCAGGTAGTTTCAGATGTTTCTGGATTCAGTTTAAATTTGGCAGCATAGAGCCATCTGCCAAGAGACAATGATTAAACTTAGACGTGCTATCATCAGATGTTAGATCTATAGAGTGTATTATCTGTATGTCATTGGCATGAAGACAGCAGGAGAAACAAAGACTCTGAATAATTGCCAGGTGGGGCCAGGTAAAGATGAAATACAATAGAATGGAGGAGAGGAGGGAACCCTGTGGCACCCCACTGGGCATGCAATATTACTGGGAAGATGATGAGCTCCAATCCACATCATATCATATCTATTAGCGAGAAATGATGCACAGCACTTCAACTGCAAATTTCTAAGTCCAGTATCAAACATACACTTCAGCAGCAACCCATGGCCTATGGTGTCAAAAGCCACACTCATGTCTAATAAGAAGACTACGAATACAGCTTTGTGACTATCCAAACTAATGCTAATATCATTAGTTCAGTCTCCATACTATGGCCTTTTCTAAAACCAGATTGCTTTGGATGCAAGTCCAGAGGTTGAACATGGACAATTTTTTTCAATCTTTTTTGCTATTCTAAAGAGATTGATATTGATCTATAGCTAGGAATCAGGGTCTATATTTTTTTTTTTTTAAGAATTGGATGTACTCTGGCAATTTAGAGAGAATCAGGTCAACTACCTTGGTCTAGACTAGAATTAAGGATATTGGCCAAATAAGAAAGTAAGCCGAGATCTGGATTTTTTTTATATATTTGAAAGGGAATGGGTCTAAGGAAGAAGATGAAGATGCTTTCATTTGTCTCAGAATTAACTGCAGTCTGGCTATAGAGACTTTTTTTAAATGCTGAAAATCTACTAGTCAATGCATTCTCATCTGCTAATGATAGATGTTCAACAAAAGCATGAAAGTTGGTAGGAGAGTCAGCTGGAGGAAAACTAACTTGTATTTTAAGCACCTTATCATGAAAAGCTGTCGCAAAACCATCTGCTAAGGGCTACATCTCTGTGGAGGAGCCTGAGAACCTGGTGACAAGTTTGTACAAAGGATTTATTTATTTGTTTTTATTTATTTGTTTTTGTATACCGATATTCAACAAACGTCATCACATTGGTTCACATATAACAAAAGGAAGAGAAATTACAATGTGAAAAATAGAAGCAGAAATATTATATAAATTAAGGGAGAAAATGAAAGAAGACAGAAGAGAGAAGAGAGAGAGAAATAATGAGAGATAATTAAGTTGAATTTGGTAAATAGTTCTTTTTTAACATGTTGAAAACGCTTTTATAAAAAGATGAGATATATTTTCTACTTCATTCGGAAGCTTATTGAAGTAATTTCTCTTGCCTTGCTTAATTTGACACAGAATTTAGTTAATGCTTTGAGTTGAAGTTTAACCTCATAAGATCTGGTCTTGCACCACTTTCTTTCAGTTTGGTGAAATTGACATTTTTATATTCTTAGCCCAGAGTGGAACCATTCTGTTGATGGAAAAAAAACTGAGAGAAGGGTTGGGGAGGAGCAATTTGTCTATAGCCGATTTTAGGGTGGAATTCCAAATAGAGATTTTTTTTAGCTCTAACGGGAGATCACTAAAATCTCCTGGAAAGACCAATTCCTGTGAAAGGGTATCTACACACAAAAGCTTTGTCTGTCTGACTTGACTCTTTTGTTTAGCTGCTTTAGAAGGAGAAGCAGAGCATCATAAAGAGAAAGAAACAAAATTGAGGTCTGTCCACACAAAAGACATGGATTTTATTGAGGAGGAAGAAATTCTTAGGGCTTCAGATGTAAAAACTAGATCCTGGGGTATGTCTGGCTTTGTGAATTGGTATATTAATCCACTGCTGTATAGAAAGGTCAGTCACGGCAGTAAAAAAAAAAAAAAAATGTTCTCAAAGGATCTCTCAGGCTCATCTGCATGCATGTTAAAATCTCCAAGAAGGAGAAGCTGGGAAGTTTTTAATGCACAGTCGTTGACAATAGAAATTAATTCCCCAAGAGTATTGTTTGATATTGGAGGGGTTTAGAATACAAGCAAGAGGTTATACTTCAATGCTTTACCAAGTCAGAGGAACAGAAATTCCACTCCATTTTTAAAAAGTTGTTAAAATGGTCAATTTAAGTGAATTATGAAAAATCAATGGCATGCCCCCACCTTTCTTTTTTGACCCAGTCTTGTGCACAAATAAGTAATTTGCAGAACATGCTTGGTTTAAACATGCAGCAGCTTGAATCCAAGTTTCAATTATGAAAAGCAAATGCAGTTTGAGTTCAATAATTAAATTTAGCAAAAGTGGATATCTACCTTTAATGGAACAAGCATTTAAAAGTGCTCAATTTAGCAATGAAAATGGCAAAAGTTGTTCTGCTATGGAACCTGAGTCTTGAAACTGAAAAGGCACTAATTGAAGAACTCTAGGTCTGGGTAGAAAGGAGATCTTCTTACGTGCATAATGAGCTGAGAATTTCCCTCTACTACAACACACAGAGATGGGAAAAGAATCAGACATGGTGACACTCGAGACAAAAAAAAAAATAGGATCAATACAGGAAAACTATGAATCCTGAGAATTTTGCATCGAAGGCTCATGAAGGAGCACACAAAGGAGCATGCTTCTTTGGTGCGTGGCACCTATGGCATCAGTGTGGTGGATTTAGAAAAAGGAAGATCATGACATTATCGGCTGGGAGGAGCTGCAGGTAAGGTGTCAACTACAGCAGTTTGTAGCTGCTGCTGCCGCCCATCTGAGAGGGCCTGGCATAAATATTCCATGCTGGGTTAGTATGTGCTCTGCTGTAGACAAGGCATATCGAGTTGTATGCCAGGAAATGGTAACAGATCGCTAGGAGGCTGAGATATCTGCTAAGAAAAAGGAAAATGTTACCCTTTTGGAGCGATTGGTGGATCAGGAGAACAGAAGAAGCAGAAACTACCTCCCGTGTGATCGGGATCCCCGAGAGTGTGAAAGATGCAGAATTGATCCAGTTGATTCAGGTTTGCCTGCCTGAGAATCTCGGATTTTCTCTAACAAGCCTATTAAAATGGAAAAGGCACATACAATCGGTCCACTCACAGAAAACAATTCAAGAGGACCCTGGAGAAGGACCGTCGCTAGAAACTGGAGGGGAGTGGAGTAGATGAAACTCCGTTTACAGAAGAGAATGTATGGGAAGAGCTAAGAAAACTGAAAGTGGACAAAGCCATGGGGCCTGATGAGGTTCATCCCAGGATACTGAGGGAGCTCAGAGATGTGCTGGCCGGTCCTCTGCGTGACCTGTTCGATAGATCCCTAGAAATGGGAGTGGTGCTGAGTGATTGGAGAAGAGCGGTGGTGGTCCTGCGTCACAAGAGTGGGAGCAGAGAGGAGGCTGGAAACTACAGGCCAGTTAGCCTCACCTCGGTAGTGGGAAAAGTAATGGAGTTGCTGCTGAAAGAAAGAATAGTGAACTATCTACAGTCAGAAGAATTGCTGGATCAGAGGCAGCATGGATTCACCAGGGGAAGGTCCTGTCAGACAAATCTGATTTACTTTTTTGATTGAGTGAATAGGGAATTGGATCGAGGAAGAGAGATCGATGTCAAATACTTGGATTTCAGCAAAGCTTTTGATACGGTCCCACACAGGAGGCTTGTGAAGAAAATGAGAAGCTTAGGAGTGAGTGCCAAGGTGGTGGCCTGGATTGCAAACTGGTTGATGGACAGAAGACAATGTGTGATGGTAAATGGAACTTACTCTGAAGAGACAGCGGTGTTAAGCGGAGTGCCACAAGGGTCGGTGTTGGGACAGGTCCTGTTCAATATCTTTGTAAGCGACATTGTGGACGGGATAGAAGGTAAGGATTGTCTTTTTGCGGATGATACTAAGATCTGCAACAGAGTAGACCCGCCAGAAGGAGTGGAGAGAATGAATCGGAAGATGGAAGCGTGATCAAAGATATGGCAGCTGAGATTCAATACCAGGAAGTGCAGAGTCATGCATATGGGGTGTGGAAATCCGAAAGAACTGTATTTGATGGGGGGTGAAGGGCTGATGTGCATGCAGCAGGACAGAGACCTTGGGGTGATAGTGTCTAACGATCTGAAGTCGGCGAAACAATGTGACAAGGCAATAGCTAAAGCCAGAAGAATGCTGGGCTGCAAAGAGAGAGGAATATCTAGTAAGAGAAAGGAAGTGATGATCCCCTTGTACAGGGCCTTGGTGAGGCCTCACCTGGAGTAATGTGTTCTGTTCTGGAGACCGTATCTTCAAAGGGACAGAGACAGGATGGAGGTGGTCCAGAGAAGGGCGACCAAAAAGGTGGATGGTCTTCATAAAATGACTTATGAGGAGAGACTGAAGAACCTAAATATTAGGGATGTGCAGAGCAAAATTTTATGTTCATATTTTTTATGTCCGAAAGGGGGTCCCACTTGCGGCCAATATGGACATAAAAAAAATCCAATGAGTTGGGTATATGTACATATGTGCAAAAAAAAAAATTAAACCCCCTCACCCTCCTTAATCCCCCCCCCAGACTTACCACAACTCCCTGGTGATCGAGCGAGGAGGGAGGACGTCATTTCTGCAATCCTTGGCGAGAAGCATGTGACGTCGGCGGCACGTCGAGTGACGCCGGCGTCACGTGATTCCCGGCTCGTTCGCGCCGGACGGCTCGTTCGGCCCAAAAAGAACTTTTGGCCAGCTTGGGGGGGCCTCCTGACCCCCCCAAGCTGGCCAAAAGTTCTTTTTGGGCCGAACGAGCCGTCCGGCGCGAACGAGCCGGAAATCACGTGGCGCCGCATCACTCAGACGCGACGTCACGTGATTCCCGGCAAGTTCGCGCCGGACGGCTCGTTCGGCCCAAAAAGAACTTTTGGCCAGCTTGGGGGGGCCTCCTGACCCCCTCAAGCTGGCCAAAAGTTCTTTTTGGGCCGAACGAGCCGTCCGGCGCGAACTTGCCGGGAATTACGTGACGTCGGCGTCACGTGATTCCCGGCTTGTTTGCGCCGAACGAGCCGTCCGGCGCGAACTTGCCGGGAATCACGTGATGTCGCGTCTGAGTGACGCGGCGCCACGTGATTCCCGGCTCGTTCGCGCCGGACGGCTCGTTCGGCCCAAAAAGAACTTTTGGCCAGCTTGGGGGGGTCAGGAGGCCCCCCCAAGCTGGCCAAAAGTTCTTTTTGGGCCGAACGAGCCGTCCGGCGCGAACGAGCCGGGAATCACGTGACGCCGGCGTCACTCGACGTGCCGCCGACGTCACATGCTTCTCGCCAAGGATTGCAGAAATGGCGTCCTCACTCCTCGCTCCATCACCAGGGAGTTGTGGTAAGTCGGGGGGGGGGGGATTAAGGAGGGTGAGGGGGTTTATATTTTTATTTTGGCTCAACAATCGCGATTTCCCACATATCGAACATATCTATGTTCGATATGTGGGAAATCCGATCGTTTATGTCGAATCAATTTTTTAAGTAAAAAAAAAATATGAGTTGCGTTTTACTAATGCGGTCAATCCGAATGCACACCCCTACTAAATATGTATACCCTGGAGGAGAGGAGGAGCAGGGGTGATATGATACAGACTTTCAGATACTTGAAAGGTTTTAATGATTCATGGTCAACAACAAACCTTTTCCGTTAGAAAAAAATCAGTAGAACTAGGGGTCACAATTTGAAACTCCATGGAAGAAGACTCAGAACCAATGTCAGGAAGTATTTCTTCACGGAGAGGGTGGTGAATGCCTGGAATGCCCTTCCAGAGGAAGTGGTGAAGACTAAAACTGTGAAGGATTTTAAAGGGGCATGGGATAAACACTGTGGATCCATAAAGGCTAGAGGATGGGAATGAACAGTAGAGCCATGGGAGTGGCTTGCTGGAATGGTGGCTACTACCTGGTGATTACTACCCTTACTCAATTAGCCTTCACACGGTTAATGCAACTCCAACATTGCTCTCTGCTTCAACGGCAAGGAGAAATGTGGAAAAGAGGATTTGCATTCATACAACAACCAACAAGGACTGAGCTACATAGTCTGGGTAAACAAATAAGTGTGGGGGTAGCTTGCTTATGCGGCAAATACTACCCTAAGCCAATTAAGCCTGATACTTCACTTTGAAAGCGTTGCTGTCTGCTTCAACGCCAGGGGGAAATGTGGAAAAGAGGATTTACATTCAGACAACATCCAACAAGGCATTGATCTGTGCAGTCGGGGTAAACAAGCATCGGGGTAACTTGCTTGATGCGGCGGTTACTACCCTTAACCATTAAGCCTTATGCTTCACTTTTGATGCAACTCTAACATTACTCTGTGCATCAATGGCAGGGGATGGCAGGAAATTCAAATCAAACAGTTACCAACAAGGGCCCTGAACTTGGTCAGTGAAACAGATAAGTATGGGAAAATAAGTGTGGGAGCTTGCTGGGCAGACTGCATGGGCCGTTTGGTCTTTTTCTGCCATCATTTCTATGTATCTATGTATGTATCTCTATTATATTCATAAACATAGAAATATACATAGAAACATAGAAATAACAGCAGAAGAAGACCAAATGGCCCATCCAGTCTGCCCAGCAAGCTATGCAAATTTTTTCTCATACTTATCTGTTACTCTTGGCTCTTAGTAACCTTTTGGTTCTGTTTCCCTTCCACCCCCACCATTAATGCAGAGAGCAGTGTTGGAACTGCATCTATGTGAAATATTTAACTTAATTAGTTAGGGGTAGTAACCGCCGCAATAAGCAAGCTACATCCATGCTTATTTGTTTTCCCAGACTATGTAATTCAGTCCTTTTTGGTTGTTGTCTGTATATAGATCCTCTTTTCTTCATTTCCCCTGCCGTTGAAGCAGAGAGCCATGCTGGGTATATGTGAAGCATCAGTCTTTCTCCCCTGCCGTTAAAGCAGAGAGCTAGACTGCTATTCCAGATCTCACCGGAAGTAGTAGACGCTGCTCCTTATGAAAACTTGCTTGTTGAGATTTCTTTTGCTAATTCGCTGTTGTTGGAGCGACTGACACTGCTTCGGCTGTTCATTTCCTACATTTCCCTGCTGGCCCCTGAGCTCTGACGTCAGGGGGAGGAGCTCTGAGACGCCCATATCATCGGCGTCCGGGTAGTGAGGATTACCGCTGTTCCAGATCTCACCGGAGGTAGTAGACGCTGCTCCTTATGAAAACTTGCTTGTTGAGATTTCTTTTGCTAATTCGCTGTTGTTGGAGCGACTGACACTGCTTCAGCTGTTCATTTCCTACATTTCCCTGCTGGCCCCTGAGCTCTGAGACGCCCATATCATCGGTGTCTGGGCAGTGAGGATTACCGCTGTTCCAGATCTCACCGGAGGTAGTAGACGCTGCTCCTTATGAAAACTTGCTTGTTGAGATTTCTTTTGCTAATTCGCTGTTGTTGGAGCGACTGACACTGCTTCAGCTGTTCATTTCCTACATTTCCCTGCTGGCCCCTGAGCTCTGAGACGCCCATATCATCGGCGTCCGGGCAGTGAGGATTACCGCTGTTCCAGATCTCACCGGGGGTAGTAGACGCTGCTCCTTATGAAAACTTGCTTGTTGAGATTTATTTTGCTAATTCGCTGTTGTTGGAGCAACTGACACTGCTTCGGCTGTTCATTTCCTACATTTCCCTGCTGGCCCCTGAGCTCCGACGTCAGGGGGAGGAGCTCTGAGATGCCCATATCATCGGCGTCCGGGCAGTGAGGATTACCGTTGTTCCAGATCTCACCGGAGGTAGTAGACACTGCTCCTTATGAAAACTTGCTTGTTGAGATTTCTTTTGCTAATTCGCTGTTGTTGGAGCGACTGACACTGCTTCGGCTGTTCATTTCCTACATTTCCCTGCTGGCCCCTGAGCTCTGACGTCAGGGGGAGGAGCTCTGAGACGCCCATATCATCAACGACCAGACGGCACAAATCGCCGTCGGCGCGTCGCCAAAGCCGCGCGCCTAAGGGGCGCGCGTGGCTTAGCCGGGCTTCGCCGGGGTTTGTTGGAGTTGGCACGGGATTATTGTAAGTTGCTGATCACATACAGCGGTCACATGAGACTGGTAAAATAAGACGTTGTATATTAAGGGTCCTGGTTTAATGTATCTTTATATTTTCTTAAATATTCGTGGTTCTGGCTTCTCTGGTAATGCCACATACTAAGAGAAAAGGTAAAGTGTCTACTTCTACACCAGTTTCTAATAATAATCAACCACGTATTTTGGATCACTTTGTAAGAACCATAATTACACCAGGAAGCGAAGTCATTAGGGAGTTTGGCCAAGAGCAGGGCCAAATTCCTTCGACATTTGAAACATCATTGAGCCCTGGTGCCCCAACAACACCAGAACCGCCCACGAGGAAAGGGGAAGGAGAATTTATCTCCGAAGTACCCAGACTGAATATGACCTCTTCCCTGAATATTGAAAGGGGGGGGGGAGAAAGAATTTAGTCCCGTAATGGCGTCTAAGGAGAAGGAGCTAGAGGGAGACCGGGTGCGAGTTCAGCAGGATGTTGTATTGATTACCCCTACTAAATTCACACTAGAAGAAATTGGAAGTATGGTTTTTGCTATGCAAAAATCTATCAATGAATTGGCTAAACTCGTTCAGGATGGCCTGAGTACTAATAAGATAATGCAAACAAAAGTAGAACAGATAGAGGGTTCGGCAACAGCCTTGGGGGTTAAGATAAAAGAAACAGAAAATGTACAAGTGCAGTTAATTAAATCTGAGAAGATACATACAGAAAAAATTGAGCAATTAGAGAATCAGATTAGAAGAGCCAATCTAAGAATCTTAAATTGTCCAAAAACTCATCTATTATCCCCCAAGGAGTTATTTAGGAGCTATCTAATTAAGGTATTAAAATATACTGAGACAACTATTCCCTTAATATCCAGGATATATTATATTTCTCAACCTGTGCCCCTTGAAGAAATGCAGGATCAAAATCAAAACCAGGAGGACCAAAAGGAAGATACTAATTTGTCAGAATTATTAGAAAAATCATCGGACATGGAGATTAAGGCAAGAGCCACCTTAATAGTGCAATTTACAGATATGTCGCAGCGAGACATAGTTCTAAGGTTATATTTTAAATATCAGAATGTTAATTTCCATGGATATACTATCAGAATCTTCCCTGATATATCCTATAATACTCAGATTAAAAGAAGAGAATTTCTCTCAATGCGAGATAGGGTCACTCAACGAAGAGCCAAATTCATTCTACGTTTTCCTTGTCGTTGTATTGTGTTATTTCAAAATATGAGGTATGTTTTCAATTTGCCGGAACAACTGCGCTCATATCTGGACTCTTAGCTCTTGAATTCCTTAGTTAATTAGGGTTAGAATGGATGTATATGGTTCTTTATAATACATTTGATGTTGTATTCTATAGAAGTCTGCTCTTTTCGTTTTACCAGAATCTTCTATTACTGAAAAAAATATCTAGGTTATCACAGCTGTATGGGTATATGAGTAGATTATTTCTATTTTTTATTTGAATGTTCTGTATAATAATAAGTTTCCCCCAAAGCTGTGTAATATTCTTTTGAAAAATGAAATGCTTAATAAAAATAAAATTAAAAAAAAAAAAAAAAGCAGAGAGCTATGCTGGATATGCGTAAAGTACCAGTCTTTCTCCCCTGCCATTGAAGCAGAGAGCTATGCTGGATGTGTGTGAAGCATCTGTCTTTCTCCCCTGCCGTTAAAGCAGAGAGCTATGCTGGATATGCGTAAAGTATCAGTCTTTTTCCCCTGCCGGTGAAGCAGAGAGCTATGCTGGATATGCATTGAAAGTGAAGTATCAGGCTTATTTGGTTTGGGGTAGTAACCGCCGTAACAAGCAAGCTACTCCCTGCTATTTTGTGAATGCAAATCTTTTTCCACATTCATTCACGGCCTCTAGACTTTATGGATCCACAGTGTTTATCCCACGCCCCTTTGAAGTCCTTCACAGTTCTGGTCTTCACCACTTCCTCCGGAAGGGCATTCCAAGCATCCAGCACCCTCTCCGTAAAGAAATACTTCCTGACATTGGTTCTGAGTCTTCCTCCCTGGAGCTTCAAACCGTGACCCCTGGTTCTGCTGATTTTTTTCCGACGGAAAAGGTTTGTCGTTGTCTTTGGATCATTAAAACCTTTCAAGTATCTGAAAGTCTGTATCTTATCACCTCTGCTCCTCCTTTCCTCCAGGGTGTACATATTTAGATTCTTCAATCTCTCCTCATAAGTCATTTGATGAAGACCTTCTACCTTTTTGGTCGCCCTTCTCTGGACCGCCTCCATCTTGTCTCTGTCTTTTTGGAGATATGGTCTCCAGAACTGAACACACTACTCCAGGTGAGGCCTCACCAAGGAACTGTACAAGGGGATAATCACTTTCCTTTTCCTATTCAATATTCCTCTCTCTATGCAGCCCAGCATTCTTCTGGCTTTAGCTATCCTCTTGTCACATTGTTTTGCCGACTTCAGATTGTTAGAAATCATCATCCCAAGGTCTCTCTCCTGCTCTGTGCACATCAGCCTTTCTCCCCCCAATGAATACAGTTCATTCGGATTTCCACTCCCCATATGCATGACTCTGCACTTCTTGGCATTGAATCTCAGCTGTCATATCTTCGACCACTCTTCCAGCTTCCTTAAATCCTGTCTCATTCTCTCCACTCCTTCCGGCATGTCCACTCTGTTGCAGATCTTAATGTGGTTCGCAAAAAGACAAACCTTACCTTCTATCCCGTCCGCAATGTCGCTCACAAAGATATTGAACAGGACCGGTCCCAATACCGATCCTTGCAGTACCCCGCTTACACTGCTCTCTCTTCGGAGAGAGTTCCATTTACCAACACACATTGTTTTCTGTCCTTCAACCAGTTTGCAATCCAGGCCACCACCTCGACACTCACTCCTAAGCTTCTCATTTTATTCACAAGTCTCCTGTGTGGGACCGTATCAGAAGCTTTGCTGAAATCCAAGTAGATGACATCGAATGCCCTTCCTTGATCCAATTCCTTGGTTACCCAGTCAAAAAAATCAATCAGATTTGTCTGACAGGATCTTCCCCTGGTGAATCCGTACTGCCTCTGGTCCAGCAATTCTCCTGACTGTAGATAGTTCACTATTCTCTCTTTCAACAGTAACTCCATTACTTTTCCCACCACTGAAGTGAGGCTAACCGGTCTGTAGTTACCAACCCACTCTTGTGAAGCGGGACCACCACCGCTCTTCTCCAATCACTCGGCACCACTCCCGTTTCTAGGGATCTATTGAACAGGTCACACAGCGGACCCACCAGCACATAAGACTATCGCAGGCTCCTAATATTTTAGCAAAAGAGTCCATCCTGGTAATATTTAAAACATTAAAATAATCTCATAATACTTTGTCTTTTTGGTACAAATTATGATTTACTAAAGAGAGTTTACAGATGCTTGAACCACTCACTCATTATTGGACTTCATTCGTAGGGAAACAAGTAACAGAGAAAAAAAATTTAGATTCATTTGATATTTGCATTTACCACTACTACAGAGGCGAGACTTAAAAAAATGCAGTTTAAATTAATACATAAACAGGCCGATGCAATATCGGTGCACCTTAAACAGGTGCTCATGATTGAGTGCCCACTCTCCTAATGCGCGCCGAATCACCTCTCCCGGACGCCTGATTTAATATTTAAATTGGCTGCTGCGGTAAAAGGAGGCACTAGGGAACGTTTTGTGTCCTTGGCATCGTGTCCAGAAGAGGTGGCTGTCAGCGGGTTAGGAAAACGGACGCTTGTTAATTGATTGTCTGTTTTCCTAACCTGACTGCTGGCGACACCTTTTTTTTTTCTGTTCTTTTTTTGGTTCCCCCGACTTAATTACCTGTGATGAGCGCTGTTAGCTTCGCGCTTGTTTGGACATGCGATTTGGACGTGCTAATCCCCTTTTTGCATGGGATTTGGACGCGCGTCCAAGCGCTATTACATTGGCCTGAAAATCTATGTAGATAGGGTCAGTGCGTACAAAATGAAGCTTAGTGATAGTGAAAAATGTATCAAGTGTTTTACTGAAAACGAAACACTGGTGCATAATTTCGTTCTTTGTTTGGCTCTTTACTCGTTCTGGAGTGCAGTGTTAAACTTTATTGAATCCGTTTTTCAACTTAAGCCACCATTTTGTGGGGAGTTCCTGTTACTTGGGCTCTTTGCACTGGGTCCCACATGCTTCAAGGAGTCAGGAAAAATATATTTGTATTGTAATTTTGTTAGCAAATGCATATATATCTCCTATACTTTTTTTTTATAAAACCAGAATGTCTTTCTCTCCAGATGTGGCTTCAAAAATTGGCTGACTGGATGCAGCTTGAAAGATTGGATGTTAAATTTACACAAAGGAAAGTACCGGGAGAATATATTAAACTTTGGGAACCCTCATGCATATTATTACCTGAAGTATTACAGTAAACTTTGGAATCTAGTGGATACTCCCCCACGGTGGTAATTTCGGGTTGGTAAATGGCTCCCTTTCTCAAAATTTCAGAGAGTACAGGAATCAGATTGGTTGAGGTGGGTGAATGTGATGTACGGGTATGTGTGATTTTCTGTCTGTGTGTTCTGAAAAAGAAAAGTTTTCCTGCATATGGGGGGTTTAACATGCCACAAAAATGTAACTATTTAAGAATGTTGACGTAAATGGTTCGGTATTTCTGATGATCTGCTATCTAGGGCCGGTGGAACACCAGGCGAACTAGGCCTGGGCCTAGGGCACCGAGTATTAGGTGGCACCGCTAGCAGTGGTATCGCGAGGGGAGCCAATGCCCCCGGGCGCAAGGAGGCTCATGCGGCCGCCGGTGGACCTCATCCCACTGGCGGCTGAGCAGCAACACATAACAGGCAGATCTGCAAGGCCATGGTGGAGCTCACGTCACCACGGCCCGAAGAAAAAAGTTGCGTTTAAACGTTCAGGTGCTCCTCCTCCTCCTTCCTGCCTGCGCGGCCCCGGAAGAAAACGTTGCCAGAGCCGCGCGGGCAGGAAGGAGGAGGAGCATTAGCGTGTGCAGAAGAGGAGCAGCGCTTACGAGCTGCCTCGAATCCCAAGTCGCAGCGGCCCGAGAAGAGGAAGAAGCCCGGTAGCAGGGTCGCCGCAGATCCCACATTGCGGCAGGTGGCCCATGAGGATCTGGGCTGCTGCAGAGCCCATCCTGTGGCAACCCGGGAAGAGGAGGCCCAGAGGTGAGAGAGAGGCTGAGGGTCTGTAGAGTGTGTATGTGTGCATGTATGAGATGAGTTGAGAGATTGTATGAGAGAGTGAGTTGAGAGACTGTGTGTGGGAGTGAGGGCCTGAATGTTTGCAGAGACAGCATGTGAGGCGCCTCTGTGTGTGTGAGAGACAGCATGTGACAGTGAGAGCCTGTGCTTGAGCAAGACAGCACGTGAGAGTGGGAGAGAGCCTGTGTGTGTGAGACTCAGACTGCAAGTGCCAGTGAGAGACTGTATGTATGAATGATTGCATGAGAGAGAGCATGTGACAGTGAGAGCCTGTGCTTGAGCAAGACAGCATATGGGAGTGAGAGAGAACCTGGGTGTGTGAGTCAGATAGCATGTGCCAGTGAGAGACTGTATGTATGAATGATTGTATGAGAGAGAACATGTGACAGTGAGAGCCTATGTGTGTGTGTGTGTGAGAGAGAAAGCATCTGAGAATGAGAACCTGACTGTGTGTTTGAGGGAAGAAGATGGAGAGAAAAGAAATAGAAAAAAAGTCAATATAAAAGGAATTGGCAAAAAATAAGAAAGGGAAGGTGGGAAAAAAAAGCCTGTGACCAACCGATTAGAAAACTAAGACCAGACAGCAAAGATAAAAAAAAAAATTACTTTTTAGTGATTGGCACATGTAATCTTTGGGAATGTGCAAGAGTAGCACTTTCTCTGTGCGGATCTCACAATGGACGAGATCCGCATGGAGAAAGTGGAAGCCCACGGGGCCTGCACAGAGGAGACAGCAGAATGGGCTTCAGTGCCAGTAGCAGCAATCAGCGCCTCCCCAATAGCCAGGAGGCATCGGTGACAGTGGCAGCAGAGTAATGAGAGAGGCTCAGATGTTACTGGCGAAAGAAAGAGAGGGGGGTTTGCCTTTACTGTGTGCAAGTGTATGAATGGGACTCTGCCTGGGGGTGTATGTGTGAGAATGAATGTGTGCATGCCTGGGGGATGGGGAGAGAGTGGTGTGAAAATGAATAGGAGCCAGACTGTGTGTGTGTGTGTGTGTGTGTGTGTGTGTGTGTGTGTGTGTGTGTGTGAGAATGATTGGGAACTTGCCTGGGTGTGTGTGTTTGTATATATGTGAGGGAGCCAGTGTGTGTGAGAGCATGAGTGTGTATGAGAAAATCCTGGGGAGTAAGAGTTTGTGTGTGTGGGGTGTGTGGAGGGGGAGAGAGTGTCTTACACCCTGAGAGTGTATCAGTGTCTGTGAGAGTGAGAGGTTATGGTGGGTATAAGAGCATGAATGTGTATGTATGTGACAATGTATGTGTGAGAGAGAATGGACATGTGAGTATGTGTGTGAGAGAGAGGATAACCTCCTAATTCTCGACAATATCAGGGTGACTGGAAATCAAGAGCTCCCACAGAAGGGGACAGCTGGGGCTTTTTAAAATCCTTTTTAGTTTTAATTATTGGATGTTATTTGATATATGTGCTGTTTTGAAAGATTTTATTGTTGTTTGGGAACTTGTAAAAAATGTATATGATTTTAATTAATAGAAATTCTATCAGTAGTTTTAAAATATTCTTTTATTATGGTTTTACTATTATAACTGATGCTTTATGTTTCTTGATTTTATTTGTTTTATGAGGAATGGTGGTTCTGTTTTTTCATTATTAATACACAGAGTCTGGCTTCTTGGAGTTTCCATTTCAGTTTTTGTCTAATTTGTGCTCCTTTATTTTCTATTCTGTATTTGGTGAGAGTCTGTCTCTGCTCTGTGTATGTGACCGTGATGAGAGATTCTGCTAGCATGTAGTGTCTATATAGGGATCTATAGCAATCGGGTTTGTTTTGTTTCCTCAGTAGGTGGTGTATTGGTATTCTAGGACCCAATATTTACCCTTGCTTTTTCACAGGTAGGGTTATTGTTGTTTGAGTCCTTGGTGTTATTACTGTTGTTATGAAGAGAGAGCGGTTTTAAGCGGTGTACCGCAAGGATCGGTGTTGGGACCGGTCCTGTTCAATATCTTTGTGAGCGACATTGCGGACGGGATAGAAGGTAAGGTTTGTCTTTTTGCGGACGACACTAAGATCTGCAACAAAGTGGACACGCCGGAAGGAATGGAGAGAATGAGACAGGATTTAAGGAAGCTGGAAGAGTGGTCGAAGATATGGCAGCTGAGATTCAATGCCAAGAAGTGCAAAGTCATGCATATGGGGAGTGGAAATCCGAATGAACTGTATTCGATGGGGGAAGGGGGGGGGGGGGGGAAAGGCTGATGTGCACGGAGCAGGAGAGAGACCTTGGGGTGATAGTGTCTAATGATATGAAGTCTGCGAAACAATGTGACAAGGCGATAGCAAAAGCCAGAAGAATGCTGGGCTGCATAGAGAGAGGAATATCGAGTAAGAAAAGGGAAGTGATTATACCCTTGTACAGGTCCTTGGTGAGGCCTCACCTGGAGTACTGTGTTCAGTTCTGGAGACCGTATCTACAAAGAGACAGAGACAAGATGGAAACGGTACAGAGAAGGGCGGCCAGAAAGGTGGAGGGTCTTCATCGAATGACATAAGAGGAGAGATTGAAGAATCTAAATATGTACACCCTGGAAGAAAGGAGGAGCAGGGGTGATATGATTCAGACTTTCAGATACTTGAAAGGTTTTAATGATCCAAAGACAACGACAAACCTTTTCCGTCAGAAAAATATCAGCAGAACCAGAGGTCATGAGCTGAGGCTCCAGGGAGGAAGACTAAGAACCAATGTCAGGAAGTATTTCTTCACGGAGAGAGTGGTGGATGCCTGGAATGCCCTTCCGGAGGAAGTGGTGAAGTCTAAAACTGTGAAGGATTTCAAAGGGACGTGGGATAAACACTGTGGATCCATCAAGTTTAGAGGACATGAATGAAGAGGGGGTGGCTCGCATACACTATGCCGAACAAGCAGCAGCCCTCAAGATAGAAGGGCTCAGAATAGAAGAACAACAGTAAGCCGCTGCTGCCACAGCCGCCGCCGAAGTGCATAGAAAGGCAGAGCTAGAGATCGCCTTAGACCTGTTGCAGCAAAAGGGAGAAGCAGCAGCCCTTGAAGCCCAAAATTATAGGACTTGTTGTGGGGGGGGGGGGGGGGGGGGGGGGGGAGTTGTCATAGCCACGAAAAGTAGCGGATGCAGGGTCCTCACCGGTGCATAAGGAGATTTGTCGCTGCATAGGAAGGAAGTTTTGGTGTCGGGGGAAGGGGAGGAGTGGAGCACCAAGGACTTTGCATAGGGGGAAAGCATGGGGATGGATATTTGCTAAACATGGGGGGTGGCCCAATGAAGGCCTGGCATAAGCAATAACCTGGCACGCAAGGCCAGGGGTGGGAGGAGGTGGCAGAACACTGCACGGAGCGGCAGTAGCCACAGAGGCATTCACGGAGCGGGATGCCAGTGGCCAGTGGTCGGTGTTCCATCTTCACGGAGCGGGATGCTAATGGTATACCTCCTGTACGGAGCGGAAGGATGGAGGGCTGCCGTCTCCAAAAAAATTCTTCTGTCTAGAGATGCCACTGATTTTCTGTGACCTTAAGCATTAGTACAAGAAGGACTAAGGGGGGGATGCTGGAGAGACACACAAATGCATTGGCCCCCGGGCGCCGGAGACCCTTGCTATGCCACTGGGTGCGAACCATATGGGGCCGCAAGCGGCGGCAAAGAGGAGCGGAGATTTGGCGGCCGCCAGCAGTGCCCAACCTGCTCGCGACCCAGAAAACCACACAGTCAGTGGGCGTGATCGAGAACGATATAGGAGTCAGGGCCGAGACTGGGGGTGGGGGCGCAAGGGAGAAGGCTCGCCTAGGGCGCCTATAATCCTCTTGCACCGGCCCTGGCTATCTATTGCATCGATATTAAGAAATATAAGTGTGTGTTTCACCTATATGCTTAAACAGTTAAAAAAAAAAAACCTTCCTGTATCTGTGAGCTACCTGTGGGGACTGAATGATAAGAGCAGTCAGTGCCGGAGACAGCAACACAATCTAAAGCTTTAACAATAGAGTTAGTGTTCAACAAGTTTCACACGGGAGCAAATGGAATTGGTTTTCTGCTTCCTGCAGGGCGTATGCATTTTTCCATTTTGTTAATGTAAATGTTTGCGAAATGCCCTCCGCCATAAATAAATGAATCTGTACAAAGTAATTTGATATTCCATGCACAAAAGCCAGAGGAGTGCTCCCCCTACCGGTCAGAGAAATGTTCCCCTCGGCACAACCCCTGCCAGAGGGTTCCCCGTGGGTTAAAGAGCCCGCCCGCAGAAGATCCGATCCCTCCCAGGGCCAGGGGGGGATGTGAAGAAGCGGTGGGGGCTGTGACTCAAGTAGCTTTTGCAAATTGGTTTGGCTGACCTTTAATTCGCCAAAGGCGAGTGGGGGGTATAATTGCTTGAAATGCAAAGGAATTAGGAGTGGCGTGATACATGCAGATTGTGTGAATTAAGCCCCTCTCGGGCCCGCGAAGCGCGCTCCGGCTATTTCGCACTGCTGGTGCAGGAAATGAAAGCCGTTTTCCAGACCCTGCCCCCCATCTGTTTCCTCTGCCTTGTTATATATTAACAGCTTTGAGAGAGAAAAACAGCTTAAGATGTCATTGTTTTCGTTGATGACAGTGTTTTGTTTTGTTTTTTTTCAAATTGAATTAATCACCTAACCAAGGCTCAAGGCATTAGCTGAAGAAGGGGGAACGCATCCATAACTTCTTAGTAACTGCAGAAAAAGCCTAGATTCTGGACTAGCGTTTCCATCGCCAATTAAGTACGTGTTTGTTTTCTCAACACCCTCAGCCGTGACATCAGGGAAATTTTATTTATTTTTTTTTTTAGCTAATTTAGATTGCAATAATTATTACAATGGTTTGAATGTCACCGACTTCTTTCACGCCGTTTAACGCTCCCCCTAACTTGGCCATTCCCACCATTATGGATCTCAGTGAGTCGGGTGTTGCTCTTGATTAGAGCTCCCTGCAGGCATGTGCGGGGCATGAATAAAACATGGACAACTACTAGCAGTTGTGTAGATTCTGCAGTTTTATATCTCTTTGCAGTTTTCAGCCGGTTTTCCACACTTCCTTGGCATTTTTCCCTTCAACCCTTTCCCCTCGATTTTGTTTGGTTTCTTTATCTTTTAACCTTCTCTTTTATTTAGCAGGTTTCGAGATCGTCTGTCTGTCTATCATGGGAGTTGTTGCTATGACTGGTGTTCCTGGAAAATTCTTTCATTATGTTTTGTTTTTCATTATAGATGAACTGAACAAAGCAAAGCCTCTCTATGCCAAAGCAAAAACACAAAAAAAGGAGAGGAAATACATGTGCCCCCCTCCCTTGGCCCGGACTATGAATTACCTCTGTGCTTGGGGAGAGGAGTTCCATATGACAAATTATCAGGCCCTGTGCCACCGGGTGTGCATACAGTGCATTTGCACAGAGCGGCACACCCGGGGAGGCGGTGGACCGCGGGCTGCCGGCGGCTGAAGAAGGAGAGCGCTGGCGACGGAAGGAGAGGCCCGACTTGTGGGTATGGGCATGCATGCGCACACGCCCATGCACAGCTTCCGCTCCCCACCCCCCAAGCAGGAAGATCGGTGGGCTGAACGGCCCGAAGATAGCAGGAGGCCTTCAGCATTGCCAGTGCCAAGGTGGACCTCATCCCGCCATGGCCCGAAGACAGCACAGGAGGCCCGAGGGACTGTAGTGGAGCTCATCCCACCACAGCCCGATGATAACAGGAGACCATATGTGTGTATGAGCTTGTACTTATGTATGAATGAGTGAGAGCCTGTGTGTGTCTGAGAGCCTGTCTGTGTGTGCATATGTGTGTGTCTGTGTGAGAGTCTGGGGGGTGTGTGTGTATGTGTAAGACCCTATGTGTGTGTTTGTGCGAGAGCTTCTGTGTGTGTCTGTATGAGAACCTGTGTGTTTGTGTACCTGCAAGAGCCTGTGGGGCAGATTTTTTAAAAATACGCGAGTGCGTACTTTTGTTCGCGCACCAGGCACGAACAAAAGTACGCTGGATTTTATGATACGCGCGGTTACTACTCCTACTACCTCTAACTAATCAAGCTTGATATTTCACTTGGATGCAGCTCCTCCACCGCTCTCTACATTAATGGCGGGGGTGGAAGGGAATTAGAACCAAGAGCTAAGAGAAACAGATAAGTATGGGAGAAGAAATGAGGGAAGCTTGCTGGGCAGACTGGATGGGCCATTTGGTCTTCTTCTGCCGTCATTTCTATGTTTCTATGTTTCTATATGTTTCTATATCTTATAAAATCCGGGGTTGGCGCGCGCAAGGGGGTGCACATTTGTGCTACCTGCATGCGCCGAGCCCAGCGCGAGCTGCATGTTCCCTCCGAGGCCGCTCCGATTTCGGAGCGGCTTCGGAGGGAACCTTTCTTCGCTCTATCTAACCCCCCCCCCTCCTCACCTTTGTCGGCAAAGTTACGCCTGCTTTCAGCAGGCGTAACTTTGCGCGCGTCGCCGGCAGCCCCGCTCCGTCCTCCGGTCCCGGGGGCTGGTCCGGAGGCCTCGACCATGCCCCCGGGCCGGCGCCACGCCCCCGGGCACGCCCTCGAAACGCCGCATCGTTTCGGGAACGCCCCCGGACACGACCCCTCCCTCCCATTTTCGAAAGCCCCGGGACTTACCCGCGTCCCGGGGCTTTACGCGCGCCGGCGGCCTATGCAAAATAGGCGTGCCTGCGCGCGGGCCTTTTAAAATCCGCCCCTATGTGTCACAAATAGGCTCTTACAGGCACACACACACACTGTATCTGTGAGGGTGAGAGAGAGGCAGCCTGTGTATGTTAGAGAGAGAGAGAGTGTGTGAGAGAATGAATGTGTTATTGTGCATGTGTGTGTGAGAGAAGATAAAACTTGTGTGGCCTACCTCCCCCAATCCACGACAATCTCAGGGTGACTGGAAATCAGATCCCAGGTACAGAGAGCAGATTTTTAAATCCTTATTAGTTTTAATTATTAGGTTTAATTTGTAGGGATGTGAATCGTTTTTCAACGATTAAAATTATCGTCCGATAATGTTAATATCGTCTTAAA
Source organism: Rhinatrema bivittatum (assembly GCF_901001135.1). NCBI lineage: Eukaryota > Metazoa > Chordata > Amphibia > Gymnophiona > Rhinatrematidae > Rhinatrema > Rhinatrema bivittatum. The sequence continues at coordinate 412,668,984 of NC_042616.1, read as the reverse complement.
TCGTTATAGAACACGATACAATAGAAATTCTAACGATTTATCGTTAAAAATCGTTAAATCGTGTTAGTGCGCACTAACTCGATTTAGTGCGCACTAACTGAAAATGATACAAATAAACACTTTCCAGGTCACTGAAGGTCAGTTAGGAATGAATATGTGTTCCTATTGGCTGGCTGCCCTCTTATCTATTGATGTTACCAAGGTTACCACTGAGGTGATGGTTGGGGGGATGGGAAATGGAACTGGAAACTAACGAACACCAACAGAAAATGAAACAAAGTGTTCACACTTCCCAGGTCAGTAAAGGTCACTTAGGAATGAATATGTATTCCTATTGGCTGGCTGTGCTCTTATCTATTGATGTTACCAAGGCTAACACTGAGGTAATGGTTGAGGGGATGTGAAATGGAAACAGTTGGAAGCTTGACAAAAAAAGTAATGTAATGATCAGCACTCACGTGACTAGAACTTGTTTGTTTATTATTTTTGTTAGCAGGCACCTGAAATGCTAGTGCATGTTGAATTTGCCAATCACTGTGCATTTTAGAAAGGTGGTCCTGGCTGGAACTGTACACAGTTCAAATATATGTAATTGATTGTTGGTAAGTGTAGATTTTAAGTGATTTTCCTGCACACAGTGCCCTAACCCTGGCACCAGGGGTGTTGTGATCTTCCTGCACACAGTGCCCTAACCCTGATACCAGTCTGAGACAGCTCCCTCCCTGCATTACTAGTGAGAGGCTGGCTTCACAGACAGGGGGGAGCTGCCTGACCCTCACTCCTGACTTCCCCCATGTCCCAGCTAGTGAATGGTGTGTGGGTGAGGGGGGGGGGGGATGGTGAAGTCTGAGACAGCTCCCTCCCTGCATTACTAGTGAGAGGCTGGCTTCACAGACAGGGGGGAGCTGCCTGACCCTCACTCCTGACTTCCCCCATGTCCCAGCTAGTGAATGGTGTGTGGGTGAGGGGGGGGGGAGGATGGTGAAGTCTGAGACAGCTCCCTCCCTGCATTACTAGTGAGAGGCTGGCTTCACAGACAGGGGGGAGCTGCCTGACCCTCACTCCTGACTTCCCCCATGTCCCAGCTAGTGAATGGTGTGTGGGTGAGGGGGGGGGGGGGAGGATGGTGAAGTCTGAGACAGCTCCCTCCCTGCATTACTAGTGAGAGGCTGGCTTCACAGACAGGGGGGAGCTGCCTGACCCTCACTCCTCCGGGGTGATCTTCCTGCACACAGTGCCCTATCCCTGATACCAGGGGTGTTGTGATCTTCCTGCATGCAGTGCTCTATCCCTATTAATACCAGGAGTGTTGTGATCTTCCTGCACGCAGTGCCCTATCCCTAATACCAGGGGTGTTGTGATCTTCCTGCATGCAGTGCCCTATCCCTGATACCGGGATGTGTGCAAGAAGATCCCAACACCCCCGGTATCAGGAATAGGGCACTGTGTGCAGGAAGATCACAATACCCCTGGTATCAGGGTTAGGGCACAAGTTCTAGTCACATTGACTGATCACATTACTTGTTTTGTCAAGCTACCAACTGTTTCCATTTCCCATCCCCCATATACTGTCAGTGGGAAGCTTGGTAACATGAATAAATAAGAGGGCAGCCAATAGGAATACATATTCATTCCTAAACTGACCTTAACTGACCTGAAAAGTGTCAAATTGTATCATTTTCAGTTAGTGCGCACTAACTCTCCGTTAGTGCGCACTAACTCCCGTTAGTGTGCACTAATCGGAAAAAACGATTTTTAACGATTTTTTAACTAAAAAATCGTGCCTAACACAATTTTCTTGCCCTGCCACACGATTTCTATCGTTAAGACGATATGGAAAACGATTCACATCCCTATTAATTTGATGAATCTGCTGTTTTGAAATATTTATTCTCACAGGACAAGCAGGATGGTAGTCCTCACATATGGGTGACATCACAGGATGGAGCCCAATCACAGAACACTTTTGTCAAAGTTTCCAGAACTTTGACTGGCCCCTACTGGGCATGCCCGGCATGGCACCAACCCTGCAGCCAGCAGGGGTCCCCCTTCAGTCTTCTTTTTTCCGTGCAGCAGTAGCCTTGCGGTAAAGGAGCTCTGCAGAGATTCCTGACAGGAATTTTCCTCACGGAATTACTAAAAGTTTATTTGCCCCACAGGGTTCCCTCCTTTAACTTTTCTCAAGCCGCCGTACTCCGATAAGTTTTTACCCATTTTCCATCGATTACCGTCGAGTTTGGCCCTCGCAGCCTACTGGCCGTCAACCTACCACGGCTCAATTTTTCCATGGCCATGGCGTCGGGGTTCCGTTGGTGCCCGGACTGTAGTTGCACCATGTCTATCACAGACCCTCATAAAGTCTGTGTAATGTGTCTTGGACGAGAGCACGATGTCCTAACCTGCACCAAATGTGCCTTAATGACACCAAAAGGTTGTAAGGCCAGAATGGAGAAGATGGAGCTTCTCTTCTGTGCTCAAACCCCGACTCCGTCCATTGCGTTGACGTCGTCAGAACCAGCACCGTCAATTTTGCACCAGTATCGACCACCGGCCGGTGACCGTCCGGCATTGACGACATCTTGGCCTTCGACACCTTCTACTCCCCCTCTGGACCGAGGGGATCGCAGAGAGAAACATTGCCATCGACATCGTAAGTCTTGGACCATCGAGGGAGCGAAGTCATCGACCTCGCCATCGTCCGAGCCGCCGTCGAAAAAAACCCCTGTCCAGAAAAGGCACCGACCTTTTCGGCGACTGGGTCACCGAGGCAACCCTCACCCGACAGGGGATCGGGAGCTGCGACTCCGCCTTTAACGGTGGTCCCTCCGACTATGCCTCTGCCTCCTTCTTCTGTTCCAGAGCCGGGGCTGCTTGCTCCAGGTCTCCGAGAAGAACTGGACCGGATGGTTCAGGAGGCCATCGACAAGGCGATGCAACGACTCCAGGTTCCTCTGGCACCGACACCGGTACTGATTGTGGAACCGAGCACTGACCCGATTCCAGCAGTGTTGGCATCGCTGCTATCCAGGATGGATGCACTTATTGCCGCTTTTCCACCGATGGACCCCGGGTCACCGATGGCTCCGGTGCCCTCTCCACTTACTCTGTCATCGGGAGGAGAAACACCGTTTCACATCCCTCCATCCGGAGTCCTGCCTCAGCCATTGATGCCGATACGTCCTTCGCCACCGATCCAACCATCTGTGCCGATATGTCCGTCGGCGCCACCGAGCCATCCATCGATGCCCTCTATGCCTGCGCCTGTGCCCTCGATACCTTCATTGGTGCCTCCGATAATTCCTCCGATTCCTTCGGAGCCTAGACCAGGACCTTCAGGTATCCCACCACTTCAGGTATCCCACCACCTCTAGTTCCTAGAGGGACAGGTGTTGATCCTTATGATACCTGGACTGATGATTCCTCGCAAGACACCGATGATTTACCTTCACCACGTTCACCCACTGAAAGTAGGAAGTGTTCTCCTCCAGAGGACCTCTCCTTTATAAATTTTGTGAAGGAAATGTCTGAATTGGTTCCCTTCCAATTACAGACTGAACAAGATGACAGACATCAGATGATGGAGTTGCTCCAATTCCTGGATGCTCCCAAGGAAATAACCTCCATCCCTATCCACCAGGTTCTTCTGGACCTCAAGAAGAACTGGGAACATCCTGGCTCCAGGTTTTCAGAAAACTCAATTGGATCACCAATCTGTAGTTGTTGAATCTGCACAAAAAAGAGCAAAGAGATCAAAGCCTCATACCTCTTTTCCCCCGGGCAAGGATCAGAAGTTTTTAGATGCCATTAGCCGCCGAGTATTCCAAGGCTCAATGCTCATCTCCCGGATTGCCGCCTATCAGCTCTATATGACCCAATATAATAGGGTCATTTTTAAGCAGATACAAGATTTGACAGATACCCTGCCTCAACAATTCCAAGATCAGCTTCAAACCCTAGTAAACAAGGGTTTTGAAGCAGGCAAGCATGAGATCAGATCATTTTCTGTTATCTTTGACACAGCCACTAGGGTATCTGCAGCCGCTATTTCGGCAAGGAGATGGGCCTGGCTCAAGTCTTCTGACCTTCGCCCTGAAGTACAAGACAGGCTATCTGACCTGCCCTGTGTGGGGGACAGTCTGTTTGGTGAACAGATTCAGCGAACGGTGGCGGAATTTAAGGCCATCATGAAACCCTAAGACAGCTCTCTCTGATGCCTTCTGACTATTCTTCTAAACAGCCCTTCAGAAAGGACTCCAAAAGTCATTCTTCCGCCCGAAGAAGTCCTATCCGCCACCAACCAGAGCCCATGCCACGAGACCTTTTCAAAAAGCACAGTCTCGTCAAACACGTAAGCAAAAGCCACAAGCAGCTCCTCAACCAGGGCCTGCTTCAGATTTTTGACTTCCACCTAGAGAGCAGCAGCCAGATTCCACTGCCTCACATACCAGTGGGAGGTCGATTGTGCCACTTCCACAACATATGGCACTCAATCACCTCAGACCAATGGGTACTGGCAATAATTGCTCAGGGTTACCATCTGAACTTTCTCTCCGTGCCACCAGACTCCCCACCTCTACTGATGTGGAGAACATCCGATCACTCCATCCTTCTGGATCAAGAGGTCTCCGTCCTTCTCCAATCCAAGACAATAGAACCCGTACCCTACTCTCAGCACGGCCTAGGGTTCTATTCCCGGTACTTTCTAATCCCCAAAAAATCGGGAAGCGTTCGTCCTATCCCGGACCTTTGGGCCCTCAACAAGTACCTCCAGCGAGAGAAGTTCAAGATGGTAACCTTAGGCTCGCTTCTTCCTCTTCTACAAAGAGGAGACTGGCTCTGCTCTCTGGACCTCTAGGACGCATACACTCATATTGCGATAACTTCGTCTCATCGCAAATACCTGAGGTTTCTAGTAGGTCCAAAGCACTGTCAATACCGAGTGCTTCCATTCGGCCTAGCGTCTGCGCCACGAGTCTTCACAAAATGCCTCATAGTAGTTGCAGCCTTCCTCAGGACCCAAGGTGTTCACATCTACCCCTATCTAGACGACTGGTTAATCAGGGCTCCCACTCAGCAAGCTGCTCTGTCATCCCTCAATCTAACCTTACACATTCTAATTTCATTAGGATTTCTCGTAAACTACGACAAATCCTACTTAGTCCCATCTCAAACCTTGTCATTCATTTGGCAGACTTGGACACCTTACAGGCAAAGGCTTTTCTGCCTCGACAACGAGCTCTCACTCTCGTGTCTCTTGCACACCAGCTGCAGTCTCAGCACTCTGTGACTGCATGCCACTTTCTCATCCTCCTGGGAATCATGGCATCCTCAGTCCAGGTCACCCCAATGGCCCGCTTGGCCATGAGAGTCATGCAGTGGACTCTACGGTCACAGTGGACTCAAAGCGTTCAGCCCCTGTCGACCATGGTCCACGTAACCAACTCACTCCATCAGTCTCTTGCTGGTGGAAAAATCAGAACAATCTCCTCCAAGGCTTGCTCTTTCAGGCTCCAGACCCTCAAATCACTCTCACCACCGATGCTCCCAACCTTGGTTGGGGAGCCCATGTGGCCAATCTGCAGACACAAATAGAAAAATATGCTAACAACCCAAGAACATTATTTACCATAGTAAGAAACCTCACTAATGATAAATCCGAATCTCCACAAAACCTGCCAGAAAATAGATGCAATGAAATTGCAACATTTTTCAATGACAAAATTAAGAATCTAAAAGCTAAAATCCCAAACACAACGAAACAAGAAATTAAAATGAAAAAAAGAGATGTTAAACAATGGTCGACATTCGATGAGGTATCGGAACTAGAAATCAAAACGATACTAAAAAAAACTAAATCCCGCCCCACATGCTTATGACACAATAACAACCATAGACATAAAAAAGGTAGCCAACACTGTATCACAGACACTGGCAAAGATCGTTAATCTATCCTTAGAAGAAGGATCCATGCCAGACGCACTAAAAGGAGCAATCATAAAACCGATTTAAAAAAAGAAAAACAGCGACCACTTAACCTGAGCAACTACAGACCAGTATCAAACCTACCCCTAATTGCAAAATGAATAGAAAAAAACTATACAAAAGCAACTAGCAGAACACCTAGATAGCAATAACATCCTTTATCCCTCACAACATGGCTTTCGAAAACACTATAGCACAGAGACACTTCTACTTGCGCTGACAGATAACATCATGAGGGGTTTTGATAACGGTAAACATTACATCCTAGTGATGCTAGACCTCTCAGCAGCTTTTGACACTGTAAATCACAACATACTTGTAAATAGACTAGAAGAAATAGGATTAAACAACAAAACAATCAGCTGGTTTAGATCATATCTAAGTAACAGATATTTTCAAGTTCAAATCAACGAGACTATGTCAGAAAAAATAGACCTTCAAACAGGAGTACCACAAGGATCCGCCCTATCTGCTACACTTTTCAACATATACCTGCTACCATTGTGTCATCTGCTAGCTGGTCTGGGAATCACACACTATATATAGGCGGACGATATTCAATTAATATTACCCATCGAAGATACAATTGAGAAAACATTGAACATAGCGAACATGTATCTAGATATTATCAAACAACTATTAAACTAAATGGAGCTAGTAATTAATATAGAGAAGACAGAATTCCTACATTTAGAACGAAAAAAGAATAAGGAGATCACAGAAAGCCCTATCACACTCAATAACAACAAACATAATACTAGCAGAGAAAGTACGGAATCTAGGAGTAATAATTGACACAGAACTAAGCTTGAAACAACATATATCCCTAAAAGTAAAAGAAGGATACGCCAAACTCATGGTCCTTAGAAGACTCAAACCACTTCTAACAACCGCCAACTTTCGATCAGTACTACAAGCATTGGAATTTACAAGCACGGATTATTGCAATGCCCTCCTACTAGGTTTACCATACACCTCACTGAGACCACTACAAATCTTGCAAAACACAGCTGCAAGAGTTTTAACTGGCAAAAGTAAAAAAGAACACATCTCAGAAACCCTGGCTGAGTTACACTGGCTTCCCATTGAACAAAGAATACAGTACAAAACACTATGCACCATACACAAATTAATACACAACGAAAACTCAGACTGGCTGAACACAGCCCTTCATGTACACATCCCCAACGAAACCTAAGATCAGCCAACAAAGCACTCCTAACTATTCCATCAGTCAAAACATCAAGATTAACCCAAGTAAGAGAAAGGGCACTATCCTTGGCAGTACCCTTACTATGTAACTCCATGCCCTTGGAGTTAAGACTTCAAAGAGAAAACAAAACATTTAGGAAAAATCTAAAAACCTGGCTCTTTAACAAGCCTTTCAAATAGAGAAGGGAGAATAGAACCCAGGAAAGTGCAAGGTACAAACAATGAACACCCACACACTCAACAGTAAGCACTAAGTGTGTAGTTTTTAACAGAAAGTTCATCACCAAAGGATGTTACAATTATGAAACAAGTCTTGTACTCAAAACTACCATAGAATGACCTGGACATAATGTGTCACATTTAACAAATAGCATTTATTACTAACTATGTTACCGAACCTTATGGCACCTGTGTAAACTGAATGTTTTTAGCATTACTTTTATGTGCCTTACAGTAAACCGTTGTGACGGTACTCACCTTAACGATGGTATAGAAAAAGATTTAAATAAATAAATAAAATAAATAAATAAAATAAATAAACACCAAATAAATTTCCTGGAGCTTCGAGCAATAAGATATGCTCTCAGGGCATTTCAGGATCGCCTCTCAAATCAAGTTATCCTGATCCAGACGGACAGCCAGGTGGCCATGTGGTACATCAACAAACAGGGAGGCACAGGCTCCTTCCTTCTGTGTCAGGAAGCTGCACAGCTTTGGGCGGAAGCTCTCTCCCATTCAATGTGCCTCAGGGCCACCTGGTTGCCTGGAGTGGACAATGTGTTGGCAGACAAGCTGAGTCGCATCTTTCAACCGCACAAGTGGTCTCTCAACCCCTCGGTGGCGAACTCCATCTTCCAACAATGGGGATATCCTCAGATAGACCTCTTTGCGACTCCTCAAAACTGCAAAGTAGAGAACTTCTGCTGTCTCATTCGCAGCAAACATTCTCAGCCCAGAGACGCATTCTCCCTCTCGTGGACAACCAGTCTGCTTTATGCATTCCCTCCACTTCCTCTTCTCTCGAAGAATCTCATGAAGTTACGTCAGGACAAGGGAACTATGATCCTGATAGCACCTCACTGGCCACACCAAGTGTGGTTTCCAATACTGCAGGATCTCTCCATTCACAGGTGCATTCCCTTAGGGACAGACCCGCTTCTGAACACTCAAAACGACGGGTGCTTCCGCCATCCCAATCTTCATGCCTTGTCCCTGACGGCATGGATGTTGAAAGGTTAATCCTTCAGCCACTTACCCTTTATGAACCTGTTTCCCATGTTTTGATTGCTTCACAGAAGCCTTCCACGAGAAAAGCTCACTCTTACAAATGGAAAAGGTTCACGTCATGGTGCTTTTCTCAGTCCCTTGACCCCTTTTCCTGTCCCATCACGAAGTTTTTGGACTATCTCTGGCATTTATCAGAGTCAGGTCTAAAGACTTCTTCCATCAGAATGCATGTCAGTGCGGTAGCCGCCTTCCATAAAGGTGTAGGCGATGTTCCTATCTCAGTACAACCCCTTGTAGCACGTTTCTTGAAGGGCTTGCTTCACCTCAGGCCTCCACTGCGTCCTCCGGCCCCTTCTTGGGACCTTAATCTGGTTTTAGGTCGGCTCATGAAACCACCATTCGAGCCTCTTCACTCTTGTGAACTTCGATATCTCACATGGAAAGTGATTTTCCTTTTCGCAATCACATCAGCTCGCAGAGTTAGTGAATTACAGGCCCTAGTTACCTATCCGCCTTACACTAAACTTCTGCAGGACTGTGCGGTACTCCGCACTCACCCTAAATTCTTACTTAAGGTAGTCTCGGATTTTCACCTCAATCAATCCATCATACTACCTACTTTTTTTCCCAGGCCCCATTCCAATCCAGGAGAGCAGGCTCTGCATATCCTTGACTGTAAAAGGGCTCTAGTGTTCTACCTAGACCGTACAGCTGCCCACAGGAAAAGCACTCAATTGTTTTGTCTCTTTCCATCTTAACAAGTTAGGGAAGCCTGTGGGTAAACAGACTCTCTCCTCCTGGTTGGCAGACTGCATATCCTTTTGCTATCAGCAAGCGGGCATTCCATTTCAAGACCATATTAAAGCACACTCTGTGAGGGCCATGGCGACTTCAGTAGCACACCAGCGATTGGTGCCGCTTCCTGACATTTGCAGGGCTGCCACTTTGAGTTCTCTCTATACCTTTGCAGCCCATTATTGCTTAGACAAAGCCGGAAGACAAGATTCCATCTTTGGCCAGCCTTTCCTTCGTAACCTGTTTACAACGTGACGTACCAACACCCTTCCGCCTTTTAAACTAGAACAAAGGGGAAAACCTCAGCAGCGCATGGTTCGGAGAGAGATATCTTCAAAGGATACTAAGGATGCATTAGAATTAGGGCATCCCGACAGTGAGGTTCCAATAATAAGAAAAGCAGTCCAAGTGCCTGTATCTAAAAACTCACCTGAGCTAAAAAATTCTAACTTATCCCTATCAATTAAAAAGCAGAATGAAAATACAAACAAAAAACAAATTTTGAAATGTTTGTATGCTAATGCCAGAAGTCTAAGAAGTAAGTTGGGAGAATTAGAATGTATAGCAGTGAATGATGACATAGACTTAATTGCAGGAAGACCTTGTGAGACTGGAAAATTGGGCATCAAAATGGCAGATGAAATTTAAAGTGGATAAGTGCAAGGTGATTCATATAGGGAAAAATAACCCATGCTATAGTTACTCAATGTTAGGTTCCATATTAGGTGCTACAACCCAAGAAAGAGATCTAGGCATCATAGTGGATAACTCATTGAAATCGACACTTCAGTGTGCTGCGGCAGTCAAAAAAGCAAACAGGGGTAGATTTTAATAAAGTACACCAGGCGCGAACAAGAGTACGCCGGATTTTAATAGATATGCGCGTAGCCACGCCTATCCTTTAAAATCCTGGGTCGGCTCACGCAGCCTGCTCCACGTTCGGAGCGGCCTCGGAGGGAACTTTCCTTCCACCTCCCCGCACCTTCCCCTTCCCCTACCTAACCCACCCCCCCACCCTATCTAACCCCCCCCCTACCTTTGTTTGCAGAGTTACGCCTGCCCCGGCTGCGCGATTCCCCGGCCCGGGAGCAATTTTGGAGGCCTCGACCTTGCCCCCGAAACTCCCCCACGCCAGAACCACGCCCGCGGCCCCGCTCCCGAATGATGCGCTGCTGCGACACGCCCCCGACACGCCCCCCCCAGGAAAGCCCCGGAACTTACATGCGTCCCGGGTTTTGTGCGCGCTGCCGAGCCTATTCAATATTGGCTCGGCGAGCGCAGGGGGAACTTGGGGCAGATTTTCGGGGGATACACTCGTATCCATTTGAAAATCGGCCCCAGAATGTTGAGAATTATTAGAAAGGGAATGGTGAATAAAATGGAAAATGTCATAATGCTTCTGTATCGCTCCATGGTGAGACCGCACCAAGATATAATTGCGATGGAGAAGGTACAGAGAAGGGCTACCAAAATGATAAGGGGAATGGAAAAGCTCCCCTATGAGGAAAGACTAAAGAGGTTAGGACTTTTCAGCTTGGAGAAGAGATGGCTGAGGGGGGATATCATAGAGGTGTTTAAAATCATGAGAGGTCTAGAACGGGTAGATGTGAATCGGTTATTTACTCTTTCGGATAATAGAAAGACTAGGGGGCACTCCATGAAGTTAGCATGTGGTACATTTAAAACTAATCGGAGAAAGTTCTTTTTTACTCAACGCACAATTATCCTCTGGAATTTGTTGCTAGAGGATGTGGTTAGTGCAGATAGTATAGCTGTGTTTAAAAAAGGATTGGATAAGTTCTTGGAGGAGAAGTCCATTACCTGCTATTACGAGTAATTAAGTTGACTTAGAAAATAGCCACTGTTATTACTAGCAATGGTAACATGGAATAGACTTAGTTTTTGGGTACTTGCCAGGTTCTTATGGCCTGGATTGGCCACTGTTGGAAACAGGATGCTGGGCTTGATGGACCCTTGGTCTGACCCAGTATGGCATGTTCTTATGTTCTTATTTATTACCTGGTTTGAAATATTTTTATGAATATGACTTTACTGTTATGATGTTTTATATTTTTTTATTTTAATGTTTTATGAAGAATGGTACTGCCTCTATATTTCCACTGTTGCTCTTCATGTAGATGCTGGCTTGTTGTGGGTTTCAGTTCAGTTCTTCTCAGCACATTTCTGTTTATACTTTCTGATCTCTTTATTCTGTATTTGGTCAGGGTCTCTCTGTGTCCTGCATATGTGGCCGAGGTGAGGTATTTGCCAGCATGTAATTTCTGTGTAGGGATCTATAACTGCCTGGTTTCCTAATAAGAGCTTTTATTGGTGTTCTAGGGCCTGGTGTAATATGTGCAGTGATGCCTTTTCATAGATAAGGTTGTTAGGGTTGTTTAGGTATCGGAGGTTTACTATAATGTAATGGTAATTCTGTTTGCTCATGACTTTCTGAGGGCCAAGCTCACATCCAATACGCATTACAAAAAGTCTAATTCTATAGGAGTTCCAAGTGTCTTTTTTGCAGAGTTTTCTGGTTGGCATGTAAATGTAATATGCATGTTGTAAGTGATATTCTTGCCTCAGAAGACTGTACTTTTGAATGTTCTTTTGTAATATAAAATTTATTATAAATGCATAATGTAATTGTGTGCGTCTGTAAAGGGTGTGGGAGTGTGTGTGTGTGTGCGTGTGTGTGTGTGGATGGGGGTTGGCATGTGTGCAAGGCTGTAAGGTTTGCCTAAGGTACCTAATACACTTCCTTATCCATGGGTTCTGGGTGGGGTGGCTTGTTAGTTTTTAAAAATATAGATTGCAGGATGGAGCTGGGCTTTATTTGATAGGCCCGGGACAGGCATTGAATGAATTGGGGGGTGGGGGGAGGGGCAGTAATTTTTCACACAGGGCAGCAAAAAAAATAGCACCGGCCCTGGAAATTATATTTATTAATATCATTTATCTTTGGGTTTGTAGCCTGAGTGGGGGATGAGACAGGGTCCCAGTCACCCCGACACCACAGTTCTGTGCCCTTCCCAAGTAACCTCTCACTTGTGGCACCACAGAACAGATAAAATCATCACACCTGAATAAAACATTAATTAACCTTTTTACTAATATTGTGTAAGAAGACAGTAAATCCAACCAGAACATTAAATGGGAAAAGTTCAGTAGTAAAATATAAATTGCAGTTTTCTTATTTTAAATCAAGCAATGCAAAAATAATACTGGGTATGGCCTGTTAGCCAGGGCAACCAACATACTCATATGGATGGTGAGAAAAAAAAAAAGGAACACTGATAGAGAATGGTTGGGGGGAAAAGCAGTGAAGTGCACAAACTTTCAAAAATTGTCTTTACCCCTGAGTACTCAAAATGGGGGGGGGGGGGGGGGGGGAAGGATATCCAATGTCACCATTTTGAAAGGGAGCACCCTGTCCCAAACAATCAAAAAAATGAAGAAGACCCTCTTGATGGTGCAGCTGGCTAGATGGCAAACCAAATAGATGAGCACTGCAGTATGTGAAAGGTCTCTCTCCTGGGGAGCTTCCCCAAATGGTTTACTTGGTACTAAATAGAAAGCGGGCCTGTTTCAGTCTCTTACAGAAAGACCATGGTTACCAGCTTTTCTTTCCCAGTACCTGCCAGCAAGGGTTTATGCTTGACTTTGGCTGCAAGGCAGAAGCAGTTTAGATGAGATACTGAATTTGTGACAAAATGCAAAGTAATAAACCGTCTCCCTCCTCTGCTAAGATAATCTGTGTTCAAAGTTTAGATTACTTAACTCAGTGTTAGGAGGGTGATCCAGACATGAGCTCTTGGGCCTAGATATTTCTGGAAAGGAAGTCTCTCAGCTCCTGGCTCCTCTCTCCTTTCTTGGGATTTTACATGTAGCATGGCTATGAAGCATGAACAGCTGTCTGTCTCTTCATCTCCCCAGAGTGCAGACTTCTGTCTCTTCCTCTCGATAATTAGCTCTTCAGGAGAAGAACTGATTTCAGAGGTGCCAGAATCAGTCCTCTGTCCTGACTCCAACTCCTGGTTGTCCTTGGTCCACACATACACATACACAGCCAGCCAAATTGTGCCTTTTCTACCTTAAATGATCTCCCAGCATTCCTTTGCTTCTTCCTCTGCTGGCTATGTAGTGCTGTTCTCTGGGCAGGCTAAACAGTACAGCATTTTTCCCAACTTGTTAATACTGTGAGTTCTGGATGCTGGTTCTTGCAGAACAATTCTCATTCACAGGTGTTGCGGACGTGGACCTTTGAGCCGAGGTGGAGTTGGCTCAACCTGCATGGAGGAGCCCTGCACATCTCTATCATTAGCTGGCGGAGCTGTCTGTGGCAGAGGCCTAACTGGAACTTCACCTATACCAGCCTTCGTTCCCCTTAGGTTGAGCCGTTGGATGCCGGGGCTGGCAGGTCTTAGATGGGACCTCTGCTGATGAGCTAGATGTCTGGAGAGATGGTCGGGTCACAGGCCAGGGTCTGAGGCAGTCTGGGTTCGGATGTAATTGGAGGCAGGCGGTGTTCAAGGTGGGACGTGTTCAGGCAGTGATCTGTGGCAGGTGAAGGTCATGCAATGTCAAGAGTCAGGCAGTGTTCAGTGGCAGGCAGATTTCAGGCAAGGTTGAGAGTCAAGCAGGCCAAAGTCAGAACCAGAAATCCATCCGAGGGAAGGCAGGACGGAAAGGTAGGCAGAGAAGTGAGGAACAGCACAGGCAGGCAGATGGTCACACGGAAGACACTGAAGACTGACCGCAAACCGAGGAACTGATGAAGAACTAAAGATGACCACAGGATGAAGACAAAAACCAAGAACTGAAGAGACGAAGACCAGGACCACAGGAACGATGACTATGAATGCAGGAACGAAGACCAGGAGCATACTGAGCAACTTGGTCTACTACCATAGTGGACCTGTTGCCAAGGTGTTGGAGGAATGTCTGCAGTGGCCTTATATAGGCCAGGGACTGATGTCATCAGAGGGCATCTGCCAGGTTTCCCTACCGCTGGCCCTTTAAGAATGGGAGCATTGGGGGCGCATGCGCCCTAGAGGGAGCAGGACTGGCTTGTGTCGGCAGCATCCTGCCATGTTGCGGCGCGGCAGACCACCACGCTTGAAAATGGGGCAGTCCAGCGGCATCTTGGCATGAGGGGGAAGGCCTGGCCTGAAGGGTAAGTGTGGCGGTTTGTGGGAGGTGCCTGCAAACAACTAAATGCAACAACAGGATAGCTCGCAGGGGTTTTGTTGTATTTTTCTATTCCTTCACTTTGGCTGCGGTGGCTTGTAGTCTCTGTAGAGGTGAAACACCCTTTTTGACAGTCCAAAACACATCACTCAGATACAGGCGCATCTCGGGCCACATTGTAAGGATCCAACACATGATAAGCTCGCAGGGGCAGGACCCTGATTTATAGTAGTTTGCTATATACACAAACGAAGTGTCTATTGTTTTTCTAAATTTCTTTACTAATCAACTGAACACAGTATCAGAAAAATGGAAGGGCGGTCCGGCCAGAGTGTTGGGCCGCCAGACGCAGATGGACGCGCCAGACAAGCTCCGGCAGCTTGAAGCCAGGGGGGTTGGGGTGGGTGGGGGAGAGAGAGCGCAGAGAACTATTTAAAATTTCCAATTCTCCCTTCACAGCGCTGTCCCATTGGTGGATGCCGTGGGGAGTATTGGGAGTTTGAAAAGTATTTAAGGAGGTGGGGTTTTCGGCAGGGGCTCTCTTCCCCTGGGGTTCCTGGCCGAGTGGGGAGCTGTATTTCTGCGGCTCTAGCAGTAACTTACCCTTTCTTCCTAATGGCGGAGGAGGACCCTATAATAGAAGTCGCAGTTAGCGACCATGAATCGGACGGGGCATGCCCGTTGATTTCGGCAAGAACAGAAGGTGGAACTCGGGGGCTGGGCAGGAAGGAGAAGGAGTTTGGGGACTTTCTCCCAGATCAGGTAGCATGCAGGTGCAGCCTACGGGGGGGAGTGTGTCTGCTGTTTTACCTGATCAAGCTGAGGGTTCTGGGGCTGCTCTGCCCTGTGGAGGGAGGAGCAGGAGCCGGGGGAGGAGTCTTGCAGCGTCACACTCGGTCTTAGTTGGGCCCGGGGGCCACTTTAACCTATCAAGCGTCCCGGGTGCTTTCAGCAGGGGGGGGGGGGAGGGGCAGTGACTAGGTCATGTCCTGGTTCTAGCACTAGAGAAAGGATTGGAACCTTTGCTGCTGCAGGATCGTGGTCTGCCCAGATCAGAGGGGGTCCTTCCCAGTGTGTGGGCTCAGTGACTGAGAAGGTTTTCCCAGTTGGAGGTGTATCTGAGCCTGGCAATCAGGGGGTTGGGACCCTGGAGGCTGGGAGCAGCTTGGGCCAAGAGGGTGCTTCTGTCTTGGGGCACGAGTCTGGGGCTGGTCTTGGGAGGTCCCAGGAGCAAGAGGCGGCAATGTCTGGAGCGGTTTGGATGGTGCTCTTAGGAGACCCGTGTGATTCGGGGGAGGTGTCTGGAATGGCCCAGGGTTGGGCTGCTGGGGTATTTGGTATTCCCTGGTCGGGTGCGGCTCCCTTTCCAGGGGGGTGGGGTGTTCCTCAGGGGTTTGGGCACGGCTTCGGTTTGCAAGGTGATAGGGGACTTAGCCCTGTGGGATATTCACCCCAGATGTGGGGTTATGGGGGACAAGAAGGGGGCATGGGGCACATTTCATCCCACAGTGGGGGGCGATTGGTTTTCTACATCTGGCGGCATCGCGGGGCATGGATGTCCCCCTGGTGAGCCTCAGTATTGGGGTTATCCCTATAGAATCGGTGGCTGCGTTGTCTTTCTCTGTCTTACAGTTACAATCAGAACAGCAGTGTGGGAGGATGGCGCCTGGTGGTATTGGCAGCCCAGCACCTGAGGAACATAGATCAGGTTCGACGGAAGCGGCTGAGGGAGTGGCGGATGCTGGGGTGGCCGGAACCTCGGGGGTGATCTCAGTTCTCCCTTCACGGAGTGAGTCTGGTGGCAGGGGCATCCTTGCTGGTGGGGTAGCAAGCGGTGGTGGTGGAGTTGAGGGGCAATCAGATGGGACTGAGGTTGTGGCATGTGGAGATGTTATGAATAGGCAAGATGAGCAATCTTCCACGGCCCAGACTGAGGTTGGAGGTAGGAAGCGGGGGAGATCAAAACACAGATGGAGGAGGGACCGTACTAGCTCTTCAAACTCCTCTTCCTCCTCAACATCATCTTCTAGTTCCTCATCATCCTCGTTCTCTGCGACAGCAGCAGTAGTGGGTGAAGGGGAATCCCAGTCTTTAGACAGGGGTGCTCTGGCATTGGTGACATTATCGGAGTTATGGGAGGATGTATCTCGCTCCAAGCGTAAGTATATAGATATTTTCAAGCTTCTCGAGGGCCGTCGGGGCGGGAGGAAGGAAGGTAGGAAGAAGAAGGATAGCGAGCGTTCTCAGGGAACTCAGAGAAAGATACCTAGGACCATTCTTAACTAGATCCGATGTTTCTTGCAAATGGCTATTGTGATTGGACCTCAGGATTCATCCCAGTATGGTCTGATGCTGGCCTATGCAGATGCTATATTGACTGCACATAAGGATTATGAGGGTTGGGCATGGCTCAACTATGATAAGCACTTTAGAGGTAAGATGGAAGAAAATCAGTTTGTCTTGGGAGCTTGTTGGGCTGTGGCTTACGCAAATGATAAACAAGGCGGCGCCAGCAGGGCAGAATAGTGGTTCCACAGGAGTGATCAGTAGCTGATCGGGCCCTCAGCCCTTTTGACCAGGGTCCGCACCAGCCGGTGCGGGAAAACATGTGGCCGGAGTCTCAGATGTGTGCTGGCGTTTTAACAGGTCTGTCTGTAATTTCACAGATTGCAAATTTAAACGTGTGCTCCAATTGCGGTGCCAGTCACCCAGCAACTAAGTGTGCGAAGCGAGGAACCCTGGAAGCGGGGGTAATCCAGCGCCTGGGTCTGCAGGGAAGTGAAGTGTTCCTGAGGGCCCCATCTCCTGTGATGAGCAAGGTTATGGAACCTTGGCTTCGAATTTATTCTAGGGCGGAAATTGCTAGTGCATTGAGTGATGGGTTTTCAGCAGGTTTTCGCATTCCTCATAATGGTTTAATAGGGTGGTGCCAGGCTAGGAATTCTGCTTCTGTGGTTAGGTGGCAGGAAGTTGTTGTTAGTAAGTTACGGGTCGAGCTGAAACTGAGGAAAATAGCTTGACTTTTTGAGGAACCTCCTTTTGAGAGAATGATTTTATCTTTGTTAGAGGTGGTCCTGAAAAAGGAGCCAGGTAAATTTCGACTTATCCATAATCTGTCTTTCCCCTCAGGTGGCTCAGTCAATGATTTTGTACCCTGGGAACTATGCACCATGTCTTATGCCTCGTTTGGTTCAGCCATGCGAATACTTACGCAGTGTGGAGCGGGGGCCCTTATGGCCAAGGCGGATATCAAGTCGGCCTTCTGCTTACTGCCCATTCATCCCGATAACTTTCCTTTACTAGGTTTTCAGTTTTTAGGTAGGTTTTACTTTCATAAGTGTTTACCCATGGGCTGTTCCATCTCCTGTGCGTACTTCGAGATGTTTAGTTCCTTCGTGCATTGGGTGGTGGAGCAGAAGCCGGGAATACCCAATATAGTGCACTATCTTGATGATTTTTTATTTATTGGACCTAAGGACTCAAGGGCAATGGGGATTTGCTGAGCTGTTTTTTTAAGATGGCGGACGATTTTGGTATTCCTGTTTCCTCTCAGAAAACAGAGGTGCCTTATAGTTCCTTGACATTTTTGGGTATTGAATTGGACTCGGTGAGCATGGTGTCGAGGTTACCTGAGGAGAACGTTGATAAGCTAAAGGAGATGGAGGTGGCTCGTGCTTGCTGGAAGTTGCCCCTACAGCAGTTACAGTCGTTGGTGGGGAGTTTAATCTTTGCATATCGGGATATTTTCATGGGGAGGGTTTTCCTGTTGTCCGTGGCGATGTTGGGTGTGCATAAGCCTACCCATCGTTTTCAAATTTCTAGGGGTATGAAGGAGGATTTGGTGGTGTGGCAGACATTTTTGGCAGACTTCAACGGAGTCTGTCTATGGCAGAGGGAAATGGTGTCCGGTCTGGATCTGGAGCTTTTTTCCGATGCTTCTGGGGGTAAGGGTTTTGGAGTATACTTTCAGGGCTCGTGGTGTGTATCCTCATGGCCGGAGGAATGGGTACAACTAGGGGTCACTAAGAATATAGCCTTCCTTGAATTGTTCCCAAATGTGATGTCATTGCATGTGTGGGGTCATCGCTTACGGGATCATAGAATAGTGATTTGGTGCGATAATTTGGGGGTCGTTGAAGTGATTAATAAGAGAGCCGTGAAGTGTCTTTTAGTGTCTGAGCTGTTACATGAATTTGTATTGTGCTGCATGAGACTGAATATTATAGCTTGGGCGCAACATGTCCCAGGTATGTTTAACAAACTCGCCAATTCTCTTTCTCATTTCAAGTGGGTACTGTTCAGGATCTTTGCCTCTTCGGCGGATCTCTATAATGCTTCCGTGCCAAGTTTCCTATGGAAGTTCAGTTCCTGGAGGCCTGGCAGTTGTTGCGGGCATTACTAGCTCCGTCAACCTGGTTGGGTTATCTGGCTGGAGCTTCCAAGGTGGTAGACTTTCTTTTGGGGAGAAGCTGAGAGTTTTTTTTATAATTCTTTATTTATTCAATTTTTCAATTTTTACAAAACAGAAAAGTATCATTAAGCATGTTAACTCACATCACATTCAAATTAAGGCAAATATTACATAAAAAAGAAAAAAAAATTCATATTTTTACCATTGCACTTCACAATCAACAAACTTTTTCTGTTAGTAAGGTCATAAGGTAATATGGGGATCCAAGACTTTTATTAGGACAAAAACAATTTTAGAAAAATTATTTAAAAAGAAATGGGGAGGAAAAACAATCTTATCCTTCTTATAGCACCTGTCAGTTAGGTAATCTAGCCTCCGCTATGCAATTATCCAACAATTTCCTTAATTGAGCTGGTTCAAAGAAAATATATTTGTTATTTTCTAATTTTAATATACATTTACATGGATATCTGATATTAAATTGACCACCCATTTGTCTAACTTCTTGACTCATGCTCAAGAAAAGTTTCCTCCGGATCTGTGTCACTCTTGTCAAATCTGGGTATATCCAGACTTTTTGACCAAAATATAGCTTGTTCCTATTCTGCAAGAATAATCTTAATATCGTATTTCTATCTGTGGGGAACATAAAAGAAGCTAATAACATTCCACGGAACTCTATTTGCTCTTCCAATAAAGCTTCCAAGAAAGCAGTGAGATCAATTCCTGTGTCCTGAGCTTGCTCTGGTAGAGGTAGTTCACTCATATTTCTTGGTGAAGCAGCGAAAAATATTTTGAAGACTGGTGGTATCGCTTCTATAGGCACTGAAAGAATTTCAACTAAATATTTTTTAAATTGGTCCCTTATCGGAACCAACTTAATAGAAGGGAAATTTAGAATCCTAAGAACATAAGAATATGCCATACTGGGTCAGACCAAGGGTCCATCAAGCCCAGCATCCTGTGTCCAACAGTGGCCAAGCCAGGCTACAAGAACCTGGCAAGTACCCAAAAACTAAGTTTATCCCATGCTACTGATACTAGTAATAGCAGTGGCTATTTTCTAAGTAAGCTTAATTAATAGCAGGTAATGGACTTCTCCTTCAAGAACTTATCCAATCCTTTTTTAAACCCAGCTACACTAACTGCACTAACCACATCCTCTGGCAACAAATTCCAGTTTAATTGTGCCTTGAGTTTCAAGTACCTTGATTTATTCTCCAAATTTTCAATTCTTTTTGCAGCAATATATTCACCTTGAATCAATGGAAGTTATTTTCTCAGTCATGTCTTTCATCTTATTCTCTTGAACTTTTACCAAGGGTTCCATTATCTGAACCAAATTCTGTGTATTATTCACCATAGTCACTAAAGATGAACAGATTTTTCTAACTCAACAAGTGCTTTCCATATAGAGTCCAGAGCAATCACACTTGGTCTCGATAACTTTGGCATAGCAAGGTCCTGTCTTACCCCACTTTCGGGCCGATGCAGTAAAGTGCGCTAGGCTGAGCGCACTGTTAGCCCCCTTTTGGCTGTGTGTTTTCGACGTGCTATTTTTACCCCTTATACAGTAAGGGGTAATAACACGTGGAAAACGCACGGCCAAACCCCACCCCCCCTCCCCCGAAACTAATAGCGCCCGCAACATGCAAATGCATGTTGATGGGCCTATTAGTCATTCCTGCGCGATACAGAAAGTAACGCCTGCCAAAGGCACCAGGAAAGTTTACAGAAAAGCAGAAAAAAATGCTTTTCTGTACACCCTCCGACTTAATAGTATAGCAATATTAAGTCGGAGGCCCCAAAAATAAAAAAAAATTAAAAATCTGCCCGCGGCCTGTGGGTTGGAAGACGGACATTCAGTTTTGCCGGGGTCCATTTTCCGAACCCGTAGCTGTCAGTGGGTTCGAGAACCAACGCTGGTAAAATTGAGTGTCGGCTGTCAAACCCGCTGACAGCCGCCGCTTCTGTCAAAAAGGAGGCGCTAGGGATGTGCTAGTGTCCCTAGCGCCTCCTTTTACCGCGAGCCCTAATTTGCACATGGGTCGATACTGAATCGCACGCCCAGGACACTGGCCTGTGTGCGCGTCGGGAGAGCGGGCACTCGCCGGCTCTCCCGCAACTTTTACTGTATCGGCCCATTTGCCAGCAGACCTCTTCTATCCGCAAGGATTTGTCTGCCGTGTCCTCTCTCCTCTCCTGCTTGTTGAACACTGCGCTCGAGCCCGGCACAGTCTTTCCTGCCTCACCAGCAGTCGCAGCCTCCATGCTGCCCGCTAAGGCTCCCGCAGGTGCAGGTAAAGTAACCGCCATCATACCGCCAACCAACATCGATCCCCCTTCGGCCAACAACTGCCGCGGCTTTCGATTCTGGTCCGGAAGTTTGCTTTGGTATGGAGGGGAAGGCATCTCAGGTGCTCCCGGGCTTAACGAAGCTTGTTCGTCCATGAGGGCCTGGCCATGTCCTATAGCCGGCTCCTCTGCGGACTCCTTTCCCGATGTGGAAACGCTTGTCAGCATGACGAACCCCTCAATTGTAGGTTGAGAAGGGATAGGTACGGTAGGTGTAGAGGTATCCAATTGCACCCTGCCCTTCCTCTTCATCTGAGGCATGATTTTCGAGGTAAAGTCGTCAGACTGGGGAGCTCACCAAACGCCGACCTCTCCCTACAACGCCATCTTGGATCCATGTCTGGGAGTTCTAAGGCAGATTTATTTATTTATTTATTTTAAGTCTTTTCTATACCGTCGTTTGGTGGGGACCGTCACTGTTACCTGACAGTTGACTGGGTTCTCATTTTTTATGAGAGCCCATGACTGGGGTTACCCAATGGGTTGCCTCACGGTGCATAAATTGTTGATGGGATGGGCTAAGGGAATGGGGGTGACACAGAACAGTAGGCGGTCTGTCACACATGACATTTTGGTGGCATTATGGAATGTGGCTGCAATAGTCTGTTCTGTCTGTGTAGCTTGTCTTTTTCACACAGCATTTGTTTTGGCCTTTTTTGGGGAATTGGTGGCTAGGGCTAGTCAAGGCACAGAGAATACTGGGTTGCAGCTCCCCACATGCAGGTTGGAAAGGGTGTAACTAGGTTACTGATCCAAAGTCAAAAACAGACCAGGCCAGACGAGGGGCAGAGTTGGTTTTTAAGGGCCATGGTGGGACTTTGTACCTGCTCAGTGGTTTTATGCTTTTATCTATCCATGCACCCAGCAGGGGGCTGTCATCTTTTGGTGCACCAGGATTTATGCCTTTTAACCAGGTATCAGTTTGAAATGGTTTTACGGGTGTGGTTCATCAGGATTGGTTTGGAGGCAGCCAATTTTGGGACTCATTCTTTTTATATTGGGGCTCTGCCACAGGATCTGGCCTGGGTGAGGAAGTGATTCAGAAAATTGGGAGATGGAGATCTGATGCCTTCCGAGCGTGGGATTGGGGATATGGAGGATTTATTCTAATTGCCTTCTGTTTTAACGTAGATATCATGCCCCTTGGTCGACAAGCATGGATCATTGGGCATTCCTTTGTTGTCTGAGCACACAAACATGCATGCCAACGGCCCTATCATCCTCGCCTGGGCTTGGCTGCACAGGATGTGGCCGTCCGCTGGCTTGGACAGCGGGGGATGCGCTGATCAGAACTCTTACTGCTGGTGCGCCATTTACTGAGTTCCAAGTCTCATCCGGATGTGCTGGTGGTGCATTTGGGGGCAATGACTGGGGAAAGCTATCGGGCCGACAGTTTATTAGCATGGTGAGGAAGGACCTCTCCATGCTGATGATCTGGATGCCAGAAGTGGTGATATGCTGGTCAGACATCATTTCAAGGCCCACTGAGATGGAGCAGTGTATTTGGGGACGCTGTAGGGCTAAGGCCAATCAACAAATTGGTTCCTAGTTACGGGTCATGGGGGTGGGGGGGGGTGCACATTAAACACGAGTGGTCTTGGTATGTGCAAGATGACCTTTTTTGGTCGGACGGGATTCATTTGTCCTTTGTCAGTAGGGACCTATTTATTAATGCTATCCAGGAGGCCTTGGAATGGGTTTTCAGCAGGGAATCTCTACCACTTCTTTGGGGGGGGGGGGGGGTCGCAGGATAGGCTTTGGCGGTTTGCCTGAGCCTCATTAGTGCTTGGTGGTGGCTTGATGGGTAGCCATTTTGGGGCATCAACTGGCTGGAGCAATACCCGTCAGGTGATTGGTTTTTCTGGGCTTAGCTCCTTGCTGGCTGGTGGCAGGGGCTGGAGTTTAGGTGGCGGGATGTTGCCTAACTAGGACTTGGCCGATTGGCCTGCAGTTAGTTATCTTGCTGGCTGGTGGCAGATAACTGCTGGTTTATGTTGTAAAAGGGCTCGAGCGGAGCTAGTTGTGTTTTGTTAATAAAGTTATGGCCTGTTGATTCCCATACCAGAGTGTCTTGTCTTTTGTTGAATATATTGTGAAAGAAGGTGGAGTGAAGTTCTGGCTGCGTCTGTTAAATATGCAAAAGATCTAATCTGCTGCCTCTCGCCTTGTAATGGGCCTCAAGCAGTATCAGAAGGCAGCACTATCACTCAATTTTTTTTTTTTTGTTTTTCATTATTACATTTTCCATTTCATTTTGATCATTTCATTTTTTCTCTCATTTTAGCACATGCTAACAGAAACGAGATAACATTTCATTGTTTTAGTAGGAATGTGCTTTTGTATGTCATCTATCTGTGCTAACAACACATTTTCTGTGCTAAAATTAGAATGAAACTCAGGACTGCCCTGGATCCAGAAAGCTGTTATCATCTAAGATCTGAACCTATTGAAATGCTGCTCCCTTTATTAACTTCTATAATTACGAGGATGCATTGATAATAGAAACATAGAAATGACGGCAGAAGAAGACCAAACGGTCCATCCAGTCTGCCTAGCAAGCTTTCACACACCCCCCCCCCCAATACTTATCTATTACTCTTGTCCCTTGTAAGTGCTTTTTTGTTCTATTTCCCTTCCACCCCCACCATCGATCTATTTTTCTTCCACCCCCGCCATTGATCTATTTCCCTTCCACCCCCGCCATCGATGTAGTTAGCAGTGCTGGAGCTGCATCTAAGTGAAGTATCTAGCTAATTGGTTAGGGGTAGTAACCGCCGTCATAGCAAGCTACTCCCACGCATGTTTATCTAGCCTGTGCAACTCAGTCCTTGTTGGTTGTTGTCCGAATATAAATCATCTTTTCATCATTCCCCCAGCCGTTGAAGCAGCATGGACTACAATGGAATCAACAGACTTTTAGTGAAGTCATTAAGTAGGCAGGCTGAACTGGATCCAGTGAGGATCCGCTCCATTCAGCTTTAGTCAAAATATCCTTAATCTTTTTCAGAGATAATACAGTAAATCGCTCGAATTTAAATCTGTCTTGAGAAGTTTTACCAGAGTTTCTAACTTTAGATTTGCCTGTGTCAAGAGCTTCTCGAATATTACAAAATTTGAGGTAGATATCGAAAGATCCACTGAGTGAGTAAGAGAACAGGTCAGATTTTTCTGGCTAGGTATTAAGCCGAATATTTCCCTAACTCTGGTCGGTTAAATTTTGACCAGCTAAATTAAGTGCAGTGTGAGTAAGTTCATATCGTGATTAAAAGCTTGTGCATGATGAGTCTTCATATGCTATGATCAGTCTTTATCCATGTTAGAGAATAGGGAAGGTCAGGTGCCAGGGAATTTTCCAATATTTCCAAATCAATGAGCTGTGGTGAGAACTAAACAAGGGCACTGACATGGCTGAGTTGTATAAAGAAACCATAAATTTAGTCACTGCAAATTTTGCATGCCACTGCTATCTATGATAGATCTGTCATTAATCATCACTGCTATAATCACCTGTCATAAGCAGTAAAATCTCAGCAAAATAAAGAATTATGCATAAATGAGGGTGCACTGTGAAGACATTTAGCTAGAAAGTAAGCTTGCTTAAGATAACTTTAATCTGACTTGATCATCTCTGAAATTATTTGGGAAGAGACTAAGAGATTTTGAAAATGCTTTTGTCATGGAATGATAGGATGGGCTATTTTCAAAGAAAGCTTTAACATTGGATTCCGAAAGGATGTCTATCAGAGGCTGGCAAGACTGAATAACTTAGAAGAAAAGATTAAAGACTGGTAAGCAAACTAGCCCATATGGAAGTAGGACAGTAAGCTACTGGTTGGGTGAAGAACTGATTGATTAGCAGTCAGTATCTACTCTGGAGAAGGCACAGTAATAGGTATTATGGGGCTCTGTGCTAGAACCGGTTATTTTCAATATTTTTAATAGCAGCATTGCAGAAGGAAGTCTGGAGAAATATGCTTCTTTGAAGATGATACAAAAATCTATAAAGGATAGTCACGCTGGGGAAGGATGGGAAAAATGAAAGGGATGTGAAAAAAATGGAAGAATGGTTTAACAGCTGGGCTTCAATGCCCCCCAAAAAAGTATAAAATTTGGCATTTTCGGAACAAAAATCCATTAAGCATTTAGCAAGAAAGACAAGCTTTGGTAAATAGGAAAGTCCAAAGAGTGTAAAATTTGGCATTTGTGGCTCAAAAATCCATTAACGGGCAGATTTTAAATGCCCAGCGCGCGTAAATTCCGGCCTTTGCGTGCGTGGCCGGGCCTTGCGTGCGCCGGGCGAGTCTTCCAAGAGGCGCTCAAGTGCCGGGTCCTTTGGAAGGGGCGGGGCTGGAGGGCGTGTTTGGGGCAGGGAGCGGGCCGGGACAGCGCCATTGTTCGCTGTCCCAGAGCCTCGTGCGCCAGCCAGCTGCCGACGCACACAACCTACTTCAGCTCGGGAGCTGAAGTAAGTTAAGCAAAAGTAAATAAAAAATAAAAATTTAGATTTAGGGGTTGGGGAGGAGAGGGGAAGGGGAAGGGAGTTTGGGGTAGGGACTTTGGGAAGGGCAAAATGCGTCACTGCGCGAGGTATGCAAAAATCCTCCCCTCCCCCCCCTTGCGCACGCCGCGCATGTTATAAAATTGGCGCGCACAAATGGATGCACGCGCGCAGCTATTAAAATCTACCCTTAAGCATTTAGCAAGAAAGACAAGATCTGGCAAATAGGAAAGTGACCTAGTGGTAATCAGCTCAGATGACCTGAAAGTAGCCAGAGAAAGTAATAAAGCACCAGGGAAAGCTAACAGTATGTTTGGGTCTACAAGAAGAGGTGATATTAGCAGGAAAAAAAGGAAGTAACATTGCCCTTGTTTAGTTCACTAGTGAGACCCCCACCATTAGTACCGTGTTCAGCCTGGAGGCCATAATTTTATAAAAACATTGGGAGGATGGAAACAGTTCAGAGAAGGGTTATGAAAATGGCAGAGGGATCAGCCAGGGATCATCTTGTTTACTACTGTCAATATTCAGCTTGCAGCATCGCTCGTTCTCTGTGTTTAGTATTCCTAAAGGATTTAGTCTTTCATCCCCAGTTTTATTAAGCAGATAATTATTGATTCGGCTCATGGCACTGAACAATCTTTCATTTTTGCATGGCTTAATAGATATTGCCGGAGAAATCAGAATGACTCTGTGTAGGGATGGAAACATTTTTCAGGAAAGGCCTTGAACAAGATCTGCAGAGAGGGTAGTTTCTTATTATTGTCTAGTCACTAGATAAGCTTCTGTGTCACAGAGAGCTTGGTAAGGAAAATGTAATGTCATAAACTCTTAAGTGTTTGAAGAACTGTAGCAGAAGGAAAACTAAGTGACAATAATAGTGCTTGAATGGCCTGAATCACTTTTTGATTTTTGAAAAGCCGTCAGTCAAAATCAATGATCATCCTGTCAATAATTAGTTAAGATATAGGAACATTAGAACCTTCCGTAACAGATAAAATTAGTCTTACACAGTTCATCTGACATTTAAATCAGATAAAATAAGGTCCATGTTTATGTACGGAAAATAGAATATCTGCTCCTTTCTTATATATAGAAACATATAGAAACATAGAAATGACGGCAGAAGAAGACCACATGGCCCATCCAGTCTGCCCAGCAAGCTTCACACATTTTTTCTCTCATACTTATCTGTTTCTCTTAGCTCTTGGTTCTATTTCCCTTCCACCCACAGTTTTAATGTAGAGAGCAGTGATGGAGCTGCATCCAAGTGAAATATCTAGCTTGATTAGTTCGGGGTAGTAGCCGCCGCAATAAGCAAGCTACACCCATGCTTATTTGTTTTACCCAGCCTATGTTATACAGCCCTTATTGGTTGTTTTTCTTCTCCCCTGCCGTTGAAGCAGGGAGCTATGCTGGATACGCGTGAAGTATCAGTCTTCTCCCATGCTGTTGAAGCAGAGAGCCATGCTGGATGTGCATCGAAAGTGAAGTATCAGGCACATCTTGAGGTGGAATAATAATTTTTATTATAGCAACATTGAATATGCAATGGTTTTATATATGGTAGATATTGTTTTAGATTTGGTTTAACAAAGTAAATCACTCCTGTTACAAATGTTATGAAAAGACCTGTGTCTAGCCCAAAGTTAATTGTCATTGTGTTTGAGAAGTTCAATTTAACTACCCAGGTTAAAGTAGTAATTTAGCCAGATAATCTTATGCCAGTCAGGAGTGCATGAAGACATCTCAGGGGTGGTCTCAGGCTCTCTTACTCTCAACTGCAATCAAGTCCTCCCTTGCAAAGGGTCTGGTCAGAGTCCTGTCTTAGCATGGAGGTCAGAGTCCTGTCTTAGCACGGAGGCAGCCAGTTTGACCTCTGGTGTGACACCTCAGTCCCAGGGCAGTGGTGGACCCAAAGCTTAGCGAAGACTCTGTAAGTTATGCATGCAAGGGACAGGAGATTGACTTAGCCTGCAAACGCTAGTGCAAGGATGATATCAGCAAGCACTCCCAAATTTAATGGAGCAAGGCTGGGCTGAGCTGAGCTTAGTCTTGAAGCTTAGGCTTGAACTTCATTAAAAGTCTTGGGTGCTAAGTCCTTTGTGTTGAAGTGTGAAGTCCTGTGTGTGGAGAAGAGCTCCAAAATCTAGGGTTAGATATTCATAGCTTAAACAGCTAAGTTACTTAGCTGGATAACACTTATCCGGCTCAGTTACAAGGATATTCAGCGGCATAACAATGCCGCTGAATATCCTTGTAACTGAGCAGGTCTAACTTAGATGGAAAACTTATCTGACTAAGTCTTAATATTGCTACTTAGCTGGATAAATTATCTGGCTATGTAGTGCCACCCCAATCCACCCACTGCCCGCCCCCAAGTTAGCCAGCTAGTCAGATAACCAGATAAGTGACTTATCCAGGTATCTAGCGGCCACTGAACATAACTGGATATTCACCGCCTGATAGGTAGCCGGATAAGTCCTACTTATCTGGCTGCCTGGCATCTGAATATTGGGCCCTATAACTCCAGTCTTTTCTTCATTGGACTTTATGCATGTGCATTGAATACAAAAGTCAATATCGATTATCACAATCCACTGGCATAGAACTGGTGGGGTTCCGATACTGCTTCATAGCTGTTACACGTATACAGATTCTCTCTTGAATTTAACATGGACTAGAAGACATCTGGTGAACAGAATTTTGCCTCATGACTGGGAGACAAAGTTTGTCAAGGCCACGGCTTAGCAACTCTCTGCCCAGTGGTACCAGCTACATTGTAAGGTGAAGGCAGAACATTAGCAGCTTCTTCCCTTCTTCCCTTCTTCCCTTCTTCCCTTCTGGCCCTCCCCTTGGTCTGGACTATGAATTACCCCTATGCTTGGGGTGGGGAGTACCACATGAGAAATTATATTTACTAAATATGATTTATCTTCAGGTTTGTAGCCTGAGTTGGGGATGAAACAGGGTTCCAGTCTGTTAGCGCTCACCCCCACCAGGAGAGCAGAGTTAGCTATCTGTTATAGATCTGCTCCCCCAGAGGGGAGGCGTTAGTAGTCTGTAATGAATCTGGATGCTGGATACTCCCTTTGAAGAAGGAGTTAACAATCTGTTAGAGATCCCCCGCCAGGGGGCGAAGTAGCACACTGTTACGGATCTTGCTAAGGAGTAGCAATCTGTTAGTGCTCTGCTCTTCCAGAGGGAAGGAGTAGCAACTGTTATGCTTGTTCCTGTAGAAAGATGAACCAGCAACCTGTATGATTCCCACGGGGAGATAGCTATCTGATATGGCTCAGCTTCCGCAGAGAGAGGAGTAATGGGTTGGCTCCCACAGAGTGGCAGATGATAATACCGCTCTTATTAGTGTAAGAATAACACTTAGTAGAATAGTGAATCCCTGGGCCGATGGCAGATGACAGCGCCCTCAAGTGGAGATCCTGAGAGGGACCACCGGCTAGGCTGGAGTATGGAGACAAACACAGATAGTTCTTTATTAGACTGGAAGTAGAACCACCAGAGGTGGCAGTAGTGAGTTGATATGCCTGGCAGGGCTGAAGTCCCTCTGATACTGGAACTACGATCTCTGAGTTGCTGAGCTGTAAGGAGAGACTATAGGTAGTGAGTAGACAGGGTATGCAGGGCATAACCAGTGGTAGATGATACACTCACAATTGTAGATCTCTGTAGTGTCTTCTTTATGCAACAGAGAGTCTTCAGTATACAGGAACAGGATCCGTAGGCGAGCACAGGTTCCTATAGGCAGTCTGAAATAGAACTCACAGTAACTGTGTATGGGATGGCTTCTGGAATAGAAGAGAGGCTAGAAGAGATTTAGGAACATAGGCCCTCGTGGAGTGAGTACCGGTTCCTATCTGTTAATCTGTAATAGCAATCCATAAAATATAGGTATGTGATATCTTCTGAGTAAGATATATATATATAAGGCCAATATTCAGAACAGCTGAGCACCAAAAATTGGGTCCCTAAATTAGGCACCTATTTTCAGCTGAACCTAGGAGCCTAAAGGGCCAATTTTCAAAGAGCTTAGGGTCCTAGGGGGCAGATATTAAAAAAAAAAAAAAAGCTGAGCTCCTAAATTTAGGGCTCTATTTTCAGATGAAAACTGACATAAATTTAGGAGCCTAAAAGTTAGGCCCACTATCAGGGGCGGAGTGTCCTATGGAGGCTTCAGGCATGTCCCAGTCATGTGACTGATGTTGCTCGCATCAGCCCCATGCCTGCAGAGCCCTGATCAGTATTAGGCAGGCAGCACTTCATTTATTGGAACGAAGTCTCCCCTGAGGCTGCACCTTTGTCTTCCCCCCTCCCCACAGCTGTGGCTACCTGGGCCTGCCTTTGTTATGCAACTGATTCCCCTCCTCCCCGGGCTGCAGGAAACCCTGTCTCTCTTCACATCTCAGCTGCAGGAAGCCTCTCCTTAATCTCTGCCAGGGAGTCTGCCTTTGCCCAGGTATTTTCAACATTAGACCCCCAGAGCTTACTTCTAACTCTTAAGATGTTTCTTTGCTACAAAGCCCCTTTCTTGAATCTGGGCAGCCAAAGCAACAGCAGATGTCAGCCTAGAAGTGTCTGCCAAAAGGATTTTTTTTCCTTCTTCCATAGTTCCACTGAAGCTATTGAAGATAAAGTCACAAACGGGTGTGACTTGCTTTAAAGTATGGGGGTGCTGGTCTTTGCACTCTTGCTTGCATCAGAAAAAGGAACGTACTGCATTAAAAAAACCCCCCAAATCCAGACAGAAAGCCTGTGACTTACCCATAACAATAAAAATCATATGTCCTGGTTGTGTTTAGAGTAACTCACTGCTGTTTATATTTTCAAATAACAATCCCTTAAAAAAATGCCAAAATAAGAATTGTTATGTCTGCTCTGACATAGTCCTAACATGAACTATTCCCCTGGGATGAGTCATTCCTGGAAAGGTTTTTGGTGCAGTAGTCCCGCTGGGAGGAGAAGCTCTGCCCTGTATATAAAACAAACAGACCTTTACTGTCCTGCTCTTGTGACAATGCGAAAATGGAGTAATAATCACTATGAATGCTAAACAGAGCGTCTGCTGCCTAGAAATTGTACTAGCTGTGGATTTTTGCCAAGCTAGAGGCAGCTGGATATTAGGATATAATGATATAAGCTTACAGTGTGATTTATTGATTTATTTATTTTCCAGGTTTTATATACTGTCATTAAGATAGAATCCATCACAATGGTTTACACAATGTTCAAAAATCAATAAAAGTAAATACAAAAGAGAAAAAGATACAATAAATACATAATAATAAATTGCATTATAATAATATTACTTCATAAAAATAATTTTGGAAATAATAGAACTTGTAATATAAAAGAGGAATAAGTGTAAAAATAATCACATGCATTAATTAAAAACTAAAATAAATTAAATAAATAAGAGTACAATTAAAAATAAAGTAATATCAACTCTGTTATTCATTTATTGCTGGGTTTGTTCTTGCTCACTGTTGTGCATTATATTACTGAGTTTGCTCATATTGGGGCAGATTTTGTAACCTGCGCGCACGGGGTACATTTGTGCTTGCTACCCAGCACGAACAAATGTACACCCGATTTTTTTTTCCCAGTTATTTTTTTTCCCAGTTAAAATTATAGTTTTATTTACAGAGTTGAGCGAAACTGCCCAATCAGTTATATGGCATCCAGCAATTCATTTATTTTTTTTGTAAAAGTATATAAATATGTACATGGATTTCTATAAAGTTAATATTATAAACTGTGATAATTACAATAAACATTCACTATTTTCTTTTCCTATGCAAATAGCCATCTGTAGAACTTTAAATACTGCTTCAAGTATCCCCAATAAAACTGCTCTACGTTCCAAAAATACTGAGGGAAAAAAAAAGAGCTCTGCGGTAGTCAAGGCTAACAGTTTAAAATAGACTAATGATGTGTACTCAGTCCTAATAAATTTTCAAAAGCTCTAATTTAGGAGCCTAATTCCAAAAGTTAGCAGCCTAAAATCTTTGAAAATTGATCCCCTAAATTTTGGAGTTAGGCTCCTAAATTGTCCCTTATGAAAAATCACTACGACTGACTGACTAAAGGCTCCTGGTTTCATTAGAATCTGAAATTTAAGGACCTAAAATGTAGATGGCTACGGGATAGAGTTAGGGTGGGGAAACAAAGTTAGGAGCTTAGCACTGGTTTTCAGAACTAGGAATGTACAGGGTCAATATCAAATGCGTTAGGGGCTTATCAAGGGCTTATCGCGAGATGTGTATGCAAATCTTAAAATTTTTCCCAAATGGGAGGAGTTTGGGTGAAGTTAGGGCAGAGTAAATTAAAATGAAGGGTGCTTAGCATTGCACGTTATCGTGGATTTAAATGCCGGAAATAACTACACTCAAGGGGAGGATAGGAAAAGGGCTATTTTGTATTTTGCTTATGAAAACGTTCTAAGTATATAGTGCTTGCTCACTCGGCAGATTTTCAAAGGGGTACGCGTGTAAGATACCGTACAGCACTGGCAGACCCCAATTTCCATTAACCCCGCTCAAACTCCTCCCACTTGAATACTGATTGCTATTTTGCATACGCAAGGTGTGATGCGTTATCTATCGCGTGCTTTACAGTGTTACTGTGCACAATAATGCCCTAAAGTGATTTGAAAGATGACCCTGTTAAGGATCTAATTTAGGCGCTTAAATTTAGATGCTTAGCTCTTTTTGAATATTGGTCCTAAGTTTTCAGCTGAAAATTCACTTAAATGTAGAAGCCTAAATTTATGTCTGCTATTCATTTTCCTAGATTTAGGACCATAATTTGGGTGTCTAGTTCTGAAGATCAGTGCCAAGCTCCTTACTTTCTTCTCCACCTTAACACTACCCTTGCAGCTACTCCCTTTTTAGACGCCTAAATTTAGGGACTCAGATCTAGTAAGTTTTCTAAAGGTCCGGTTTAGGTGCCTAACACCAAATGTTAAGAGACTAAACTTCTTTGAAAATTTACCCTTTATATTTATATATATATTTATATGTAAAATTTTTTAATAAGGTTAATCGTCTTGGTTTGATTTGTGGGGTTATGTGGCAGGTCATTAATCTCCATATTGTACACATTCTCAGTCTCAGCCAGAAGGTCAAGAGGGAAATGTCCTCAGTTTATGACTCAGGGTTTATGCTTAACCTGAGCACAAAGGTGGCCGAGAAGCAATCTAGTAGGCTACAGAACTATAATCTATTAAGCAAACCACAATATGAGCTTGGATAGTTCAGAATTATCCTGAAACGTAAAACATTTGAAATTAAAATGATCAAACAGTTCAAACTAACATATAAGGACTTAAAGACTTGGAGAGCCATATTCAGAAGCATTTAGCTAAATTAATATTTAGGGACTTAGCCAGCTAATAAGTTAGCTAGTAAGAAATTAGCCAGCTCAGTTAGGGGCATTTTGAGGGCATAACTGGGAGGAGTTGAGTTAGCCAGCTAATGTAGCCTGCTAATTCTGGTCAGGCCATAGAGTTTCCTTCCGCCCCCCACCCCACCTTCCCCTCCCTTCCCCTACCTAACCCGCCCCACCCCCCCAGCCCTACCTAAACCCCCCCTTACCTTTAATTTTTAAGTTGTGCCTGCCTCTGGGCAGGCATAGGTTGTGTGCGCTGGCAATGGCCGGCCTGCGATCCCGGGCACAGTGGTAAATGGCCGCTGTGCCTGGAGGCTCTGGCTCTGCCCATTTTTTCAAGCCCTGGGACATATGCTCGTGCTGGGGCTTGCGCTTGTCGCCGAGCCTATGCAAAATA
Organism: Rhinatrema bivittatum; assembly: GCF_901001135.1. NCBI lineage: Eukaryota > Metazoa > Chordata > Amphibia > Gymnophiona > Rhinatrematidae > Rhinatrema > Rhinatrema bivittatum. The sequence continues at coordinate 412,635,513 of NC_042616.1, read as the reverse complement.
GGCTCGGCCCGCGCAGGAGGCTTTTAAAAGGGTTACGTGCGTATATTACGCGCGTAACCCTTTTAAAATCTGCCTCTAAAGTGTTACTCCCAAAAGGTAGTCAATAAAAAAGGTATCATCTTATATTTTTTTGTTTTTTTACCTTTATGTTTGAGTTTTGAGGTAGACTAGTGTGGCAACTACACTACCTTATCCAAGACTCCAACTTAAAAAATGAACAATATGCTACACTTCCACCATTTTACTTTTTAATGAAATAAGATACAAAATTAAGTAATTGGAACCATGACTATAAATAAAGTTAATACCAAGGGAGTATCATTATTAATGCATTCATATAGTGCTTTTACCCAGAGTGTTGAATGGTACTGAAAGGACAGAAATATTTGTAATCCCTGGGCTAGCATCCCTTCAAGGACCCCAAAAAACCATACCTCAAATAGGGCTTAAGCTGGTAAACTCCTTTCCTGATGTTAATACATTCTGAAAGATTCCCTGTCAGGGGGAAGATCATCCTCTAGGCCCTGAGTGTTGTTCAATAATTAATTAAGTCTTAAAATCACTTTTATACAGCAGTAATAATCATGCTGAAAGCAGTTGATGGTTTGCAACTTAACGTTTACTGATTAAAGACAGCAATTTGATGAAAATATTAAGTTACAAAGTTCTTGATATTTACAATCCATTTTACAGCCTCAGATCTTCCAGTAAATTTGTGACTTGCAGCTTTCAGTTTTCTTATCTCTAATCCATTCCAGTTAATGGGGTAGTTTGTTTGCTTCCTTCCACCATTTGGTGAATGAGATGGTATCCCAATTTAGATGTACTAAATCAAAGTCCCATTCCTCATACCTTTAGTCCAGTTGTTCATTCTCCTTATTTCCCTTGTGAGTAGCTCCATGCCCGATCTTCAACATCCTGTTGATGTAGATAAAGTTTATAGCGGTTGGGTGCCACAGAATTTCTTCACCCACTCCTTCTCTCCAGGAGTGAGCGCAGATCCATTCCTCTGCAAGGACTAACAATATTCCACCCGTGCTCTCTGGATGAGAGACACCGAGCCCCTGGGCCCCAGAGTACTTGGGCATGTTATAAAAATAAAGGTCTTCGAAAAGGGAAACCAAGAATAGAGAAAGGAAGGGTGGAATAATGTCCCTCTCTAAAACCAAAGAAAGGTGCCTAAAAGGCATCTTAAAAATAGGTAAAGGCACCCTTTCCACGTTTCCATATCCAGACCTCATTCCTAGAGGCCAAAGAATCCTTTCCAAAGAAACAAATAGAAAAAATCCCAGCCAGTATAAGGACATGCTGCCTCTACAAAGTATAAATAAAAAATCGACACCCTAAAATGGTGGAATGGGATTATATTCTCTGAGACTCCACCATTTCCAGTCTCCTGAAGGAGAGAACTAAAACTCAACCAACTTTCTCAGCTCCCCCTGTGACAAATGGAACAGTCCTCTTTAGTAGGAATCCATAGGGTTCTTTACCTCCTCCCCCGGGTTTTTTTAAATTTTGGACTTGGTCACAAATTTACTTTTCAAAGTGTAATAAAATCACAGCACCATACCACACATTAAGAAGAGCAAGACCCATTTTGTTAGGCTAAGTGCATTAGACACAACAGGCTCTACATCTGGTATAGGCACTACAATACAGTGGCCTTCCCTTCATGCTAGTGTAGCAGACTCCCGGTTCGCTGGGAGGGGGGGGGGCTGAATCTGGGGTGCTCTCCAATCCCCAGGGCCTTTCTTTCTCTCTCAAAGGAAGCCACTAGGGTGCCGGGGTTCCTTCAGCAGGGAGGAGGTTTATACCTCTGGGCCCCTGGGGCAGAAATGGGTCAACACACTCACTTCAATGCTCAAACGTACAGGTCAGTGGATACTCACAGGGGCCGATTTGTGCGGAAGGACGATCGACCCCTTTATCATTTTGGTTGCCCTTCTCTGTACCTTCTGCATCGCAGCTATCTTTTTTTGAGATGCAGAAACCAGAATTGTACACAGTATTCAAGGTGCGGTCTCACCATGGAGCGATATAGAGGCATTATGACATTTTCTGTTTTATTAACCATTCACTTCCTAATAATTCCTAACATTCTGTTTCCTTTTTTGACTGCTGCAGCACACTGAGCCGACGATGTTAAAGTATTATCCACTATGATGTCTAGATCTCTTTCCTGGGTGGTTACTCCTAATATGGAACCTAACATCGTGTAACTACAACGAGGGTTATTTTTCCCTATATGCAACACCTTGCACTTGTCCACATTAAATTTCATCTGCCATTTCGATGCCTAATCTTCCAGTCTCGCAAGGTCCATCTGTAATGTATCACAGTCCGCTTGTGATTTAACTACTCTGAATAATTTTGTATCATCCGCAAATTTGATTACCTCACTTGTCATATTCCTTTCCAGATCATTTATAAATATATTGAAAAGCACAGGTCCAAGTACAGATCCTTGAGGCACTCCACTGTTTACCCTTTTCCACTGAGAAAATTGACCATTTAATCCTACTCTCTGTTTCCTGTCTTTTAACCAGTTTGTAATCCATGAAAAGAGATCGCCACCTATCCCATGACTTTTTAGTTTTCTTAGAAGCCTCTCATGAGGGACTTTGTCAAATGCCTTCTGAAAATCCAAATACACTACATCCACCAGTTCACCTTTATCCACATGTTTATTAACCCCTTCAAAAAAAGGAAGCAGATTTGTTAGGCAAGACTTCCCTTGGGTAAATCCATGTTGACTGTGTTCCATTAAACCATGCCTTTCTATATGCTCTACAATTTTGATCTTTAGAATAGTTTTCACTGTTTTTCCCAGCACTGAAGTCAGGCTTACTGGTCTGTAATTTCCCGGATTGCCCCTGGAGCCCTTTTTAAATATTGGGGTAGACTCCACAGAGAAGAGACAGACAGCAGCCCCCTCGCACATGCTCAAGGGAAAAGTTATATCCCTGAGGCACATTCTATAAAAAGGTGGGGGAAAAGGCAACTCCCAAAATGTAAAATCCCTAAAATGCTGGAAAAATAGGGGTAAAAATAGTAGCAAGGGCTACACTAAAAAAAAAAAAAAAAAGTTACTAGCAAACACCCAGTCCTCTTTAATAGGAACTCAAAGAGTTCTTCACATATTTATCTATGGAATAGAATAAGAACATAAGAAATTGCCATGCTAGGTCAGACTAAGGGTCATTCAAGCCCAGCATCCTGTTTCCAACACAGGCCAAACCAGGCCACAAGAGCCTGGCAATTACCCCAAAACTAAGAAGATCCCATGCTACTGATGCAATTAATAGCAGTAGCTATTCCGTAAGTAAACTTGATTAATAGCAGTTAATGGACTTCTCCTCCAAGAACTTATCCAAACCTTTTTTGAATCCAGCTACACTAACTGCACTAACCACATCCTCTGGCAACAAATTCCAGAACTTAATTGTGCATTGAGTGAAAAAGAACTTTCTCAGATTAGTCTTAAATGTGCTACTTGCTAACTTCATGGAATGCCCCCTAGTCCTTCTATTATCCGAAAGTGTAAATAACCAATTCACATCTACTTGTTCAAGACCTCTCATGATCTTAAAGACCTCTATCATATCCCCCCTCAGCCATCTCTTCTCCAAGCTGAACAGCCCTAACCTCTTCAGCTTTTCCTCATAGGGGAACTGTTCCATCCCCTTTATCATTGTGGTCGCCCTTCTCTGTACTTTCTCCATTGCAACTATATCTTTTTTGAGATGCGGCGACCAGAACTGTACACAGTATTCAAGGTGCGGTCTCACCATTCAGCAATACAGAGGCATTATGACATTTTCCGTTTTATTCACCATTCCCTTCCTAATAATTCCTAACATTCTGTTTGCTTTTTTGACTGCTGCAGCACACTGAGCTGATGATTTGAAAGTATTATCCACTATGATGCCTAGATCTTTTTCCTGGGTGGTAGCTCCTAATATGGAACCTGACATCGTGTAACTACAACAAGGGTTATTTTTCCCTATATGCAACACCTTGCACTTGTCCACATTAAATTTAATCTGCCATTTGGATGCCCAATCTTCCAGTCTTGCAAGGTCTTCCTGCAATTTATCACAATCCGCTTGTGATTTAACTACTCTGAATAATTTTGTATTGTCCGCAAATTTTATTTCCTCCCTCGTCTTATTCCTTTCCAGATCCTTTTTTAGTACCTTTCCAGATCCTTTCCAGATCCTTTCCAGATCATATTTTAGTACCTTTGCTAATAATCTAACCTGCCCTAGCCCGGATCCCATTATGACTTCTTATGTTTAAGTTATCGCCCTACTCGGGCCTTTATTTTCAGCTTAAAGCTTCCAAGTTTATAGTCCTTGTTTAATGTAAATTTGCTCTCCTTCTGATTATAAATTGCTGTTCCGTTTGTTACAGTTCTCTATCCCCGTTCGATGTAAACCGACCTGATATGGTATTTAACCATGAAGGTCGGTATAGAAAAATGCTAAATAAATCAATAAATAAAATAAATAAATCATTTATAAATATATTGAAAAGCACCGGTCCAAGTACAGATCCCTGAGGCACTCCACTGTTTACCCTTTTCCACTGAGAAAATTGACCATTTAATCCTACTCTCTGTTTCCTGTCTTAACCAGTTTGTAATACACAAAATGACATAATTTTAAATAGGAATAGAGATACCGTGTGAAATAAGAAGGACAGGACAAGATCATGTTCTCAATTCAACGCAGCACACACTAGAGTCCTTCCATAACACACAGTTTACAACCGGGGTAATTTGGCACAATTGCGCAGAGCAGATTTTGCTCAGAATTTTCATATTTTGAGCAGAATTTGGCTTCCCACTTATCTGCAGCAAAACAATACAAGCATTTAAGGCCCATCCTGGCCACAGATAGGCAGTTTCAGCGTCGGCTCTGTACAACCAGAAGAAGACAGGCAGCTTCATCAGTATTAGCTGTGGGGGAGGGAAGAAGGATGGCAGGAAGGCGGCTTGTCAGCTTGCACCGCCCAGCAGAGAGGCAGACGGTATCGGCTTCAGCCGTGCAGGCGAGAAGCAGGTCATGTCATGGCCCTGCGTGGCTAAAAAGAAGCTGATGGCTTCAGCTATGCAGGTGGAAAGTAGGCCATGTCACAGCCGAGAGGCCCAGCAGAGAGGCAGGCGGCATCAGCTTTGGCTGAATGGGCAAGAGGCAGGCTATGTCGATGTTCATCCTGCACTGCCCAGAGGGAGGGACGCAGTCACAGGATCTCAGAAAGAAGCAATAGGTTTGGCAATGAGGGAGGGTGTCAGACCTTAGGGGGTGGGGGAAAGAGACCAGAGGTGGGGGATCAGACCTGGGTGGAGGACAGAGAGAGAATCAAGCATGAGTGAAAAGGGGCAAGCAGCCAGTAAGAGCGTGGAGGAGGTTAGTAAGAGCGTAGAGGAGGTACATGGAGCCAGTAAGAGCATGGAGGAGATTAGTAAGAGCATGGATGAGATTAGTAAGAGTGTAGAGGAGGTACATGGAGCGAGTAAGAGATGGAAGACATAAGAACATACTGGGTCAGACCAAGGGTCCATCAAGCCCAGCATCCTGTTTCCAACAGTGGCCAATCCAGGCCATAAGAACCTGGCAAGTACCCAAAAACTAAGTCTATTCCATGTTACTGTTGCTAGTAATAGCAGTGGCTATTTTCTAAGTCAACTTAATTAATAGCAGGTAATGGACTTCTCCTCCAAGAACTTATCCAATCCTTTTTTAAACACAGCTACACTAACTGCACTAACCACATTCTCTGGCAACAAATTCCAGAGTTTAATTGTGCGTTGAGTGAAAAAGAACTTTCTCTAATTAGTTTTAAATGTGCAACATGCTAACTTCATGGAGTGCCCCCTAGTCTATTATCTGAAAGAGTAAATAACCGATTCACATCTACCCGTTCTAGATCTCTCATGATTTTAAACACCTCTATCATATCCCCCCTCAGCCATCTCTTCTCCAAGCTGAACAGTCCTAGTCTCTTTAGTCTTTCCTCATAGGGGATCTGTTCCATTAATAAGAGCGTGGAGGAGGTACATGGAGCGAGTAAGAGTTGGAGGAGTTTGGGCCTGGAGGGGGTCAAATTTTAAGGAAGAGAGTGCGCAGAGAGAGAGTTGTGCAGGGGAGAGGTGTGGGGAGAGAGTATGGATGGGGTAAAGTCCATAGTGAAGAGACAGAGCAAAGGAGCTCAGGCTGGGAGCTAGAGTGCAAAGACTGGGGTGGATCAAATCTCAGGAATGGAGGAGATGGAGATAGAGTGAAAGGGGTTGAGCCTGGAGCTGGAAGGGAAAGGGAGAGATAGCAGCGAGCAAAGAGGTTAGGGCCTGAGGGGAGCAGAGTGAAAGGGTCAGGCCAGGGGAGTAGGGTGAAAGGATGAAAGGGCAGTCTATAATCCTCTCTTACACTGTGTTCCTAGTGGAATTCTGCACAAAAATATTTAAAACTGTATCTTTGAGTAATAACTTTTCTGTATTACATTTTAGTTCCAACAATTTTTATTTGCATAAAACCAAGCATGACTTGGGGTGCATGGTTTCTGATGCATCCACAAGTAACTTCAAGAAAATATGACATTTTTAGTAATAATTGAAAACCTGTAACCCCCCCCCCCCATAGTTCACCCACATTCAATGAACCAAAAACAGCACTGTCAGCAAAACAAACAGAGAAGCCAACTCAAAAAGCAGTTCGCTGTTATTCAAAAATCAAACTCCTAGATTGGTGAGGCAACATTTGTATGTAATTGTGCCAAACTGACAAGAATTTTCTTCTGTGAAGAGGAAAAACTAGAGATGCCATATTGTCCATCTGCATCATACGATGTAAATAATTCTGCCGCATCCAGAATGATGGTGGGTCGTGCCCCTTTCATAAAAGAAGAATTAGTCGTTTCCCAACCATGCTCGCCTTCTTTATGAATAAACGAAGTCCTTGCCTCCGAGCTAGCAAAGGGGGAATGCAGTCAAATAATAACAACTTCGAGGCACGGAGCCGCAGTTACTACCCTTAAGAGAAACATGGGGGTAACCTGCACGGAGCAGCAGTTACTACCTTGAGAAGCTTGCTGGGCAGACTAGATGAACCATTTTGGGCTTTTTCTGCCGTCATTACTATGTTACTATGTGTGTATATATATATATATATATATATATATATATATATATATATATATATATATATATATATATATGATAGGGGAATTGAAATGCCTAATAGTTCTGCAATAAAATTTACAATGTGACCCCAAAAGTGTTTTATGGGGGGGACACCCAAAACGAGTGAGACAAAGTGCCAATAGCCTTGTGACATTTCACTCAGGTCGCTGAAACGGACAATTTGGAATGGAACATAATTTGAGAGGACACATATGCTCTTCGAAGGAATTTATACTGCATTTCCCGATAGTACATATTAGTAGATGTAGTTGAAACATGTTTAAAACAGGATTGGCGGATAGATGGAGTAAGTGTAAACACACCATCCTTGTCCATCTCTCAGCCAAAATGGAACAAGTATCCACTTTCATAATTTTCTTTAAATCTTTAGAATATGCAGACAAAGACAATGGTTGCTGTTTGTCAAATAGGGACAGGTCATCCAAGGCATGAAAAAAGGTGGGCTGCTGGGATTCAAGTGGCAGTGATTTAACATAACGTTGTACCTGCATATAAGAAAACAGGTGAGAGGCACATGGGCCATAGAGATTCTTCAAACCCTGAAACGTAAGGATCACTCCTTCCTCGTCAAGAATATGCCCCAGTTGAGTAATTCCCTGTTCTGCCCAAAAACGAAAGACAGCAGATTGCAAACCCGGTGTAAACTCAAGGTTTCCCCGAAGGAGCAGGAGGTAAGAACACAAACTCGATACCCCCATCCTCTTGGTTAAGTGAAGTCACGTCTGCCTAAGTGGTTCTGGTAAAACATTGTGCTGAAGGGAAACAGGAAGACCGCTGGAAGGCGCCTGTAGAACATACCGGAGATCCAAGGGGACCACCAACAACTGGTCGGCAGAAAGATTCACATAAAAAGAGCGGTCCAAAAGCCACTCCCGCACAATGCGCAAGTTACTAGCCAAATTGTAAAGGGCTAAGTCGGGAACTCCCAGGCTACTTCAGAGGTATGCGTGGCTTTTTACCCCGCCAACAAAAGAGACGAAGGGCTTTGTCCAGGGCGGAAAGGTCTTTACTGTATTACATTTTAAATTAATTACTCAAAGACTGTGATTTATATTGTGGTATTTGACCAATATAAATGTAACCCCACCCTGGTGTGCATGTCCTGCACAGGTGGGGCCATACAATTATTTGTAAGTTCTTTGGGGAAGGAACCCTGACTAGATCTTCTCTGTTGCCCCTTCCCCAGGGTGTGGATCCTTTTGGTTGGGGGGGGGGAGGTGTCCTTTCAGGGTCCAGTGCAGGGATGGCTCACATTCTTCTATGTATCCCTGGGAGAGGGGTCACGCTTTGCCGACAAAGGTAAGGGGGGGGGGTTAGATAGGGCCGGGGGGGTGGGTTAGGTAGGGGAAGGGAGGGGAAGGTGGGGGGAGGGCCTCGGAGGGAACAGGCAGCGCGCGCTGGGCTCGGCGCGCGCAGGTTGCACAAATGTGCACCCCCTTGTGCGCGCCGACCCCGGATTTTATAAGATACGTGCGGCTACGCCCCTTTATTTGGTCTTGTGATAGTGGGACCTTCCCTTCTGACGTCTCTGCAGGAGGCAGCTACACATATGGAGATATCGCTGATGTCATTGCAGACACTGCATCCAGGCAGTAATTGCCAAGATCAAGTTCCCACTATCGCAGTACCACGTTAAAAAAAAAAAGGAATAAGAGGAGCGATTTTTAAAACAGATGCTGTTTAAAAACTACCACATCACTCTCTGCTTTGATGGGGGTGGAGTGGAAGAGGAATTTGATTTAGATGACCACCAGCACAGGCCCTGACTTCTACGGTCTGGGATACTGATATGCAGACATAAGGGAAAAAGCACAGGACTGCTTCTACGGCCAAGTCCATAAGCAAAACACGACAGCATTGTCTGAATTTTCAAGAAGACTCATTGAATAACTGCACGGAGCGGCAGTTGCTACCCTTAACAGAAACAGAAAAGTGGGGGTAACCTGCACGCGGTGTGGCAGATACTACCATAGAAGCTTGCTGGGCAGGCTGGATGGGCCATTTTGTCCTTTTCTGCCATCATTACTATGCTGTTTCCAAAATCACAGTCTCCTGTGGTAAGTGCTCATCCTTTTTGAAAAACATCAGTATTTCTTTAACAGTGGCTTCATTAGCATATTATCAAACCAAAATATTTTCTTTTCATGCAATATCACTTTGTAGTAAACACGATTTGACTCTGTTATCACATCATTCTCCTGCTCTCCCTCACGGACCACTTACTCATAGGCATGGACCGAGGCAACTGTTACCTCCTCGCCCTACTCGACATCTCAGCTGCCTTTGATACCATCAACCATAACCTCCTCATCAACCGGCTATCCGAAATAGGCATCTCAGGCCTAGCCCTACTATGGTTTAAATCCTACTTATCTAACAGAAAGTTCTCCGTCAAGATAGGAAACGCCAACTCCACACTCTATCCCTTGTCTCAAGGTGTCCCACAAGGCTCCTCCCTCTCCTCCACCCTTTTCAACATTTATCTCACACCTCTATGTCAGCTCCTCACAGACCTCGGCCTCAAATTCTACCTCTATGCAGATGACGTTCAAATCGTCATTCCCATTCACAACTCTCTCTCAGATGCCCTTGCCTTCTGGAACACATGTCTTGCCAACATCAATGACTTCCTCACCAACATCCACCTCGCTCTAAACTCCTCCAAAACAGAGCTGCTCCTTATCTCTCCTCACCTCCCTCCCAAACCACCGATCTCCAACGATCCAGCTTTCAACGTCATAACACCCCAACCCACAGTAAGAGACCTTGGGGTTATCATAGATCAACAACTCAATCTCAAAAAACAGATCAACTCCATCCTCAAAGAAGGTTTCTTCAAGCTTCACATCCTGAAGAAACTCAGACCCCTCCTCCACTATCATGACTTCCGCACCGTCGTCCAAGCCACCCTTTCCTCAAAGCTGGACTACTGTAATGCCCTCTTCCTTGGCCTACCCTCCTCCACCACCAAGCCCTTACAAATGCTCCAGAATGCCATCGCCAGGGTCATCACCAACTCAAGGAAAGCTGATCACATTACCCCAATACTCAAAGAACTCCACTGGCTCCCCATCGCATCCCGAATTCTCTTCAAAATTCTAACCATAGTGCACAAGTCCATCCACTCGCACAATTCCAATTGGTTGGATGAACCCTTTCGTCCTATACGCACTGAACGACCCACTCGCACTGTCAACAAAGGCACCCTCTCCATTCCCCCTTTGAAAAAAGCCCACCTCTCCTCTACTAGGGACCGTGCACTATCCATTGCAGGCCCTAAACAATGGAACGCCCTCCCTACCACTCTCAGGCTAGAGCCATGTTACGCCAAGTTCAGAAAAAAACTTAAAACATGGCTCTTCCGACAAGCCTACCCTGATTAAGTACACCGACTTCTGCAAGTATCTTGCCTACGCCTTGTATATTCCTGTAAATAGTCCGTTGCAGTTTTTATTTATTGCTTTAATTCCTCCACCTCCTGCTCTTTGTATACTCCTCCTTGTTCGCCCTCCCTGTTCATTGTAATTTCTACCTTTAAAGTTACATTGTAAACCGGTATGATGTATGCATACTAATACCGGTATATAAAAGTTTTTAAATAAATTTAAATAAATTTCTTGGCATTTGCTGTGACACCTGACAGCACCCCTGACCTTTGCTAGTTAATTGCCGGGAAAATGTGCCTTGTGGGAGACATGTTTGGGTCAGGGAGGGAAACTGCGTGCTTGTATTTCATTTTCAAATTTAAGGGTGTGACCTCTAGCTCAAAGCCTGCAGATATAACAGGTACAGGGTGCGTGGTGCTTATTTTTACCTGTGTAAATAACTGTTACTGGTTTTGTGAGGGGGAATTAGCTGTAAGGGTGGTAACAATGCCAAAATATGTCATCAGACTTGCAAATGAAACCAAATAAATCTTGGAGACCAGAAAGTCAACCAAATAAATATTTTATTATAAGGACTACAAATTACAGAACTAATCAGATTACAGCATATGATTATATTGAATATAGGTATTATGCATTCATTAGGGATCTTTGGAGATAAGAGTATGTAAAGAGATAGCAAGGCTTTGCTACTTAATCTTGCAAGCAACACATTCTACTGCTGGCCCGCTGCTGTGGAATTCCCTTCCACAGGAGGGGCTACGACTCGAGCCAAACATGCGAGCCTTTAAAAAAGGCATTAAAACTTGGCTTTTTCTACAGGCCTTCCCTTAAGAACGGCTTGACAGTGAGATCAGAAGTTGTTCTGCATAGCAAAGTTTCTTTTAGTCTTAAAGACTTTTAGAAATGCGTTTTTTTAAATTTTATTTTTTCTAACAAATATTGTATTTCTGATCTTTTACCGTTGTTTTATTTGTCTCTTATTTTTTAAGATTGAATATTATTTCTTTTGATTTGATGTTTTATGCCTATAACAGGGCATGATTAGTTTGTACACCGATGTGATACTTAATTTTGAACACCGGTATAAAAAAAACCAATAAATAAATAAATTAGGACTTTCTGGCTATTGGCCAACTTGCTTCTTGCAGATCAGATGGGTGGGGAGGTCTGGTGATCAGTCTGCATCCATCCGTGCTTCGTGATAGCGATGATGGGAATCCCTTTGGCGTTTCTCTGTCCTATTTCATGATTAGCTGTTCCCCTGTTTTAGTGCTTTATCCTAGATGGGGGGGTGTGTGTGTGTGGGGGGGGCGGGGGGGCGGTGCTTTGGGTCCAGGTTCAGATCCAGACAGGGAGGAGAATTTCTCTTCCGGGGCCGCTAATGTCTGTCACCACCTCTGTGCTGATTTCACAATTACATTCAAAACCCTCCGGGAGGTGCCAAATAGTGAGGAAGAAAAGCAGAGAAGCAAAAATCAGAACAATAGAAAGAAACCTGGAGGAGCAAAGGGGTCCCTCCATCCCCTAGTAAGGCAAAAAGGGTTGACCTGCTAGAAAAAAACCACTCAAGTCTGTCCTAGGTGTTCAAATGAAATAATCATTACTGTAACGTAAAAAGGATGATCCAGGCCACAATACCAAAACATCAAAAATAGCATCAGAAATAGGATGGCAACGAATATTATTGTCAATTTGTCCATCTTAGGTGTTAGTTCTCTTCTCACTTCCCTTGCACCAATATCCATGGAGAAAACGTTCTCACCCTGTATAATTGGGGAACTGGAATGGGGTTCCAGGATAAAGTCAATAACAAGGTAGAAGGATTTCCCCAGATACAAAAACTGCAGGGTAACAGTCCCCAAGTACAAAACATCCAAAACACTACTTTGGTCAAACACTTAAGTTTGTTTCTCAACTGGGAAAATTCTCAATAGGGGTTTAAGCCCCTTGAATCCTTATCTCAAACATATATCTCAATTTCTTCTTACCCTTGCTTCTTCAGGTCACTTAGGGCCTCATTTTCTAAGCGGCTCGCACGCGAAAAGCCCCTTATCGCGTGCGATACCAGGATGGGGGCGGAGTCGGCCCCGGAAGAGGAGGTTTGTCCCGGAAGAGAAAACGGAACAAACCAGGCTACTATACATCCCTACACAAAAACTACACACTAGCAAAATACTTTACCTTGGTCCCACATACTGAACACAGACAGACCCTCACCAAATATAGAGTAGAGACAAGTATAAATAGAAATGAAGAGAAAAACTGAACCAGAAACCACGACAAGCCAGATTCTGTGTGCAGTGCAACAATGGAAAAACAGAATCACCACAATTCTTCATAAAATATCATACACCATCATAAAACATAAAACAATCATAACAGTAAAATCATTCTAATAAAAAATATTTCAAAACATCTAACAAATAGATATTTCAAAACAGCAGACACAATAATCAATTACCAATATTAAAATTAATAAGGATTTAAAAAATCTCCCAGTTTTTAAACCTGGGCACTTTTGATTTCCAGACTGTCATTCATTAGTGACGGGTGGGGAGAGTACAAATTTTCTCCTCTCTCTGTCTCTCTCACAAACACACACACATATACACACACGCTCTTGTACACACACACACACTTTTGCTCTCTGACACACACAAACATACACACCCATGCTCTCATTTACACACAGACATTCATGCTCTCTCATTCCCTCCCTCCCCTCTCCTGAATGCTTAAGCAGCAGCAATAGCAGCCTTGTCTTGGGCAGGGCCCACGGTCCTGTCTTCACTCCGTCTTGTTTCAGGCCCAGTTGATGCTTCTCTTGCTCAGTGCTCTGCTGCATGACTCGGGCTGCCGAAGCTGCTCCTGTTCCTATTCAGTGCTCCTCTTCCACTGCTGCCATGTGGAGCAAGCTGACACTGCTGCTTTCTTGGGCCACCAGGGCAGCTGACATTGCTTTGGCTCAGTGCTCCTCTTCCGTCGCTGCTCTCATTGGCTTGTGGGGCCCAGTTGATGCTGCTCTACTTCCAGAGTCCTTTTATCCAGCCTGCTTCTTAGTGCCGCTGTGATTGGACCTCCTTCTTCCCGCCCCCGTAGCCCATGCAATACGACTTTCTCTTCCAGTCATGCGGGCAGGAAGGAGGAGGTCCAATTGCTACCATCCTGCTTCCAGCCAAGAGTCCTGAGGAGCAGCCTAGTGCAGTGGTGTAGCGAGGGTAGGGCAGGGGGGTGCCAAGGCTCCCAGGTGCCTGGCTGTAGGGGGCGCTCAGGAGCTTTATTTGTATTTTTTTTCAGCGCCGGGAACTTCTGAAAACCCCAAGACCCTGCTGCAGAAGCAGGCCCAGATGAAATTGCACACAGGCAGGCCTGGCACTATCGGGTATGCATGCCATGCGGTTGTAAAGGCAGCACACCCAAAGGGGGGTGCATGGCGGCGGAAGACGAGGAAGCACGCAAAGCCGCCAGTGGACCCTATCCCACCAGCAGCAATGAAGAAGAGGTCCGTGGCAAGAAGAAGATGCTGCCGGTGGAGTATATCCCACCAGCAGTCGAAGATAGAAGAGGGAGCCTGTTCTCCTGCTCCTACACTATGCCGGCATGCGAGTTCCCAAATACGTGCAGCTAGCATGTCCTCTATGCTGATCTTGTGATGCACAAGATCAGTATAGAGGAAGTGCTAGCCTCGTGAGATTTGAGAAGGGCAGGGGTTGGCATACAAAGAAGAGCAGCAGAATTAGCTGCTTCCAGTGGTATGTGTGTGTGAATGAACAAAAGTCTGATTGGGATGTGTGTGAATGTGAATGAATGGGAGCCTGGCTGGAGTATGTGGTGTGTGTGAATGGAAGCCTAGTTGGGGTGTAGGAGCCAACTGGGTTGGAGGTGTGAATGCGAGCCTGACTGGGGTGTGCAATGTGTGTGTGTGTGTGTGTGTGTGTGTGTGAACGGGAGCCTGGATGCGGGGTGTGTGTGAATGGGAGCCTGGATGTGGTGTGTGTGAATGGGAACCTGGCTGGGGTGTAGGTGTGAATGGAAGTCGACTGGAGTGGAGGTGTGAATGAGAGCCTGACTGGGGTGTGTGGTGTGTGTGAATGGGAGCCCGGTTGGGTGGAGGTGTGAATGGGAACCTGACTAAGGGGTGGGTGTGTGTGTGTGTCCATGGGAACTTGACTGGGGTATGTGTGTGTATATGGGAACATGACTAGGGTGTGTGTATATGTATAGGAACCTGATTGGAGTGTGTGTGTATGTGTGAATGGGAGCCAGACTGGGATGTGTGTGTGTGTATGTGTGAATGGGAGCCAGACTGGGATGTGTGTGTGTGTATGTATGAGAGAGAGGGAGCATACCTGTGAGAGCATGTGTGTATGAGAGGGAATGTGCATGTGTGTGAAAGCCTATGCATATGAGGGGGAATGTGTGTATGAGAAAGAGGGACTTTGTGTGTGTGTGTGAGAGAACATTTGTTTATGAAAGAGAGGGAGCATGTGGGTGTGTGTATGAGAGAGAGGAAACTTGCATGTGTATGAGAGCCTGTGCGTATGAGGGAGAGGGGCATTTGTGTATACAAGAGAGAGGGAGCACGTGTGTATGAGAGAGGGAGTGTGCGTGTGTGTGAGCCCATGCATATGAGAGAGGGAGCGTTTATGTGAGAACAAATGTGCATGAGAGAGGGAGCATGTGTGTGTGGGTATGCGTATGAGAGAGGAGGAGTTTGCATGTTTGAGAGCAGGTGCATATGAGAGAGAAGGAGCTTGGCACTAGATGCCTTGCGGTGGCCCTAATGACCTGCTGGCCGGCTTCCTGCACCTATCCAACAGGAAGAAGACTAGGACCACTGGGAGACAGGTGAGTCATATGGCAGGCTGTGACTGAGAGGGAAGAGAAGGGGTATGAATGAGGGGACAGAAGGGGTGAGGGTGGTGGGTGACGGGGGAGGGAGGGTATTGAGTGCCAGAGTAGGGAAGGGAGTAAGGGGGCGGAAGGGGGTGAATGACTGAAGGGGAAGGGGAGGGGGTGAGTGACTGGGAGAGAAGCGAGGTAAGTGAGGAAAAGGAGGTTGAATGACTGAGGAGTGAAAGGAAGGAAAAGGAGGAAGGGGAAGTGAGGAAGAGGGTATCAGGGTAGAAGAGTGCATGTGTGTGAAGGATTGTGTGTGTGTGTATATGAGAGGAGAGAAAGTTTGTGTTCCCCCTTCTGCTCCCCCTCCCCCCCAACCCCACCTCTCCTCCACTAATCCAGGACAATTTCAGGTTGACTGAAAATCAGACTTTCCCAGATACGGTAAGGGAAACATTTTTTATCCTTATTAGTTTTAATTATTGGGTGTTATTTGATGTCTGCTGTTTTGAATATTTAATTGATTTTTGGGAAATGTTTAAAGTTGTTTTTATCCTTATTTATTAGATGCTCTATTCATCATCTTGTTTTTGAATGATTGTTTTTTTTATTAGTATGGTGTTGCGATCGGCAGGGGCCGACCCCCACGGCCGACTGCACTTACCGGCAGCGACAGAGAGCCGGCAGTCCGGCCCCTGCATCGCGGCTGCTTTTTTTTTTTTTAATTTTTTATTTAAAACTTTCCAATAATTACAGATAGAATATCAAGAAGGGTATTATCCTTCTATAAACACGTATTACAATACAAAGTAAAAAGAGACATCGCATAACACTAATAATTCCAAGCAGTGAATTAAAGATAATATCAATTCTCAGTGAAACAACACACTATTAATTATTTATACTTCATCTTATCCATCTATGGACCCTTTTTTTTTTTTGCAGAGACTATTAGGAGTGTGAGTCCAGGTATTGTCTTAATTGTTCAGGATAATTAAAGATGTATCTGGCATTTTGGTATATGATCAGACATCGACATGGAAATCTAAGAATAAATTTTGCCCCCCTCTCCACTACTTCAGTTCTCATTGAAATAAATTTCCTACACCTTAATTGCGTTAAGTGTGCAATATCGGGGAAAATTCTAAGACTCTGACCATAAAAATTAGACTTCTGATTTCTAAAATACAGTCTAAGTACCGCATCTCGCTCTGACAAAAATACAAACTGAACAATTAAGGTAGCCCTCTTCGAAACATTAATTTCAGTAGATTTCTCTAGAATATCGGTCAAATTTAACTCAGTATCCGCTTGTAAATCCGAAGACTGCTTTTCTTCCTCCCTAGATTTCTGAGGTAAATAATATACCCTAGAAAAAACAGGTGTTTCGGGAAACTTCAAAACATTTGACAAATAATTCTTAAATAAATCAGTTGGAGAGACAAGATGAATTTTAGGAAAATTTAGAACCCTGAGTGTTATGTTATGAGTAAAGTCAATAGTGGACCCTTGGGCCGGCTGAGGTGGACAGCGTCCACAGGAGTTAATAAGCCGGGAGGTGGCACTCAGCTGGAGCGGACTGATGGCGTCTTCACCCTGGAAACCCAAGACCCCCCCAGGAGGAGCCCGTAGGGGTCCGAGTCGCTGGGACTTAGGAGAATCGTGAATGAGTCCAAGGTCTGTGGCTGGCTGAAGGACGAGGAGAATCATGAGGAAGTCCGAGGATCGTGGCTGGCTGAAGACAAAGGAGAATCGTGAAGAAGACCAAGGTTCGAGGCTGGCAGAAGACAAAGGAGAATCGTGAAGAAGACCAAGGTTCGTGGCTGGCTGAAGACAAAGGAGAATCGTGAAGAAGACCAAGGTTCGTGGCTGGCTGAAGACAAAGGAGAATCGTGAAGAAGACCAAGGTTCGTGGCTGGCAGAAGACAAGGAGAATCAGGAACCGGAGCTGGAGTCAGGATATGTAGACAGCAAGTAGAGCCCAGAGCTGGAGCCAAGGCACAGCAGGACCAAACAGAACCTGACCTGGAAGCAAGGCACGGCTGGGACAAGCTGGAACCGGAGCTGGAAGCAAGGCACGGCTGGAACAAGCAGGAACCAGGGCTGGAAGCAAGGCACGGCTGGAACAAGCTGGAACCAGAGCTGGAAGCAAGGCACGGCTGGAACAAGCAGGAACCAAGGCTGAAAGCAACGCTGGGAAGCAACTAAGCACACAGTAGAGTGACCTCGTTGCAAAGGCAAAGCAAGGAAGTCAGACGCTGGTTTAAATAGCCGGCCAGCGTCTGACGTCAGGAACGGGGCGGTTCAGCACTTCCGGGTGCTGGACCTTTAAGAGCCCCCTGCTCGCGCGCGCGCGTTGCCTGGCAGTGGGAGGAGTCTGAGTCGTCCCTCGGCAGCGTCTCCACGTGGAGAGAGACGCTGCCATGCGGCCCTGCAGGCCCCAGGAGCAACGGAACGCGGCGAGACCGGGAGAGGCAGCAGAAAGGTAAGGACCCGGTCGCTAGCCTAGCGACCGGGACCGCAACACTGAGGTTCAGATTTCTAATTTGATTTTCTAAAAATTCTAACTTGTCTGTACTGATCTTTTCAGATTTAATCAAATTCGATTGAACATTTTCCAATTTATCAACCTTAACTTCAGTGGCTTTTACTTTTATTTCTAAATTCTCAATCTTCCGATGAGTCTCCTTATGCTGATTTAATACATCCTGAACTTTAAGCGTTAAATCATTAATAGATTTCTGCATGAGAAAAATCATGGATCCTATTTCTTCAAGGGAAAACCTTTTTGAAGTAGAAGGTTCTGTTTCCTTAGGGATTATAACCTGAACATTCTCCAATCCTTTCCCTGCAAATGCCCTCCTCTTTTGGTATCCAATTTTCCCCGCTCCAGGTTCCTCAGGACCCACCTCTTCTGGGTCCTCTGAGGACACAGAAAACCTTTCTGTCCCTCTCTGGGAACCAGGAACTGGGGATAAAGACAAATGTTCTGAGGTAATATCATCAATCCTATCCATTGGGGGCAATGCTCTCTCAGGGGCACCGGGACTCAAAGATGTTTCTATTTGCCCGGAGCTCAGCTCCTGCTCCAAGCTGACTGCTCCAGCGGGCTGTCCCAGAGTGCTAAGTGAAGCTCTTCCGAAGCAATCTTCAATTCGTGGCTGGCTCATTTTAAGAATGGGTGTTGAAACCGTTTCTTTAAGACGAGCTTTCCGTTTGGTATGTGGCATACTAAATACTATTAAACTAAGTTCTATCTAATATGCCACGAAATGAAATAGTTTACCCAAAAAAACTAATAGTGTGGGATTTTAGCAATGTCTCAAGGCCGCAGATTATATCAAATACTGAAATAGTAAAACTCACAGTCTTCCGGGTTCTTCGCCGGGCTAAGCCAGGCAAAGCCGCGCGCCGCTGACGTGGCAAATTTGTAATGCTGGCTCTTCCCACCCAGGAGCTGGAACGGAGCCAAGTTCAGGAAATGAATACGAGGCTTACCCGGAGACCTCAGGCAGGAACTGAGCGGCATCGCGGCTGCTTCTGCTCTCCGCAGGTGCCTCAGACGCCACAGGCAGCAGCAGAGGCAGGTCTGTTCAGTGCTCCCTGCACGGGCTTCACCGTCGGCTAAGGCAGCAGGGAGCCAGCAGCATGGCTCCTGCAGGGGCAGCTTCAGCCCCAATCAGACGCAGGCGCTTGCTCCTCCCCCTACTTAAAGGAGGAGCAACAGGAAGTCATTCCAGGCTCTCAGGAACCACTTCCTACCCAGGACTATATAAGGAGGCTTCTGAAGGATTGCCAGTGCCTTTCAATAGGTCCAGCTTGGTGTGTCTCCTGCTTTGCGTTGACTTCTGCTTTGGATTTGGACTTTGCCTTGCCTGCCGCCTGCCTTTGACCTCTGCTTTGGATTCGGACTTTGCTTTGCCTGCCGCCTGCCTTTGACCTCTGCTTTGGAATTGGACCTTGCTCGTGTATGACTTTGCTTGAGATTAGAGCTCGACTGGAATGCTGCCTGCCCCAACCCTGCTTTGTACCAAGACTTTGCCTGCCAGCTGCCTGCCCTCGACCCTGGACTGTGCTGAACTTCTCGCTTCCTCTGCTGAGACCACCTCCTCTCCAGCTACCATCTCTGAGGTCCATCTCCCACCAACGAGGAACTGTGGTAAGCTCCTTTACACATATTGTTGTGGCCTAAGGGTTCACAGATTCTTCGAATTGTAACAGATTGCAAAGCCATGAACCCAATGGACCTCTCCAGTCTGCAGGCTATTCCAGGCCTAACATTAAAGATACAGCAGCAGCAACAATGCCTGGACTCCCTGGCAGCATCTCTACAATATCTGAACTCTCGGCTAGACGCTTCCGGGCCCTCCAGTGGACCACCTATCATTCCAACACACAATTCCTCTCCTGTGTGGCTACCGGACCCTCCCCGCTATGCAGGTGATCCAGGACAATGCCAAGGTTTTCTTAACCAATGCTCAATGCACTTTTGACTGCAACTCGCACAGTTTCCTTCAGATACAGTTAAAACCACCTTTATACTGTCCTTGTTAGATGGCAAGGCTCTGGCCTGGGCATCTCCATTATGGGAAAGAGGAGATCCTATTCTTCAGGACCTTCAACGTTTTCTCCAAGTTTTTAAACGCACCTTTGAGGATCCTGGGCATTTGGCGGCCACCGGGTCAGACATTTTTCATTTACGCCAAGGTACTCGTACATTATCTGATTACGCATTGAATTTCGAACAATGGCTACTGAGTTGAATTGGCAAGAGGACAGTTTATGAAGTATTTTTTTGGAAGGACTAGCCACCTGCATCAAAGATGAGTTAGCTGCTCGAGATCTCCCCGACTGGATGATCTGATTGATCTAGCAGGCAAAAATCGATCAACACCTTCAGCAATGTGCCAGGGAACTGCGCGGACCACGTAGACCAATCACTCTTGCACCCTCCTTCTCTCGGCCTCTGACTGGTCCTCAACCAATGGTGACGAACCTTCAGCCGGAAGAACCAATGCAACTGGGGAGGAGTCCTTTAACCGAAGAAAGATGGCATCGCCAAACTCAAAGTTTATGTTTATACTGTGCTGGCAAAGGGCATTTTTTGGCCAATTGTCCCGAGAAACGGGGAAACTCCAGAGCCTAGAACCAACAGGGAAGATGGTTCTAGGTTGTACTGGCTCTGCTCCCCAGCTCATCCTTCCAGTAAGGATCATTCTAAACCAGCAAGAATTCTCAACATTAGCCTTTCTGGATTCCGGGGCAGGGGGGAATTTTATTATGAGTAATCTGGTCGAACACCTTGGTCTACCTACCATGCCGCGAGATACACCATTGATACATTCTTCAATATCCGGAGACCCACTTCCTGGACGGATCCTTCAGACTACTCTTCCACTACGTCTAAGGACTGGTATACTACATATGGAAGAGATTTCTCTTCATGTCATTGACAAAGCCGTTCATCCAGTCATTTTGGGGATGCTTTGGCTCCAAAAACATTCCCCTGTGATCAACTGGGAGACACTTCAGTTAACAAAATGGAGCTCACATTGTCAACAGCAATGCCTTCTTCCAGTGACACGCCCTCTCACTGTGTGTCTTGCTACCACCTCAGGAGATCTCCCTTCACAATATGCTAGTTTCGCTGATGTATTTTCAAAAGAAAATGCGGAAATTCTTCCTGAACATAGACAATTTGATTGTGCCATCAATCTGCTTCCTGGGACCATACCTCCTCATGGAAGGGTGTATTCGCTTTCTCTTCCTGAGACTCAGGCCATGGCTCAATATATCCAGGAGAATTTAGACCGGGGATTCATTCACCCATCAACTTCACCAGCTGGAGTTGGTTTTTTCTTCGAGGCCAAGAAAGATGGTACACTACGGCCTTGTATAGATTATCGAGGATTAAATGTCATAACCAAGAAAGGTTGCTACCCGTTGCCTCTCATTCCTGAATTACTGGACTGGTTACAGGGCGCCCAAGTGTTTACGAAACTTGATCTACGAGGGGCGTATAACTTAGTTCACATCAGGCCGGGTGACAAATGGAAGACTGCGTTTAATACTCAGGATGGACATTTTGAATATTTAGTAATGCCTTTCGGACTGTGTAACGCACCTGCAGTCTTCCAGTCCATGATGAATGAAATTTTTCGGGATCTATTATATAATAAAGTAGTAGTCTATCTGGATGAAGTGTTGATATTCTTCTGAGATCTGCAATCTCACCACTGTGATGTCCAACAAGTATTGCAACGCTTGTGAGCTCACAAGCTTTATGAAAATTGGAAAAATGCATTTTTGAAGCGAAGTCTTGCCTTTTTTAGAATACATTATTTCCAATACCGGGTTCCAAATGAATCCAGATAAAGTGGCCTGCATCCGGGAATGGCCCCAGCCTTCCGATCTGCACTCCCTACAACGATTTTTGGGTTTTGCCAGTTTTTATAGAAACTTCATTCCTCATTACTCTCAATTAGTTGCTCCATCGACTGCACTAACTCGCAAAGGAGCCAATACCAGAGAGTGGTCTGTGGAGGCTTCGGATGCTTTTTCCAGGCTTAAGAAGGCCTTCCTTTCTGAAACCTGCCTCCACCACCCGGATCCTGCACATCCTTTTGTCTTGGAAATAGATGCCTCTTCCACTGCTGCTGGGGCTGTCTTGGGTCAAGTTTCCACTAAGGGGGTTTTTCACCCCTGTTCCTATTTTTCTCGTAAATTTTCCTCTGCTGAAAAAGGATATGGTATCTGAGATAAGGAGCTCCTGGCCATAAAATTGACTTTTGAGGCTTGGCGACAATGGTTGGAAGGAGCTCAACACACTATTACGGTCTATACCGACCATAAGAATCTAGAACATCTCCGCCAAGCCCAACGTCTAAACCCCCGTCAAGCGCGCTGGTCCTTATTTTTTAGCTGTTTCGATTTTCTGGTGAAATACAGGCCAGCCACCAAAAATGTCAGAGCAGACGCTCTCTCTCGTACTTCCGAGGCCAAAGATCATCCAGACCCACCAAGGTTCATTATCGACCCAGCACGAATCCTGTTGACCACTACCCATGTAGTTCCCCCAGGGAAGACTGTCGTTCCATCCCGGTTACGACAACGCTTGTTGAAATGGGGCCATGATTCTAAAGTAGCAGGGCACCTAGGCCGAGCTTGAACTTTCTCACTCCTCAGAAAATATTATTGGTGGCCACAGATATACCAGGATGTGAAAGCCTATGTAGATTCGTGCCCAACCTGTGCCCGGCAGACAACTCCAGTTGAACGTCCTTGGGGCTTGTTACAGACTCTGCCGGCACCCAAGGAGCCTTGGACTCATATTACAACAGATTTTGTGGTGGAATTACCTGCTTCCAATGGTAATCGAGTAATTTGGATGGTCATTGACCGTTTTTCTAAAATGGCCCACTTTATAGCTCTCCAGCACTACCTTCTGCTCCAGAACTGGCCAAATTGTTTACAAAACACATTTTTTGATTACATGGACTACGTCGCCATATAGTGTCCGATCGTGGAACCCAGTTCATGGCCAAATACCGGCGGTCATTGTGCAACAAATTTGGGGTTAAACTGGATTTTACTACAGCCTACCACCCCCAGGCCAATGGACAAACCGAACGAACTAACCGCACCTTACAAACCTTTTTAAGAGCTTTTGTGAATGAACGACAGGATGATTGGGCCGACCTTCTCCCATGGACAGAATTCTCCCATAACAGTCATGCCAATGCAGCTACGGGATCCTCCCCCTTTCTCTGTATCTATGGGAGACAAACACTCCCTCCCCTTCCAATACCATTATCCGTGCAGTTCCCAGTTGCTCAGATGACAGCACAGGATCTCCATGTGCTATGGGCTCAGATTGAAACCATGATCATCAAAGCTGCCCAGAGAGCAAAGAATACTACAGGTAAGCATTGACGGCCAGCACCTCAACTTAAAGTTGGAGAAACCGTTTGGCTTAGCACTCGCAACCTACGTTTACGTGTGCCTTCAATGAGGCTTGCCCCTCGCTACGTGAGTTCTTTTCCAATCCTCAGACAGGTCACTCCTGTCACCTATCAACTATGTCTTCCTCCAATTAAGATCCATAATGTTTTCCATGTTTCTCTTTTAAAACCAGTGATACTGTCTTAGCCTGCATGAAAACTGCCCACTCCTCAGGACATCTCCACTGAGGAGGAGGAGACATACCAAGTCAGAGAGATCCTAAATGTCCGCTGTCATAAGAGACATTGGGAATATCTCATAGCTTGGGAGGGGAATGGCCCAGAGGAAGATTCGTGGGGGCCCATGAAGAATATACTCGACAAAACACTCCTTGTAGATTTTCATGCCAATCACCTGGAGAAACCTAGGCCTCCTGGAAGGGGTCTTAAAGGAGGAGGTACTGTTGCGATAGGTGGGGGACGACCCCCACGGCCGACCGCACCTACTGGCAGTGATGGCTGCAACAGAGAGCCGGCAGTCCAGCCCCTGCATCGCGGCTGCTTCTGCTCTCCACGGGTGCCTCAGATGGCCGCAGGCAGAGGCAGATCTCTTCGGTGCTCCCTGCACGGGCTTCACCGTTGGCTAAGGCAGCAGGGAGCCAGCAGCATGGCTCCTGCAGGGCAGCTTTAGCCCCAATCAGATGCAGGCGCCTGACTCCTCCCACTACTTAAAGGAGCAGCAACAGGAAGTCATTCTAGGCTCTCAGGAACCACTTCCTACCCAGGACTATATCAGGAGACTTCTGAAGGATTGCCAGTGCCTTGCAATAGGTCCAGCTTGGTGTGTCTCCTGCTTTGCGTTGACTTCTGCTTTGGATTTGGACTTTGCCTCGCCTGCCACCTGCCTCTGACCTCTGCTTTGGATTTGGACTTTGCCTTGCCTGCCACCTGCCTTTGACCTCTGCTCTGGAATTGGACCTTGCTCATGTACGACTTTGCTTGAGATTAGAGCTCGACTGGACCGCTGCCTGCCCCGACCCTGCTTTGTACCAAGACCTTGCCTGCCAGCTGCCTGCCCTCGACCCTGGACTGTGCTGAACTTCTCGCTTCCTCTTCTGAGACCACCTCATCTCCAGCTACCGTCTCTGAGGTCCATCTGCCGCCAATGAGGAACTGTGGTAAGCTCCTTTACACATATCGTTATGGCCTAAGGGTTCACCGATTCTTCGAATCGTAACATATGGTTTCTATTATGATGGATTTATATTTATTGATTTTGTTTTATGAGGAATGGTGATGTTCTCTTTTTTATATTGTATTGCATATGAGTCTGACTGGAAGGTTTGGGAGGGGAGAGCAGCTGGGGAGCACCACTGCTAGGGACTGGGAGGTCTCATAGAAGGCTGGGGGGGGGGGGGGGGGGGGGGGAGGCAAGAGTGCCAGGGACTGGGAGAGGAGAGGGGAGTGGGGAGCAAGACTGCTGGGGCCTGGGAGCGAAGGAGACTGAGACTGCTATTGCTTCTGTTTCTCTGAGATGGGAAGTGGGAGAATTTGATTTTCTCTGTGTCATTTTTGGGAAATGTGCATCTACATATTTCTATATTAGTTCCCTTGTGTTATACTGCAGGCAGAGTCTGACTTTTTGGGGTTTCCAGTTCAGCTTTTGTCTCCATGTTTCTCTTTCTAATTTGAGCCAGTTATTCTGTATTTGGTGAGGGGGCAGGCAGTGTGCTATAATGAGGCTGCAGTGATGTGTGCAGCAATGGAAAAAAGAACAAATTTGGAACGTTTTTTCTTTTTCTTTTTTCTCCAGATGGTCAGAAGTGGAAAAATTGGAAATTTTGGAAGAATTTATAACTTTACATCAGAGAATGTTTTTGTTTGCTTGCAGTACCAAGGTGGCCTGTCTGCAGGCAGGGAAGCTTTTGCCCCATAGACTGTTCACAACAGTCTGTTAGTTTGACAAAGTACCCCATGAGAGGTT
The DNA here is from genome assembly GCF_901001135.1 of Rhinatrema bivittatum. Classification (NCBI taxonomy): domain Eukaryota; kingdom Metazoa; phylum Chordata; class Amphibia; order Gymnophiona; family Rhinatrematidae; genus Rhinatrema; species Rhinatrema bivittatum. The sequence continues at coordinate 412,610,160 of NC_042616.1, read as the reverse complement.
TCTAAGAAAACTAAAAAGCCATGGCATAGGAGGCGATGTACTTTTGTGGATTGCAAACTGGTTAAAAGACAGGAAACAGAGAATAGGATTAAATGGTCTGTTTTCTCAGTGGAGGAAGGTAAATAGTGGAGTGCCTCAGGGATCTATACTGGGACCCGTGCTTTTTAATGTATTTATGAATGATCTGGAAAGGGGCACGACAAGTGAGGGGATCAAATTTGCAGATGATAAAAAATTATTCAGAGAAGTTAAATCACAGGCAGATAGAGAGAAATTGCAGGAGGACTGTATGAGACTGGAAGATTGGCGTCCAAATGGCAGATGAAATTTAATGTGGACAATTGCAATTTGATGTATATAGGGAAGAATAACCCTTGCTGTAGTTACACGATGTTATGTTTCATGTTAGGACTTACCAATCAGTAAAAAAGATCTAAGTGTCATAGTGGACAATACATTGAAATCATCAGCTCAGTGCGCTGTGGCAGTCCAACAAGCAAATAGAATGTTAGGAGTTATTAGGAAGGGAATGGTTAATAAAACGGAAAATGTCATAATGCCTCTGTATCGCTCCATAGTGAGTTCACACTTTGAATACTGTGTTCAATTATGGTCACTGCATCTCAAAAAAAGGTACAGAGAAAGGCAACCTAAATGATAATGGGGATGGAACAGCTCATTGATGAAGAAATGCTAAAGAGGTTCAAACTTTTCAGCTTGGAGAAGAGATGGCTTTTGGGGGGGTATAAAATGATGAGAGAATTAGAAGCGGTTAATGTAAATTGGTTGTTTATTCTTTCAGATAATACAAGGACTAGGGGCATACCATGAAGTTAAGAAGTAGCACATTTAAAACAAATCAAAGAGAAAAACATTTTTCACTCAACGCATAAATAAGCTCTGGAATTCATTGCCAGAGGATGTAGTTAAGGCAGTTAGCGTATCTGGGTTTAAAAAAGGTGTGGACAAGTTCCTGGAGGAAAAGTCCATAAACTGTTATTAGTCAAGTTGACTTAGGAAATAGCCACTGCTTATTACTGACATTAGTAGCATGGGATCTATTTGGTGGTCCATATTCAGACACAATCCGGATAGCTAAGTTAGCCGGATAAACTTATCTGACTAAATTTGGAGGCATATTCAATAATGCAGCCACACTATTCAGTATATCCGGCTATCTTAATTGGTTAGCTGGCTAACATTAGGACAACAATTTGATCTGACAAGACTTAGCTTCCTAAGTCATCTGATGAACTGCATGTCAGAGTTAGCTGGTTAACTTAGCTGGATAACTGATTTCCTTCCTGTTACGTTCCAGGAACATCCCTGACCTATCTGGACAAATTGTCACCGCCTAACTTAAAATCCAGCTAGAATTAAGCCAGATGTGCCAAATATTCATTTAAATGGCTAATTGAGATAACATAAGAACATGCCATACTGGGTCAGACCAAGGGTCCATCAAGCCCAGCATCCTGTTTCCAACAGTGGCCTATCCAGGCCATAAGAACCTGGCAAGTACCCAAAAAACTAAGTATATCCCATTTTACTGATGCTAGTAATAGCAGTGGTTATTTTCTAAGCCAACTTAATTAATAGCAGGTAATGGACTTCTCCAAGAACTTATCCAATCCTTTTTTAAACACAGCTATACTAAATGCACTAACCACGTCCTCTGGCAACAAATTCCAGAGTTTAATTGTGCATTGAGTGAAGAAGAACTTTCTCCGATTAGTTTTAAATGTGCCACATGCTAACTTCATGGAGTGCCCCCTAGTCTTTCTATTAACTGAAAGACTAAATAACCGATTCACATTTATCCATTCTAGACCTCTCATGATTTTAAAAACCTCTATCATATCTCCCCTCAGTCGTCTTTTTTCCAAGCTGAAAAGTCCTAACCTCTTTAGTCTTTCCTCATAGGGGAGCTGTTCCATCCCCTTTATCATTTTGGTTGCCCTTCTCTGTACCTTCTCCATCGCAATTATATCTTTTTTGAGATGCGGCGACCAGAATTGTACACAGTATTCAAGGTGGGGTCTCACCATGGAGCTATACAGAGGCATTATGACATTTTCTGTTTTATTCACCATTCCCTTCCTAATAATTCCCAACATTCTGTTTGCTTTTTTGACTTCCACAGCACACTGAACCGACGATTTCATTGTATTATCCACTATGATGCCTAGATCTCTTTCCTGGGTGGTAGAACCTATTATGGAACCTAACATCGTGTAACTATAGCATGGGTTATTTTTCCCTATATGCATCACCTTGCACTTATCCACATTAACCATCTAAATCCTTTTGAATATGGATCTCTTAATGTTTGGGTATTTGCCAGGTACTTGTCTCCTGGATTTGCCACTGTTGAAAACAGGATGCTGGGCTTGATGGACCCTCAGTCTGACCCAGTAAAGCAACTTATGATTTTATGTTTTTAATTCTTTTCTGGAACCTTGATTTGCTGCACTAATTTCATCTGCAGCGCCCTTGTGCCACCCCAACCCACCTCTGACGTCACCAGGGCGCTGGCACATCGCACACCGGAGGAGCGCAGCAAAGGGGCACGCCCCTTCGTGCACCCCCTTCGCAAGCCCTCCCAACTGTTAGGTTCTCTTTTTAGTCTCTAGTCAGGTAACCCCGTCAATTGTCTAGTCTATATTTTAATTCCTCTGTTTGAGCATTCCCGTTCGTCATTCGCTATGGAGATTTGCACAGTATCCGGTAAAGGTAAATATGGCAACCTTAGCCACTATCGCTGTAAGCCAAAACCTCTTTCTAGAAATTCTTTGATCACTATATTGCCATCTGTTAAAACAAATGCTTTAATGCTCTCAACTATTTCACTACTGGTATTATTCAATGTACAGTCTATTAGGAAAAAAGAACCTATTGTTCACGATCTGATCGCTATGCATAAACCCGATGGTGTTCTAATTTCTGAATCCTGGCTTTTTGACCCTGGCACTGTAACTACTAATAACCTATGTCCTTCTGATTACATTTCTTTTTCTGAACCCAGGCCAAACCGCCGAGGTGGAGGATTACTTGCTATTAATAAGGCTTCCCTGCATCCTTGTAAGAAAGCCTTGATTTCAAAAAGCCCTTATGAAATCCTAATAATCTCAGCTGTCACTGTTAACTGTTGCATTGTTTACTGTCCCCCTGGATTACTGAACTCCGATTTATCTCCATTGTTAGAAACCCTAGACACTCTGCCTATGGACTTATCACAGACCGTCATAGCTGGGCGACCTCAACTTTCACTAATTCTAATCCTTCTCCTCCCACTGTCTCCTCCTTTCTGGAGGCAATGGTTGGTCTGGGCTGGGAGCAGCTAATAGGTAAACCTACGCATAAACATGGTCATGCTCTTGATATTTTCTGTAATCCCCCAACTTGTGCACCTATCTTCTGTCAAGCTTACATTAGAGCCTGTGCCATGGTCAGATCACTTCTTAATTGCGATTTCAGGGAACATTAATTGTAGAACCTCAAATGTTACTCGAAGAGATAACATTTTTCTCAAAAGGATGAAGGTCCGTCTAGAATCCTTTACTAAAAAGCCTGTCTTCCTAACATGCCTGTCCCCTTCAGTGACAATATCAATCGCTCAGTCTTAGACTGGCTTGCCGCAATTGTTCATACATTAGACTCTATTGCTCAAAAAAAACCAACCCTGTTCTATGAGCTCTAAACCTAGTGCCTCTTGGTTTACTCCCCTACTAAAACCATTAAAAACTGAACTCCGACGTCATGAATGACGCTGGCAAAAGCTGCCTATACCCAAGCGCAAAAATGCCGTTTTTGCATGTTTAAGTAAATATAAAAAACAGATTAATTCTGCTAAAAAAAAAATCCTTCTATGCAAATAAAATTCAGGCTGCCAATGGTTAAATTTCTAACTACTCAAAAGCCAGACACCTTTGACCACATTGACAAAACATTCTGTAATAGGATTGCACAACACTTTTAAGGACAAAGTCACTAAAATCTCTGATGAATTCTCTCACTTGCCCATTCCCAAACTCAGCCTACTCTGTGCCACTAGCACTTGGTCCACCTTCGCTGATACTGAATCTGCAAGTATAGCTCGCATCTTATCCAAGGTGAAAGTCTCCTCTAGTCCTTTCGAACCCTTGTTCAGGTCATCTTCTAAAGGTTGCACATGACCACATCTCTCTCCCTCTAGCTCAGCTAGTCAGTCTCTCCCTTGATTCTGGCGTTTTTCCTGACTTGCTAAAGCAAAGTTCTATTTTCCCGATCTTAAAGAAAAAAACCTCAGACCTAACTGACATTAGCAATCTACGCCCCATTGCTTCTCTAACATCGTTAGCCAAGGAATTTGAATCAGTGGTTTTACACCAATTAACAGATTATGTCAACGAGAATGCTATTCTTCATCCGAATCAGCATGGTTTCAGAAAAGGTCACAGTACAGAAGCCTACTTCTATCCTCATTTGATACAATTTTACGATGGTTTGATTCTAACACTGATTGTATCCTAGTACTATTGCATATCTCTGCTGCTTTTGATACTTTGGACCACCACATTCTCTTAACAGGTTTACAATCCATCGGCATAACTGACACTTTTCTCAAATGGTTCACTTCCTTCCTGTCTAATCGCCCTCAGCAGTTAACATTGGCTCCTATAACTCTGATTGGTACACTATTCCCTCAAGTGTCCCCCAAGGTTCCTCTCTTTCAGCTATTCTGTTCAACAGTTACTTACTTCTGCTCTGCCATCTTTTAGCTGGCTTAGGCGTAAATTTCAAAATCTATGCAGATGACATTCAATTTTTCATCCCCTATAGTATTTCCTGGTCCAACACTCTGTCCATTGTCAGCCTCTGCATTAGGTCTATCAACACCTGGCTTTCTCAAAACCGTCTCAAACTTAATACATTCAAAACTGAAATCTTACATTTATCCACCATTCCCCAGTCCACGTGTCATCCACCATCCCATTTTATCCTCACTAGTCTTTCCATTCCTATTACCACCAAAACTTGTAATCTGGGAGTTATTTTAGATTCTGATCTATCAATGTCTCGCAATATCTTATCCATGGTAAAAAATAAAATAATAATAATTTTACAAGATTCATCTATTAAAATGCTTAAAGTCTCTGTTGTACCCCAATGATTTTTGTACAGTTCTACAGGCCCTGATCCTCACAGGACTGGATTATTGTCTCCCAGACTCTGTCTTACATCCTCTACAATTGGTACAAGCAGAAAACTCAGAGATCACATCACTCCTGTTCTGTGTTCTTTACACTGGCTTCCAGTCTCATTACGAATACAATATAAAATTCTTTCGATCATTTACCATCTCATACACAAGAAATCAGCTCTCTGGTTATGTTCTTCTCTTCGTTTGTATCAGCCCTTCAGATATCTATGCTCCATGAACAAAAGTCTTCCTGAGGTCCCCTCAGTCAGAATAGCCAGGCTTGACCTTACTAGATGACGTGCCTTCTCAGTTGCTGGCCCCATTCTCTGGAATTCCATTCCAGACTCCTTTGGGCTTCTAACAAATTTAAAGTAATTTAAGAAAAATCTAAAAACTTATCTATAATCCTTGGTCTATAAACAGTCAACAATGGACTGAGCTCCACCTAGTCCAACCCCCGCAAGATGCTTCTTTTACTGTCATTATGTTGATTGTTATGATATACCGTCTTGATTTGTTCTCATTTATTAATTTATGTGTGATTTTTATGTTTTTATTATGAATGTGCTCTTTGTAAACCGCTTTGATCTAACTCCATTGTACAATCTGTATATAAAAATTTTCAAATAAATAAATAAACTTTGTTGCCCTTAAGCATTTGTACAAGGAGGATTTAGGGGGGCATCAGGGAGGCAACACAAATGCATTGGCCCCCTAGGTGCCAGAGACCTTCGCTATGCTTCTGGCCTAGTTGTTAGAACAGTGGGATGCAAACCAGGGAAACCAAATCCCACTGCTGCTCCTTGTGACCTTGGGCAAGTCATGTCATCCTGCGTTGCCTCAAGTAGGAAAGTTAGACTGTGAATACTCTAAGGACAGAGAAGCACCTACAATACCTGCATATAATTCGCTTTTTTGAAATTATGGATTCATAAAGTGCTTTTGTTGGGCAGACTCTCCCACGCTTCTCCAATGACGAAATTTAATACATAATATGTGTCTTTTTGAGAAGTATGTCGACCAAGTGGACACCACAAAGAAGGCCAGAACCTTTCTTTAGATATGGGACCCTCATTGTTGCGCTTGGAGGTGGACGCTTGTTTTGGAGCAGTGTGGGGTGGCTCCCTGGTCTGACCCAGGAAGCACCTGCCACCAGGAGGCAGAGCACAGGAGAAGACAGAGGCTAGCTGGAGCCCTCGGGGACCCGGGCCACTTGGACTTAGGTGGGCCTTGCAGGGACTCCCAGAAAGGAAGATCAATGGTGTGCCCACCAGGATCAAGGGTGCGCAGTTAATGTCTAGACTGGAGGCCTGAGGGATCAAGGAAGGCCAGTACAGTGTCTGTGATGACAAGGCTAAGAGCAGGGCCAGAATCAAGGAGGCGTGGTCAGCAATAGCAGAAGTCAAGTTCCAAGGATCAGTCCGAGAGTAGTCAGTCAAAGCAGGGGTCAGGTTCCAGAGATCAGATGTGGTCAAGGAGACAGGCAGAGGTCAGTATCCGGGCAGCGATCAACTTGGTCAAGAAAAGGCAGAGGTCAGTGCCAGAGAGTCAATCCAAGTGGTACTACCTGGGGGAACACAGGAACAGGAGGACGCTGGAACAAGACTGGAACAGGCGATGAGACACGGAGGCAAACTAGCACACACACGGTGGCGACCCGATTGCCAAGACAAGGAAGTGCAGGCAGGCACTTCCTCTTGTACTGCGTTCAATCAGGGTGCGCCACAGAGCTTGGACCCACCCCTGGCCCTATGAGGGACCGGGCGGTCCACGCGCGCGTGCCTAGGGGCGTGGCCGACGCCATGGAGGATGCCGAGCCCCGCCGTGAGGCCTGGTGCGCTGAGGAAGGCCCAGCGACCGCCACCGCGGGACACCGAGGCCTGGAGGAGCTTGCAGCTGCTGCTGGAGAGGCCGACCTGGGACCTGCAGAGGAGTTGGAGAGGTGAGCAGGCCCATGCGTGGGCCGAACACGGACGGGGAGCGCAACACTCATAGGGCGCTAATATGCTTCTGAATTACTTTTCTGGGACTATTTCTTTGGAACCCTCTTGAGGACCCTTTCAGTAGCCTTCCAGGGTGAGGGGGTGTTACTGTGGGAAGTTGGGGATTTGGTACTGTTGGGGCACTGGTCAGAGTAACCCAGTGCTCCCGAGTTGTTTTTCTTTATTGCTTGTTTGTATTTTGAAAATCAATAAAACAGATTTAAACATCATTCGCTTTGAAGTGTCTGAAAAGTGGAATATAAATGAAAAAAAAAAAAGGTGATGTCTCAATAGGGCCGATAGTAGAACTAGACAGCAACCCCCAAATCTGTGGCACTCTAGGCAGCCACCTAGTCCACTTAGTGCTTCCACCAGCCCTGATCAAAATAGATCAATACAGTGTTTTCTGTCTGGAAAAAATGGTGCCAGTACTCACATGCAGGATGCTTGGTTTTTGTTTTGGTTTTTTTTTGAGGGACCACAGGGCAAATCAGGCAGGTGGAAGAAAAATGTGCCAGTACTCAGTACCAGCAAGTACCCATTGAAAAAAAGCCTTGATCAATGCAATAGTACATCAAATACTCCAGAAAACAATTTTATACCCCATTTTACTTTACACACTGTAGAATCCAAGATACATTCAGACTGACAAGACTGAAACCCTCCAATATGCTAAGCATAACAGTGCTTGTAATTTTTAAGCCAAAAATCCCAGAGAAAGCAACACCAAGAAACTTTTTAATATTCATTACCTTACCTTAACCTTCCGGTTATGAATGAAATTGTACTGATGATTCTCTATGCTTTATATTCTGGGAAAATTCAGTGAACTACTCAACTTTCAAAGTACACTTTAAATCCCTGTCAATGAGCTACACAGTAAAAAAAAAATATGATTGCTGATGCACTATGTTGCATTTCATCCGCGTACCCAATCAACATAGCCTAAGAGCATTGTATATGAGCAAATGAAGGATTCAGAGTATGACAGCATATGGGAATGACTGCAGGAAATTAAAACATATTTAGGCATCTTTAGTCAATTTCAAAGAACATCCTACAATAGACCCAGTTATTAAACTACTCGTCTGTGATCAAAGCTGTTGCACTTCCAGAGAAACTGCCAAGGCACTGGCATTTTTTCCACTTGATAGCTTTCCCTTCTAGAGAAACCAAATCTCCCTGCAATCTTGCTATTGCGGTAAAGTAAAGCCTATCTCTGACCTTCACAGATGAAAGGACCACAGCTGCTTTCTGAGCTCCTTTAATATAGGCTTTGAAGGACCATTACTAGAGGTTGAAAACTTCCCTGCAAGAACACAGCCATCAGAACTAAGCTAATGTTCCAACTCATGAGAGGCAAAAATCTGAACTCAGAACTGGAAAGAAGCAAACATTTGAAACCAGAAACAAAACGCCATTTTGTAGTTCTAACACTATAGAAAAAAAATAAGTATCTTGTCAATAGTAGAATGGGTATAGCATTTGTCAAATTAATTGACAGATAAGATATGTATGATGTCAGCCAATCAGTGCTCACTTCTGGTTTAGGCCATACCCATGCCCAATCCATAACCCCGCCCTTTCCCAGAGATGTTAATGGGAATAGACCCACCCCCAAACCATGCCCATGCCAAGCCACATCTCCTATGATGATATTGGAAATGCCCCAGCTGCTTTTAATGTCACACTTAATGGTCCCAGTCTGCTTTTTGTTGACATCACTGGAAGTCCAAATAAACCATGCCCCCAATCTTCCTCCTCAAACATGCCCCCTACAACATCATCAAAAATGGCCCTTGTCACTTTTGATGACATCACTGGAAGACTAAACGTCTGCTACAGGGGGTGCAAGAGTAAAGTCACACAGACACGGAGGTACCACTGGTCTGAGGAATGGGGGATACCCAAGGCGTATTCTTCCGTATAGATGATGCTGCAATGGTCCACAGAGCGGGGTACACGACAAGGGTTCTTCAGTACAGATGAGATGGTGGTGGTCCGCGGAGGTGGGTACACCGATGAGGTCCTCAGTAGAGATTGTAATGGTCCGTGGAATGGGGTGCATCGAAGAGGGTCCTCAGTAGAGACGGTAATGGTCCGCAGAGCGGGGTACACCGATGAAGTCCTCGGTAGAGATGGTAATGGTCCGCAGAACGCGGTACTCACAGCAGGAGTAGCGATGGTTCCAGGGAAGCCCTGGGGAACGGGGCAGGCAGTAGGTCCTGGGCGTAAGGCCCTCCGAGGAGCAGATAGCCTGAGACATGGAGAGGGCCCCCGAGAAGCAGGTACCCGGGACATCTCACGCCAAAGAAGCAGAAGCTGGAATGAAGGGTCCTCTGAGAGCAAGGCAGATTCAGCAATGAGGGAACTCATTGCCAAGTCATAGGTAGGCAGGACCAGCCAGCTTAAGTATCCTGGAGGAATGATGTCATCCGGAGGGGACGCCCCCGAGGTTCCCGCCATGACGTGCTTAAGACTGGCCCGAGCGTGCACGCACACGCCTAAGGGATTCCAAGGTTAAGATGGCGGTTGGCAGCATCCATGCCGATCCAGGAGGCCTGGGAGTGGTAGGCAGGCCGGCGATAGCTGGCGGAGGCCGCAAGTCTTCCCAATGGAGTCAAAGATGTGCAGAAAGAGGTAAGCAACAGCGTTCGCAGCCGTCTGCGACCGACGAGCGTAACATCCTTCTCCCTCTCTCTCTCTGACCAGGAGGCTTCAGTGAAAAATGTGCATGCCTATCAGGCATTCAGAGTGAAGTCTGAGTTAATCCATTGTAGTTCACAAAGAGAATGAGTAATAGCAGGGTGGGGGGCCTAGAAATTCAAACTGGCAGTTACAGCTTCCTCTACGGCTGCAGTTCTCTGCTTTGACTGAGCTCTCAGAGTTTCTCATTACAGCTGCCTCAGGTCCAGTGCCTGTGCAGTTATCTTCAATACCATGCCATTTGCAATGAGTGTCAACTGTTTATCATTCAATAAATGCATTGGTATTAAAATCTGAGTTCTCACTGACTTTGGAAGCTAAAAAAGGAAGAGATCTTTGAGGAAGAGGTTTAACTCTCTATATAGGCTCCCAACCTAAGACATCGGGAGCTGAGGACAGAATAGTATCGCTCCAGAGTGCGACCTCATCTTGAGTACTGTGTTCAGTTCTGGTCATCGCATCTCAAAAAAGATATCGCGGAATTAAAAAAGGTACAGAGAAGGGCAACCAAAATGATAAAGGGGATGGAAATGATTCCCCTATGAAGAAAGGCTAAAGAGGTTAGGACTCTTCAGCTTGGAGAAGAGATGGCTGAGGGGAGATATGATAGAGGTCTTTAAAATATTGAATGAATTGGAATGGGTACAAAGACTAGAGGATATGCAATGAAGTTAGTAGGTGATACATATAAGAAAAACAGGAGAAAATACTTTTTTTTAACTTAAGGCATAATTAGAATTTGTTAGTGGAGGATGCGGTATAAGCTGTTAGTATAGCTGGGTTTTTAAAAAGTTTGGACAAGTTCCTGGAAGAAAAAAATTAAGGTGGACTTGGGGAAATCCACTGCATGTCCCTGGGATACGCAGCATGGAATCTGAGGAATTTAGGAATCCTGCCAGGTACTTGTGACCTGGATTTGCCACTGCTGGAAACAGGATCCTGGGCTTGATGGATCTTTGGTCTGACCCAGCATGCCAAAACCTATGTTCTTAAGTAAAATGAATAAAACAAGCCTTGAGTTTATACATACAGACCGCTGTATTTATAGCCAGCCACACACAACTGTACATGTCGAGCTGTTAAAGAAAATGTATTATGACCCAGGTGGAATAGGAAGGTTTTGGTGGGATAAATCCTCTTTTTCAGGCTGCCAAAAAAAAAAAAAACATAATGAAAGAGTGACCAGGAAACACATAACCGACTGGTTCACGGACCAAGATGCTTAGTCTTTACCTAGGCCTTGCTGTTCCTCACCCTGGAATTCCAAGTCACTGCTACAGAGTGACATAGCAGGAAGTTCTCTCTCAATCCGTGCAAAGTGACAGTAAGAAATTCCCCCTTTCCCTTCCCCCCTCTCTCTGTTCAGGAGGCTTCAAGTGAAAATGCCCAGACACAATGAGCCTGCCTGTCAGACGATCAGAGTGAAGTTTGCGCCAGTCCATTGTAGCACACAAAAAGAATGATTAATAGCAAGGATAAACAGGCGAAGTGAATAAAACGCCATTCAGCTTTTAAATACAAAGCACTGGTGTTTACAGCCGCACATAACAACCATGCATGAGGAACTTTTAAAGAAAATTTATTATGACCCAGAGGCAGTAGGGTCTTTTGTTAAGAATAAATCCTTCCACTTGCTAAAAATGTAACGAAAGACTGAACAGAAAAAAAGTAACCAAATGGCATCCAGTCAAAATGCTTATTTTTTTTACGCAAACAGGCTAGGACATATTTTAAAAGAAACAAAATAATCTTAACAGGGGAGAAACTCTCTCTGGTTGCTATAGTGATTGAGAGCCATATAGAAAGCAAGCAACAGCCAGCAGTAAAGAGGGACCATAAACATTGCTTCTTTGTTGTGAACCTTGACACTGAATCAGGTAACCCATCGGTACAAATGCCACATGTGTCATTGAACAGTATGAAGGATGGTAGCAAACAAAACCTGACAGGAAGTCCTGTGGAAATACTGGACAGAATATTAAGGATGATACCTAAAAAGTGAAATATAGAGAGGGAGGCCATCATCTTTGGAAGTGGCCTGTATTTAAAATTTCAAGTCTTGTCTTATTCACTCTGGGGCAGATTTTCAAAGGGCGCGTAACCCTGAAAACCCGCTCCTGCGCACGCCGAGCCTATTTTGCATAGGCCCGGCAACGCGCGCAAGCCCCAGGACGCGCGTATGTTCCGGGGCTTGAAAAAAGGGGCGGGGAGTGGGCGGGGTGGGGCGGTCCGGGGGCGGGACCGAGGCCTCCGGCACAGCGACCATGCCGGGGGATTGCGCGCCGGCACACGACCGGTGCGCGCAACCTATGCCTGCCCGGAGGCAGACGTAAATAAAAAAATTAAGGTGGAGGGGGGGGATTTAGGTAGGGCTGGGGGGGGCGGGTTAGATAGGGGAAGGGAAGGGAAGGTGGGGTGGAAGGAACGGGGAAAACCATCGGGGCTCCCCTAGGGCTCGGCGCACGCAAGGTGCACAAGTGTGCACCCCCTTGCGCAAGCCGACCCTGGATTTTATAACATGCGTGCGGCTGCGTGCGCATGTTATAAAATCGGGCATAGATTTGTGCGCGCCGGGTTGCACGCACAAATCTACGCCCGCGCGTACCTACTAAAATCTGGCCCTTTCGTTTTTTGAATTTCTAGTCCCCCACCCTTCTAGTGATCATTCTTTTAGTGCAGTGAAAAATGCACATGGCTGTCAGGCGTTCAGAGTGAAGTTTGATCAGGTGCATTGTAGTACATGGGTTCTCAACCCTGTCCTCGGAACACACATAGCCAATCAGGTTTTCAGGATGTCCAAAATGAATATGCATGAGATAGATTTGCATACAATGGAGGTAGTGCATGCAAATCTCTCTCAAGCATATTCATTGTGGATATCCTGAGAACTTGCCTGACAACAGGCCAATTCAGTAAGAAGCATGAGAGAATGGGCGTGCCATGCTTAGCGCCACACTCCCGACGAGCGCCCTGCCACCTCTCCTGGGCACGCGATCCTGTAGTTAAATGAGGGGGTCAATCTAAAAGGAGGTGCTAGGGACGATTACGCGTCCTTAGCGCCTCCTTGGCCCAGGAGAGGTGGCTCTGTCAGCGGCTTCAGGAAACCGATGCTCAATTTTACAACCGTCAGTTTTCCGAACCGGCTGACAGCTATCAGTTAGGAAAATGGATGCTGTTAAAATTGAGCATCTGTTCTCCTAACCGGACCAGCTAGCAAACTTTTTAAATATATTTTTTAATTTTTTTTTTTACATTTTTGGTTCCTCCAGCTTAATATCGCAGTATTTTCTGCTTTTCTGTACACTTTTTTGGGCTGCTCATAAATTAATTTCTGAATGTAAAATTGCAGATTGACCGCACATTTTACTTTCAGTATCCCGGGTGGTTAACTAATAGCCTCACCAACATGCATTTGCATGTGATGAGCACTATTAGTTTCCAAGGAGGTTGGCCACACGTTTTTGACGTGCTAAATGCCTTACAGTATAAGGGGTAATAGACGCGAGTCAAAAACGTGCGGCCAACCGCGTGTTAAACAGTGTGCTCGGCCGAGCTCGCTGTACAGAATCGGCCTGTAGGTCTGCCCCAAGGACTAGGCTGAGCACCCCCGTTTAAGTGTACTGCAATGGATCTGCTCAAACTTCACTCTGAATACCTGACAGCCATGAGCATTTTTTCACTGAAGAAAGGGAAGGAGGAATTTCTCCTTGTCACTATGTACAGAGTGAGAGAGTTTCCTGCTATGTCACAGGTCACCCTGTACTAATAACTTGGAATTCTGGAGTCAGAAACTCCTGTTTCCGGCTGTGCCAATGCGCCAGTAACAGTTTGGATTTCTGGAAGGAAAAGGGGATTTTCTCCTTGTCATCGTGTACAGACTGAGAGATTCTTACTGTTTCTTGTCATTTTCAAAATGAAACAACAGAAAAAAAAAATCACAAAATTTCATGTTCTGTTGTTTTTAGTGTGCATTATTTCTGCAATTACTGTAGTGTATAATGTTTTCGAAATGAAAAAAAAAAATTGGGAAAACATTAATAATGAAAATCAACCCCCAAACAATACACACAATACAAAACTACATGTTTTGCCCTGCACCCCCCAATTTGGCAACTCTACCTCTCAGAGGTGCTCCCTCCAGAGCAGGGCTGGGACAAACTGGCTGGGCCATATGGGTGAAGCGTGCACTGCTGTTGCTTCTGCTGTATCCTCTTTTGTGGACAAATGGAGAACTTTGATTTTATAAATACTGTCAGCCTGGCAACTTTCATATGCACTAAATATTCTAAATAAAAAAAAAAAGAAGACAAGATCAAGACTTTGCAAAGCCTCTAAGAGTTGATCCTATCTACTTGAGAGAAAGACTGATCTTGTACATGTCCTCCAGACCACTAAGATCCTCACTTGCATCCTCTTCCATAGCAACTCCATTGACAAAAGAAATAAGAAATACTGATACCCTCAATTTCTCCCTCACAGGCGCGGCACGTGCCCTATGGAACTTCCCTCCACAAGAACTCAGGCAAATACATGCCTACTCCCATTTCAAGAAGCAAGTAAAAGCCTGGGTTTAATTCCCTCGCCCTAGCAAAGCTGCTGAACTGACTGTGGGGAAACTGCCTGGCATCACCTCCAATGCCTTGAAGGTGCTGCAGTGCTACAACCTCTTGTTTTGATAAATTGTTATTCTGCCAAGACCTATTCTGCTGTGCTGCTGTTAGAGCTTATTCCTTACTGTTGATTTATTTAAAGCTTAGTCCCCAGATGCCCCTTTATATTGTCAAATTGCTAATGACATGCTAATGCTGTTATTCTAATGTCTTGTAAGCTGCAAATGACCTTTGATTGCATGCTGCTATTCTAATACGATGTACCCTGCTTTTAATGAATTTCATATTCAACAAAGGTGGGTAAGAAATCCAAAGAATAATACCACTTGGATTTTTGAGTACAACCATAATGCATACAGCCTGAAGGTCCTGTAAAGACAAGTATCTGGTGCCATTAAACACCATGGGATACATTTTCAAAGCCTTGTGTGCTTTTTCTGTACCTTAAACAAGGATTAAGCTTTCTAAATCAACCCTATCCAGCTAAACAGATTTGTAGCCGGTTGAGGGTACACGCCTCCTTTCAGCTGCATAGTAGAACGGTGCTCAGCTGGAAATTTCAGAGGCGTGCTTGGAAACTAAAAGTTGAATTTTAAAAGCCAGGGCGGGCGCCAAAACTGGGAGCTACGTGAAAATGTCGGGCTGGCGTGCGCCGAGAGAATTTTAAAAGGTCTGGGCGAGGCATGGGCGGTTCCCGGATCTCTCAGTGAAACCAGTGCATCGAAACGTACGCACACAACAGCGCGCCGGAGTTCCCTGCTGCATGGACTTTACTTCTGCCATGCATGGCGTGTGTGACATGAAACGATAAAAATTACACAGCTCGGCGGAGGGTTTTAAGAGTCGGGCTTAACAGGAGAAAAAGGAGGGCTATTAAACTAGGGGAGTTTGGAAGTCCTGTCCCCTGCCTGAGCAAACATAGGAACAAACTGGTGAAACTGGCAGTGGCGTGGGCGCGTGTCCTTTCTAAAATCTGCCCACTTATGCATTAGAAGTGGGATTTGCGTGCCCACTTAAAATTGCGCACACACGTGCAGGCGCTCAGCCTGTTTTATAACATTCACGTATAGGCGCATGTATGTTAGAAAATAGCAGCATCGGAAATGCTCACACGTGCGCCCGTTTAAAAGTTACCATCCCTGCGCACATGCTTAATATTATGAGGTTTGCATGGGTAGGCTTGCGCGTGTGCTTTCAGCTGCATTACAAGCTAATATTCTTACACTGGGTACGCGGGTATCTTGTGTTTGAAAATCGGCTGCATTTGGGAGGGGTAAATGGTAGCCAGGTGGCATGCCAGTTATGTGCCCGACTGAAAATGCATCCCCTAAAAAATCTAGAATATAGATTATATCTCTGATTGTGGCATTTGACCAAGTCTTATTATATATAAAAATGTTGATTAAATTTCAAAAAGTGCAAACACAAAGTTATGCAAAAAGAATGATTTTTACTCTTCTCCCTTGTTAGAGAGAGGGTGTGCCCTAGCGGTTAGTGCAATGGATTGGAATTCAAATCCTGCTTCTGCCACTGCCACTCCTTGTGTCCTTGGGACTTTTATTTTCCATTGCCTCGGGCACTCAACTTGGGAATTGTACTTGCAGGCAATTTGTTGTAAGATGCCCTGCTGTAGAGAGCCATAATAGTGCTGGAAGAATGAAATGCCTAATGTAAGGCCCCTGTAACATTGTGATGGACTCTGGGTGTCACTATAGTTCATGCGCCTATCCATAGAGTTCTGGGTCTTGTCCTCAGGTCAGACCCACAGCAAAAAAGCAGCAATTTCTAACATGAGACCACCAGAAACTAGATAAGAACTGGACACAATTTTAGGGAAGGCAAATTACCTAGCAAAGTTCATTCCACCCCTTGCTGAAATTGTGTCACCTCCGCCAACCCTTTTAAAGAAACAGATATTCAATGGAAGGCACAGAAAAATGACACACGGGCACTGTCACATATTATGACATCAGAAAAGATGTCACTGTCTAGATTTAATAAAGTAAAATGTTACAATGTCATTTAAAGGTTGGGTGAGATACAATATTTTTGGTGCTGGAGGATTTTGTATCAAATATATTAGGAAGAAGGCTTTTAGCAATGAAGTCGGGATTCAACTAGTCAGTGAGAAAGTGCTGCTACAAATGCACCTTTCAGATACAGTAAGTACTCAGATAGTCCATTCTGACGTGCGTAAAAAGGAGCTACTCGCGTATTTCACATTTTACAAAAGTCCATAATATGTGTGATTTTCACTTTCGCACGCACATACACGTGTAAAAAAAAAAAAGGGAGGCCTAGGGGAGTTCCTGAATGGGGCCAGCAGTTACGCATGTTGACTTGGTATTTTAAAAGACATGCGCGTACATTTTCCAATCTCCTCGCCTATTTTTACACCTGCTAATTATCTGGCGCAGGTGATATTAAATGTGTTGGTTGTGTAGCACTGACCGGGTAGGTGGTCTGCGAAAATTGGAGGGAGTTCAGGCCGAAGAACCATGAGGGTCCCAATGACCCGGAGAAGGCCTGGGCTAAATGGTGAAACAGGTAATTTCACTGATGTGCCTGTGTTTTGAAAAAACACTGATTTATGTGTGTAAATCTCGACTGGTCCACACATACTGTTTTTTGAATTCTCCTGGTTACCTTTGTGAAAGTGTCTCGCCGTTCACTTCTCTGACCTCCTATTTCTGATTCTGTTGTTTGAAAAGCGTTCAATTCTCTGACACCCCCACCTCCCCACCCCCCGATTTTGATTTGGTCCCTCCCGATGCAGTTCTTCGAGACGCAGCCCATGTCAGGGGACCGTCAGCCTTCTCTCTTAACACAATAACGGTTTATTTATTTATTTATTTAAATTTCTATACCGATATTAGTGGGAACATCATATCGGTTTACATCAAAAAAAAAAAAAAAACCAAAAGGAAGGAAATTACATAAAACAGGGTGGTGGGGAAGGAGTAGTAGGAACTGAGAGAACGCAGGATAGGAAGTACATAGGAACAGGCTACTCGGGAGGAGTGCCACAACAGTTCAAAATAAACATAAAATTTGTGAAAACAAAGAGAACTTTATACAATGTTCATAGAGAGAAAGCAATGGGAATAGGTTCATGGAGAGAAAGCAAATGGGAATAGGTTTGTTTAAGGGTAAGAGGGGAAGTTATTCTTGATAGGCATATTGAGTAGCAGTTGGGAGGAATTAATCTTGGTAGGCGTGTGCGAATAGCCAGGTTTTTAGATTGGCTCTGAATTTGGAGCTGCAGGCCTCAAGCCTGAGGTTGGGAGGTAGAGAGTTCCAGAGGGTAGGTTCTGCAATAGAAAGGGCTCGTTCCCTTGTGGAGGTGAGGTGTGCTATTTTAAGTGAGGGTACATGGAGGGTTCCATTGTTGGAGGCTCTGGTGGATTTGTTAGATCGTAAGGGGCAGAAAGAGTCGACAAGCCAGTTTGAATTGTGTGTATGTATCGCTTTGTGGGTCAGGGTTAGGGTTTTGAATAGGATGCGAGAGGGGATAGGAAGCCAGTGCAGATTCTATAGTTCATTTAGTTCATTTATAGTTCAGATTCTATAGTTCATGTTTAGTAAAAACCCTGATAATAAAATATATTTTTTTTGTGGAACAGCATCAAATTGTGGACATTAAACTGTGATCTCTAATCTCGTCATTCGTTATTATCTTTGTAAATCCCAACTTACATGAATAAATTGTACTTTATTTTCTCATATAAGATATATGCACGTATATTTTTAAAATAGGTGGGTAAAGTATGCACATTCAGTGCATTGAAATACATGGTTTCAGAGCATTGCATGTTCATACCTGGGGACTTTTGAGTTCTGCTCACTCTGAGATTTCTCAAGATCAGCAGGGGGAGGAAGAGAGGTACAGCCACACAACACTCTTTCTCTCTTCCTCCCTCAAACCACGGGTCCCTGCAATCCTCATGCACAGGGCCGGTGCAAGGGTCTGTAGCGCCCTAGGCAGGCCAATGTTACACCGCTCCCCGTTCAACCCACCCTGAGTTGAAAGTGCCCCTCTTACAGGGGGCCGATGCAATATGCCGAGCGCACTTGACGCGGGTAAAATAGGCGCTAATCAAGCCCCTAATGCAATAGGGGAATTAGCGCCTATTTAACGCGCGTCTAACGCGGAGCGAATGAGATAGCGCTCATCCCATGCAAATGCATGTGAATGAGGCTATTAGGCATTCACGCCCAATGCAAAAAGATAAATGTGCGTCTCAGACGCACATTTATCGCTCAGATATTAATGCCTGCCTGGAGCAGCTGTAAATAGCTGAGCACATTGAAAAGAAGTACAGAAAAGCAGAAAAAACTGCTTTTCTAAACTTCTTTTTTAAAGTAAAAAAATTAAAAATAACTTGGCAGATCGATAAATAATTCAAAGCAAAAAAAAAGAACTGGAGAATACAAGATGGACCCTTGAAGGGAGGACGTGCTCTGCTGCTTACCATTTTCCTTTCCTTTCGATATGACGAAGAAGAATGGAAGACCCCAGGCTCTTCCTCCAGCCGTGCCCGGTGGGACCCTTAAGGGGCAGCAGACTATTGTCGCGTCCCTAGCTCAAGTGGGCTCAAGCTGCTCCCGGTAATTTGTCCTTGAATGGAGGGATTTAAATTGGCCCCCATTCCAGCACTGAAGCATCTTTGATTCTTTCATAACAGGCAGGTTATGAAAACCGACGCCGAGTTTACCGGCGTTGGTCTTCATAACTCGGCCGTCTGCCAGTAATGAAAATGGCCGCCGATAAACTCGGGGGGCCGTCTTCATTACTGGCAGACAGGCAGCTGCGACCCCCCCTAATTTAAATATTGCATGGCCCCCCCCCCTTTGTGGCATTATGCGCGCATTAAGTGAGCGGGCGCTGACTGTTCAGCACCCGCTTTCTACGCGCCTTTATTGCATCAGCCCCAGTGGTAGATATAGATAGAGCCGTGTTCTCTCTCCCTCCCCCCTTTCTGGTTTGTGCTCTGTGGCTGCTCTTATACTGCCTTCGGAGGTCCTCGCGTACACCGACAGTGCCTGCCTAGCCCCTTGCAGCCTCCTCTTCACCCCGGGTGTCTGTGCTGTTGCTGAAACTAGTCATCGCGCATGCCGTGACACGGGCCGGAGCTTAAGCAAGCGCAGCAAGAGAAACAGCGCGGCAAGGCAAAGTAAGAAATCGTGCCACCCGGAGATTTTATGGTCCTGCCCAGAGACTCTGTAATTTGTCTAAATTTCCAGAGTTTCTGGGCTAAATCTGGAGAGTTCCTAGGTATGTACTTGTATTTGCATATTGGCCTACATATGTGCTTATGTTCTGGAGTTAACAT
The DNA here is from genome assembly GCF_901001135.1 of Rhinatrema bivittatum. Classification (NCBI taxonomy): domain Eukaryota; kingdom Metazoa; phylum Chordata; class Amphibia; order Gymnophiona; family Rhinatrematidae; genus Rhinatrema; species Rhinatrema bivittatum. The sequence goes on along the minus strand of NC_042616.1, from coordinate 412,590,347 downwards.
ACATGTAGTTTATGTAATAGGCCCTCCAGTCTCCTTACTACTAATGGTCCTAGTTTACCTTCCTTACGGGCCGATTCAGTAAAGTCCACGGGAGAGCGGGCGAATGCGATTCTGTATTTAAATGTGCGCGTGATTTTGTATTTAAATGAGGCCCGGCGGTAAAAACAGGCAAAAGGAGGCGCTAGGGACACTAGCTTGTCCCTAGCGCCTCCTTTTGGACTGGAGCGGCGGCTGTCAGCGGGTTTGACAGCCAACGCTCAATTTTGCCGGCGTCGGTTCTCAAGCCCGCTGACAGCTACGGGCTCAGAAACCGGACACTGGCAAAATTGAGCGTCCAGTTTTCGACCCAACAGCCGCCGGCCGACTTCAAATTTTTTTTCTTTTTTTTTTTTACTTTTGGAAAGTTTCGGGACCTCCGACTTAATATCGCCATGATATTAAGTTAGAGGGTGCACAGAAAAGCAGTTTTTACTGCTTTTCTGTGCACTTTCCCGGTGCCCGAAGAAATTAGCGCCTACCTTTGGGTAGGCGCTAATTTCTGAAAGTAAAATGTGTGGCTTGGCTGCACATTTTACTTTCTGTATCGCGCGGGATTGGATGCGCATTTTCGGCCCCTTACTGAATAAGGGGTAAGGGAAAACATGCGTCCAGTGGAGCGCACTGTACTATATCGGCCTGTAAGTTAGATCAGCTTAGGATAGTGAGTAGGAGGAGGCACCATTCTGTACAGCCCTTCCCTTTCACGGTGCTGGAATGACCGTCCCCCTGGTAAGGATTTATAAGCAACTCTCTCCTGAGAGACTGTGGGCAGAGCTTTTAGATTTCTGAAAGTTAGACTTGGGGTATGATGGGAGCATTGCTTTTGTTCAGTTTTCAGGCCTACTGGGAAGAGCCAGGCAAACCCTGCCTAGGAAAACCTCAGCAAGGTCAGGAGGTGGGTCTTCCACTCCTCTGACTGACTGGGTGAGCTCTTCTCTGGGTTGTTTTTGTGGTAGGAAGCCTTGAGGGACTCCTGGGTGCTGCCTGGAGGTGAGGCACGGGAACCTTGTCCCTGGGTGGGTCCAGGATAAGAAAGACCTGTCCCTCTAAAACCTGTTAAGGGGAGCAGGGGAATGGTGGTCGCCCTAGTCAAGGATATTCTGGAGTTTTGGACTCTGGGGAAAGTATTTTTGAGTTAGAAGATCCAAGAGGAAGAGTTTGCTGCCCCCTTCCTACCTGAGGAGGAACAGTGGGAACTGCCTTTTCCTGAGAGGATTCCCTACCATAGCAGGATTTGAGGAAAGAGAGTTAAGAGATAAGGGGGACATCGACTAACTGTGAATAAATCACCCAGACATCCACCGCGGACCTCCACTTGGAGTCTTTGCCGCTGGGGAAAGAGAGGATTGTGATCTCTCTGTGCAGAGACTGTTTTTGTCCATTTTGCCAGTTTGGAAGGCTTTTTTGCCTGCCCACCCAGGAACTCCACTTAGCCAAGTCTGGAGGAAGGATACTGCCCTGGCCCTGGCTATAGAGACCCATGCACAGATAGAGGGAAAGATAGATACCGTAAGCAACCGGTGGACCTGTCGTGCTGGGGATTAAGTTTATTAGGCCATATTTCATCTGATTACCCATCTGTAAAGATTTTATTTTGGACACCCCATCAGTGACTCCACTGTGGTTATTGGCATTAACAGCAAACAGTGGGGAAATGCTTCTCTCCCCCAGGGAAAAAAAAGTATCACCTAAAGTCAACATTATCACTCGGCTTTGAAAGAATTATCTTCCCCCCCCCCCCCCCCCCCCAATGAAGGATTCAGGCCCTGGGATAAGAGACCTTGTATCAACTAGTTAGGAAGGGTTCCAGCCCTGAGGAGACATTAAAATACTTTTATGGCCCCATCAGAGTGTAGTCCAGGATGGGGGGTTACATTTATAATACGCATATACGTGATGCACGCATGTTATAAAATACATAGTAAAACTACATGAGGCCACATACACAAGTATATGCCACTGCACGCAGTTGTTAAAAAATTATCTTCTCTATGTACACATAATGCAAATCTTATCCCACTCCCCCCCCCCCCCCCCGTGACCATACGACTGCACCCCTGCATAAACATCTTGTTTTTCTGTCACTGCATCTGCTCTTTGCTGCCCCACAGAAGTCTGCGCCCTTGCTGACCTCCTAGGCTGCCTACTGGTTAAGCCAGTCCTGGATGGCTATTCGTACTGGCTTGCTCACTAACAACTTCCAAAGAATGAGGAAACACTGTTTGCTATTGAAACCCCCTTCCCAGGAGTGGCAAGGGGAGAAGAGTGGAGAAAAGAGTCCTGCTGCCACTGAAATGAACTGCAGCAGGCAGAGGGAATGAAGCATGAGCCAGCAGCCTGGGAAAATCAGAGCAAGACTGAAAAGGCTATCAGACCCCCTACTGAAATAATGATCAAACCTCTGTTGAAAGAGGTATGAGTCAGAGTTTCAGGTTAGGGGATTTGCATATGAAGTATAATGTCATACACAAATATTGTTAAAGTTCCAGATTGTAGAAATTTGACTAAAAGAGGGATTTGTGTTGGAAATGTATAGAAAGACAGCCTTAACAAACAAACAGATCCTCACCCTGAATGACAAGGAGGGAGGGATCAAAACCCTTGGGTACCTGGCTCTCAGAGCAGAGAGGAAAAAAAAAAAGTCCTAAAGAATGGGAAAGGTCTAACCTGCGCCTCGAACCATGTGCTATCAAGTTTAAAAGAAAATTAAAAACTTGGCAATTCAAATGTGCCTACCTGGAATAGCCCTACTTATAAAAATGTCTTCCCATGTGCATCCATGTATTTATACCACTATCCTGCTGTTAAGGATCTCTATGTTCATCTGTTGTTGCTGTGTTAACCTTTTATCCATACTGCACTACCGTTATCCCTTTCCCAGTTCCCACTCCCTGTTGTAATGTATTTTCTATTCTGCAGTTCAAATGTAAACCGGTGTGATGTCCCTACTAATACCGGTATATAAAAGATTCTAAACAAATAAATAAATAAATACATACATACTTTCTATAATCCTACGTGGGTTTTGGTCTTATGGCTGAGAAGATGGGTCTTTCCACGCTAGTAACTGATAATGGACTTGGCCGAGTTGGAGTCACTAAGAGCTATTATCATGGAGTAATGCTGATGCCATGAGCCCCGTTGAGCTATAAACTGAAAACAATGGAATCCCTTCCCACCTCAGACATTGGTTGTGCAGAGGCAGAGTGGGTCCTGAAGGAGAACATGGACCCCAGTATTTGATTGGGAGGTGCTGTTGGGTCACCCAGAAGGGAGTGGACTCCAATGGTGAACTGAGTGGTGGAGTTTGATGCCCCAGAGTGGCATGGATCCCTCAGTAGAGCAAAAGTGGAGCAGGACTGCTTGTAAGATATCTGTCCTTATCCAGTACAGTTTTTGTTGTCTCTTTCTCATTTGTACTCTTCCCCTTGGGCAGACAAACATACAAGTTCCTCCACTTAGTTCATACCCAACAGCCCTCCCTTACCAAGTCTAGTCTAGACACCTTAGATTCTCCCCTCCCCCCCCCCCCATTTTATAAACAGCTGTATCCACCAGCCCAGTTGCATTCATTCACATGGGTGAGACTTGGGGTATGATGGGAAGTAAAAAGAGGATCAAAAAGAATGCCAGAGGTTCTTTCTTTTCTATATGACGGTATTTGGTGGGGGCTAACACACCCAAGTATCTAAATGTGCTAGTTGATATCTTGTAGAAATATACATAGTTGTGCAGTCTTGTAGAGATGTATATACTCAAGTCAGGAAATAAAACTTGTACATACTTGTAAATACTGCCTGCCCTGTCTACAGTCCCATCTGTTTTTGGGGGTTTTCCTGGGGTGAAGGGAGGGAAATTCCACCTACAAACACCTTCTTCCCCCCCAGGTGGAGGCACCAGGCGCCAGACACACAAGGACGATGGATTCTGCATGAGGTGGGGGTCCGATCAGGTTGGTCCCGGACTCAGGTAATTGGGCACAGGGGCATTACACTATAAACCCTGTGATTCAATCACAGATAGGTAAAACGGAAGCTGCACGGAGGTGAGATGACTAGCCCAAGGCAAGTGGGGTGAGCAGATCTGCAGATGACACAACATTTTTTCAAAATTATTAAAACATGAGAAGTTGCAGGGGTCTCTTGCAAGAGTAGGAGACTGGGCATCTAAATGACAGATGAAATTTAATGTGGTCAAGTGCAAAGTTATGAACATAGGGAAAACTAATCCTAAATATAGATATACAATATATGGTTCTATATTAAGAATCACCGCCCATAAAAAGGATCTTGGAGTCACTGGGGACAATACATTGAAATCCTGAACTCAATGTGCAGCAGCAGTCAAAAAAGCAAATCTAATGTTAGGAATATTTTGAAATAGAATGGAGAATAAAACAGAGAATATTGTAATGTCTCTGTATCAATCTACAGTGCGACTGCACCTTGAGTATAGTGTGCAATTCTGGTCGTTCCATCTAAAAAAAGATATGATAGAACCAGAAAAGGTACAGAGAAGAACAGCAAAAAAAAAAAATAAAGGGGATGGAACAGCTCCCTTATGAAGAAATAGTATGCAGGTTAGAACTCCTCAGCTTGGAGAAGAGATGACTAAGCGGGAATATGATAGAGATTTATAAAATCACGAGTAGGTAGATAGGGGATGGTTACTTATTTACCTTTTCAAATAGTACTATGACTAAGGGACACATCAAGAGCCTGATATATACTCAAAAGTTATTTAGCCGGAAAAGTCATTTATCCAGTTAAGTAGATAGCTTGATAATTCAAGGGCCTGGAATGGTTAGATCGGGGTGGCACTACTTATCCAGCTAACTTAACTGGATAAATGTCAATACTGGAACTTATCCAGTTATGTTAACCAGATAAGTTACACCTGCCATAGAGCAGGTTTAACTTAGCTAGATAATACTTATCTGGCTAAGTAGTGATTTGTACACGGATATTCAGCAGCATAGCCGTTCTGCTGAATATCCCATACATAGACGGATATGTTTGAATATTGGGCCCCATGAAACTAACTGGTTGCAGATTTAAAGCAAATTTTAAAAAACAATGTTTTTTTAGTCAATGCACAATCAAGCTATGGAATTTGTTGACAAAGGATGTGATCTAGCATAGCTGAGTTTAAAAGGGGTTGGTCAAGTTCCTGGAGAAAAAGTCCATAAACCATTATTAATCAAGTAGACTTCAGAAAGCCGATACATATCACTGGGAATGAGGAGCAAGGATTGGATACGCTCTTTGGGATCTGGATTGGCGACTGTTGGCGACAGGATGCCGGGCTCGATGGACCTTTGGTCTGACCCAGCATGGCGCCTCTCATGTTCTTAGGTAAGATCACACACACAAGAGCCAGTAGAAAGCTTAGCAGTAGAAGCCAGGCATTCACTTCCAGACCTGTGCTCAGCCCCAGGGCTGGTGCTTTCCATTAGGCAAATTAGACAGTTGCCTAGGGTGCCAAAATTCCGGGGGCAGCAAAACCATGCCAGCGCAAGGCATAGACGGGCACTGTGCCAGATCTAATGCTGCTAAAGAAGGTAGAACTGTGCTGGAGCCACTGCTAGGAGGGAGCGCTGTGCTGGAGCCACTGCTAGGAGGGAGAGCTGTGCTGGAGCCACTGTTAGGAGGGAGCGCTGTGCTGGAGCTGCCACCAATAGGTAGATTGGAGAGGGGGTGCATGACCAAAGGTTCGCCTAGGGTGCCGAATACTCTTGCACCAGCCCTGAGCACATAAAATGACCCCTTCTGTTCATGAAGGTTTCCAAATATCTCTCCTGCTGGTTCTGCTTATTGCCAGGATCAGAAAGATAGTGAGGGTGGTGCCATTTCTCCCTTACCTCTCAGCCCCCACGTCTTTTTTTTTTTTTGCTTGTTGTATGTACCAAATTGAACCTGCATCCCTGGAAAAGAAAAGCCTACACTTCCAGATGCTTTTTACTCTATATTACTAGTATTTATCATTTATAAAGCACTTCTAGACATGTGCAGTGCTGTGCATCTATATGTGAGCATCTCTAAGGTATGCAAGTCAGCTGGAGGAACGAATAGAATTTGGGGGAGAGTACTTGCGACAGGAAGCAATAGCAAAATGTATAGACTGTTAAAATCTATGATCTATGGGTTGGCAATATTCTCCCCCTCTGCTTCCTTCCTACCCCATATGGTGACCTATAAACTGCCCTCATCTGTTCCTGGGTCTTTCAGTTAAAGGTTCAGGTTCAAGCAACTTATTGGCCTGACAGGTTGCACGTGTGCTGCCAAAGTAATACATTACGTGGTTTAAAAAAAAAAACTTAAAAGAAGAGAAAAATAGATAACAGTAATAAATAATAATAATAAAATAAAATTACAAAAAGGCAGAAAGGACAAAGAAAGAAAAAAAGTTCCCACTTATCCAGATAAGCCTTAAAAAGCAGCATTTATCTGGATAAGTTCTAATTTATCTGGCTAAGTAGCAGCTTTGCAGGAGTAGATTTCCGCATGCACACATACATGCTTATATGCAACTACTTAGCTGGATAAATCTTAAAAGTGCTACTTACTTGATTAACAGGTCGATACAGTAAAGTGTGCTCCGTTGGAGCGCACTGTCAGCCTGCTCTGGACGCGTGTTTTCCCTTACCCCTTATTCAGTACGGGGAGGAAAACACGCGGCCCACCCGCGGCACCTAATAGCGCCCTCAACATGCAAATGCATGTTGATGGCCCTATTAGGTATGCGCGCGTGATACAGTAAGTAAAATGTGCAGCCAAGCCGCACATTTTACTCTAAGAAATTAGCGCCGACCGGTCGGCGCTAATTTCTTCCGGCGCCAGGAAAGTGCACAGAAAAGCAGTAAAAACTGCTTTTCTGTGCACCCTCCGACTTAATATTATAGCGATATTAAGTCGGAGGTCCCCAAAAGTTAAAAAAAGTAAAAAAAAAAATAAATAAAATTTTGAATTCGGCCCGCGGCTGTCGGGCTGAAAACCGGACGCTCAATTTTGCCGGCGTCCGGTTTCCGAGCCCGTGGCTGTCAGCAGGCTCGAGAACCGACGCCGGCAAAATTGAGCGTCGGCTGTCAAACCCGCTGACAGCCGCTGCTCCAGGCCAAAAGGAGGCGCTAGGGACACGCTAGAGTCCCTAGCGCCTCCTTTTCCTCGTTTGCACCGCGTCAGCTCATTTAAATACTGGATCGCTCGCACCGGCGAAGGGCCGGTGCGTGCGCCGGGAGAGCGGGCGTTCGTCCGCTCTCCCGCGGTTTTACAGTATCGGGCTGTAAGTCAGATAGCTGGATAAGTCTTAAAATAGTGCTGCTTATCTGGATAAGTAGGCCCTTTTCAGACTTATCCAGCTATCTGACCTAGTGTCAGGCTGAAGTCTGCAGCACTTGCACAGATGATTTACTGTGTTACAATAAATGTTTATTAGAGATGCAAACAATAGAACAGTTCGTGACTTATGCACTGCAGATAACTTAAAGGTACGTAACAAGTAGAATAAAGCTTACTTTCAGTCCAAAAAGGCAGTCCAGGTCTTTGCACAATAGATTCCTTCCAAGAACAGCATGTACACAATTGTAGACAGACTTCACAACTTGACAGTACAAGTTCACATTAATATTATTATTATTTTATTTGTATACCGCAGTGGCGTAGCCAGAATTGATTTTTTGGGTGGGCACAAGGTTAACATGGGTAGGCTGTAGGCATGCAGGTCTGAGACCTATCAGTTGATTTCTTTTTTATAAATAATGCCATATACTGCACCCTAGAATGGCTTTCTAAGTAATTTGCAACAGCCATTATGCATCATGCATGAAACTTTAACACATTTTACCTCAATTATTTCAAGCACTTACCAGCATTAAAAATTCCTTATTAATCAGAATTTATTTTATATTTATTGCAGTTTATAAATGCACAAGTACAGAAAACAATCAGATCCAGTCATGTAATAAAACAAAAATTAATGTATTCCTTCATGAACCATCTTTGCAGAAAACCAGAAATCTTCATAAGTACAATAAAATATAATTAATCATCAGAACAGGTGCAGCGCAGAGCTAGGGCAATTCACATTACAACTAACATGAAAAAAAATTTCAAATTCTGGTGTTATCTCAGCAAAAAATAACCCTCCACTGCTATTTTGTGAAGTAACACAAACTCTTGCAAAGAAAGAGGCATCTAGAACCTTGCCATACAGTCACAGCACTGACTCTCAGGATTCAAATAACAGCAACCTTATGAAAAAGCAGCAATGCAAATACTATACCAGGCCCTCCTAGAACATTAATACATCGCCTACGCTATGGGAATAACAGAACAAGCTGGACTACTACTACAGAGAAACTATACACTAGCAGAAATACTGCATTTCAGTCACATACACAGGCAAAACAGAGACCGATCTTTACCTAATATAGAAATAAGAGACCACAAATTAGAAACAGAAACATGCAGATAAAACCAAAATAGAAAGCCTGAGAAACTAAAGTCTCTGAACAGTGGAATATTGAACAAAGAGCAAAATTCAAAAACATAAGAAATGCACATTCCCAAAGATGGCATATCTAACATCTCAAAATAATTTATTTTTTTTTACCTTTGTTGTCTGATCTTTGTATTTTTCTAATCAGTTGGTCCTGGTCTCTTTTTCCTATTTTTTCCCTTGGCACTCATTTCCTAATTCCTTTTCAGTGTCTTTCTTCTACTACTGTCTTCTTCCCTTCCACAAACACACATACACGCTTTCTCTCCCAGACTCCCTCACACACTCAAGCTCTCTCTCTCATGTGCTCTCCCCCCCACACACACAAGCTCACATTCTCTGCAGACACACATACAAGCTCTCATTTTCTCACCCCTCCCCAGGCTTATGCACACACAGACGCATATCCAGGCACTCATTCTCACCCACACACTCAAACCCAGACTCCCATTCTCATCCACAAACCGATGCTCCTATTCTCACCCACACATACACATCTTTAAGCTCCCATTCTCACCCCCATATACACACATTCAAGCACCCATTCTCACCCACACACACAAACCCAGACTCCCATTCTCACCCACACATACACATATTCAAGCTCCCATCCCTGAACATACCCAGATCAGTCCAGAAAAGTGGGTTGTGTATCCCTACCAGCAGGTGAAGTCAGAGAACAATTAGAACTTTGGGCACTGTTACATAACGAGAGTGCCACCTGCAGTCACTCAGTATTTCTCTGACTCCAGAGGGTGGTACAGATGCGCACCTGCAGTCTTTAGCTATATTTTTTATTTAGTTAGTTTGAATTTAATTTTTTGGTTTACGGTTGCTTCCTGAGGTGTTAGGCGCCTTCGTGGGCCATCCCTCAGTAGAAGCCGGGCGTCTGGGGAATTGGATATTCCTGTTAGGGTTTCGCCCGCCACAGTTCGGTGTCTGATGACCTGGGGCTCCTGGCTACTCACCACCATCTCTGCTACAGCTGCTCCCTTGTCTCCTGCAATAGCTTTTCTCTGTGTCTTGGTAAAGTTTAATTAAAAAAAAAAAAAGCTGTTTTCACTGCGACTGACTGACAGTCTTCAGTGCTGAGGTAAGGAGAGGTGCAGGAGGGACCGGGTCTTTTAAGGCCAGCCGGGGAAGCTGTCAGCAGTGTTCCCCTCAGCTCCTGGGGCTCCGGGTCATTTTCTGAGGGCAAGAGTGAGTTTTTCTCCGTGTGCCTCATTTACTTGCCGCTTCCCTGCTGGGGGCCTTGCGATTTCACGATAGATAGGCTCCTTTCCCGCAGCACGGCTGCGCGCGTTTTTTCTCCTCAGCCGGTAGTCTCTTAGCACGCAGCAAGAAAAGTATGTTTTTCTGGTCCTGCCTGACTGAAATTTTCTCCGTGTTGCAGCTCCGAGCGTTTCTTATTTTATTCGCGCCCTTTTCTATTTCACTTCAGACTATCAGCGCGCTGCTGTGGATGGGACTGAAAACAGAATCGCAGGCTTGCCGCGTGTGTGGGTCAAGCGGCCAGGCGTTAGATGCGGCCTCCTTATGCGCAGCGTGTTCCCTGGGGTTAGAGGGCTCTTCAGGGCTTCTTGCCTCCTCCCTCGAGGAGGGAACGTCTGTCTTGCCTTCGGCTTCATGGGAAGAGGATTCTCTACCTGTTCTAGCTCCAGGGAGGGAAGACCTCACCGGGGGAACTGATGATATCACCTAGCCAACTCTCCAGTGGGGGAGGGGGACCCAGAGGGGTTTTCCCCAGAATTTGTCCTCCTTATGCACCAGGCTTTCCTGGCAAGGAAACGCTCGGCGGCAAAGCGGCCCGGTCTCCTGGGGGCAGGTTCAGACCTGCCTGAGAAAAGAGGTCGGGGTATGGACCCTAGTCAGCACCTCTCTAATCAGGCTCACCCCGCAGGGGATTCTCCCCAGTGTAGGCGAGATCTGATCCCGGGGTCTGGGGCGACGCCGGCTTCTGGGGTAGTAGGTGTTGTGACCGTCACTGCTCGACGCCCTCACTCCGCCCTCTTTACCTCTGTGGCGACTCCCTCCAGGTCTGATGGACGGCTGGCTACCATGGCGTCTCCATGCCGTCTCCCTCCGGCGTCCCCGGACCGGCTCAACGCTGCAACTCTGCCATCTTGTCCTGATGCCTAGGGCACGTGCGCGTACGCATCCCGATTCTTGTACCAGAAAGGGCGCGAACCTCAGGGGCGTCCCCCTGAGATGACATCATCTGCTTCCAATATTTAAAGGTCTTTGAAAACGCTAGCAAATTGAGTTAGCAAGGACGGATATGGATAAGGATACGCAATGGGATTTGTTCCAAGCTGGGTAAGGGGATTGCATCGGCTACACCTCCCAAGCTACTCTGCCTCCTCGGACTTACCAGAAGTACCCGCTCCTCGGGGGCCTCGATCTTTTCTTTATTTTCAGATTACAGATAGGAACCAGTACTCGCTTCTCGAGGGCCCATGTTCCTGGACACTCTGAAGATTCTCTACTGCCTGGAAGCTATCACTGCTACAAACAATTGTGAGTTACCATCGCTCTCTCTTCTTGAGAGGCGTTGTTTACGCTTGAGGGGTTATTCAGAACAACTCATTTCCACCCTCCTACAGGTGAGACGTCCAGCCACCTCTATGGCCTATTTGAGAGTTTGGAAGCTTTTTGAGATGTGGTATCATAAGCGTTCCTGTGACCCTTTAGTGGTGCATGTTCCTCGGGAGCTTGACTTTCTGCAACAGGGCCTCTCTAAGGGCTTGGCATTCAATTCCCTTCGTGTACCAGTTGCAGTTCTAGGTGCCTTGCGGGGAAACTTTGACGGCTGTTCACTGGCAGTGCATCCGGATATTGCTTGGTTTCTTAAGGGGGTCAAACATTTGCGTCCTCCCATCCATTCGGTGTGTCCGGATTGGAGTTTGAATTTAGTCCTGTGAGTTCTATGTGTCACATGGCCATTGGCACCATCTTGTGCTCCTACCATGTGACAGGGGCTGACCAATGGCACCGGTAGCCCCTGTGACATAGTAGGTCAAAGGCTATCGGCACCATTTTGATCGAGGCAGGCCAGACAGCCCGACAGCACGGAGGGAGAAATCCCTCGCGGGACCCCACTGGACCACCAGGGATGTTAGTAAGTCTTGGGGAGGGATCGGAATGGTGGTGGTGGTGGTGGGGGGGGGGGTTGTATTACAATGAATTTTAATGCTTGGGGTGGTTTTTTATTTAAAAAAATAAAATGTGCCCCTCCCCCCGTACAAACCCGAAAAACTAATTTTCCTCGTAGTTCGGGGAAAATCAGTTTCGGGGTAAATGAACCACATCTCTACCACACATACACACACCCAGGCTCCCATTCTCACCCACACATACATACATTCAAGCTCCCATTCTCACACACACACACACACACACACACACACCCTCAGGCTTCCATTCTCACCCACACATACACACTCAAGCCCACGCACAGTTTCCGCTTCCTCCCCCTCCCAAGCAGGAAGATCAGTTGGCCTCTCCTGCTGCCACCGACCTCCTGCTATCTTTGGGCCATATGACCCACTGATCTTCCTGCTTGGGGAGGGGAGGGGGAGGAAACGGAAGCTGTGTGCAGCGCTTCTGCTCCCTCCCCCTCCCCCCAAAAAATAGGAAGATCAGTGGGCCCTACGGCCGCAGGATCGCTTCCCCGTGTATGCTGTGCAAATGCACGGAATGGCGCTCTGGCCCTGGGTCCTCCTTTTTGCCACGTGGAGATGGGATCCCGCAATGGCCTTGCAGGTCCGGTGCCCCACTTCCGGTTCCAGTTGGGTGGGCCTGGGTCCAAATTGGGTGGGCAGCTGCCCACCCAGGCCCACCCGTGGCTACGCCACAGGTATACTGTCAATCTGGTAAACAATCTTGGCGGTTCACAGAAAATCAAATTACAAATATGTAGCATAAAATAGACATCATACATAAACTAAACTATAATAAAATATTACTTATTGTACAGAATTAAAATAACATTCACTGTTACGATATTTACTGCTATCCTTTTTCTGTCTGCGGAAATGGAATGCCGAATAGCCATGTTTTTAAACCCAGAGCAGGGTAAGAGCTCATGGGCCTGCTCTGGGAAACTACTAGGGATGTGAATCGGGCTTCGGACAATTGAAAATATCGGACGATGTTTTCAAAATCGTCAGAAATTGGGGGCTCCCGATAAGAGAACCCCATGATTTTGTTCCTGGGGTTCTTTTATCGTTTTGGGGGAGGGCGGGAAAAACGGCACACCAAAACAATCCCTAAACCCACCCCGACCCTTTAAAATTGTTCCCTTAGCTTCCCCCACCCTCCTGAACCCCCCCAAAACCTTTTTCAAGTACCTGGTGGTCCAGTGAGGGTCCCGGGAGCCATCTCCCGCTCTCGGGCCGTCGGCTGCCACTAATCAAAATGGCGCCGATGGCCCTTTGCCCTTACCATGTGACAGGGTATCCGTGCCATTGGCCGGCCCCTGTCACATGGTAGGAGTACTGGATGGCCCGCGCCATTTTTAAAGATGGCACAGCTCAACACAGCAGCCTTGAACCCAGCAAACCGTCTGAACACTGGGAAATGTGCCCCCTTTCCCTGACGCTAAGCCAGATAAGTAACACTTGTAAGAATTATCTGGATACGTGTAAGTGGCGCACAACTGGTATATCTGCGCATTTTTACTTCTGACTTTACAAATCTACAAATGGAGATTTTACCTGCGTAATTTACACGCATTTACTTCCCATGAATCCAGTTTTACATGTGTAAGTCAGGAGCTTTTATGACATGCGTGCTGCAATGAAATTACCAGTGTTACCAATTAGTCTACCAGTTCTCCCACTCCATCTGCAGGTCACCGAAACCCTCTTAGCTCTTCAGCCTCAACCGCCCTCATTTTCCCCAGATACTCCACCTAGTCAGTGTTTCACTTTTAAGATGGTTGTGATCACTTCTTCCAGATAAAAAGAATAGGTATAATGTGTGTGAGTAAACTGCCAAATCTACCCTTACAAATCGCTTCTAAAATAGCAACTTACATGTGTTAATGTTGGCCCCCACCTGGACTGTCCCTATTTTACATGCATAGATTTAGTCAAGCACGTACACGAGTATATGCAATTTATACATGCATATGCTGAATTTCACAGGCACAGCTTTTGGAAAATTCAGCTTTTAGTGAGTATCTGAGGCAGCAGGTGATAAAGGGACTTGCTAAAGGTGAGAAGGCTTGCCAGTGAGGGAGGAGGTTTCTCTGCTTCTCAGGCCCTTACACTATAACCACTAGGCCACCCATTTTCTGTGCTGGAAAGAGCAGTAATGCTGTTCTAGGGCCCTGTGTAATATTTGCAGTGTTGCCTTTTTCTTGCTGTGTGAGTCCTGGGAGTCCGTGATGTTTTGGTGTAGCAGGTTTGCTGGGTAGGTTTTGAGTGACCCTTTTTGCAAGGTTTCTCTGTACTTCACAACGTGCCTGGTAATGAGAGGAGTGAGTCCGTGTCATTGCTGCTTAAGCGACAGAATGAACTTGAACATTTTTGAATGGTGAGCAATAAGGGGAAACTTCCTAGTTCAACCCAGCTAAAGAAGCCAGCCAATCATTTCAAAGACTATCTTCAGCCTAGGCATATGGATTTCTTTTAATTTATTAATGTTATGCATTTCTTGATTTTCTTTTTGCGGGATTTTTTATTTATTTTTTTGCAGTTTAAATCCCCAAAATCAGATGATATATTCAGACACTGTGACAAGATTTCTGAAACATATTTGTAATATATATATATGTGTGTGTGTGTGTGCTTTGGAAGGAAGGCTCAAGTCAGATTTCCTGTGTTCGAAGATTGTAGTAGTTTTAAACATGTTTCTACCTTGTTAATGTTGCCGGTATGAGCATGGCTGTAAATGCGTAAATGATCCAGTTTGTTCAGTGGATCTCCTTCTCCTGATGAAGTCCTTTTGAAGGTGAAACAAAAGACCTTTTGTCGAGAGAGGAGACGGCTATAATTTCAGCCTTCAGGGCATTGAAGAAGTTTCAGTAATCATTGTTCAGGAAGAGCTGTGTCTCGCAGTTGAGCAATCCTATGGAAGCGTTGTCAAGTTGACAATGAGATTTGCTAAGATAGTTCTAATTTTACATTGTCAAAAAAGACTTTTTTTGTTTTAGAATTCTGGTCTGTGATTTAATATATTTGTGACATTGTATGAAATCTTTTTCAAAATACTTTTTTACATTAATAAAAAATAATTTTCTGTAAAATAATAAAAATGTTTGCATATGAAATAAATTTTGAGTAATTTTTGTAGTAATTTATAGTAATTTGTTAAACAGGCTAGTTGCTTAAGGTAGCATGAGTGTTCATTCTTTGTTGATTTGAATACATATTTTCTGGGTACTTTATGGAATACTATTATTATTGCCTGATTTGTTTTTTTATAGATCAATAGATAGATATAGATATATTTCTACAAAACGAAGTTTAATATTTAAAAGTGTGGCACCCCCCTACCAGGTCTGGCTACTAGATGCCACTATCCTTATCCTTAACACCTTTTCATTAAAAGCCATCCGTATCCTTCAGTCCCTCCCACCTAGAGGCTCTGATTGGATGTCTCAGTGCTATTTAGCCCAGCCATTTTAAGACACCGTGGGTTCAGTTTGAGGGAGCAGTCAGAGACTAAGGATATTTTTTTTCCCACACTCTGGTGAGGCCTCCCAGCCTTTCCTTAAGGAGTTTTCTTTCAGAGGGGATACTTCATCATGCACTCCCTGCCAGAGGAGCCTTCTTACTTTTAAGTTACAGAAGAGATTGATTGTTGAGCCTGATACCGTGTAGGGGCAAAAAGGCTCTCACCAGGGAACCAAAGACCTGTGAGCCTGCTCTAAACCCTAGGTAGGCAAGCACCAGTGATGGATCCTGCTGCGGGAGCTAGCGAAGGCTAGAAGAGTTGTATTACTGAAAGGAACTGAGTTCACCCTGCTTCTCTGGGGAAAGTCATCCTCGCTGGCCCTACTCAAGGGACAGGGGCTGAAGACCAGTGACAGCATGAACCCCAGTTTAGGAAGAAGTATCCAGTTAAACTTTAAAAGTTAGATTTTAAAAGCCTTGTGTGTGCAAAAAAGGGCCACTTACGTGTATAAGTGGCCTGAGTGGGAGCTACTTGAATTTTAAATAGCCGGGAAGGGCGCATATACATTGAGGTACGGGTGCCCAGGAAAAGTAGGTGGAAAAGGGGCCGGGCATGGGTGATATTTTCCCAGCTGGCATGTATGTGTTACGTGCAGCACTTTGCTACAGTTCCCTGTTAGGTCCATTTGTCTGCTGAAGAAAGAGAGTGAGAGCGAGCACTGCTTTGGGAGGCTCAGTCTGGTACTCTATATATGGACCATTGTAAGGGGACACTTTCATTCAGGGTGAGTTTTCGGGAGGTGGGTTGGGGTTTGGGGGGGGGGGGGGTGTTGTTATAGACACATTCAGAGGTATCCATTGCAAAATTCATATCATTAAAGTTTTTTTGACCCTATAAGTGATGAAAATTCTAAAAAGAGGAGTTGATTTGTACCCTGCATTCTCTGCTAGCTGCATTGTACAAATCAACTCCTTTTCAACACTTATAAGGTCTAAAAAACTTTAATGATGTGAATTTTACAAGGGATACTTCTGAATGTGTCTGTAACCCCCCCCCCCCCCCCCCCCCCCCCCCCCCAACCCACCTCCCAAAAACTCACCCTGAATGAAAGTGCCCCCTTACGATGGTCCATATATAGATTACCAGACTGAGCCCTCTAAAGAGATAATCTCTCTCTTCCCCCAATTTTCAGCAGACTCCTGGGCCTACCAGGGAGCTGTAACATACAGCTGTAGACATATGCATGTAGGTTAAAAAAATAGCATGTATTTATGGGCACCCCCACAGCCCTTTTTATGTGTTTTGGACTTTGAATTAGTGGCGAGGGGTTTTTGCATCCCCCTTTCCTCACTGTGACTGTAATGCTGAGAATTTGTCCAATTCTCTGATTTTTTTCCACAAGAGAAATCAACTGAAGTAACATCTAAAAGGATAGAGGAACAGTTGAACCAATGAAAGAAAGACCAAGAGAAGGAGACCCCCACCCAGATCGCTGCTCATCAAGGGACCAGGACAGGCTGGGTGTCCAAGGGGAAGAAGGTGCCTAAAGGTAGGATTTTTGCAGTTAATTGGGACCCCTCTCACTAGGATTCCACGGGACGGCCGATGGGAGAGTAAGCGCATTTAAAATCAGCATGGGCTCTACCCAGAGGTCCCTAATAAGGACACCTACCTACCATGTAGAAATCCTGTATCAACAGTCAGATGTACACTCAATTTTGGACAATGGACTTTATTTAACTTTATGAATCAGTAAATTATTATTTTACGCCCAGTCCTTGTCCTCTCTAATTTTCCCAGCCTCTCACCTCATCACACAGTATATGCACACTACAACCTCTTTTCATCTTCTGGGCCATAAGCGAGAGCTCCCCCCCCCCCCCCCCCCCCCAGGATTGAAAGTAAACAGGGGGATAAGTCAGCTAGACGGAGCAGCCCCAAAGAAATAAATTAGATTGTGTGCCCTTGGGACTTAACAAAACCCCAAGTGAGGGTTACAAAAGTATGGGAGTAATTTTCAAAATGGTATATTTAGGTGCAAAGTCCACTGGTATTTTTACCTACAGGCTTTGCACCTGTTCTTAAAGGGAACTGGTGCAAAACCTTTGAACCTGGCATACTCTTAGGTATTTTTAGGCTGCACAATTTTCTTAAAGCCCTTGTACACTCATAAATGTACCCACTAATTGACTTTTGAAAATTCTCCTTCCTGTATCCAATTACATGTTCGGGCAAAATTGTTCTGGAAGGGGTGGTGGTGGGGTCATCATAATTATTGAGTTTTTTATTGATGGGAGAAGAGAAGGTGGCTTATGGGCCTGAAAGTTAATGGCAAAGAGATCAGGAGTTGGGGGGAGGGGGGGGGGCGTGCAAGGCTGAAGGTTCACCTAAGGTGCCTAATACTCTTGCACCGGTCCTGGTTGTAGTCTGTCAGCCAGACCTAGCTGCTAGTTTAATTTTATCATCACAGCCTAATCTAAATACCTACCAATAGTAGTATAGCTGTTGCATGAACACACAGCTGTTATGGTTGAGCAGTGTTTGGGTGGATCCTTGGGTACTATGGTAGATGACCACGCCCACGGGGAGGAGCCCTGTGAAGAGCCACAGTACTAGGCTAGACTCAGAACGCACAAACGATGTTAGTTCTTTATTATACAGCTTGAAGAGTAGCACCAGAAGTGGCAGTAGTGAGGCAGTCTGGTAGTTGCAGTCTCAGGGACCTCGGCAGAGGGAGCCCTTCTCACCCCGTTGGTATTGGAAGGTTCCCAAGCAGGTTTCCCAGCAAGGAAGTACTGTGGATGAGATAGACTGAGAGTTAGAATACTCACTAGGTGTTTGCTGTAAGTATGCGATTCCACCAGGTTATAGAAGAAGGTACAGGCACCGAGGCAGGGAGAGCAGGCCCTCGAGAAGCGAGTACCTGTTCCCTGTAAGGCACCTGAAATAAAGCGGAGGGCCCCTGAGGAGCGGGTATGCAGGTTAGCAGTTACCCCGTAGGGCAGAGAAAGAGCTTCCAGCGGCAGCACAGAAGCGGCAGAGTAGCATAGACAGAAACAGATTGAGTCCAGAGACAAGTCCAAATTAAGTCCTTGCTAACTCAACGAGCTAGCAAATTAGAAGAGGTTATATACTTGGATGGTGTGACGTCAGCAAGGGGGAACACCCTCGAGGTTCGCGCCAAGTTTGGAATAAAGTCATGGGTGACGTGCGCGCACCCTAGTAGGTACCTGGGAGGAGCATGGCGGGAGGCTACACCATAGCCGTTCCGGAGACGCCGGAATGGTCGGCTTGTAGATGTGGCGGTAGCCATCTTTCCTAGGTAAGCGGGAGGAGCCGTGAATAAGGTGAGGCAAACGGGGCGAAACTGTTTAGCACCAACAGACGCAACAACAGCTTTCTAGATCACCTGCAGGAAGGGAGAGAGAGAGAGAAAAAAAATTTGTATTAAATAAAAGAAGATCATACTTCATTATCATGGCCACCAAAGAAAAATCATAAAAGGCTATATCCATTGATTGTAACAACAATAGCAAAGAACATATTTCAACATATCAGTATGTTACATATACAATAGGCATTTCCATTATAAAGAAAGAAAAATACATCCTTTAAACAAATTGTTTCCAAAAATTCCACATTAATCTTCTGAATTATTTCTGCCCCATATATGGCTCATACATTCATCACATTCATCAACCATTCACATGTCACATACACCCCTATTCTGCACTATTCAATTACATACCATTACATGTAATCTCAAATAAACACCTGCTTTAGATTCCCTTCAGCACAGTGTACTACTTTTTTTTAAGCAGGGCTGAAATGTTATAGCTATCTCTCTTTCCAGTGAAACTTTTGACATAACAAATCTATTGTCTGTGCAATATCATTTGAAAGCTCTTCAAGAAACTTGTCATGACCTTACAGATATGTTAATCACAACCACAGAAGCAACTCCTCCCCAAATCTTACAAGGGATGGAATAAAGCAATAGTTTTTTGTAAGAGACAATGAAAGGTATAAATCTTAAATAAAATAATAGTTTATGAGGGTGTCGGTAGATGATTACAATTATAGTGCCGTTGAGGCTGATACTGCCTTGCGGGCGAGAGGCAGCGATTTAAAATAGAGGCACTTTGCTCTGATACCGTCTCTACTCATTTAGCTGTTTTGATTTGAAATAAATGATTACTTTTTGAGTAAATAATTGTTTGGGAGATTTACAATTTCCCTTTCCCTTCTTTTGGGTTTTTCTTATAGATATGTTGCCATATATTTATTTTTCTCATATGAAAAATCTTTGACATAAAACTCCACTGCATGTCCTTTGTTGGTAAAGATTTATTTGTCCATTTAATAAGTATACATTTCCTGGCTAACAGCAAGAACAAATCTATTATTCATTTGTGTTTACCGGAGATTGCATTTTCTACTTCCTTTAATCCCTCACACCATCCCATGGCACATCTTCTTTAAATAGTCGCTGCAGTTCTGCAAAAATATCTGTCCTAAAACTTTTAACATAGGGACCCGAGACAAGCAGTCCACTCCTATTGTAACACCCCCCCCCCCCAACCCTCTCTCCCTGTACAAAACACATAGACAACTATATGGCATTAAAATAAGGCCTCAGTTTATTAAAAACACAACCCGAGCTTTCAACTTATACATAATACCAAATGTTAATCCCCCCCACCCCCTCCTCCTTCATGCCCCTCTTCGCTTAGCACCTCGTCCCAATGGTAAGCCTACTTCAGCCCCCCTTCCACTTACCTCGCCACGGCACCAGCGAGGGTAAGCTTGCGGCCTGAGCATCGGCTCGGCACCCCCCTTGCTCTTTAGGCCTTCCCGTGTAGCAGCCCCAAGCTACACAAGCATTTCACCCCACCCCACCCCCCCCCCCTCCAATGTCCTTCACAAATCAAAACAATACATTACAACTTATGGCTTGGGTTTTCCACCACAAACAGAGGCAAACTGGTTTGCCTTTGTTCCCCCACTGCAGCCAACTACTATATTATTTGTTGCTTGAATCCTTCCTCCAGGGCATTATTAAATAAATCTATGCCAATATCCGAAAGATGAACCCCATCTCCCAGAAATAAATCCCCTAATATCTCCCAAGACCAATTGTGTCTTACCCAAAAACCACCCTGTTGAGCTAATCATTTGCCTATTTGACGATTCAATTTCTTAACACCGTTACGCCATAAGGGTTCATCACGATATTTAATCCGAATTATAACATCGGACCAACCTACTTTCATATCCGGCAGACTATTTATAATAGTTGCCAAATCTTTGCGCATAATTCTCACGAGTTCCCTACAAGTTAGCTTACCTATGTTGTTTCCTCCCAAGTGAATAATAATCAACTTTGGAACACCCCATATTTGAATTTTACCCTGAAGAAAAGCAAGCAACTCCCCCCGTCGCATTCCCCCTTTGCCGAACCAGCGCATAGTCCACTGGCTAGCGTTCAAATTCAAATTTTCGCCGTAAGGCCTCTTCACAGCCCTCCACTGTGCACGATGAACGAAAGAATGACTCACGACCCAGGCACATTCTCGATTAGGCACCACCACTTTCATGTCTGCAAAACAAAGAATTGCGTTAACCGAAATACACAGAATCCCTTCATTTCCATCTTACCGACAAATTACTTTCGCACGTATGTCCGAAAGGCCTCAGACTTTCAATGGCCTAGCGCCTGAATACGATACGCTGACCACCCCAACTCAGCCGCTGTCGTCGCTGCTCCAATCCTAAATGAATGCGGTGAGTACTTCCCCACGTCCCACCCTAAACTTTCAACAGCGCATTGTAACACACGAGAAAATTGGTAAATGGTTAAAGGTAAACCATCCTGGTGTACCAAGAACCGCTCCCCAATTTTGGGCCTTACCCTTACAAAAGCTTGAGCATTCCTTACAGGACACGCGAGCTCATTACATGCTCGTATCAAAGAAATCCAAGTTCCTTTTCCTTTTTGATCAGTCTTGGATTTCCTAATGCGCATCGTCACTCGATGCTCATAAACCCGCACGTCCTGAGCCAACAAACCTGACCTATCTCTGCACACTGTAGATCTGCCAACCAGTTCACAGATCCTAAAGGCTCCAAAAAATGCCAAAGAAAATGCTAATCTGAACAACAATATCTCGTATTCTGACCGACAAACTGCCGTCAAATGCTCAGCTAATTTTAACAAGTCAGTATAACATATCGGCTTACGTTTATCAGGCGGTGCCGCATACCCTTGGCTCCAACCTTCTAATATCTTCCTAACTAGGAAACTGCCAGTGGGATTTCGCCAACCCCCCAGTTTCTGAAAAAAACGCAAATCCCGCTAAATGACATCGGACCGATGTTAGTGAATAACCTGCCCCTTTTGCCCACAAAATAAACTGGACTACATCACCTTCCCGCACCTCCTCCCATTCCATCCCAACGATATCAAAAACTGAGACACCACTCCTCTGCCCGCCATGTAAGATTTCCATGTCGCTGGTGCCAGGGATTGCCAGATTAAGTTCCACTTTTCATCATGCCGAGTTGCCAAAGATATTCTGGGAAATTCTCTCCCTGTGAACTTGCCTGTGGTGCTTCTGCCCTGAAGATGTCCCACTTGAAACGAGAAAGAGCATCCGCAATCAGGTTCAAGTTCCCTGGAACATGTCTTGCTCGTATGGTTACATTCCATCTTAGGTATACTCAATGGGTGAAATGGAACCACTTTCTCTCTATATATATATAGCCACACAATTTGTAAGAGAAAAGCATACAATTTTATTATCTCAGATTTCAAAAATAATTTAGGAAATGTGTCCTAAAATATAAACCCACACACTCACTCATTCACACTTTAAAAACATTCCATCAAATACAAAATGGTAGTCAGCTGTATCACCCCAAAGGTCTATACAATGATATATATCATGTTGTAGTGCAATATTTTACACTTAACTTCCCTGTGGATATACCCACTTACAATCTATATGCGGCTTTCACCCATTTCTACTTTGTACTTCACTAAAACATGATTATATAATACTATACATCACTGTTGCCTATCCTCAATTTCTCTTTGTTCAGCTGACTTCCTTGTATAGATCTCTTCTCTTTAAGATGACCATTCTTCACATTGCTGTTAATAATTATTCACTGTGGTCTGGGGTATAGATTGTAAGTGCGAGGAAACACTACCCTGAGGAGCAGGGGAGTGTGGTACAGTCTCAGAGATAGGCAGGATGCTACCTCGAGGAACGGGGAGCAGAATGTAGTAACAGAAGTAGCAAGGCGCTGTCCTGAGGAGCGGGAAAGCACCACACAGTCTCAAGTTCAGAAGCGCTGACCCGAGGAATGGGGGGCGCGGCTTAGTCACAAGTGATGGCAGTGGCCCGCGGAGCGGGGTACACCAGCGCTGGGTCTCCACGAAGCAGAGCAGCACAGCAATGGTCCGCAGAGCGGGGTACACCGAAGTAGAGGCTCTAGAGTAGAGTAGTTCCTGGAGCAGCCCCGAGGAGTGGGGAAAGGTAGACAGCATCCAAGGCGCAGGGCCCTCTGAGGAGCGGTTAGCCAGAGACAGGAGCGGGGCCCCCGAGATGTGGGTACACGAGAGTGTCTCACGCCAAGGGAAGCAGGAACCAGGAACCGAAGTCCGTAGCGAGAACAGCAGGATTCAGCAAGGAGGGAACTCGTTGTCAAGTCGATTAGAGCCAGGCTCCGATGGTGCTTAAGAGTCCAGGGCTAGTGATGCCATCAAGGGGAGACGCCCCTGAGGTTCCCGCCCTGGCGTCCTTAAAGGAGGGCCATGGACTGCGCACGCATGCCTAGGAAGACCCGGGAGAGACATGACGGTCGGTGGCGTCCTCGCCGCCCTGGGGAGTCCCGAGACGGAGCTATGAGGGTTGGAGGCGGCTAGCCACAGCCTCGAGTCTTCCCAAAGGAGAGAGGGCAGCAAGGCACGAAGTAATAGCGGTCGCAGCTGTCTGTGACAGACGGTCATAACACCAATATTACTCCATCAGATGAAGTACAAGACCTAGGAATTCAGATAGACGAGAACTTCACTGAAAAAGCATTTAAGCAAATTAATTAAAACAGGATACTTCAAGTTGAGAATATTACATCAACTAAAACCTCTATCAATAATACAAGACTTCTGCACTGTATTACAAACACTTATATTTTCAAACTTAGACTACTGCAATTCACTTTTACTAGGCTTCCCCTCAAGTGTAATAAAACCACTACAGTTACTTCAAAATGCATCTGCAAGATTCTTATTGGGGACAAGGAAATTCGAACACATCACTTCCCCACTGAGTGGCTAATCCAGGTCACAAGTAAGAATAAGCAGCAGATTTCTGCAACTCTACCTTAATAATGGTTAATGGACTCTTTCTCCAGGAACGTGTCCAAACCTTTTTTAAATGCAGCTACACTAATAGCTTTCACCACATCCTCTACCAATGAATTCCAGAACTTGATTATGGGATAAATGCAATATTATGCACAAAAAAAACTTGCGTCCAAACTGGGTGCCTGTTTTTCCAATGTGCGCACATCCACCTCCCCTGTGCGCCTGATGCAATACTGAAATGAGCTGCCACACTAAAAAGGACGCACTGGGGATAAATTGTGCATCTCCAGTGCGTCCTTAGCAATGGGCGCCCAGGAGTCGTGTGCTGTGTGCGGGTTACGATAACAGACGCTCAAAACGAGTGTCTGTTTTATCCTGCGGCAGCTAATTTACTGACAATTACACGCATAATATACATGGCCTGGATCGTGTATATTATGGATGTATATTTGGGCTCCAAAATTTTATTTTTATGTCAAGATTTTTTATTTTTTGACAATACTGCTTTCTGTGGTATCTCCTACTTAGTATCGTGACGATAAAGCAATATTTTTGTTTTTTTACTTGAGCCCTTGATGTGCGACAAGATTTAATGCCAGCTCTGGGGGCTGGTGTTAAACTTTCCATGTTAAAACGTGCATGTTGGGTGCACATGATTTTTTGCATTGTGGGAATAGCTAATAGCCTCATCTACAAGGTATTTATATGTAATGAGTGCTATTAGCTACGTGCTTGTTTGGATGCGCTAATCCCATTACTGCATCAGGAGTTATTCTAGCGTGTCCAAAATGTTAGGCTGGGCAACCTATATTGCATTGGCCCCTATGTGTTTAGTAAAAAAAATATTTTCTCTTATTAGTTTTAAGTGTATCATCTAGTAATTTCATTGTGTGTCCCCTGGTCTTTGTACTTTTCAAATGAGTAAACCACTGATTAACATTTACATGTTCCATTGCACTCACTATTTTATAGACCTTTTTCAAGCTGAAGAGTCCTAATCTCTTTAGCCTTTCTTCATAGGGGTATTGTGCCCTTCTCTGTACCTTTTCTACTGCTATATCTTTTTTGAGTTGTGGTGACCAGAACTGAACACAATCCTCAAGATGAGGTCGCACCCTGGAGCAATACAGAGACATTATAATATTCTCTGTTTTATTCTCCATTCCTTTCCTAATTAATTCTTAGCATTCTATTTCCTTTCTTGGTTGCTGCTGCACAGTTTGCAGAAGATTTCAATGTATTATCAACGATGATGCCTAGATCCTTTTCCTGAATGGTGACTCCTAATGTGGAACCTTGCATTCGGATCGATACTGTAAAACCGCGGGAGAGCGGACGAACGCCCGCTCTCCCGGCGCACGCACCAGCCCTTGGCCGGTGCGAGGGATCCAGTATGCAAATGAGGTGACGCGGTGCAAACGAGGAAAAGGAGGCGCTAGGGACACTAGCGCGTCCCTAATGCCTCCTTTTGGCCTGGAGCGGCGGCTGTCAGCGGGTTTGACAGCCGACGCTCAATTTTGCCGGCGTCGGTTCTCGAGCCCGCTGACAGCCACGGGCTCGGAAACCGGACGCCGGCAAAATTGAGCGTCCGGTTTTCGGCCCGACAGCCGCGGGCCGAATTCAAATTTATTTTTTTTTTTACTTTTTTTTACTTTTGGGGACCTCCGACTTAATATCGCTATGATATTAAGTCGGAGGGTGCACAGAAAAGCAGTTTTTACTGCTTTTCTGTGCACTTTCCTGGCGCCGGAAGAAATTAGCGCTGACCTTTGGGTCGGCGCTAATTTCTTAGAGTAAAATGTGCGGCTTGGCTGCACATTTTACTTACTGGATCCCGCGCGCATACCTAATAGGGCCATCAACATGCATTTGCATGTTGAGGGCGCTATTAGGTGCCGCGGGTGGGCCGCGTGTTTTCCTCCCCTTACTGAATAAGGGGTAAGGGAAAACACGCGTCCAGAGCAGGCTGACAGTGCGCTCCGACGGAGCACACTTTACTGTATCGACCTGATTATTAGCTATAATTTGGGTTACTCTTCCTTAAGTGCATTACTTTGCACTTGTCCACATTAAATTTCATTCGCCACTTGCTTGCCCAGTCTCCCAGTCTTGCAAGGTCCTCTTGCAATTTCTCACAAGCCTCTTGTTATTTAATAACTTTAAATAATTTTGTGTCATCAGCAAATTTGATCACATCACTCGCTGTTCCCATTTCTATGTTGTTTAGAAATATATTAAAAAGAAGTGGTCTCAGAACAGATCCCTGGGGCACTCCACTATTCACCTTTCTCCATTGGGAAAATTTACCATTTAGCCCCACTCTCTGTTTTCTATTTTTTAATCGACTGACAATTCACAATAGGACACTGCTCCCATCCTATTACTTTTTAATTTCCGAAGAGGTCTCTCATGAAGAATTTTGTCAAATACTTTCTGGAAATTCAGATACAGTACACTATCGGGTAGATTTTAAATCGGGTGCGCGCGTAAAATCCGGCCTTTATGCGTGTGGCCGGGCCTTGTGCACGCCAAGCCAATTTTCCAAAAGGCCCGGCCACGCATGTAAATGCCGGTATGCGCACTAGTGCCGGCCTTCCTGCAAGGAGCGGGTCGGAGGGGGGGGGGGCAGGTGGCAGGCCGGGACAGCGCCATTGTTCGCTGTCCCGTAGCCTCGCCTGCTTGCGTGCGCAACTTACTTCAGCTCAAGAGCTGAAGTAAGTTGCAAAACAAGACGAAGAAAAGAATAAAGATAGGGTTTAGGGGGTGGGGAGGAGAGAGGAAGGGGAAGGGAGGTTAGGTAGGGGGGTAGGGAAGGAGTGGACTGGGAGGGAACTGGGGAAGGACGTAATGCGTCGCCATGCGAAAATTGCGGAAGTCTACCTCCCCTTGCACGCGCCACCTGCACAAACGTGTGCGCGGCCCACCGATTTTATAACATGCATGTGCCGGCGTTATGCATGTTATAAAATCAGCGTGTGCGTGGCGGGAAGCGCGTGCTTCTTTTAAAATCTACCCCTCCTTTATCCACATTTATTTATGCCCTCAAAAAAATGTAGCAAATTTGTGAGGCAAAACTTCCCTTGGCTAAATCAATGTTGGCTTTGTCCCATTAAACTATTCTTATCAATATGTTCAGCAATTTTGTTCTTTATGATAGTGTCTACCATTTTGCCCGGCACAGACGTCAGACTCACTGGTCTGTAATTTCCTGGATCTTATTCCCAGATACTTAATTTCTTGCACCTCTTCCAACTTTTCTGCAATTCAGGATCCATAGCTAATACTTCAGACCTTTCGTGACCTCGCCATAAATCAAAATTGGTATTGAGAAATCATAAAGTCCCGTGATATGTTCTACAAAAGATCCCTGAAATGCAAGTTTCTCCAATATCCAAAACAAATGTTTACAGCCCACTTTGTCAAAAGATTGTCTGCATCTATTCCAATTAACAGTGCCTGTTCATTAGATTTAGTAATCTGGCACAGAGCTGCCAACTCCTTCCTAAAATTACTTTTGGCCTATCTACCTACCACAAATCCCACCTGATCTGGATGCACTAGCTTTGGGAGTATTCTTTTCAGCCTCTTTGCCAATATTTCAGCTACTGATTGCTGCGGCCCCTTCAGGTATTGTAGCCTGAATCGTGCAGGGGTCACACTCCAGTCAGAGCCTGTCCTCGCACACTCTCTCTGAATGGAGGTGGGAGGCTGTACCTCCAGGGCCCCAAGACTTACAGGGGGAGGGTCTCGTTTTATATAAAGAATTCCTTCTCCTTTTCTGTCATCCTTGTCTTTCCTGAACAGATTATAGTCTGGTATGGCCATATTCCATTCATAGGACTCATTGACCCATGTCTCTGTAATAACAATAATATTTAGTCTACTTTTGCCATTAAGGGCTTGCAGATCTGAAATGTTATTGCTTAGACTGTAAGCAACTATTTCTCCTCACCTTTTCTACAATCCATGTTGCCTATGCTGTTGTTCAACAGTAGTCTAATGAGATCCTCACGTTTGTATTTTACTCCTTAATCTTCCTTTGTTTTATTTTTTTTCTTCCAGGATGACAACCCGAGTCAATAGGCTTCCATCCAAACACTTCTCATGCAACCTGGTGCAAAGCTGAACCTTATCTCCATGTAACTGTAGTTAGGATTTTATTTTGCTTACTACATATCCCGAATGCAACAATGTCAGCTCTTTCCGCTTTTAAAGCATCCACATTCTCTGTATGAACGACCCCCCTCCCACCCCCCTTCTTTAAAAGGACCCTAAACAATGTTAGTCATATCGAGCATAATGCAGCGGCACTGTGATGTCATCAAGCGTTGTCAAAATGACCATAAAATGTATCCAGGTCAGAGTCTGGCATATACTTAAGGATCTGTCAAGGGTTCTCTGACTTCTTTTATCATAATTAACAGCAGCAGCAATCATTGTCTAAGCTGCTATGCTGCCAAGATTGCTTTATGATCCTATTTGGATTAAAAAAAAAAAAGCTAGGTAAAACCAACTTATTATTATGTCTGACAGATTAAGTTATCCCGTAATGAGCTGTCTCGTACAGCATCCGTTGCTTGAGGCAACGGGGGATAACAGTATTATCAGCTTCCCGCCCTGGCTGTGCAGAGGGGCCAGGGGATGGTAAATCAGTCTGCAATCTCGGACTGCCAGCTCGAAAGCTTGCTGCCACAAACCACTGGCTCATCGGAAGGCCTGTCGCGGGCAGAGCTGGTCCGGAGTGTCTATCCTCTGAAGCCCGGCGAGCCATTCTGTTCTCTGGCCCGAGATTTGAGTTGTATCTTTGCTAGTCTCAGACGCAACATTGCAAGGGTGAAGGGTGAAGAAGAAAAGGGAGGAGGGGCGGGGGCTGGGGGACAGGCCTCATTCAAGGATTTACTGATAACTGAAACAACAGCAGCTTTTTAAATCTCTTGCACTCGGGAGAGAAGAGGAAAGAAGGAAGGAGGAGAGTGATTTACCTGCCATGGATGGGAGAGAGGTCAGTGCCTGCCTGCTTCTGCTAGTCTGGTCTGGGGCGTTGCTGCCCTCCTCGGTGGAGGCTGCACCTCCCTCCAATGTGGAGGATCTGCCATTGCCAGGGGAGTCCTTAGCTGAAACCCCGCTCCCCGAGAAGAAGATAGAAGGCCCTCTGATAAACTCTGATGTCCTTACTATAAGGAAGAAGCCATCAGCTAGCCTGAGGCCCTACAGCTTGTCCCTCTTACAAGATGACTATCACTATTCCCCAAAGCCCAAGCACCTGCGTGCTGCCAGGCTGCTGAGGCTCCTGGGACCCTCGTTTGATCCCTTTTGGATGTCCGTAGAGAACCCACAGAACCGCAGTGCTGATGTTGCAGATTTGGTGACCTTGAGCCAGGATCTGGCAGATGGAGCAACACGGTATCAGAGAAAGCTGCTGCGAGAAGCCCAGGAGCTGAACCTGCACACCCTTCTGCCCCGTGGAGAATCCAGCAACACAACGGAGGCCATCAGTGCCCGACTGCATCAGTGGCTGGTGGACAGCGCCACCTGCAAACTGACGTCTTCCTGGGTGGACCTCGGGCCTGTCTTCTGGCCCCGCTGGGTCCGCCACACTGACTGCAACACCTCCTACACCAGTTGCTCCTGGCCACCAGGCATGGTGTGCCGGCAAGCACAGCTCACCCACATTAAACTCTTAGCCTGGCACTGTTGGATGGGCAAAGACCCTTTGAGCACAGGCAGACTGATGAATCAGTGCACCTGGAGACAGATCCCCTATCCTGTAGTGGTGGCGTGCAAGTGTTCATGCCGCAATGGTGGCGAGGACTCCAACCGGAGGGAATGTACAGCCAACCTGCGCCCTACCTGCTCATGACAAGATTGTTCTAGAGGCAGCTTTGATTCCATCCTTGCAAATCCAACGCCTCAATCTGTGCTGAGTCAGATATCCTAAAGGTGTACTCTTTTCCTATTTTGTGCCTATGGGAAAAATGCTTAGTACATTTGGCCCAGAAAGAGAGAGGATATGCATGAGAAGAGCTGTGAGGGGGAGAGGGCTTATTAAAGGACATTGAGCACTTAAATTATAAGGAGATCTTTGCTACTGCCATGATGAATTAAATTATCCAAAAACAGTCTGGCATAGCACCCAAAAAAAACCCAATCATTTCTGCAGTGTTTGTTAAATGGTAAGTTCCTTTAATTGTTTCAGTGACTGCATGCTGCAGTGTTATTGCCCGTTTGTTCCTGTGTTATTATATGCACTCTGTGGCTCCACTGGCTTTTCATTTTCTGGAGGATTAGCAACTAACTGGCTTGGTTTTTGTCAGATCCAGCCTTGGTTTTGATGACTCGGTTGAGAAGCCCTGGCCTAGCCCTGCTACGCTGCTTCTGTGCACCAAGTGGGTGCTCTCTATAAAGCAGGGCTGGCCAAGCTGGAAACACAATGCTTCTAAAGTATGTCATTTTTGAGTCATCATTCACCTGGCACAGGTGGGTGAATGCCGGTACACAAACAATGTGCAAGCATTTCAAACAGAAGCTAGTTAGTAATTTGGTGAGTTTTTATTTTATGTTAATAATTGTTGTTTTTTCATTTGAGTATTTTTATTTGTTATGTAATCTTACTTTATTTTAAGTATTTATAAGATTGAGGTTTCCTTTATGATTGGTTTAAATTTTATTGTATTTTGTTTTATTAAGATAAATTGTATTTTATGGTTTTTATTTTATTTAAAGATACACTGTAAACCAGTGTGAAGGTATTTACCAACATCGGTATAGAAAATTAAGAAAATAAATAAATCAATCTTTTGAGTTTGGTTCATATACTACTGCTTGTAGGTTTATTTTGGTCGCTTTTCATTATTCAGTATTTGTTGGATTTTCACATACTTTCTTCTGTGCCGCTAAAACCCTGTTGGCATTAATTGCAAGATGCATTGTGGCAGCAGTAGCTGGCAATGTTCTGTGTTTGCATATTTCTTGCATTTCATCTATTCAGTGCCAATAAAAAAGATTTAAAAAAAAAAAAACCCAAAAGATCTGGTTCATTCTCCCAGGCATGCACGAATTAATTAGTTGAATAAGTGTAGTTGGCCTTCAGCTGGTGTGGGTTTATTCTCCAAGGTCAGCCTATGTCTTGGGTGCGTTATGAAGCACAAGGTGGAGCCACCTGATATCATTTTCCCTAGGGGAGAGCCCAAAAAAAAAAAAAGTGTCTCATTCCCTTGGCAAAATCTTTGGAAATCAGATCCACCAAATAGAAATGCGTATTGCTTTCAATTTAAGCGCCGCTTTCTGCCTGTGATCTGTTTCATATTGTATCTGATCCACTGAAAGAACAGGAGACAGCACAGGAATTTATTTAAAAAAAAAAGAAAAAGAAAAAGAAAATTGGCTCTTTTTGAACAAGGCCAGTGCTTCCATTAGGTAAGCGAGGCCAAAGAAGGGAGTGCTGTGCTGGAGCTGCTGGCAGTAGGTAAGCTGGAGGTGGGAAATGCATGAGCAGAGGTTCACCTAGGGCGCCAAACACTCTTGCACTGGACCTGTTCCTGGGGATGCCCTTGATCCCTCTTTCTATTTTTTTTTCAAGACAAAAGGAAGGTGAGTGACTCCAGGGCTGGATTTACAATTTAGGCACCCATAGGTAATGGGGGAAGTCCCCCAGAAGTCCTAAAAGGGGGCTAGACCCTCCCCCCCCCCCCTGAAATAATAGAGGGTGTGGGAAGGGAGGCCCCTTTCCCTCCTCAGAAATGATCAGGGAGGGAGTATTCCACTTTCTCTCCAAAAATCAGCACGTGCGGCAGGGCCCCACTCAGGTGAGGTGAGAGCTGGTAACAGGCCTGTTAAGGCCTGGGGTGAGCTTTTATACCAGCTCTTTCAATTGTTCAACAGGACAAAAAAGGACATTATTTTTCTTGCATTTCAAAATTAGTTGCTATTATTATTATAAGTTTTGATCTCCAATTCTTTAGGGCTGTAGGCCACCATCTGGTCAGCCCATAACTGGTTCCAGTGCTAGAAGAGACAGGCCTTACGCGCCCTCCAAGATATCAACAGCTTCACATTTCTGGTTTACATCTGGGGCAGAGTCTGTCCTTGAGACATGTCGTAACAGATTTCTGCTCGTGGGTTTCAGAAACAGTTCTGGAATTCCGCTCGCTTGGCTGGAGTCTTGGATGCATGCAAGGAACTCTCAAGTGCTGAATGCCCTGGAGACTCAAGTTGAATGCAGAAAGCAAGGGTTGGAGATTTGGACAGCATTGGGCATATTAGGGCATTTTGCACTGAAAGTTTGCTTGTAATTCCATGGGATCAAACCTGATGGTGGGAGAACAAGAAAGTATGCAGGAATTGCCTTTGTCCAAGGTTGCTTTCTTTCATTCCTTCCTTCTGACCTGAGAAGAGACGGGGGATGCATCATGTTCCCTCTCTTGCTATATTCCCACCTCTCCAAGGACTCTTTGAAAACTCGAACCTTAGTTCTTCTTGCTCCTGGCCTTTTTACTTTAGCTAGTTTGAGGTAATCCACAAGCTCTTACTTGTCTTGATTAGACTGTAAGTTCCATGCAGCAGGGACTGTCTATTACATACGAATGTACAGCGCTGCGCACACCTCGTAGCACTCCATAAATTATATTAATAGTAAAGTCCTGGAAGGGAAAGCTGAAATCTCCAAGTGTAGAGACATGAAGTTAGTCTTTATTTTTTAAAGGAGAACCGCAATCAGGGATGTGTTTGTCATTTGTTTTGTTTGTGTTAAATTTTTTAGCGCACAGCATTTTAGCATGCACTAGAATACCCACTAAAAAAATTAACGTGTACTAAAACAACATACGCTAAAGGGGTTTAGTGTGTCCTAAACCACGTTATTGTATACTTAAAAGGCTTTAGCATGCACTAGAGCGAAATGACTAAATAAAACAAAAAAGCCCCCTTAATAACAAAGGGCCTGATTTTCCAAATCATTTGCACACTTAAAAATTGTTTTTACACGTGTAAGTGCACTTTACCTATGTAAGTGGGCTTTTGAAAATTGCTACAACGGTAGGTACATTTGCATGTGTAACTCCTTATGAAAATAATCCCCAAAATGAGATTGATATAAATGAAAATTCTTTCTCTGCAGTGCTCTCAGTGTCTTCTACACTTAGTATTTAGTGCATGTAAGCTGAAAATATTATGTTTGCTTTTTTTTTTTTTTGGTTCCTTGTGGTGATGGGGGGTGAAAAGGGGCAGGTGCAACTGGCCCTTCCCTTTCCTTCTCGCCTCTTAGTCTCCCTGAAGTCTCCTTTGCTACCTTGGGCTGTCTACTCTCGCTGCTGTTCCTTTGCCATGCCACTCTTGCTATTCCAAGTCAGAAGACCTGGAGGAGCATCCAAGAGATGGGAGAGAGCAAAGAAACACAGGAGTGTCCAGGAAGAGCCAGGATACTTTGATTGAAGATTTCCCAGACATGCTGTCTCTTGCCACTCTCTCCTAGAGACTTGTTTTCAGTTTTTTTTTTTATTTTATATTCCTGGGAATTTATCAGTGTTTATTATAACGAACAATAACGAGAGAAATATCAGTAGGGGAAAAAAAAGTCATTTTTTCCACTGATTTTTTTCTCCCTTTTTGTTTCATGATGATAAAGCACTGATAAATTCCCAGAGGAAATAAAATAAAACCCGAAAATGATGGGTCCTTACCCATTTTTGCATCGCTGTAGGAGTCACACGCACTCCCCTGCGTCACTGCACCCAGGCTCTCTTTTCGCCCTCCGGCTGCTAGCACGTGCACACCAGCACTGCTTTTCCTCCACCACGGCTGATCATTGCCGGCACACAAACAAGGGGTGGGGGGAGGTAGGCCGAGCACTGGAGCCCTCCCTCCTTCACCGTGCACTTAGTTCTGTGTTATCTGCTGCCGGAGCTTGCGTGAAGGCCTGGCGGGGAGATATAACCCAAACAAAATCTAAAATAAGCCAGGATGTGCACCAGAGGCAGGTCCCTGCAGCAGGAGGGCAGGCATCCGATCGCGCTGCCCACTGCAGTCCCCCCCCCCCTCCCACTGCTTTGGAGGTCACAGAGAACTGGCGCGCGGGGGGGAGGGGGCGCTCGCTGGGCCCCCCCTCCCCCATTCTGGTTTTATGTCCGAGCCCGGCCTTCCCCCCGCCCCAGCGAGCAGCGCAGCCGAGCAGCAGGGCCTCTCCTGTGCCCAGAGAGTCGCTCTGCTAAGTTAGAGGCGCGGTGCATGAGAGCTGCCCCTCCCTCCACGAAACTCAGCCACGCAGCAGCCAGGGGAGAGAGAGAGAGAAAGAAAACCAGAAGGATGAGGGTTGAAGAAAATGGGAACAGACCAGGGTGAGAAGAAAGATGGAGGGGAAAAAAAAAAAGAGAGAGAAAAGGTGAGGGAGGGAGTAAAGGGGCAGAAGGACAAGAGAGAGGCAAGAAGGAAGAGGAAGGTTAAAGGGTGAGGCCCATGGGGCTGGAGAGGAGAAAGGGTAGAGGGACGATAGGGATGAAAAGGAAAGAGAAGCTGAGAGAGGCAAGAAGAGCAAGAGCAAAGTTTGAGGATGAGAGAGAGGGGACAGGCTACAGGTAGGGACCAAAGGCTGAGAGAGGTGGTGGGGGGAATGGTGCAGAAGGGGAAACGAGAGGAAGAGACTGGAGAACACCAAGGAAAAAGTGCTGGATAATTCCTTTATTTTTTTTCAACTTTATCTCCTCCCCTTTCTGTAGTCACCTTAAGGAGGAAGAAGACATAGCAGCCATGGAGTAAAGAGTCCATGAGGTGTAGAGGTTGGGGAAGACCATTTTACAAGCTGAATGGCAGAATCTCATAGGCAGGAGGAGCTTGGGAAGGGAGTGGGATGGGGGTCTGAATCTTGGATAGAGTGGGGTGCATTGGTTGTCTCTGTCTTTTATTTCCAGCAGGGTACCCTATGGGTCACACATAGGGCGTGCAGAGCAGCTCCTCACATATGAGACAAGGATTGTCATTTTGAGGGGGCGAGGGAGGAGATGCTCTCTTCCCCATTTATCACAGGGCAGGAAGTAGCATCCTCTCTACTTTTACACAGAAAGCTGGCCCAACAGGAACATGCCAACTGGCAAAGCATCAGCTTTTCTTCCTGATGCACTCGCCCATCTTTCATAAACATTTATACACCCACAATCTTTTTTTTTTTTTTTTCGGCAACAAATGAACAGCTCTTAACAATGTTCAGCACAATTTCAACACAGCACATGAACCTGCCTCCCTGCAACGCCCCCAAAGATCAGGAACGCCCTCAAAGATCAGGAAGAAAATCTTCATTTGTATATATATATATACTAGCGGTGGCCCGGCCACGCCTTGCAGTGGCAGAGTCAGGTTCTTTTCCCCCCCTCCCCCTTCCCCTTGCTCATATACCTCAGTCACACATCATCCTCCCCCTTGGTCACTCACCCCCCCCTTTCCTCCCCTGTCCCCACTCCAACTTTCACCCCTCACACTCACCTCTCCCCCTTGGTCACTCACCCCCCCTTTCCTCCCCTGTCCCCACTCCAACTTTCACCCCTCACACTCACCTCTCCCCTCTGTGTCTCTCCCCTGACACTCACCGCCCCCTTCATTCACCCTCCCCCTCACTGTCACCTCTCCCCGCCTACTCCCTACCCTTTTGTCAGTGACACCGCACCCTCTCTGAATCTCCTTCCCTGACTCAGATCCCCTCCCGCTTGCAATGCCCTCCCCAGCTGATCCCCCCCCCCCCCCCCCCCCCCCGGCCCTCTCCCTCTTGTGCGGTTCTGCGCAGCCCGCTCCCGAAGACGCAAGGTCAGTGAGGATCCCTCCCTGTCGTGCACATGAGCCGTACCAGATCGCCGCCGCAGCTCCTCCCAGGTGTCGAATCTTGGCCGGCCGACACCACCACGCCCGATATCGCCGCCGGTCCACCGCTGCTGCTCCTCCCAGCGCCATGTTGGTCCCGCTGTGCCTGACATTCACCGCTGCTGCTCCTCCCAGCGCCATGTTGGTCCCGCTGTGCCCGACGTGAGCTCCCGCCCGTGCATGCGCAGTACAGCAGCTTCATTTCCCAAGGTAGATAGCGTGTATTGCATATCTGTCCAACAGATGTCGCTGTTTTCCCCACACCACATGTAAAAACATGTTTTTCTCTGTAACCGTGTGACAGCTATGTAATCTAGATAGAAAAGAACCTTGCCGAAAGTGAAAGCAAGGTTGTGTCCAAATTTGAAAGCAATTGGTGCAGTAGTTTCTGAGATTATCGATTACGTCCAAACTATTTTACATTTTTATTTATATAGAAGATGAAGATTTTCAAATAAGTCATCTGCTTTGGACAATTTATTTTAGCCAGGA
Organism: Rhinatrema bivittatum; assembly: GCF_901001135.1. NCBI lineage: Eukaryota > Metazoa > Chordata > Amphibia > Gymnophiona > Rhinatrematidae > Rhinatrema > Rhinatrema bivittatum. The sequence continues at coordinate 412,554,487 of NC_042616.1, read as the reverse complement.
AAGCGGTTTATAAAGTGTCTCTTAAATAAATAGATAAATGGTTAAAAAAAAAAAAAAGAAGGAATCAGTACTCAAATACTTCATTATTACCCTTATGACTGGAGAATTCAAGCCTAGCCTTATTTGCCCCATTCCGTAACCTTCAGGAGCAGTTTCCAAATTCAGCTGTATCAGAATAGCTTTCTTTCACTGTTTGCATTAGCTAATGCTTACCTATTCCATAATAGCAGAATTCACACTGCATAGGAGGCTTCAGTTGGATCATTTTAATGCTTTGTAACCACTAAGGGCATGTGAGGATGGGGAAGGTGACAACTCACAGCAGGGGCTGGGGCAGGCCTATTGTCTATGTTGTGCTAGAAGGCCATCAGCTGGTTTAATGGCTCACTTTAAAGACAATACTGGGAAAAAAAAAACCTTGAAGAGTGACCAGATCCGAGAAAACGAATTCATTCAATATTATGCTCAAAAACAAAATGTATTTCAATGACTCGGTATGAGAACACCGAGATCACACACCCCAATGTGTGAATAATACTTGATTGAAGTGTCAATGAAGTATAATCATAGATCATTCACATTGTGTATATATTTTTCTGAAATGCAAGTAAAGTACTTATCTCACCAAAATGTTCAGTGAATCCACTATAAAATGTTCTCCAGCATTCAAACAAAGTCCTGGCCTGACATTAACTCGATTTTTAATAGATATAGAGATGAGTGTGGATAGATGATGGTTGTGTGAGTGGGTGTAAGTTTAATCTTACCAGCATATATATCTGATTGTGTGTGAGTTTTTGAATGTGTTTTTTTAATTGTATGCAGTGTGGTATTGAATCAGAAAAAAAAAGAAGTGTGAAAGCTTACTGGGCAGACTGGATGGACCATTTGGTCTTCTGCAGTCATTTCTATGTTTCTATCTTACATACATTTCATATTTTTGGGCAAGTTATATTAAATATGTTTAGGTAAGATATCCAATGGGTACTGCTCTAATGAAGTAGATATCCAGTGTGTAATGTCCTAATTTGAAGTTTATATGTTTGTAGAAATTATATTAAATGTATTAAAGTAAGATATTCTATGTCTATTCCATCAGTTTTAATTTGTATATTTTTGTAGAAATTAGATTCAAATGCATATGAATTCATGTTTTAAAATGTTGTTTTCTCCCATCTGATTGAGGTGATCATATTTTTTTTTTAAGAAATTATTTCTTTCTTTCCTTTGTGTTTATACCTGACCTGAAACATACAGAGGGCACTGATTTTCTTGTCTAAGCAGCAGTGCTAATGCTGATTTCAAAACACTGAATCAGGGTCAGGCCAGGACTTTATTTGAATGCTGGAGGACATTTCATAAAAGATACACTGTGAACATTTTGGTGTGATGAGATGAGTACTTTCTTTACTTGCATTAAAAAACCCCATACACAATGTATACGACCTATGATTATACTTCATAAGAACTTAAGAAATTGCCATGCTGGGTCAGACCAAGGGTCTATCAAGCCCAGCATCCTGTTTCCAACAGTAGCCAAACCAGGCTACAAGAACCTGGCAAGTACCCAAACACTAAGAAGATCCCATGCTACTGATGCCAGTAATAGCAGAGGCCATTTCCTAAGTCAACTTGATTAATAGCAGTTAATGGACTTCTCCTCCAAGAACTTATCCAAACCTTTTTTAAACCCAGCTACACTAACTGCACTAACCACATCCTCTGGCAACAAATTCCAGAGTTTAATTGTGCATCGAGTGAACAAGAATTTTCTCCAATTAGTTTTAAATGTGCTACTTGCTAACTTCATGGAGTGACCCCTGGTCCTTCAATTATCTGAAAGTAATAACCAATTTTTATCTAGCTGTTCTAGACCTCTCATGATTTTAAAGACCTCTATCATATCCCCCCTCAGCCGTCTCTTCTCCAAGCTGAACAGCCCTATCCTTTTCAGCCTTTCCTCATAGGGGAGCTGTTCCATCCCCTTTATCATTTTGCTCGTACCTTCTCCAGTGCAGCTATATATTAAGCCACTGGTAACAAGGGAAAAGCACGGGGAGAAGAGAGATGATAGGGAGGGGGAGAGCTAACCGATGGCGATGGCAACAATTTGAATTGCTGCCTCGCCATTGGTTAGCTCTCTACGGCGGGAAAATCAGTGCAGCTGGGGGTCTGCAGTTGGCGCATCAGCAGTGAGAGCAAGGCTCAAGTGGCTTTGTTTCTGTGTTTTTTCACAGTTTTTTTGCTAATTTTTCGTATCGGTTGTCCTCAGCTGTTGGCCTGAGCAGTAGCATGAAGCGCATTAAGGTCCATGGTGCCCCTCCCCCTGCAGCTCCGATTACAGTTGGGAGACGCGCGGCATTGTTGTTTAGTTGGTTTGTGATTACGTGGTCAGTATTTTTAAACCAGGTTTCTGTTACTGCGATGAAGTCAGGGTTTTTTTCCAGTATGATATCTGATATGAGCATGAATTTTTTAGTTAGTGCTTGGGCGTTTATGAGGAAGAATGAGAGATAGATCATGTTTTTTTATAGATTTATTGAAGGGGATGTTGATCAGATATCGGTGTTTTTCACTAGGGTTCAAGCTGGGAGTGGAGGCCATCTTTGTTTGAAATTGGAGATGGGGTGGTTTTCTTTCGGATATCTGAGTTGGTTATTTTGTGTGGGGGGGTGGTTGTGGTGATGTTGGGGGTTTGCTGAATTGGTCAGGTTCTCAGTCAATTGGTCAGGTTCTCAGTCAAGTTGTTGTTCGTGATTCTTGAACCGTTTGATTGTCGTGGTGGTGTTGAGGGGGTAGTGTATCGTTCAGTGGTTTGCTAGTATCGTTTGGTGTTATAGCCAACTTGAGATAGTTAGTTTTGTTTCGTTCGGATTGGGATTTCTTGTTGATTTTCCAGTGGGACGTGCTAAGGGGCGCGCCAAGGGGCATGCCCCTTTGTTGCACTCCTTAGGTGTGCGACTCAGGCGCGCGGCGCCAGAGGCGTGCTCTCCTCCCTTTTGTAGTGTTCGTGTCCCTCGTCGCTGCCTAGCGTGTGTCGGTGGGCAGGTTTGGAGTCTGCTGGTCCTTCCTCTTGCAGGCTTGGGGGGCTGGTTTCAGAGAGCGGCCTAGCGTGGAGGTAGGTCGGGTCCGGGCTCACCATGGAGGCGGGTCCAATCGGCGGGTCCGGTCGGCGGGTTCGGGGCCTACCAGTATCGCAGCATGAAGGGCACGTGACCCTTCACATTATGGGAGGGGCACGTGACCCTTCACATTAGAGGGCACGTGACCCTTCACATTTGGCAATAGAGGGAGGCAAACGCTTGGCGGGGGTTAGAAAGGGCGTTGTGGTAAGGGGCAGGATGGGGGGAGGTGTTTCTTTCTATTCCAGATCCTGCGGAGGCGGTGATCCTGGGGACGTCGCAGCAAGAGGCTTGGAGGGACAAGGCGTTTACACCTGACGAGGATGAACACTTGCCGAGAGGGTCAGCGGTGGAGGTGCAGGATGAGGAGGAAGTGAGTGGCAAGGCACAGTGTCCGGAGACAGGTAAAAAAAGGAGTGAGTCAGAACAAGGAGGTCAGGCCCTAGGGAAAAGGAAAAAGAGAACTAGATCTACCAGTTCCCCTTCGACTTCGTCCTCGTCGTCGTCATTATCTATGGGATCGGGGCCAGTGCAAGGAACCGTTTTAGCTGAGGGTCCTAGGCAGGATATAGGGCATCCAGCTTTGGCATCTTTGACCGAGCTGTGGGAGGAAGTTCCCAAGTGCCTAGCCAGGTGCATACGCAAACGGAAATAGGTTAACATTTTCAAATTGTTGGAGGGAAGAAGGGGCAAGAAGGGTAAAAGGAGTAGTACAGGGCCCAAGATTTCCAAAAACATAGTCAACTGGGATTGTGGTTTTCTGCTAGTGTAGTGGGACATTATGATCCGACGCAGTATGGTGCCTTGCTGTTTTATGCGGACATCATTTTGGGAGCGTTTAAGGATTATGAAGGTTGGGCGTGGCTCAACTACGATGAGAAGTTTCGCGATAAAATGGCAGTTAACCATTTTATGGCATGGGGTACACAGGATTTTCACTTATGGTTAACACAAATGACCAATAAGGGTAGGCAGACTGTGAAAGGAATAGGGGCACGGGGGTGGGGGTGGGGGTGGGAGTGGTAAAGGCAGTGTAGTTAACCCAGGGATGGGCAGTGGACAAGGGGGTTCCTTTCGAGCGCACGGGACCGTTAGGAAGTCCGAGGCGGGGAGTAAGCCAGCCGCAGGGGGAACAAATGAATGTTGGAGGTTCAATATGCTTACCTGCCTTTTTCCCGAGTGTAAGTTCAGACAGGTGTGTGCCACTTGTGGTGGAGCGCACCCGGCAACGAAGTGTATCCAAGATCTTGGGTCTGCTACTCACAAAGGAGATAAACCTTGAGGTGTTACAGCAAAAGGCGGATTCACCAATTGTTTCATCCGAATTAAAGAATTGGTTAGGGTGTTATCCGGATGTGAAATTAGCTTCTTTCCTGTATGTTGGTTTTAAGGTAGGTTTTAGTATTCCTTATGAGGGTCCAGGTTTTGGGGTTAGAGCAAAGAATGCAAAGTCTGCATCGCGTCTCGGGGACATCGCGAGGGAGAAATTGCTGTCGGAAATCCAAATGGGGCGGGTTGCAGGTCTGTTTGTTGCGCCGCCGTTTGAATGCATGAATTTATCTCTGTTAGCGGTGATACCAAAAAAAGCCCCAGGTAAGTTTTGGCTGATTTTAAATTTATCTTCTCCAACTGGGGCATTGGTCAATGATTTTATTCCTAGGTGGGCTTGTTCGGTGCACTACACTTCATTCGATGCGGCAGTGGCTTTAATTCAGGGTGCAGGCAAAGGGGCTTTAATGGCTAAAGCGAATATAGAGTGTGCTTTCCGGTTGTTACCCATTCACCCTGGGAGCTTTCACTTGTTGGGTTTCTTTTTTGAAGGGCATTATTTTGTGGATCGATATTTGCCCATGGGTTGTGCGGTGTCTTGCGTGTTTTTGAAGCTTTCAGTACTTTTATTCAGTGGGTGACTCAGCGGCATACTGGTTGTGACAGCATGTTGCACTATCTTGACGATATTTTGTTTGTAGGACCTAGTCAGTCGAGGGTTTGTCAGGCCCAGTTAGAGGGTTTCTTACAGGTAGCCAGCTCTTTAGGGGTTCCTATTTCGAAGGACAAAACCGAAGGGCTGACTACTTCGCTTACCTTCTTAGGCATAGAATTAGACTCGATCAGTATGGTGTCGCATCTGCCTTTAGAGAAAGTGGACAAGTTAAGGGAGTTAGTGCAGATTGTACGTAAGGTGACTAAGGTGACAAAGCAGACGCAGTCTTAATCGGTTCCCTTAATTTCGCATATCGTGTGATTCCGATGGGTCGAGCTTTCATTCGGCGGCTCTCAGCGACGACTGTCAGTGTGAAGGCGGGTCACCATTTTATTCGAGTTACCTGCTCTGTGAAGGAAGAGCTGGGGATGTGGGAGGGGTTTTTACAGTCGTTCAATGGTGTGTGTATGATGCAGGAAGGGGAGGTGTCAAACCAGGAGCTTGAGCTCTACTCGGATGCAGCCGGGGCTTTTGGTTTTGGGGTTTATTTTCAAGGGCGGTGGTGTGCAGAGCATTGGCCGGAGGCATGGGGGGAGGAGGGTCTCACTAAGAATATCACATTTTTAGAGTTGTTCCCGATCATAGTGGTGTTGGTTATCTGGGGGAATAGGCTATGTAACAAAAAAGTGGTATTTGGTGTGATAACCTGGGGGTGGTTCAAGTTATTAATAGGCAAGCTGCTAAATGTTTGCGGGTGTCGGTTTTGCTGCGGGAGTTAGTATTCCTTTGCTTGCGTTGGAATATTACTGTTACGGCGAAGCATGTGCCAGGAAATCGGAACTTGATTGCTGATGCTCTTTCTCGTTTCAAGTGGAATGTCTTCAGGGCGTTGGCACCGCAAGTGAATGGAACAGGAGAGCCGCTCCTGGAGCATCTGTGGCAGCTCAGCAGTCGGAAATGTGGAAATTAATCCAGACATCCTTGGCACCAACCACATGGTCGTCTTATTTAGCGGGCAGAAAGTAGTGGCCCGTTTTTTGCAGACAGTCGGGTGGAGGGTGGGGGGCCCGCCAGCGAATACAACATTATGCAATTTGTTACATGGGCCAGGTTCCACGGTTATTCATTATCGTCAGTACGCACGCAATTAGCAGGTTTCTCATTTTTTCAGAAATTAAGGGGTTGGGGAAATCCCGTCCTCAGTTTCATTGTTCAAAGAGTATTATGGGGTTGGAGGAGAGATCAGGGTTTAGTGCTTGACAAAAGGCGACTCATTCGATATGCTGATTTATTGATGATTGCGCATCAGCTTGCAGCGGTTTGCTGGTCAAGGTATGAAATATTGTTCAGAGTGGCTTTCGCACTTGCTTTCTTTGGAGCCATGAGAATTAACGAACTGGTAGTAAGCTCTAAGATGAATGTTTATGGGGCTGGACTGTTAGCCAAACATGTATGGGTTTATGAGAGCGCGGTTACCCTGTGTATACATAGATCCAAGGTGGATCAACAGGGTAGAGGGCATTTGGATTACCCTAGTGCCAGCAGGTGACAAGTTAATTTGCCCAGTAAGGGCTATGCAGGCTTTTGTGCACGTGAGGCCTGCTGTGACCGGCTTGTTCTTGGTACGTGCGGACGGAACGCCTTTGACCAGTTTTCAGTTCAGAAAAGTTTTGAAGTTGGTGGTAGCAGGACTGGGCTGGGAAGCAGAGTATTATACATCCCACTCATTCCGTATAGGAGCGGCTACTATGGCTGCGGAGTTTGGGATGCTGGGGCAGATGATTCAATCCATCAGGCGCTGGAGATCGAAGGCATTCACGTCTTATGTCAGGAAATGAGCAAACAAAAAGGGGGGGGGAGGGTTGGGAGGGCTGTTGCAAGATAGTAATGGTGTACTTTTCCTTTGCAGAAACGTGGGGGGTTATTGGCAGCCGGGAGTGTGCCTGGGTCGTTGGCCATTCCTTCATACACTGGGCTCAGCAGAGAGCGGTGAAGAGACCATACGGAGAGCATTTGACATTGGACACCAAGAACTGGACAATTTAATGGTTTAGCAGGAGGGGGATGAAATGGGAAGAGTTGGTATCATTCCTGCAGGGGCTTGTTAAAAGTTGGGGTGTCCCCTGGATTCTTCTAGGCCATTTGGGGGGCAATGATATTGGGAGATTTTCTTGCCAGGAGTTAGTGGCTCAAGTGAGGAAAGACTTTGCTCACATCATGAATTGGATGCCAAATACTCGGCTGGGTTGGTCGGACATAATTGTTGAAATCCGGCACTGGCATGAGCCGGTGTGGAAACGGGGGGGGGGGGGGGGGGGGGGTGTTTCAAGAAAATCAATCGTCAGATAGGGAAGTGGATGCTTCAGCAGGGAGGTTTTGGGTAAGACATGACTGGTCATGGGAAGTATTGGAAGGTTTTTTGCGGGCAGATGGAGTACACCTTTTAGAGGTTGGCATCGATTTGATTAACAATGCCTTGCAGGAAGAGTTGGAAGAACTGGTTAAGGAAATATAGGAGGCTGCAGTGGGGAAAAAAGGGAAACCAAGGTTACCCTTGTTTGTGGCGGAAACCCGAGCCCAAGTTGTTATGTGTTAGTATTATATTTTAAAATGGCAATCAAAGGGGGGGGGGGATCTTATGTGGTTTGGGGCTGCTACATGAGATGGCCAATGAGCAGGGGGGGCTGATGCTCAGGCCGTGCTCTTACCCTCACTGGGTTGTGGTGGGGTAAGAGCTAAGGGGGAGATGGATTATCCTTACCATTGGAACATGGTGGTAAGTGACTTGGACAATGGGGGTGGGGTGTTTACATTGTTGTATAATAATGTTTGCGGGCTCGGGTTCTGTCTGCAATAAACTGCGGCCTTGTTTTATAAGCCATAAAAGTGTACTGTGGTTTGTATGGAGGGGGGAAAGCTGAAGCGAGCCACATATCTTGCTTCCCTATGTTACTTTTTTTGAGATGCGGTGACCAGAACTGTACACAGTACTGAAGGTGCGATCTCACCATGGAGCGATACAAAGGCATTATGACATTTTCTTTTTTATTCACCATTTCCTTCCTAATAATTCCTAACATTCTGTTTGCTTTTTTGACTGCTGCAGCACACTGAGCCAACGATTTTAAAGTATTATCCACTATGATGCCTAGATCTTTTTCCTGGGTGGTAGCTCCTAATATAGAACCTAACATCGTGTAACTACAGCAAGGGTTATTTTTCCCTATATGCAACACCTTGCACTTGTCCACATTAAATTTCATCTGCCATTTGAATGCCCAATCTTCCAGTCTCACAAGGTCCTCCTGCAATTTATCACAATCCGCTTGTGATTTAACTACTCTGAATAATTTTGTATCATCTGCAAATTTGATAACCTCATTCATCGTATTCCTTTCCAGATCATTTATATATATATTGAAAAGCACCGGTCCAAGTACAGATCCCTGAGGCACTCCACTGTTTACCCTTTTCCACTGAGAAAATTGACCATTTAATCCTACTCTCTGTTTCCTGTCTTTTAACCAGCTTGTAATCCACGAAAGGACATCGTTTCCTATCCCATGACTTTTTAGTTTACTTAGAAGCCCTTCATGAGGGATTTTGTCAAACGCCTTCTGAAAATCCAAATACAGTACATCTACTGGTTCACCTTTACCCACGTGTTTATTAACCCCTTCAAAAAATGAAGATTTGTTAGGCAGGACTTCCTTTGGGTAAATCCATGTTGACTGTGTCCCATTAAATCATGTCTTTCTGTATGCTCTGTGATTTTCATCTTTAGAATAGTTTCCACATTTTTCCCAGCACTGAAGTCAGACTTACTGGCCTATAGTTTCCAGGATCACCCTTGGAGCCCTTTTTAAAAATTGGGGTTACATTGGCCACCCTCCAGTCTTAAGGTACAATGGATGATTTTAATGATAGGTTACAAATTTTAACTTATAGATCTAAAATTTCATTTTTTAGTTCCTTCAGAAGCCTGGGATGCATACCAACCGGTCCAGGTAATTTGTTACTCTTTAGTTTGTTAATCTGGCCTACTACATCTTCCAGGTTCACAGTGATTTGGTTCAATTCATCTGACTCAACACTGTTATAGTTAAGCGGTGTTTGGGTGGATTCTCGGGTACTGTGGCAGATGACCACGCCCATGGGGAGGAGCCCCATGGGGAGCCACAGTACTGGGCTAGACTCAGGATGCACAAACACAGAATCAGAGCTTTTATTGTACAACTTGAGGTATACCACCAGAGGTGGCAGTAATGAGGTAGTCTAGATGTAGCAGTCTCGGGACCCTCGGCAGAGGGGACCCTTCTCACCCCGTTGGTATAGGGGAATTCCGGTGTAGGTTTCCCAGCAAGGCAGTGCTGTGGATGAGATAGACTGAGAGTTAGATTACTCACTAGACGGTAGCTGTAGGTATGCCATTCCACCAGGTAGAAGTAGATGGTACTGGCACCGAGGCAGGGAGAGCAGACCCTTGAGGAGCAAGTACCTGATCCCTGTAAGGCACCTGAAATAAAGCAGAGGGCCCCCGAGGAGCAGGTACCCAGGTTAGTCAGTAACCCGATGGGCAGAAAGAAAGCTTCCAGCAGCAACACGGAAGCGGCAGAGTAGCATTGACCGGCCGAGACCAATCGTTGCTAACTCAATAAGCTAGCAAGTAAGGGCAGGCTAAATTCCCGGATGGCGTGACGTCACTTGAGGGGGGACACCTCCGAGGTTTGCGCCATAGCTGGAATAAAGATGAGGGTAGCATGCGCGCACCCTAGTAGGACCTTGGGAGGAGCATGGCGGGAGGCAGCACCATAGCCGTTCCTGGGACGCTGGAGAGGGTGACTTGTAGACGCGGCGATAGCCATTTTCCCAAAGTAAGCAGGAGGAGCCGTGAATAAGGTGAGGCAAATGGGGCGAAGCCGTCTATGACTGATGGACACAACAATCACCCTTGAAAACCATCTTTGGAATTGGTATCTCCCCAACATCCTCATTAGTAAACACCGAAGCAAAGAATTGATTTACGGCCGAATTTTTAAACGGCCACACACATAAAAAATGGGGGTTATACGTGTGGCCAGGCTTTGCGTGCACCGCGCGCATTTTCAAAGGGGCCCAGCCACATGTGTAACTCCCATTACGTGCAGAAGTGCATAATGGGGGGGGTGGGAGGTCCGAGGGTCATGCATTTTATAAAATTGGTGAACACCTTTTAAAATCTACCCCTTAGTCTCTCTGCAATGGCCTTATCTTCCCTAAGAGCCCCTTTAACCCCTTGGTCATCTAAAGGTCCAACTGATTCCTTCACAGGTTTCTTGCTTCCGATATATTTTAAAAAGTTTTTATTATGAGTATTTGCCTCTACAGCCAACTTCATTTCAGATTTTCTCTTAGCCTGCCTTATTAATGTTTTACATTTAACTCGACAATGCTTATACTTTTCCTATTTTCTTCAGATGGATCCTTCTTCTAATTTTTGAAGGATTTCTTTTGGCTGAAATAGCCTCTTTCACCTCACCTTTAAACCATGCCGGTAATTGTTTTGCCTTCCTTCCACCTTTCTTAATGTGTGGAATACATCTGGACTGCGCGTCTAAGATTGTATTTTTAAACAATGTCCATGCCTGTTGAACACTTTTAACCTTTGCAGCTGCACCTTTCAGTTTTTTCTATTTTCCTCATTTTATCAGTTTCCCTTTTGAAAATTTAGTGCTAGAGCTGGAGAGTTTCTTATTGTCCCCCTTCCAGTTATTAGTTTAAATTTGATCATGTTATGATCACTATTGCCAAGTGGCCCCACCACCATTAAGTCTTTCACCAAATCCTGCGTTCCACTAAGAATTAAATCTAAAATAGCTCCCTCTCTTGTTGGTTCCTGAACCAATTGTTCCATGAAGCAGTCATTTATTACATCCAGGAACTTTGTCTCTAGCATGTCCTGATGTTACATTTACCCAGTCAATATTGGGGTAATTGAAATCTCCCATTATTACTGTACTGCCAAATTTGTTAGCTTCCCTGATTTCTCTTAGCATTTCACCTGTCTGACCATTTTGTCCAGGAGGACGGTAGAATACTCCTATCACTATACTCTTACCCAACACACATGGGATTTCTACCCATATAGATTCTACTGAGCATTTAGTCTCTTGTATGATCTTTATTCTGTTGGATTCTATACCCTCCCGGACATAAAGTGCCACACCCCCACCAAGTTGATCCCATTGTGAAATAATTTGTACCCTGATATAGCACCATCCCATTGGTTGTCCTCCTTCCACCAGGTCTCTGCCAATTATTTCTCTCTCATCATTCACTGCTATACACTCTAACTTTCCCATCTTACTTCTTAGACTTCTGGCATTGGCATACAGACATTTAAATGAGTGTTTTTTGTTTGTGTTAACAACCTGCTTTTCAGTTGATAGGGATAATTTGGAAATCTTTAGCTCAGTTGATTTTTTACATATAGGCACATGGACTACGTTTGCTTTTATTGGAACCTCTCTGTTGGGATTCCCTAACTATTCTATTTCATTAGTATCCTTCAAGGATACTTTCCTCCGAACCATGCACTGCTGAGTGACTGTCGGCTTTCCTCCTTTTCTAGTTTAAATGCTGCTCTATCTCCTTTTTAAAAGTTAGTGCCAGCAGCTCGGTTTCACTCTGGTTAAGGTGGAGCCCATCCTTTCGGAAAAGTCTCCCTCTTCCCCAAAAGTTTCCCCAGTTCCTTACAAAACTAAATCCCACTTCCTTGCACCATCGTCTCATCCACACATTGAGACTCCGGAGCTCTGCCTGCCTCTGGGGACCTGCGTGTAAAACAGGGAGCATTTCAGAGAATGCCACCCTGGAGGTTCTGGATTTAAGCTTTCTACCTAAGAGCCTAAATTTGGCTTCCAGAACCTCTCTCCCACATTTTCCTACATGTACCACGACAGCCGGCTCATCAACATTTCAATCAGGCATTATTCACACATTGAGGTGTGTGATCTCAGCATCCTCAAAGTTATGATGGTCCTACTGGGTTTGCACTTTAAAGACACACTTATGGTAATGGTGACACCTGCTGGTCATTTTGTAACTGCTCATTTTTTTCCACTTTATTGACATTTTTCTTCAAAGAATCAACTTTGTACAGAAACAGAAAAATATAACCTTTAAGAAAAAAAAAGTTATAGAAATAAAATATATACTTATTAGACCACAAAACTTGAGCTAGAGAAGCAGAAATCAAGGAGAAATAAGGAGAATAAAATAAAGAAAAAGAAACTGCTTAACATGATACATCCAGCTAAACCCACATAAGACATTCAATTTTCTGGTTTTGCTAGGGGGCTTGAAGCTAAAAGTAACCTTCCTGTAATCGATAAATAGTTGCAGTTGTTCAGGAACAAAGAAAATAAAGGATTCACTACAAAATTTGACAAAACCTTTACATGGATATCTTAGTACATATGTTGCTCCTAAGGCCAGGCCCTCCTGGCGTAAAGCCAAGGAACCTTTTCTTCTCTCTTGAGTAGCTCAAGAGAGATCAGGAAAAATTCTAACAGAGGAGCCCAGAAACAAAACTTCAATATTTTAAAATAAACTTTTCGATCCGGGGGCTGGTCCAGAGGCCTCGACCATGCCCCCGGGCCGGCGCCATGCCCCCGGACACGCCCCTGGACACGCCCCCTCTCCGCCCCTTTTACGAAGCCCCGGGACTTATGTGCATCCCGGGGCTGTGCGTGCGCCGGCGGCCTATGCAAAATAGGCGTGCCGGCGCGCGAGGGCCCTGCGCGCGTAAATCCGGCTGGATTTATACGCGCAGGGCATTTAAAATCCGGCCCTATATGCTTTTTCCTTTTTCTAAGACATTTACTCCATTGTTACTAATGCAAGATATTTCTTGTTTATTTTGTTTAAAAATTCAATAAAAATTCAATTAAAAAAAAATAATTAGGAGTGCTTGCTTATTTAAAGAAGAGGAAGGCTCTTCCCTTGCCTGTTCATACAGCATATTTATTTCATCTGGGATTTTACTTGAGATAATGACAATATCCCAGAATAATATTCCTTCCAGGAAGTTAAAAGGTATTTAAGTCCCAAATAATGATTATGGGCTAAGGTACCACAGTAAGAGACTTTTTTTTTTTTTTTTTTCAAAAAGTGATACCTCTCACACTTCCAGAATTCTTTAGCCTTTCACACTTTTTCTAACAAATGCCAAGAACATTCCATGGCCTTGGCTAAAATGTATGTTTATCTGATCCTGTCCTGTCTCTTACCTGGGCAAACGTCTTCAGATTTGCATTTAACCACTGTAGGTTTCACACACACATCCTATTCAATCTTAATTGTGTTTATACCTTCCCTCAGTGTCTTTTTCTCAGCAAAAATGGCACTTAAGCTCTGTGAAAGAGTAGGTGCTTTGAGCTCCTCTGAGCTGTGCCCCACCTAGGGTGACCCAACTGCCCGATTTTCAACCGGACCGCCCAGTTTTGCAGGTAATTCTACAGTTTCCAATTACAAGGGTAACCGGACACTATAAAACCCGGTCAGTAAGGCCTGAGGCCAATCAGCAGAGGGGGTGTGCGCTGTGCCTGAAGACAAAGAGAAATAATCCAGCCTGATGCAGAGAGACTGAAATGCGGAGAGCGAGGTTCAAACAGCAATTAGCTACAGTGCCAAAGAGCAGACCCATCAATCAGTGCAAGACGAGCCCGGGCCTAGAGTCTCCCATCCCCACTCCTCAGGTTTGAGTCGCTACAAACCCGGTGAGGCTGACTGATAAAACATAAGCCCTGTGTTCTCCCAGGCTGGCCGGCTCCTCTCCCCAGAGACGCCATCTGAAGTTAAAGAAAAACTGAAAACCGCAGATTTGTCAAGCTGAGGGTCAGACTTCTTCATTGTTCAAACCATTTAGCGCCAGTAAACAAAAAATCACCACAATCGGGGGGGGGGGGGGGGGGGGGGAGAATTGTAAGAGAGTGACCGTACCTCTATATATCCACCGCTGTCAGAGTGCACATTTTACTCAGGGTGGGTTGGGGGGGGGGGAGGGGGCGGTGTTACTTGGTCTGCTCTGAGGTAACCCAGAGTGTACAATCTGCTGCTGCTGCAGATGGGGACCCCAGGGAGCATGAGTGAATAATACAAGTTCCCTCTTCCCACCCTGCTAAATAATTCTCCTTTTCTGATTTGCCTTACACCATGACCTGCCTGCGCAACACAGATGCACTACTGAGATACTTTTTCAAGGGGCACAGGTTGCTGAAGATCTGTGAGGTAAAAGGAAGCTCCCTGAGTCACCAGCACAATCATTTGTGTGTGTGTCAGTGAAAGCATGTATATGTGCCAGAGTATATGTGAATGAGAATATGTGTGTGTGTGCCAAAGTATATGAGTGCAAGCATGTGTGAGTCATTGAATGCAAATGGGAGCATGTGTGTGTCAGTGACAGCATGTGTGTGTGTGTGAGCATGTGTGTGATTGTGTCAGTGAGAATGTTTGTGAGAGTGAGTGTGTGTGAGAATGAGAGAGCATGTGAAAGAGTGTGTCCGTTAGTGTGAGAATGAACCTATGTGTATAACAGTGAAGAAAGTTTATGCAGCCCCTTCACCTTCCCTCCCTTCTATCCCGTAATAATTTACCACAGTTGCAGGGTGACTAGAATTAAAAATTCTCAGGTTATGGAAAAAAGGGAGATTTTTTAATCCTTAATTCTAATTATTGGGTATTATTTGATGACTGCTGTTTTGAAATATATTATATTGGCGTTTGTGAAATTTATAAACACATTTTATATGAATTTTTAATGTTCTAGTCATCAGCTGTTTTGAAATATGTATTCTTTTTACTATTATGATTGATGTTTTATTTTTAATTTTTTGGTTTGATGTTTCATGAGGCATGGTGATGTTTTGTTTTTACATTGCTACACTACAGTTTCCAGTTCAAGTTTTGTCTGCATGTGTTAAGAACCGCCGCAGGAATTACCCACCTCTGATGTCCTCCCGCAGCGCCAAACACCTCCACTGACAGCAAGCACGGCATGAGACTTGATTGGCTCTGATGCCCGCCCCGCGCCAGGCACTGTCGCCGGCAACAGCAGCAACTCCTTCCTGCCTGCACAACAGGTACATGCACGTCACTCAACCCTTGCCTTATGTGCTGCTGTTGGAAGTCCCAGGGCAAGACATCAGCAGTGAATACTTAAAGGGCCAATCTTCCTCCTGCTCTTTGCAATGGGCTTGGTGAGTTTGTGATTCTTGCTGCTCTACTCTAGTTCATGCTGTCTTCTTGGTCCCCTTTGTTCTCTTCGTTTTCTATCCCTGCCTTGTAGACTCCTTGTTGAGTGAGCTTTGTTCTTGTCCTCTCTTTGTCTGGCCTTGACCCTATGCCTGCTTCTGGATTTGAATTCTGTCTGCCGTTTGCCTTGACCCTCTGCCTGGTTCCAGACTTGGGCTATTGCTTGCAGCCTGCCTTGATCTCAGTGCCAAGATAAGACTGTTGGATTCTTCCACTAGGAGTCCACAGAAAATCCTAACAGTTTGCCAAGGCTATGGACCCAGTGGTTCTGACAGAATTACAAGCCATTCCTGGCCTGGCGAATTGAGTCCAGCAACAGCAGGGTGTTTTGGACCAAGTAACCAGGGGTCCTTGAAAGACTTGCCACACTAATGGATGCTCTTGCAGGACCAGTACTGGCACCTGCTCCTCCCATCCAACCTGTGGGTCCTGTTCTTCCATTACTGCCTCCTCCACGTTTTAATGGAAACCCTCGACAATGCAGAGGCTTTATTAATCAAAGCAGAATGCACTTTTCATTTCAGACTTCTTCGTTGCCTACTGACAAGACAAAGGTTACCTTCATTCTATCACTGCTTGAAGGTTCAGCCCTGACATGGGCGTCTCTGCTTTGGAAACGAGAAGACCCTCTATTGGACAACTCGGACCATTTTCTCTGGGACTTTCATCTAGTATTCAATGAACCAGGACATTCAGCCTCTGCAGCTTTCAACCTGTTACAGATCCATCAGGGCTCAATTTCGAACCTTGGCCTCCAAACTACGGTGGGGAGATGATAGCCTTACAGCCATCTTCCGTCGAGTACTATCTGAAACCATAAAGGATGAATTGGTTGGACGGGAACCACCAGAATCACTGGAAGAGTTGTTCCAACTGGCGATCCATTTGGACCTTCAGTTCCAGGACAGATCCCAAGACAGAGCTTCAGCTCGTTGTCTAGTCCAATTAGCACCCACTTTTCAACGTCCATTTCTTCCAACCAAACCTCAGGAATCCCAATCTACCTTGGAGGAACCCATGGAAGTAGAATGCCTCAGGATTTCTCCTGAGGAACGCCAGTGACACCGGTAACATAATCTCTATCTTTACTGCGGTGGTATCAGTCATTATGTGGCTTCTTGCCCCCTCAAGGTGGAAAACTCTCAGACCTAGGGTTGGTAGGGGAGGCCACCCTGGGTCATTCAGATTCCTCTCCACAGATCTTACTTCCCGTGAGTCCCAGGCGTTTTCATACATGGGTCCTGGGCTCTGGAATGTCTTACCAGCAGAACTGCAAACAGAACAGAATGTGAAGGTGTTTAGAAAACAGCTTAAATATTTTTATTTCAATGAGGCTTTTAATAAAGAATTTTGATTCAGTCTTTCATGTATATTTAAGATTTACTGTATTTTATGTTACGTTATTTTTGTACATGTTATACTGAATTGTAATCTGTGGGTGTCACATTTGTACTTTTTTAATAAATAAAATAAATGCCCCTCCCACAAACTGTTCAGATCTTCTCTCACTTGATTTCAGATTCTATCTCCCAGATCCTAGAACCTTCCTTCCTTTCCCTCCCTAACTTCTCCCAGAACCCCCCCCCCTCCTACTCCATTGTCCCCATCCCTGATTCCCGATCCTCTCCATCCTTCCTCCTTCCCTTCCTCCTTCCTCTCTCTCTCTTCCTCCCAATACCCATCTTCTTGTACTCTCCCCAATCCCCCCCCCCTCCATCCCTGATCCTGTCACCCTCTCCTCCCCATCCCTGAGATTTCCTCCCTATGCAATGAAAACAAAATACATCCTACAGACACAAGCAGGGTTGGAAAACTATTTATAAAGTAATATAAAAGATGGAAATGTTTGTCAATGTGCTTCGAAATGTTTTAATTCCTGCAGCAGAAACTATGGGGCTGTCTTCTACTTCCTGTTGTCTCATTTACTGGAGAAGGGGAAGGGAGGTGGGTGACAAATACCAACAGTGCCTAGGCCAGGGGTCGGGAACCCATGGCTCGCGAGCCAGATATGGCTCTTTTGAGGGCTGCATCTGGCTCGCAGACAAGTGTCGCCATACTTCGCGGTTCCCCGCTGACCCAGCTGCTCCCCGGTCCTCCGCCGCCCGGGCTTAAAATGCTGTCAGCCCGGGCGGAACGCGGCAGGACAGCTGGAGTCAGCGGCACCAGCGTGCTCTCTTCTCCTCCCCCCCCCCCCCCCCGCGGCCCGGAAGAGGAAGTGGAGAGCATCGGGTGCCTGCGCGGGAAGAAGAGACCACACTAGCGTGGTCTCTTCTTCCGCGCAGGCACCCGATGCTCACCACTTCCTCTTCCGGGCCGCGGGGGGGAGGAGAAGAGAGCACGCCGACTGGAGTCATCCGGGTGCCTGCGCGGGAGTCATCGGGTGTCAGCCGGGTGCCAGCGCTGGAGTCATCGGGTGCCTGCGCGGGTCTTCCCGCGCAGGCACCCGATGCTCTCCACTTCCTCTTCCGGGCCGCGGGAAGAAGAGAGCATGCCGGTGACTGCAGCGCGGCTCGGAGGAAAATGAAAATCTTCAACCGCGGCCGATGGGACTCCACCTTCGCCTCCGCGAGGGCTGAAAATGAAGGAGGTTAGCGTTGGGAGGTGGCTGCTGCTGCTGCCGCCGCGAGTTCCCGGGGGGGGGGGGGAAGGGGGAGAGAGAGAGTGAATGAGCGAGCAAGCATGTGTGTTTGAGATCCTGTGTGTGTGAGTGAGAGATTGCATGTATGTGAATCATTGAGAGCCTGTATATGTGAAAGAGAGTATGTCTGTGATTGAGATCCTGCCTGTGAGAGAGAGAGCATGAATGTAAGTTTACCATTGGGACCCTGTATGTGTAAGTTTGTAATTGAAAACCTGTTTGTTTGAAAGAGTATGTGTGTATGATTGAGATCCTTTGTATGTGAGAGAGATCATGTGTATGTATGATTAAGAGCCTGTGTGTATAAGTAAGAGAGAGATCATGTGTGTCTGTGTCTGATTGACAGCTGGTTTAGGTGATGGAGCATGTGAGTATGTGATTGAGAGCCTGTGTTTAAATGAGAGAGAGAGACCATGTGTGTCTGTGTGATTGAGAGCTGATTTAGGTGAGGGAGCATGTGAGTATGTGATTGAGAGCCTGTGTTTAAATGAGAGAGAGAGACCATGTGTGTCTGTGTGTGATTGAGAGCTGATTTAGGTGAGGGAGCATGTGAGTATGTGATTGAGAGCCTGTGTTTAAATGAGAGAGAGAGACCATGTGTGTCTGTGTGTGATTGAGAGCTGATTTAGGTGAGGGAGCATGTGAGTATGTGATTGAGAGCCTGTGTGTAAATGAGAGAAAGAGAGGACATGTTTGTAAGCATGTGAATGAGAGTCTGTGTGTGAGAGAAAAAGACAGCATGTATTTATGTGATTGAAAGCCTGTGTGTGTGTAAGCGTGAAAAGATAGACAGCATGTGTGTAAATGTGTAATTGTGTAATTAAGAGCCTATATAAGTGAGAGAGAAAAAACATTTGTATATGTGAGTGACTGAGAGCATGTGTGTATAGGTGTGTCATTGAGAGCCAGTGTGAGAGAGAGCGCTGGTATGTGACTGAGAGAGGAGAAAGTTCCAAGCAAACCACCCCTCCTCCTGCTAATTCAGAACAATCTCAGGACACCTGGATATCAAACGTTCCCAGGTATGCAGAGCAAATATGTTCTTTTTGTTAGTACAGTTTTACTGCTGATGATTTTATATTTCTTGATTTGTTTTATAAGGATGTGTGATGTTTCTTTTTTCCTTTGTTACACTGCATACAGAGACTCTGGCTTGTTGCAGTTTCCAATTCAGTTTTTGTCTGCATGCTTCTTGTTATGCGTTTTGGTCTCTTTATTCTATGTTAGGTGAGGGACAGCACGTGATTCAGGTGAGGTTTTCTGCTGGCGTGTAGTTTCTGTGTAGGACTCTATAGCAGCCTGACTTGGTCCGTTTTCCTAATAGGAGATGTATTGGTGTCTTAAGGCCTGGTGTAATATTTTCAGAGACTTATTGTACTTTAAAAGTGTGATCTTACATAAAATGCACACATTTACTTGTATTTAGTTTTAAACATATTGTATGGCTCTCATGGAATTACATTTTAAAATATGTGGCGTTTATGGCTCTCTCAGCCAAAAAGGTTCCTGACCCCTGGCCTAGGCTCTAGGGGGTGGAAAAAACCTAAAAACATCACTGCAAAAAAAAAAAAAGGTAAAGCCTTTTAATTTTTGCCTTGGTGGGAAATTATTTTTGCTCAGATTCCATTCTACTCTAGTATTTGCTAACAATTCAGAATGAATTAACAAATTTTAAAAAATGTTACAAAAATAACCCCCAACGCTGGTGTTCACGCTTCCTCTCTTATAGGAGCTTGCAGAGCAATTAAAAAAAAAAAAAAAAAGGTCATTTCAAGAGAGGACTTTGCACTGGAAACAACTTCAATTCTGGGCAATAAGAGTATGCAAGGTACAAGAATCATAAGAATAATTCATAAACCTGGCTCCATTGCTCACCCCCAACCCTGACACACGTGGTTACTGTTCAGTGCTGCCAAGCAGGATAGTGGACTTTGAGAGCTCTTCAGGGTGGCCTTGTTAACTTTTTAATGCACAGAGCTAATGAGTTGGGGGCAAGGCCATGTCAAGTTTACGAGGCACCATAGCACTGCCAAAAAAATGTAAACCCCCCCCCCCCCAAAACAACTTTAAATATATTAATTATTTTTGTCTTTAGAGCCCCCACCAATAATCTGAGGCTCTAAACTTTAGCTTGCTCCTAAATCTGGCACTAGTTGCTGGAATGGGGAGGGCGGGGTGCCAATGCAGTCCTATAGTGACATCCAGTGATTAAATAAGGTGTTGCACCGGCAGCAGTAAAAGTGGAAAGTTTCCAATTGCTTGCAGTTGCCTTAATTTTGTTTCCTTAGTACAAGAGATTGTGTCGAGCACATAAGAACATAAGAAATTGCCATGCTGGGTCAGACCAAGGGTCCATCAAGCCCAGCATCCTGTTTCCAATAGTGGCCAAACCAGGCCACAAGAACCTGGCAATTACCCAAACACTAAGAAGATCCCAAGCTACTGATGCAATTAATAGCAGTGGCTATCCCTAAATAAACTTGATTAATAGCCGTTAATGGACTTCTCCTCCAAGAACTTATCCAAACCTTCTTTGAATCCAGCTACACTAACTGCACTAACCACATCCTCTGGCAACAAATTCCAGAGCTTTATTGTGCGTTGAGTGAAAAAGAATTTTCTCCAATTAGTCTTAAATGTGCTACTTGCTAACTTCATGGAATGCCCTCCTCTCTCTCTTTCCTCCTATGCTGCTTGCTTCCATTTATAATTTTTGAAAAGTTGACTGCCACGCTTATCTGAGCTCTTTCAAGTGCCTTCTTTATTAGTGCTGCCATTATTTTCCCTATACAAGATAATAATCAAAGAATAAAACTTCTCACTTATATATATATATATATATATATATATATATAATTGTGCGAAGGAATGCACTTCATGCTCTGACATTAGGGGGTTCCTTTTTGGGTTATTGTTGGTTTTAAATCTGCACCAAGCAGAGTTGTTGCTAAGATGGTTATACCTCACTGGAGTGGGTCTAGGGAGTTCAAATCACTAAGCTTTCCCCGCCCCCGCCAAAGGCACAGAATAGGTGAAAAGCCGGAGTGAATCAGTCCTAGGTCTAAAGTAAGCTACATGGATCCTCTGCTTTCTGAATCCCTAGTGCCCCGTGGCGGGATGGAAAGAGCACAGCGCCGGTGATGAAATAAATAGCTCATTACAGCAGGGATGGATGTGCTAAAAAAAAAAAAAAAAAAATCCACTATTTGGTCACAGTGGAAATGCCCCACAAATTATTTCAGAGGCTTTTGTACATTACATTCTGTATTAATTTACAAAAAATACAGGATATAGTATCACTGCACCAGTGTTCACAGTGAAATCTGAGCACAGGC
Source organism: Rhinatrema bivittatum (assembly GCF_901001135.1). Lineage (NCBI taxonomy): Eukaryota > Metazoa > Chordata > Amphibia > Gymnophiona > Rhinatrematidae > Rhinatrema > Rhinatrema bivittatum. The sequence continues at coordinate 412,533,175 of NC_042616.1, read as the reverse complement.
AGGTTAATACAGGACTACTCTAAATGCACACCAATTTAATTTACCACAGGACGCTGCGACTTTAGAAGCTGCATCTGGTTTAAGCAGTCACATTTTTTTTTAAATTTTGTAATACAGTATTGCAATAGCAAGAAGCTGCCTTTTAAAATCACTGCAGTGAGGGAATCTCCCAAAGACTGGTTGACAGAACTAGCCCTTACCTCCACAATCGCAGCCTCTGATGGTACGTGGGGTCAGCAGCAGCCCCCGTGCCACCATCCAGCATGCAGGCATGACTTTCCCCCTTGCTCCTGCAAAACATCATTACAGTGGCAGTGCTTTCTTGGGGTGGAGGCTTAGACTCCCTGCGTACTTCCTGGAGCTGCCAGTACAGGATGGATGTTATTATGGGACAGAGTGAAGATCTCTGTGCTTGGGAGAGAGAACGTTTTGAGGCTGCCCAATTCAATTGGGGCTAGCTACCTGCCTCCCAAGCAGAGATGTAATTTCTAATAGGGGCAGGGATCAGCACCCCAACATCTCCTGTGAACATGTTGGAGTTTTTTGGTATTTTGCCAAAAAAAACCAAAACATTGCCAACAGCTGACTTACAGTAATGACCTATCTAAAAACAGTTTATTAAACCTCACAACACACTCTCACCTGTGTAGACACATTAAAAACTAAGCTAGCGCATTCATTCCATCATTCATACCCATTATTCATTTACAAACATCTTGCACATGAAAAACCTGTGTACATAAATAATATTCAATTTAATAAATCCAAAGTCCGGGTGTTTTGACTACTTCTCAACCAAGGCCCACTGGACTACCTCTTACTGTGGGTCTTCTCAACATCAGCCCAACAAAAGATATCTTCGTTTCACCTTATAAACAGGCTTCCTCAGGGACTAGTAATTATCAATGTAGTTGGATTATCAATATAGTTGAACGTTCATATTCATATACTCCTTACAGCAGGACTTCCTCACAGATTAAATGTATGTCAAACTTGTTCGGTATCTATGTTCACTCACTCATATAGATACAAAGTATCATATAGATACAAAGTATCTCACTTCAGTCTGTTACAATTATAACAAGAAGGCAATCAACTTTTAAATAAACACCGGTCAAGAGAAAACACACTTATTATCACTGACCCACATTGAGTTTATGCATGAACCAGCCAAGTAAGCTAATTCTCCCAATACGCCAAACGGCTGAAACGCTGAAACCATGAATAAATGACAAGGGTGCTCGCATACCGCGCTGCACCACGGGGTCAGGAAACTCACTTCACATGTTGTGCTTCAAAAATTACGTGATTAAACGTAATTACGTGATTACGTACGTAATGCGGTATGCGAGCACCCTTGTCATTTATTCATGGTTTCAGCCGTTTGGCGTATTGGGAGAATTAGCTTACTTGGCTGGTTCATGCATAAACTCAATGTGGGTCAGTGATAATAAGTGTGTTTTCTGTTGACCGGTGTGTATTTAAAAGTTGATTGCCTTCTTGTTATAATTGTAACAGACTGAAGTGAGATACTTTGTATCTATATGATACTTTGTATCTATATGAGTGAGTGAACATAGATACCGAACAAGTTTGACATACATTTAATCTGTGAGGAAGTCCTGCTGTAAGGAGTATATGAATATGAACGTTCAACTATATTGATAATCCAACTACATTGATAATTACTAGTCCCTGAGGAAGCCTGTTTATAAGGTGAAACGAAGATATCTTTTGTTGGGCTGATGTTGAGAAGACCCACAGTAAGAGGTAGTCCAGTGGGCCTTGGTTGAGAAGTAGTCAAAACACCCGGACTTTGGATTTATTAAATTGAATATTATTTATGTACACAGGTTTTTCATGTGCAAGATGTTTTTAAATGAATAATGGGTATGAATGATGGAATGAATGCGCTAGCTTAGTTTTTAATGTGTCTACACAGGTGAGTGTGTTGTGATGTTTAATAAACGGTTATACATTATGTGATTGTGTGATCTCTCTGTTATGTGATATTATTATAAGTGAATCAGGGAGTATTTGTAATAGTTGCCCTCTGTATTAATTTACTATCTAAAAACAGAGCCGAATAATAATATAAAAAGATAAAATTCTAAAACCAATAAAAATATATTGCAAATTAATATTCATACAATGAAAAAATATCTAAAATCATAAAGATATAGGGATATAAACTCACATGTGTACAGACCCTCAAAAATACAAACATTGATATATAGAGGGTTGCTATAGGTGACTGATTTTATATTAAGAAATCTGACGTGGCCATATTTCGGCATTATAACTTCATCCAAATAGATTGAAACATTGCTAAATTCTCACAAAGTATCAGAAAGGGGTTCTTAGTTTCTTAAAAAGGCAGGGTCATCCTTCCTACTCATAGATCATGTAGACAAAGAAACAGGCCTGGATTTGCCAACAGACACACTAGAACTGTGCTTAGGATGGCAAACATTTGTGAGGGGGAGGGGGACAGCATTTTGGCTGAAGTTTTACTGCAGAACTTCCCAAACTCTGGGATGGGACCCCAGATGGAGTCACAAATACTTTAGTTGGGGGTCACAAGAGCCACAGACAGCAGCGCTCCTTAATAGCAGCAGTAGCATTAAAGTGGAAGTCAGCATGGGGCCTGTAAGCCCTGCAGTGGTCCTGCCCTCCCATGAATTTCTATATAACCGCAGGAATGGGGGCCATTGTGAGCTTGCACTGGCTTGGAGGATCCTTGCTGATTTTTGTTCCTTATGCGGCTGTTGCTTGGAGATCACCGTCGGGGCTTGGCACCAGTCATGAGGGGAGGGCACTGTTTCCTCGAAGCTGGTGTGTGCGGGGTCATGCACAGCTTATAAACTCCTCCCCACCCCCCAGCGCAGGGATAAACCAAACCCCTGCCTGTGGCATCACACCTCCTCCCAGGTAACAGGAGTCGGGTACATCCTAACGTCATCTCCTGCTGCCACAGGGCCGGTCTTGCAGCATGAGACCAGCCTGGCAGCAGCAGGAGATGTTCGGATAAACACGACTCCTGCTACCGCCCACCCCTCAATTCGGCAGGCTGCCGTAGAGCCAATGTTCTCTCTAAGGACTGGGTTGCTCGTGAGCAAACATTTTTTGTTTCATTACCCTGTGTGTACTACTTTCTTTCATGTTAAAAGCCTATCAATTTTATGCTCACAGCAACCCAGTCCTTAGACAGAACATTGGAGCAGCACGCACACAAACTTTCTTACATACACACACTTGCATATTCACTCTCATACTCTCACATATACACACACTCATTTTCACAAACACACACCCCCACTCTCATGCCTCTCATTCACTCCCCAGACTCTCATGTACACTCATTCAGTTCTCCTCCTCTTCCACACACACACACACATTCATCTCAGTAACTGCAAACCCTTCACTGCCAAACACTTTGAGAAGTAACACAAACCCCTGCAAAAAAAAAAAAAAAGACACCAGGACTCAGCCTTATCTATGACCTGGCAGCAATGCAAATATTAAACCATGCCCTAGAACACTAATACACCATCTACTGCTCCAAAGCCCCACAGAAAAACTACATGCCAGTAGCCATCGTGCACCTCAGTCACACATGCAGAACACAGACAGAGCCTTACCCAATACAGAATAAGAGACTACAAATTAGAAACAGAAACAGGCGGACAAAAATAAAATGGAAAGCCCGAGAAACCAGACTCTGAACAGTGGAATACTAAAGAAAGAACAAACTACAAACATGTAATGCACATTCCCAAAGATTATACATATGCCAATGAATAAAAATTCTAAAGAATTTTTTTTTACCTTTGTTGCCTGATCTTATTTCTCTAATTGGATGATCCCAGGCTTTTTTTTCCACGTTCCCTTTTTGGGTCTTTTCCCAATTCCTTTTACAGGATCTCTTTTTTCTCAGTTTCTTCTCTCTACCTTTTTCTTCCCTTCCTCCCTCAAACACACTTAGGTGCTCATTCTCACACATACAGGCTCCCACTCTCACATGCTGTGGCTTACACATGGCTCTCACTTTCACATGATCTCTCTCTCTCATACACACACACACACTGGTTCGCTCACATGCTGTCACACACACAGGCTCTCACTCTCACATGCTCTCTCACATGCACACACCCATACACCGAGGCAAGCTCCCATTCATTCTGTCACACATTCACCCAGGCAAGATCCCATAGACCCCAGACAGACTCCCATTCATTCTCACACTGCTCCCCCCACCTGTTGGAGATGAGCTAGTCACAGGTACTGGCACTGAAGCCTGTTCTACTGCCTCCACTGTGCAGGCCCCGCGCTGCACAGTGGAGGCTGAAACACTTCATCATATAGACATAAATTTGTAATAAAATATTTTTATTGCTTTTAGAATTGTGTCTTCTTATAAGAACATAAGAAATTGCCATGCTGGGTCAGACCAAGGGTCCATCAAGCCCAGCATCCTGTTTCCAACAGAGGCCAAAACCAGGCCACAAGAACCTGGCAATTACCCAAACACTAAGAAGATCCCATGCTACCGATGCAATTAATCAATTTTACTTAGGGAATAGCCACTGCTATTAATAGCCATTAATGGACTTCTCCTCCAAGAACTTATCCAAACCTTTTTTGAACCCAGCTACACTAACTGCACTAACCACACCCTCTGGCAACAAATTCCAGAGCTTTATTGTGCGTTGAGTGAAAAAGAATTTTCTCCAATTAGTCTTAAATGTGCTACTTGCTAACTTCATGGAATGCCCCCTAGTCCTTCTATTATTCGAAAATGAAAATAACCGAGTCACATCTACTCGTTCAAGACCTCTCATGATCTTAAAGACCTCTATCATATCCCCCTCAGCCGTCTCTTCTCCAAGCTGAACAGCCCTAACCTCTTCAGCCTTTTCTCATAGGGAAGCTGTTCCATCCCCTTTATCATTTTGGTTGCCCTTCTCTGTACCTTCTCCATTGCAATTATATCTTTTTTGAGATGCGGCGACCAGAATTGTACACAGTATTCAAGGTGTGGTCTCGCCATGGAATGATACAGAGGCATTATGACATTTTCCGTTCTATTAACCATTCCCTTCCTAATAATTCCTAACATTCTATTTGCTTTTTTGACTGCCGCAGCACACTGAGCCGACGATTTTAAAGTATTATCCACTTTGATGCCTAGATCTTTTTCCTGGGTGGTAGGCTCCTAATATGGAACCTAACATCGTGTAACTACAGCAAGGGTTATTTTTCCCTATGTGCAACACTTTGCACCTGTCCACATTAAATTTCATCTGCCATTTGGATGCCCAATCTTCCAGTCTCGCAAGGTCCTCCTGTAATGTATCACAATCCGCTTGTGATTTAACTACTCTGAATAATTTTGTATCATCTGCAAATTTGATAACCTCACTCGTCATATTCCTTTCCAGATCATTTATAATATATATATATATATTGAAAAGCACCGGTCCAAGTACAGATCCCTGAGGCACTCCACTGTTTACCCTTTTCCACTGAGAAAATTGACCATTTAATCCATGAAAGGACATCGCCTCCTATCCTATTCCCTCCCCTCCATTTTTGGATACGTTTGTGTTGTGGAAGATTTGTCTCTTTGTGTGGTTTACCAGTAATGATCTTCAAAAGCAATCTGCAGTACATCTCCACTAAGTGACTCGCTCATGGCTCACGGCAAGCAGTGATGGTGGCGGTGAGCGTCCAACCCATCTGCCTGACTCATTAAGGCTTTTCTCCCATTCTGTGTCTATGGGAAAATACCTTGATGAATCAGTCCCCAAGGTTCCTGGTTTCACATTTGTGCCAGCTCCTCTGGCTTGCTTGGGGCTTATCATGTGGTTTCCCTGCAGTTTTCCAGAAGCAGGCAGGTTATCCCTGTGTAAGAGCTTGGAGACCTGGAGAGCTCTGGGAAATGCAGAGTGAGGTTGCCCCAGGGAGACTGGGTGAGAAGGCCCCAGGGAAGAAGAATATGCCAGAAGCACGTCCAATTTGCAAGAAAGCCAGCAAACTGACAGGGCCGATACCATAAGAACTGCGGGAGAGCGGGCGCCTCGTGATGAGCGCCCGCTCTCCCGCCTTTCCTGGGCGCGCGATTCTGTATTTAAATGAGGGGGTCAGGCTAATAAAGGAGGCACTAGGGACAATAGCGCATCCCTAGCACCTCCTTATTAGCGTAGTGTGGGCTATGACAACAGACGCTTAATTTTATCAGCATCTGTTTCTGTTAGGAAATCAGATATCTGTAAAATTGAGCATCCATTTTTCTAACCTGCTGACTGGTGGGTAGATTTAAACTAATTTTTAATTTTTGGTTCCTCCGACTTAATATCGCTAGGATAGTTCAGTATCCCGGGTGAGTAATAGCCTCATCGTCATGTTGCGGCCTTGGCCGCACTAAATCCCTTCCAGTATAAAGGATTAATAGAAGCGTGTTGAAAACGTGTGCTAAACAATGCGCTCGGCCAAGTGCACCATACTGTATCGGCCTGTGAGACTGGCTGAGACCACACTAGAAACAGGGATGAGCAGGAAACAGAGAGCATGTGCAGCTGATAAGATAAGAGTACTGGGCTGGAAAGAAAGCACTTGGATTAAAAAAAAACCAAGCAAACCCCAGACCAATCCTCCCCACCCCCCAACCATAAATATATACACACATACACACGCGCTGTGAGATAGACAAGAAAAATACTAGCAAGATGCCAAGGCATTTGCCAAATTTCTGATTTATTATGAGATTGTAAAACTGCTGCAAAAGTGAAATCACAGGCCCAGCTGCAGGATATTTGATCAGTGTTAATATTGTCCATCTTATATGGTTTTTTTTTCTTTATTAAAATGTTTCCAGCTCAGCCTTCCAATTATTGCAAAGTTTGCTGCTGTACAGCACAAGGAAGAGCCAATACAGCCCCCCCCCCCTCCCCCCACATCCTGCTTGGTGGGTATCTCTGTTTCTTCTTCCACCTCGTCCCTCCCAGTATATTGTGGTTCGGGACCTTCGTTTTCAGTTTTTATTTTACCTGCGTTAATTACAACAAGAATTAAAACAGGAGAAACCAGTGAAAAAAAACCCCCAAAACTCATCTTGTTTCAGGTAAATACTTTTGTTCTTGTAATAAACACTGATAAATTCCAGGTACAGATAAAATAAAAACGAAAAACTAAGGACCCCAATTATGGGGTAGAGCTGGAAGGAATTTTTTTTTGTTGTTGTCTGGTGGGGAGGGGATGACTGCTGTACACCATTCAGGACACAACACCATGTCTGTGTCCCACTTGGACAAATGCCTCCACGCAGCGATCGATGTCCTCGTCACTGTGGGCAGCCGAGATCTGCACGCGGATCCGAGCCTTCCCTCTGGGCACAACCGGGTAGCTGAAGCCAATGACATAGATCCCTGTAATGCAAGGCACAAGCAATGTGAGCAAGCGGAAGAGGTGGGTGCGGGCGCCACCCGTGGTCAACCCGAGGGGAGAGGCACAGCCGCTACCCCCTCCTTCCTCTAGTATCTTCTGCATATAGATATCTGCGGTCAGCAAAAAAAAAACAAAACCCAAGAAGAAACTGGCATCGTGCCCAGCCAGAGAATGACAGGGAAGTTCTGGGAAACACTTAAAAATAATCTGTAGTTACAGAGAAGTTTTCATAATGCTCCTTCCCCGTGCAATATCGAAGAAATGCTGGCAGCACACTTCTGCGCTTAGACTATATGAGAGCTTTACAAGGGAGAATAAAACAAAAGGCCAGGTGTACCAAAAGGGGAAAAATGCTTAGTACATCTGGTCTAAAGTGGTGAGTATTACTACTGCCAGGGAGATACAGTGACTTATTTTATTTATTTAGCGTTTTTCTATACCGGCATTCATGATTAGAATCACATCATGCTGGTTTACATTTAACAGGGGGTGTAAATTAAAATAAATAACTGAACAGAACTGAAAAAAAAACACTGTAACAAGTGAAATGAAAAACTCTGAAGTTACAATAAAACAGGATGCTAAAACTGGGTGGAGGAAAGTCTAAAGGAACTTAACAGAAAGAGCCATTATTTACAGTATTCTAAGAATGTCTGATTGTGACTTACCCATGATATCACACACACACACACACACACTCAATATCAGAGGGGAACATGGCTTCCAGGATCTCAATTCTGTGACCCAGGGGTTAGTCATGAGCCACAAACAGGTCAGGTTTTCAAGACATCCATAAGAGCTATATTTTCTTACAATCGGGCCAATTCAGTAAAGTGCGCTCCGGTGGAGTGCACTGTTAGCCCGCGTTTGGCAGTGCGTTTTTGACGCATTATTTTTACCCCTTATACAGTAAGAGATTATAGCGCATCGAAAATGCACGGCCAATCCCCCCGAAACTAATAGCGCCCGCAACATGCAAATGCATGTCGATGGGCCTATTAGTCATTCCCGCGCAATCCAGAAAGCAAAATGTGCAGCCAAGCCGCACGTTTTACTTTCAGAAATTAACGCCTGCCCAAAGGTAGGCGCTTGTTTCGGCAGACACTGGGAAAGTGTACAGAAAAGCAGAAAAAACTGCTTTCCTGTACACCCTCCAACATAATATCATAGCGATATTAAGTCGGAGGTCCCAAAAGTAAAAAAAAAAAATGTAAATAAAAAAATTTAAAGTCTGCCTGCTGGTTGGAAGACGGACGCTCAATTTTGCCAGCATCCATTTTCTGAACCCGTGGCTGTTAGCGGGCTTGAGAACAGACACCGGAAAAATTGAGTGTCTGCTGTCAAACCCGCGGGCAGATTTTAAATTTTTTTTTTTTCTTTTGGGACCTCCGACTTAATATTGCTATGATAGTATGTCGGAGGGTATACAGAAAAGCAGTTTTTTCTGCTTTTCTGTACAATTTCCCGGTGTCGGCTGAAATTAACGCCGCTTCTGTCAAAAAGGAGGCGTTAGGGATGCGCTAGTGTCCCTAGCACCTCCTTTTGCCGTGGGCTCTCATTTCCATAAATTTATTTACTGGATCGCACGCCCAGGAGAGTGGCCTGGGCGCTTGTCCGCTCTCCCGCGAAGTTTTCTGTATCGGCCCGAATGGAAGCAGTTATGCAAATCTATCTCATGCCTATTTATTGAGGATATCCTGAAAAGCAGGTTTATTACTGGTTCTCAAGGACCACAGTTGGACATCCCCGAGCTAACCCCTAGACCAGGGGTGGGCAATTCCGGTCCTCGAGGGCCACAAACCAGTCTGGTTTTCAGGATATCCCTAATGACTATGCATGAGAGAGATTTGTATGCACTCTGCCTCAGTTGTATGCAAATCTATGTCATGCATATTCATTAGGATATCCTAAAACCTCGACAGGTTTGTGGCCCTCGAGGACTGGAATTGCCCACCCCTGCCCTAGACTAAGCATCCTTCCTTACACAAAGATACGGAAATAAGACATTGTGAAGGAATATGCGGAAAAGAGCCTCTGAACAACTTAAGGGACCAGCTCCAGGTATCTGGCCTGGTTCACCTTAAGGCACAGCCCAGATGAGAATTCTAGTCCCAGGACGTTCCCTTGAGCAGGGGGATAATGGAGCAAGACCAGGAGGGAACAAGGAGACCCCGGAAAAGAAAAGGAAGCAGGGAATACACTAAGATTGCTGCGACTTTACTTTGGAAGGTGGCTGAGGTAAGCAGGTCCTTTTCTGCTTGTGTGGTTTGTGTAAATAAAACATTTGTGAAGAACAGCCACAGTTCAGACTGCTCTGTCCTTTAGCACACAGGCCACTCACATGACTTTACAGACACACATGGGCACGGCCCAAATACAAAAGCAAGCATATACATGAACATAAACATGCATGCAAGTTTATACAAATACATGCATCTACAAATACGTGAAACCGAAGATCCCCCCCCCCCCCTTTCTCCCAGAGTTCCTCACATGCGATCAGGGTGGTGGAAGGGGATTAGGCGCCCTAGGCGAGTCTTCTCCCTTGCGCCCCCCCCCCGGTCTCGGCCCTGACTCCTACATCGTTCTCGATCACGCCCACCGACTGAGTGGTTTTCTGGGTCGTGAGCTGGTTGGGCACTGCTCGCGGCCGCCAAATCTCCGCTCCTCTTTGCCGTCGCTTGCAGCCTCATATGGCTCACACCCAGTGGCGCACCAAGGGTCTCCGGCGCCCGGGGCTAATGCATTTGTGTGCCTCTCCAGCATCCCCCCCCCCCTTAATCCTTCTTGTACTAATGCTTAAGGTCACAGAAAATCAGTGGCATCTCTAGACAGAAGAATTTTTTTTTTTTGGGGGGGGGCCAAAATGACATTTCTTCATCACACCCAACTCTACAGCATGGATCCTGCTTTAAAATTGGTTACAAAAAAAAAAAGTGTTAATAAAAAAAGTCCAGAGGGTCTTCTGCGTAATTTTAAAAAGCTGGCCAGTTTCACACTATAAAATTTGATAGCCTCATTCAAGTAATTCTATATGGCTATGAGAGTGAAGTCTGGAATTTATAGGAAGGGACAGAATGTCAATATAAATCCTGCACCTCCAGTTCTCTAACTCTGTGCATCCACTGAAATTCCCCCAAACAATGGAGCTTGGATGTTTCCCTTACAGCTCATCATACTAAAAGATATTTTCAAATTCTGGTGTCACCTCACAGTAACAGCAGCACAAACAGCTTCCACTGCCAGGCACATTGTGAACTAACACAAAACCCCGCAAAAAAGACACTCAAAATCTATACTGCAATCCCATCGTAACATAACAGTAATAACACCAAGGACTCAAACAACAATAACCCTACCTGTGAATAAGCAAGGGTAAATATTACACTGGGTCCTAGAATACCAATACACCACCTACTGAGGAAGCAAAACAAACCCGATTGCTATAGATCCCTATACAGACACTACATGCTAGCAGAATCTCTCATCACGGTCACACACACAGAGCAGAGACAGACTCTCACCAAATACAGAATACAAAATAAAGGAGCACAAATTAGACAAAAACTGAAATGGAAACTCCAAGAAGCCAGACTCTGTATTAGCAATGGAAAAACAGAACCACCATTCCTCATAAAACAAATAAAATAAAAAAACATAAAGCATCAGTTATAATAGTAAAACCACACTAATAAAAGAATATTTTAAAACTACTAATAGAATTTCTATTAATTAAAAATCATATACATTTTTTACAATTTCCCAAACACCAATAACATATTTCAAAACAGCACATATCAAACAACATCCAATAATTAAAATTAATAAGGATTTAAAAAAGCCCCTGCTGCCCATACGTGGGAGCTCTTGATTTCCAGTCACCCTGATATTGTCAAGGATTAGGAGGTTATCCTCTCTCTCTCACTTACTCACATGTCCATTCTCTCTCACACATACACTGTCACATACATACACATTCATGCTCTTATACCCACCATAACCTCTCGCTCTCACAGACTCTAACACTCTCTCCCCCTCCACACCCCCCCCCCCAACACACACAAACACTTACCCCCCTGGATTTTCTCATACACACTCATGCTCTCACTGGCTCCCTCACATACACACAAACACACATCCAGGCAAGCTCCCAATCATTCTCTCTCTCTCTCTCACACACACACACACACACACACACACACACACACACACACACACACACACTTCCCCCCAAGATAGGCACCGATTCATTCTCACACACACATACACCACACACAGGCAGGCACCTATTCTCACACATACAAACCCCAGGAAGACACCCATTCATACACACATACACCCCCAGGCTGACTCCCCTTCATACACATGCACACACTAAAGGCAGACCCCCCTCTCTTTTGCCAGCAACCTCTGAGCCTCTCTCATTCCTCTGCTGCCACTGTCACTGCTGCCACATGGCTATTGGGGAGGTGCCGATTGCTGCTACTGAAGCCCATTCTGCTGCCTCCTCTCTGCAGGCCCCGTGGGCTTCCACGTCCTCCATGCTGATCTCATACATTGTGAGATCCACATAGAGAAAGTGCTACTCTTGCACATTCCCAAAGATTACATGTGCCAATCACTAAAAAGTAATTTATTTTTTGTTTACCTTTGCTGTCTGATCTTAGTTTTCTAATCGGTTGGTCACAGGCTTTTTTGTTCCACCTTCCCTTTCTTATTTTTTTGCCAATTCCTTTTATATTGTCTTTTTTTTTCTATTTCTTTTCTCTCCATCTATCTTCTTCCCTCAAACACACTGTTACGCCAGTCGGCCACGGCCGACCGAGCTCACCTACTGCAGCAGCAGCAGCCCACTGCTCTCTGGGGCCCCGACGCTGGGTTCGAGGGTGCACCCGCTCTCTCTGGGTCCTGTTTCGGCATCGGGAGGCCTCTGTCCGTGGCAAGAACGCCGTCGCCGCTGAATCCCCGCCCCCCCAGTCTCTTAGACGCTTGCGGCGAAGCCAGCCCCTTTCTAGAAGGGGTCAGCGCGGGAAACTCGGGACAACGTGCAGAAGGGACTCCACCTCCAGGGGTATTTAAGTGCTCAACTCACCACCAACAGGTGAGTTAGCAAGGTGTTCAGTTTTAGCTACTCTGACCACTCTTAGACGCTGCTTCACTCCAAGGGCCTCGCTCCTGTAGCAGCTCTAGACACCCGCTCCTCGGGGGTCTCTCGCTTCCAACTACCCTTCGGGGTTTCTCTTTAACTAAGACAACCACTCCTTGGGGGTCTCTCTCTCTCTTCTACATTTCAGGATATCGGACCATCGGGTACTCGCTCCTCGAGGGCCTACCAGCCATTATATCCTGCACCACGGACCTTCGGTCCCACCTTTCCACCACCAGGAAGACGCCATCATTCCTGTGAGTACCTCTATGATCCGGTGCTCCAGCTCCACCCACCAGCAGCGATGTTCCCGCATCGCGGGCTTCCACCTATCGTGAACATCTGGGTGAGATTATACATCTGAGCCTGTTGAACGTACTGGCACTTCTTGGATCAGTGCCTTACCTTCCTGCTTTCATCATCTATCTACAGCAGTACAATAAAGCCTCTATCCATACTGTGTCTGCTATCTGAGTTCAGCCTATCGCAGTGGTTCCCCACGGGGCCCCTCCCCGTGGGCGGAGTCTTCTCCACTGCGACCAAGGGCCCACTATGCCACAAACACAACTCACACAGTCAGGTTCCCATTCTCACATGCTTTTTCTCTCTCTCTCTCTCTCTCACACACACACACACACACACAGGCTCTCACATGCTGTCTCTGCAAACATTCAGGTCCTCACCTCGTGTACACACACACACACACAGGCTCTCACATGCTGTCTCTCTGCAAACATTCAGGTCCTCACCTCGTGTACACACACACACAGGCTCTCACATGCTGTCTCTCTGCAAACATTCAGGTCCTCACCTCGTGTACACACACACACACACACACACACACACACACTCTACAGGCCCTCAGCCTCGCGGGTCACCGCAGGATGGGCTCTGCAGCGGCACTGATCTTCTCGGGCCGCCCGCAATGTGGGATCCGCAGCGGTGGCCCTGCTACTGGGCCTCCTTCTCTTCTCAGCCTGCTGCGACTTGAGATTCACGGATGACTATAAACACTGCTCCTCTTCTGCACGCAGCTGATGCTCCTCCTCGTTCCTGCCTGCACGGCTCCGGCAATGTTTTCTTCCAGGGCCGCGCGGGCAGGGAGGAGGAGGAGCACCTGCAGGTTTGGACGCAACTTTTTTCTTTGGGCCGTGGTGAAATGAGGTCCACCAGGGCCCTGCCGATCTTCCTGCTGCGTGTGTCTGGCACACAGCACAACACAGCAGTAGTTCACTGCTCAGCCGCCAGTGGGATGAGGTCCACCGGCGGCCGCATTGGCTCTCCCTGACCTCCCCTCGATATACCACTGCTCGGCGCCCCCTAATGCTCAGCACCCTAGGCCCAGGCCTAGTTCTCCTAGTGCTCCCACCGGCCCTGACTGCGATACCTTTTTCCAGCATGTCATCTGCTATGGCCGACGCCAGCTTGGCATCTCCAAGCATTACTGGGCAGATGGGGTGATTGTGGCCTGCAATGGTGAAGCCAGAGGTAGTCATCTTAGTTCGGAAACTGCACAGGAAGAGAAAGAAAAAAAGATTAATTCCCCAATAACTTCTTCATCTTTACTGTGGTTGACCAACAGCAACCAAACCCACCAACCCATTCCTACCCTAATGTCAGTATAACAAGGGTTGAATTATTGCCGACTACACCTGCTGAAGAGAACAAGATGGATGTGTTCAGTGGCTAAGGAGCAGCAATAGACATTAAGAGGGACCGCAAAATGTTTATTTCACTTTGGGTGAAACTAATTTCTGAAGAAGAGAGAGTGATAGTCTAATGTCAAGTATGCAAAGGCTGTGTGAGAGCACAACTGAACTTGTAATTGTTCATGTATCGAATTGGTAATTTTATGAAATCTGCTTTGTGCTCACTGGATGGAAACACGGAATATCAGAGAACTTCTCAGGGTACCTTTTACAATTTATTATTTATTTTTAAGGGAATCCCTCTCAGAAAAAATATCCCCCCAACATCCAGTCCAACACTTCCCACATTGCTTCTCTGTAAAGTCAAGCTCTGGCCATAGGGAACGTCAAAGAACACTAAAGATCAAAGTCCATGGAGATGAAAGGGAGAGATATGTTACACCCCAGCTTTGTAGAAACAGGACTATCTTCCTGGGGAAAAAAAAAAAAAAGTCTTTTTAGAATGCGTGGAGGTGGTATCTCCCAGCCACTTACCGCTGGGTCTTGGCAGCCATGGACTGAGCAATGGCGTTGCTCTCCATCAGCAGGTCCAGTGCTTTGGAGGCACAGCCAACAACAGCGGGAGGAAGGGTGTTGGAGAAGAGATATGGCCTAGATCGCTGGCGCAGGAGGTCAATCAAAGCTTTGGGACCAGTTGTGTAGCCACCTGCAGTGGGAGAAGAACCGTGCCAGCATGCAAGAATGAGGCAAGAATACACCACAGAACAAAGGAGAATCTGTTCTTACCTGCTAATTTTCGTTCCTGGAATACCATGGATCAGTCCAGACTCCTGGGGATTATGCCTCCCCCCCTTCCAGCAGATGGAGGCAGAGAAAGTTTCACTGGCACATAACCCAGAGTGCCACCTGCAGTCACTCAGTATTGACCTGTACCCAAGCCAAGATTCATTACATAACAATCCTAATGAAATGCAAACAACGTCCCACAAATGAGCAAGGGGAAAAAGGTAAACCCCACCCCCCCTTGAAAGAAAAACTCTTTGCTACATAACTCCAAACCAGGAGAACAAACTTGAAATCTTAAGCAGCTCTGCAGCCCAAATACAATAACCCCATGACAGAAGTATGAGCGGACTCTCCCCCACACCAGGCTGGGACTCTGGACTGATCCGTGGTATTCCAAGAATGAAAATTAGCAGGTAAGAACCAAATTTTCCTTTCCTGATCATGCCCGGATCAGTCCAGACTCCTGGGATGTACTCAAGCTTCTCTAAATTAGGGTAGGACTGCGAGAGTCCTGCTCGAAGAACACTCTCAAAGTCCATAGTCTCTGGGGCTTGGGCATCCAAACGATAATGTCTGGTGAAAGTGTGCAACGAGTTCCAGGTAGCCACTTGACAAATTTCTTGTGGAGACACCAGCTGACACTCAGCCCAAGAAGTCACCTGAGTTCGAACCGAGTGCGCCCTTAATCCCTCTGGGACCAGACGCCCCTTACAGATATAAGACGAGCTTATTGCCTCTTTCAACCATCTTGCTATCGTGGACTTTGAAGCCTTCTGCCCTTTCTTAGGGCTGCTCCCTAGCACAAAGAGATGGTTCGACACCCTGAAACTATTGGTGACTTTGAGGTAACTCAACAAAGCCCGCTTCACATCCAAAAAACGCAAGTCTCTAGCATGCGGAGTCAACACATCCAAATCAGGGAAAGCTGGAAGTTCCATAGTATGATTCAAATGAAATGCGGACATAACCTTCGGGAGCAAAGAGGGCACTGTGTCCTCAAAGATATCCCAAAATCCGAGATCTTCAGGAAAGGTTCGCTGCACAATAACACTTGAAGTTTCGAAATCCTGCGAGTGGAACAAATGGCTACCAGAAACCCTACCTTCAAAGTGAGATCTTTTACCATTGCCCTTTTTAAAGGTTCAAAAGAAGATACACACAACCCTCTAAGGACCAGACTGAGGTTCCAAGAGGGACATATTTTCCGCACAGGAGGCTGCAAATGGCTCTGCCCCTCGGAGGAAGCAAATCACATCCAGGTGAGCAGCCAACCATATTCTAGGCACCTTACCCCATAAACAGCCAAGGCCACAATCTGAACCATAAGAGAGTTAAAACCCAAGCCTTTAGCCAAACCTCTTTGCAAAAAAGCCAAGATGTCAGCTATCAAGGCCTGCGTTGCAATTATTCCTTGACCCGTGCACCAGGAATCAAAGACCTTCCAGACCCTTATATATGACAATGAAGTGGAAGTCTTTCTAGCCTGCAACAAGGTGGCAATGACATCCTCTGGATATCCTTTGTCTCTCAAATGCCTCCTCTCGAAAGCCAAGCCATGAGACAGAAGCAATCCGCCTGATCTGAAGATACTGGACTTTGTCGAAGAAGCTCCAGCAAATGTGTGAGTCACAGCGAACTGACCACCACCAGGTTGACCAGGTCTATGAACTACGGGCGCCTTGAATCACCTCTCTGTGATGATTTTCTATTCACCTCCAGAATCACCTCTGTATGATTTTCTATTCACCGTATCAATTTTCCCATAAGAGGCCATGGAGGAAACACGTAAAAAAAGAATCCCGAGAACTAGAGCTTTTACGCCCTCTGCTCCGTGCTCTCTTCTGCGACTGAAGAATTGAGGCACCTTGGAGTTAAGTCCAGGCGAGAAGTACCCCACCAGTGACATATCAGAGTCATCGCCTCGTCTGACAGCTCCCACTCCCTGGGGATCCAGCTTCTGGCGACTGAGAAAATCCACTTGCACATTGTCCACCCCGGCAATGTGAGATGCCGCTAGCATAGCTAGATGCTGCTCTGCCCCAAGAAACAACTCCTGAGCTTCCTGGGCTACTGCTTGACTCCTGGTTTCCCCTCGATGGTTGATATAAGCCACCGTGGTTGCGTTGTCTGACAGGATGCGCAACGAGCGGCCGCTCAACAGAAGCCAAAATGCAACCAAGGTGCACTGCACTGCCCTCGTCTCCAAACAATTGATAGACCAGGACTTCTCTTCCTTGGACCACTGTCCCTGGGCTGAATGTTTCTGGCATACCGCCCCCCCCCCCCCAGCTGGAGAGATTAGCATCAGTGGTAACCTCCACCCAGTCCAGAGCTTCCAAATCTACTCCATGTCTTAAATGTTCTTGACCAAACCACCATGAAAGACTGGACCTGGCAGGTTCTTCAAGTGACAGTGGAAAATTAAACTGTTCTGACAAAGGATCCCATCGGGAAAGAAGAGAACATTGTAGCGGCCTCATATGTGCAAAGTCCCAAGGGTCTAACTCCAAGGTCAAGGCCATGGAGCCCAACACTTGAAGGTAATCCCAGACCCTGGGAACTGCAACTTCCAATAGCCTGCACACCTGCTTCTGTAGCTTGAGAATATGCTCTTCCATATGGTGTCGAAGTGCGCTCCCAAGAACTCCAGAACCTGAGACGGAGAGAGATGACTCTTTGGCAGGTTCACTACCAATCCCATGGACCTCAATTGTTGCAGGACCTGAGCCACTGCCTGAGTACCAAGGACTTCTGACTTTGCCCAAATGAGCCAATCGACCAGATATGGATGAATCTAAATGCCCCCCTTTTTTGAGCACCGCCACCACAACCACCACTTTCGTGAATGTTCGGGGCGCTGTTTGCCAATCCAAACGGAAGGGCACAAAACTGAAAATGCTTCCAGAGGATCATGAAACACAGAAACTACTGGTGATCCGGATGGATTGGAATGTGCAGGTATGCTTCAGACAAATCCAGAGAAGCCAGGAACTCTCCCTTGCGTACAGCTGCAATCACCGAATGCAGGAGTTTCCATTTGAAAATGAGGACCCTTGAGAACCACATTCACTTTTCTTTAGATCCAAAATTGGACGGAAGGATCCCTCCTTTTTCAGTACCACAAAATATATGGAATACCTTCCTGTCCCTTGTTCCCCCACAGGAACGGAAACTACTACTCCCAGAGCTTGCAACCGGTCCATGGTTTCCTGAACCACCTTTCTCTTGCAAACGGAGCACAAAGGGAAACTATAAACTAGTCCCACAGTGGTTGCCAGAAATTTTATACATAAATCTTTTATTACGCTGAGAACCCACCAGCCTGACATGATCTTGGCCCATTCCTCATAAAAGAGAGCCAGAAGTCCTCCAATCAGAGGAAGAGATGAATGGATCAGCCTCGCTTCATTGAGAGGATTTGACTCCGCCAGAGCCCTGGCCGAGAAATTCTCTGCCTGATATTCTGTCCCCTTGAAAAGGCTGGTTCCAGGACTGCTGCCTCCCGGTGCCTTGCCTCTGAGCTCCCGCTGAAGGCCTACTTGGATGAAACCACCTTTGTTTCCTCTGGGCTTGTCCTCTGATAGTCTATGCCCTTTGGCCTCTCCGAGACGCTTCACAAGCTCCTTTAAGTCTTCCCCAAACAGAAAGGTTTCGCTCCCAAACGAAACAAACCAAACATTCACCGACCAGTTCCTCAACCAAAGGAGCCTTCTGGCCAGTACCACAGGCATCATGACTCTGGAAGATGTTCTAACGAGGTCATATAGAGCATCCACAACATAAGCTGCTGCTGCCTCCAGGCAGTCCGCCTGCTTAGCCTCAAACGGAGATAAGAACATAGCCATACTGGTTCAGACCAAGGGTCCCATCCTGCCCAGCATCCTATTTCCAACAGTGGCCAATCCAGGCTACAAGTACCTGGGGTAAATACCCAAAAACTAAGTATATCCCATGCTACTGATGCCAGTAATAGCAGTGGCTATTTTCTAAGTCAACTTGATTAATAGCAGGTAATGCACTTCTCCTCCAAGAACTTAACCAAACCTTTTTTAAACCCAGCTACACTTACTACACTAACCACATCCCCTGGCAACAAATTCTAGAGTTTAATTGTGCGTTGAGTGAAAAAGAACTTTCTCTGATTAGTTTTAAATGTGCCACATGCTAACTTCATGGAGTGTCCCCTAATCCTTCTATTATCCAAGGGAGTAAATAACCGATTCACATTTACCCGTTCTAGTCCTCTCATGATTTTAAACACCTCTATCATATCCCCCCCTCAGCCGTCTCTTCTCCAAGCTGAAAAGTCCTAACCTCTTCAGCCTTTTCTCATAGAGGAGCTGTTCCATTCCCTTTATCATTTTGGTCATTCTCTGTACCTTCTCCATCGCAACTATATCTTTTTTGAGATGCAGCGACCAGAAATGTACACAGTATTCAAGGTGCGGTCTCACCAGGGAGGGATATAGAGGCATTATGACATTTTCCATTTTATTCACCATTTCCTTTCTAATAATTCTTAACATTCTGTTTGCTTTTTTGACTGCCGCAGCACACTGAGCCGATAATTTCAATTTATTATCCACTATGATGCCTAGATCTCTTTCCTGGGTGGTAGCTCCTAATATGGAACCTAACATTGTGTAACTATAGCATGGGTTATTTTTCCCTATATGCATCACCTTGCACTTATCCACATTCAATTTCATCTGCCATTTGGATTCCCAATTTTCCAGTCTCACAAGGTCTTCCTGCAATTTATCACAATCTGCTTGTGAGTTAAACTATTCTGAATAATTTTGTATCATCTGCAAATTTGATTACCTTACTCGTCGTATTCCTTTCCAGATCATTTATAAATATATTTAAAAGCACGGATCCCAGTACAGATCCCTGAGGCACTCCACTGCCCACCCTCCTCCACTGAGAAAATTGTCCATTTAATCCTACTCTGTTTCCTGTCTTTTAGCCAGTTTGTAATCCATGAAAGGACATCGCCACCAATCCCATGACTTTTTACTTTTCCTAGAAGCCTCCCATGAGGAACTCTGTCAAGCGCCTTCTGAAAATCCAAATATACTACTTCTACCAGTTCAACTTTATCTACATATTTATTAAGCCGCTCAAAATAGTGAAGCAGATTTGTGAGGCAAGACTTAGCTTGGGTAAAACCATGCTGACTTAGTTCCATTAAACCATGTATTTCCATATGTTCTGGGAGTTTGATCTTTAGAACCCTTTCCACTATTTTTCCTGGCACTGAAGTCAGGCTAACTGGTCTGTAGTATCGCAGATCACCCCTGGAGCCCTTTTTAAATATTGGGGTTACATTAGCCACCCTCCAGTCTTCAGGTACAATGGATGATTTTAATGATAGGTTACAAATTTTTACTAATAGGTCTGAAATTTCATTTTTTACTTCCTTCAGAACTCTGGGGTGTATACCATCCGGTCCAGGTGATTTACTACTCTTCAGTTTGTCAATCAGGTCTACCACATCTTCTAGGTTCACCGTGATTTGGTTCAGTCCATCTGAATCATTACCCATGAAAACCTTCTCCAGTATGGGTACCTCCCCAACATCCTCTTCAGTAAACACCGAAGCAAAGAAATCATTTAATCTTTCCGCGATGGCCTTATCTTCTCTAAGTGCCCCATTAACCCCTCGATCATCTAATGGTCCAACTGACTCCCTCACAGGCTTTCTGCTTCGGATATATTTTAAAAAGTTTTTACTGTGAGTTTTTGCCTCTACGGACAACTTCTTTTCAAATTCTCTCTTAGCCTGTCTTATCAATAATGTCTTACATTTAACTTGCCAACGTTTATGCATTATCCTATTTTCTTCTGTTGGATCCTTCTTCCAGTTTTTGAATGAAGATCTTTTGGCTAAAATAGCCTCTTTCACCTCACCTTTTAGCCATGCCGGTAATCGTTTTGCCTTCCTTCCACTTTTCTTAATGTGTGGAATACATCTGGACTGGGCTTCTAGGATGGGTTTTTTTTTGTTTTTTTTTTTAACAATGATCACGCCTCTTGCACACATTTTACCTTTGTAACTGCTCCTGTCAGTTTTTTTTCTAACTTTTTTCATTTTATCAAAGTTTTCTTTTTGAAAGTTTAGCACTAGAGCTGTAGATTTGCTTACAGTCCCCCTTCCATTATTAATTCAAATTTGATCATATTATGATCACTATTGCCAAGTGGCTCTACCAAAGTTACCTCTCTCACCAAATCTTGTGCTCCACTGAGAATTAGATCTAAAATTGCTCCCTCTCTCATCAGTTCCTGAACCAATTGCTCCATAAAGCTATCATTTATTCCATCCAGTAACGTTATCTCTCTAGCATGTCCCAATGTTACATTTACCCAGTCAATATTGGGGTAATTGAAATCTCCCATTATTACTGCACTACCAATTTGGTTAGCTTCCCTAATTTCTCTTAGCATTTCACTGTCCATCTCACCATCTTGGCCAGGTGGACAGTAGTATACCCCTATCACTATAGTCTTCCCCAACACACAAGGGATTTCTACCCATAAAGATTTGATTGTGCATTTAGTCTCATGCAGGATCTTTATCCTGTTGGACTCTATGCCATCCCGGTCTTATATCCTGCAATTGCTAAACCCAGTGCAAACTGGACCGCTGCATAAAGCTACTGCACATAGCAACCCGAATGCCAAGCGCTGACACCTCAAATATCTTCCTGAGACGAATTTCCAATTTTCTATCCTGCATGTCCTTCAGTGCTATTGAACCAGCCACAGGTATGGTGGTCTTCTTAGTGACTGCAGACACCAAATCATCCACCTTAGGAATCGCCAACAGCTCGAGTGTGTCCTTCGGCAACGGATATAACTTCGCCATCGTTATCTGGAATAACCGCACCACCTTAGGTTCGTCACCTTCAGCCACCAGCACCTGATCCAACCCTCCATCCACATCCAGAGCATCCCGGCTATTGTTGGGTACAGCTGGATCGCTGCTGAGCCCAGGTGGGTACGGAAAAGCAGGAACCCGCAGAGCTCTGTCTGACTCATCGGAGTTGATATCTGGACTGCCTATAACTGTCCTCATCCAGAGGACCCTGGGCGCTGTCCGTGGTACCAAACCACAAAGCCTCTGAGTGCGGTTCGCCTGCTTCCCAGCAGCCTTTCGCACCAAATATGCTTCATGTGAAAGCAGGATGAATTCTGAGGAGAAAGGAGTGGGAGTCCTCTATCCTGATTCCAGAGGGATCCCTCTCCCTGTCCGAATCGGGGTTTCTTCAGTGGGTAACACCCTGGCCCACTGGAGATAGTAGGGGGGGGGGGGGGGGGGGAGAAGGAGGAAGATAGTCACACCCCCGAAAAAGACCCAATGGGATTTCAGCCCCGAACCAGGCCACCTTTCCTGCACCTGGCGGGGGAGGGGAAGCAGATTTAACAGGCACTCCTGCACCTGTTTTCGATCTAGGCTGCCTCTCCGACTTGGCCTCTGACAACCCCGACCCGCCCTCTGCACAAGAGAGGCAGATGGAGTACAGTCTGGCGCATGACAATTGTGGGCATCGCCACACGAATGGCATGCACTGCCGCGCACCATCCTGACCACAAGGCACGCCGACTAAAACCAGGCTCAACCGCGCAGCACAGCCTCACAGGAACCAATCTCGCAGCCTTGTCAAGGTCCGCTGCAGCTTTAATGGCCACTAAAAAATCTTGCTGATCCTCTGCTCTAAATCTTTTTTTTCCTTTAAACTTTGAGACAGAAGAAAGGCAAAATGTACTTCCCTGACAGAAGAACTGCCAGACTCCAATTTGTTCTCCTAGTGGGCAGGGAACTGGCCCCACCAGCTATAACCCCCCCCCCCCCCCCCCGCAACAGATTGAGCCAAACGAGGGTCCCTAACCCCCTGCTCGTACTCCTCAACACCAGGAGGGATTGCCCCACTAGGGCCTAACAACCTCCTGGGAGGGTAACTCCACAAATTTTTAATTCTCTATCCCTTTTTTTTTTTTTCTTCAGACTGCAGGGATTGTACCTCTACCATGTGTTGGAGATAGGGAAACACGGAGGGACTGCAGGTGGCACTCTGGGTTATATGCCAGTGCAACTTTCTCCGTCTGCATCTGCTGGAAAGGAGGCACAATCCCCAGGAGTCTGGACCGATTCGGGTATGAACAGGAATACATATAATATCCTTAGGTCTATGGCAGCCATATTGAAATCTCTCATGTATTTGGGACTAGAGCATGCATGTAAAGTTGTGCTCTAAATATTGAGATGAATATTCTGCAGCGCAGCGAACAGATGATTTATCCAGCTAATATTAGCTGGATAAAGTGTCATAGATATTCAGCAAAGTGCTGTGGATTAAGTGCTCTGCTGAATATATCCCAATAAAGTCCTAGTTAGCTGGATGCTTATTGGCTAACCTTAGGACTGCTCTCTGGCACAACCAGACTTAGGTCTGGATTCACTAATGCCGCAAAGCTTAGTGAATCCCGGCGCTAAGGGGGGGGGCGGTCCTGCTCTAGTTGGCAGCGATCGCACCTCCACGAAATAGGCAGCAAAAAGGTTCTTGCTGTCTTCGTGGATGTAGCTAGTGCACGCCTGCGCTAAGCTTTCCAGCTATCGCACACTTGCGCTGGTAGCGCAAGCGTGCAATAGCCTTAGAAAATAAGGTTCTTAGCCAGATAAGTTATCCAGCTAACTTAACTCTGCACCAGAACATCTTATCCAGCCAACCTTTATCCTGCTAAACAGTTAGCCAGATAAATCAGAGCCATTCAGAGCGGTGGGACATTTAAAACCCATGGTTGTCGGTTATATCCTGAACTTAGCCGGACAAACTGTCTGAATATTGATCCCATTTAAAAAAAAAAAAGCAGTTCTACCAGTACATTTTTAAATAAATCAATAAGCAGTTAGAAAAAATATAACAATAACCATGCAATTTAATTTTACATGGCAGCTTTTATACAAATATTTTTCAAAACACTTTATAGTAACGGAGTCATTAAGACACCCCCATTTTCTGCTTTCTAACATAAGAAATGTTGGAAAGAATTATATAAAAAGGGATCAATGTCCATCTGTAGACAGAATAAGTCTCAAACAAATGGATGGAAATTCACCAAATTTGGCATGCAAAAAGCAAATAAGAGTATCTCTGAAGAGTTTGATAACCAGAAACATCCGGTCAGTATTTTCAAAGACCTAAGCTTCTACAAATATCCCCCACCACACATACACACACACACTTAGAGACAGGAAAAATAACTAATGCAGCTGATGAATGATGATGCCGAAAAGTACTTTTCAAGTCACCTCCCCCAACACTTCTTAAACACACCCCACATATACACCCACCTGCCCCACCCAGACATATCTCCCAAAAGCACCCCATACACACAACTCCCTGCAACACACAATCCTTACCCAAACAAATAATCACATCCATCTCACCATTTCCCCCAAACGTACCTCCATGAATATAACTCCCACAGCCACATCCCATACACACTCTCAAAACCAGCGACATATCCCAAAAAAACATCCCCTGCAACCACCCATACACAACCCCCTACAAACCCACCACGTATCCGAATTCTAAATGCACACCCCTCCCCCCCCCCCCAACGTATACCTCATTAACCCCAAACACCAACACATACCCCTACAATCTGTGCTAGAAAGCATTCCCAAAGCCAAGCTTCTGCATGCTTTTCCTACTTGCTTATTGCACTCTGGAGGGGAGATGGCTTTTAGTCCATAACATTGAGGGCTTCTTGAGTAGGCAGCTCTGAGAGGACTCTGACGGGGCAGCTTGGCAGCGCCTACCAGAAAAGGGATCAAGAGAAAATATCCTCCTGTGGTTTTCTCCTGTGAGAGATAATTAGAAATATATCTTAAGTGCCAGACAATCAGAGGGAGTGGGAACGGGGATGTTGGCACGTCTGAGAATGGGAGACAAGCTGGTGACACAGACTGCTGCTGCTACTGGGTACCAGAGAGATGCTACCAGCAGCTGCAGAGGGATTTTCAAAGCTAGATGTCCCAGCACGACAGGTAGGTTGTAACTAGCATTCTTCACAGAAGACGGTCTCTCCTTGATGGGCATGAAATCTTGCCCTTTTCCATCGGCTGGATGGATTGTGTTGCTGCTTCACTCGCTTACACGTGCAGATTTCATTCCTGCCACACACAGCAGATAGCTGCACCATCACATTCCTTGTGAAGGGGCAGCTCCATCTCCAGACTCTCCAGCACAGCTGCTCTGTACTGCTGACCCCCCTGCGCACTTGGCTTTTGATGTCTTGTACCGCTAGTTTACGGATCTCACACAGACCATGAATAAAATGTTTGCCAATAACTAAGAGGGAGTCACTTTTAAAGTCTAAATAAAATTTAAAAAAAAAAAAAAAAAGTTAATGAACACCACATGGAGTCAAAAGCAAACCTTTTCACTAAATAGTCCTGACCGGACACTCAGCCCTTCTTCAAAGCCTCTGCTATTTCATGATAGGTAGGAAGGAGAGGGAAGAAAAAGATGTGGGGAGAAGTAAGAGGGAGAAGTGATGAAAGTTTTAGAGGGAGAGAAGAGGGAAGGATAAGGAGCAGGGAGGTTGAGTGGGGTAGAGGAGGAGTGTTAAGGAAGGTAGGGGCTGGTGTGGAAGCAGGGATAAGAGGAGAGGATGGAGTAAGAGAAGGGGATCGGAGGAAGCACCAAGTTAGGAGGAGGGAGGGGAAAGAGGATGGTGGACTGACCTGCAGCACCGCCAAGAGCCTTCCCCAGCGTGGAGTTGACAATGGCCACTTGATCCATGACTCCTAGCAGCTCATCCGTCCCCCTGCAATGAGAGGAGATGCCATTAGCACATTTGTACAGATATGAAGCATGGGTCTGTCCTCTTCTCTACACCCGCCTTCCCAGTACCACACCAGCAGAGACACGGAAGATGTTGGCAAGAGCATTTATATTCACTGCTGCTCAGTCTGTGCCCATTATACATCCTAGTGCCAGGCAAAAAAAATGACCAATGCAGAGTTCAATTTTCAAAGGCTTTAGATCCCTAACTTTTGGAGTTAGGCTCCTAGATTGGTTCTTTTGAAAAATTTACTAGGGCTGAGTTCCTAAATATATGCTCCTACTTTCACTGGGTTCCTGAATTTTGAATCCTAAAATGTGGGTGGCTACTGGGGCAGAGTTAGGATGGAGCAACAAAGTTAAGTGCTTAGCAATGATTTTCTGAATTAGTTATCTAGCTTAGGAGCCTAAATCTAGGCAACTGAATAGCAGCTCTAAATTTATGGGCCTAAGTTTTGGGATTCCATATTTTCAGCCAAACATTTAGGCTCCTAACTATTACTGAAAATAGGAGCTGAACTTAGGTACCTAAATTCAGGGGTGCAGTTTTTTAATATTGTCCTCACAATCATTTTTAAACAGGATAACCATACAGCTCCATGACAAAAGACAGAGATTAAGGCAGTCCTGGTATTACACAAGTGTGGCAAAACAGGTTTTGGGATTTATTTTTTGCTCTCTGACTGTTTTTTTCCCCAGAGAGCTAATTTCCTCTGAGCTGGCCTGCAGCTGGTATTTGACCTCTGCACTGTAGTTCAGAGGTTTTGGGATGCTGGCTTGACCAACATACATATCCCCGTATACTTAGGGAATTATAAGACTATCATCCTGCAGCGCCATTGGCCAGAAAACTATTACTAGACAGAAGGCCATTGATCAGAGAGCTGATGCCCTGGTTGGCCCTTCAGAAACACAGAGAACTAGTCTTGATGCAGCTAGGATTCTTTAGTCTTTGCTGGGAGTACAGAGGGAACAGATCTCTGTGCTGAGGCCATCTTCAGTTCATAAGAACATAAATTGCCATCCTGGGTCAGACCAAGGGTCCATCAAGCCCAGCATCCTGTTTCCAACAGAAGCCAAACCAGGCCACAAGAACCTGGCAATTACCCAAACACCAAGAAGATCCCAAGCTACTGATGCAATTAATAGCAGTGGCTATTCCCTAAGTAAACTTGATTAATAGCAGTTAATTGACTTCTCCTCCAAGAACTTATCCAAACCTTTTTTAAACCCAGCTACACTAACTGCACTAACCACATCCTCTGGCAACAAATTCCAGAGCTTAATTGTATGTTGAGTGAAAAATAATTTTCTCCGATTAGTCTTAAATGTGCTACTTGCTAACTTCATAGAGTGCCCCCTAGTCCTATTATTTGAAAGTGTAAATAACAGATTCACATCTGAATGTAAACAGCATATTTTTCTGACCTCCTCAGGCACTAATATGCAGTGCAATGTGTTTAACTAGCTTTTACTGTTCCTGTTTGCAGATTTAATTTTTTTCCATTCACTGTTCCTACGTTTTGTTAATAAACTCATTAGTTTATTAGCTCTGCCTCTCTTGGACTGATTAACGATTTCAGTATTTTGTGTATTTGGTCTGTGAGTGCATTTCTATAAACTGTGTGACCCCTGGGTTGTGTGGGGTCCCAGTGTCTCTAGAATCCACCAGGGGATAGTTTGCAGGCAGGGTACTTGCCCAGAGGCAAGCAGGAACCCAGTCAGCAAAGAAGCCCGTAAACAGGTGCAGATGAGCCTGGGCAGCATTTGGTAGGACCCTCCAAGTGGCCACCAAGTTAACCCTGAGTGGTGATAGGGGTAGCGCTGAGGCGTTACCCGACACCAAGCATTGCAGGGAAATAGTCTTAAAGAAATCAGAACCATCATGATGACATCTTCTGGCATTCAGTAGAATAAAACTGAGAATAACTCAGTCTGTTCCTGTTGATGTAGGTCACCTTAGATTTTAATAAAAGGTTAGTCCTCATTAATACAGTGAATGAAACACTTATGTAATGAGAACAAGTTTAGCAACTCACAAAAGCTTTCCGGACTCAAACACAGGGCTGTAAACTCTCCAGCAGAGCGACAGACAATTCAGCACGCATGGCACTACCCACATGGACTATATGGCTGGGCATGATGACTTACCGTCCATTGGGTCCCAGAAAACCAGTAGCATGGCACTCATCGATGAAAACCAAAGCATTATATCGTTGGGCCAATGCGCAGATTTCCCGCAAGGGTGCAATATCACCGTCCATGGAGAATACGCCGTCTGTAGCGATGAGACGCAGGCGGTGTTTCTGGGGAAGGAGGGAAAATGAATCCTGATCATTTGCAAGTGAAGGTCTGCTGGCAGGGAGCTTGCTTGGCAAACCTATGGATGCAGCATGGGGTTCAAAAAGTAATACACATGGAATATCACCCAGGGGAGGAGTGACCCTCGCGTTGGGCATGCTCTGAGGAATGAGGGCAAACCTCAAGTGCCTTCTGCCCCTAAGAAATGTGGATACAACTAAAAAGCAGCACAGCCTAGAGAGTATAATTCCACATACAGAATGGTTATGATATCCTTGTCATGTGTTTTAGGCTTTTGGCCCCTCCTCTTTCTACAATTCTAATTTGCTCGTCTCCTGCACTTTCTCCCCCCCCCCGGGCACCCTAAGTCTCTGGAGAGAGGGGGCCAAAAGATAGGGCAGAGTTTGGCACCAGCACTTACACTGGTGGAAGGGAGGGGGGCACCACTCATTCTCCTCCGTATCCCCCATCCCTTCTCAGTCTTGCGCGTTACCTCCGGTGCCCAAGTTTGCGAATGGAGAGAAGATGCTGGAAGTGCAGAAGCAGAACAGTGCCACCTGAGAACACGGCAGAGAAAGAACAAGCAAAGAGAGAGAGCGGCAGATCTGGTAAGAGAACAGAAGAAGAAACACAAAAAACATTGGAGGAAAGGAGGCAAAACACTGAACTGAGGGAGACAAAAATGGAGTAACAAAATGTAAGGAGGACTGGAAAGAAAGAGAAAGTGGAAGAGAATGACAAGGGCATATGGAGAAGGGCAGAACCTTTAAACCAGCAATAATGACTTAGAAAACAGTTTTCTTCTGGGTGAATCCTCCAGTGCCTTCCTTCCTAAGCAGTACAAGAATTTCTGATTCTTAATTCTATTGAATTTTTCTGTTTGTATTTAACTTCTCTTTTCTGAAATTCTTTAGGTCTTTTCACGCCATCACAAATTTTGGTCAGGTTTGGGGTGCTGGAGGAAGTGACTTTGTGTTTTTAAAGTTTTGGGTTTTTTTGCTGGCTGCAGCTTGTTTTGTATCTGAAATAGCAAAGAAGTAGAAAAAGCTCTTCCAGGGAGTAAGGTATGTAAAGAAATGCAATCTAAGATCCCAAACTACCCAGAAAACAAAGGTTATTTTCAGTCAGTTTTGTGTAAACAAAGATGGCTCCCCCATCTGGCATTCTAATATGAAGGTCACAGCATTATAAATCTGTAACAGGAATCAACAGTAGACAAATGCTGAAGCTACACGCTTAAAAAGGCCACCTGTCCTTTGCTTGGAAAAAAAACAAAAACACCCCAAAATGCTTTTTTTTTCTGTCCAAAGAAGCATGTTTGGCGAAGGATCACCATCTTGGCGTCTTTTTGAACTGCAAAAAATTCTCTTTTCACAAATTTGCCACACTTCAAGGGTCCAGAGACGTATAAAACCTTCATGTGCTAGGCACCATGAGAACTGTCAAAACTCACCGGCCGACATTTCCTGGCTGCTGATCTCGTGCATTACAAAAGTCAGCAGGCAGGAAGTCACCAGCTGGCAAGTTTTAAAAACGCAGGCAGCACCGGTACACATAGTTGACGGATACACCTTGTCAGCTGCCAAAATGAAGGAAAAAAAAGGGGCCCAGGACGGCTTGCAGAGCCCATCTCACCAACTGCTAAAGCATGAAGGAGGGAGCTCTGGGTGGCTGGCGGAGCCCAACCACTAACTGCCGAAGAGAGAAGGAGATATCGGTGGCGTCTGGCAGAGCCCATCCTGCCAAACTACCAAAGAATGAATCATGAGGCCCACAGTGGCTCTTGCAGGAAAGGATGTGGCGGCACACCTCCCTCCCAAGCAGCTAGTGTGGGTAAGGGAGATGGGAAGAGAGGACATTATGAGGGAAGGACACAAAGGGGGGGCAGTAGACATCATCATGAGGGAAGAAAGGTCTAGTTGGGGAAGGGAGAGAGAAAGGGAAGGTTAGAACAGGTATAATTCCTGCACCTCTCTACCTTGACACCCTCCATCTCACCACCAACCAGCCCTGTACCTTTCCTTTTAGATAATTATAACTGATGTTTGGGACAGATAGGGATGGTGGCAGAAAAGGGGTAAGAGCAGAAAATGACTGGAGCTTGGCTAGGACTGGGATGACACTGCCAGCCGGGGCATCGGGGCAGACTTGGGGGTGGGGTGAGAGGCCCTTACCTGCCAACAATTACTTTGTTCATTCACTCAATAGACTTTATAACAAAGGCATCATTCGTGCCACATGGCTCAAAATAGTTTCTGAAGGTCGGCCACTCTCTGCAGTGCTTTCCCACTGCCTAGTCAGGTTTATGTCAAGCGATAGTTTTCCCATTACAACACTGTATCTATCACCTAGCACTATGGAAAGTACCTGTCAAAAAGTGACACAAAAGAGCACCCTTCTGAAAAGTGTGAAAAGGTTGTATTTTGTGGTCCAGCTTGCAAACCGCAGAGAGGCAGGGCAGGATGGCATTGTACAATCAGGAGTGGAGATTTGAAGTCTGCCCATTCAGAAATCAGGAATTAGCTTGAAGACAGTGACCGGGCCCATACAAAGTTTATATACCATTTACTGAGTGCTCAAGCAACAAAAGTGTATTTATCTGTGAATCCCTTTTTTAGGAATTGGTTGGTTCTATTACAATATGATGGATATTATACAAGTACATTCCAGAAAAGAACATTCCCAAAAAATACCTAATCGATACCAGCATGTCTGAATTGTGAGACCTTTTCCAAAATGGCCACCCACAGAGGAGCTGAGGAATTTCCTAAAGTAGCATTGCATACAGATCTCTCATATGTAGGTTCATTAGGAATATCCTGAAAACCAGATAGGATTATGGTCTTCAAGGACCAGAACTGTCAATCACGGACCTAGAGGATCCCTGCTGGGGTTGAAAAAAAATTGGGAAAGTCAAAATCTCTCAATTCAGAAAAATCTCGTTATCCTACCATTTGGAGATGTATATTTAGTTATGCCTGTCATCTCTTTGAGCCATTAGACTGTTTTTCTACTTTTTAATAAAAACAGGGCATTTTTAGGTCCACGGTGTGGTGCACTGCCAGGATCAATGTTTGTTTACACCCATGGTGCAGAAGGAAAGATGGAAAAACTAATGCAATGACGAGCGGGGTGGGACAGTTTTTTGGCTTTGATTTGCTGCGCCCTGGTTGTGAACAAAATTCCCCTTGTACCAGCCCCAAACAGCATCTCTTTAAACAAATTACAATAGGACAGCACGGGAACAGAATGCACAATGTGTGCAGCCCGGCACGATGATCCACCTGGTGGCCTTTAAGAATACTGCAACCGCTCGCTAGAACAGAGCAGAAAAGAGGTCCCTGCTGGCCACACAGGCTGTGAGGGCGGAGCCTGCCCTTCCCCTACCTGCGCATCCTTTAGCTTGGTCTCCAGGTCCTCCATGTCCATGTGTTTGTAGCGATACTTGTTGGCCTTGCACAGACGGATCCCATCAATGATAGAGGCATGGTTTAGCTCGTCTGAGAGTACCGCATCTTCTGGGCTCAGCAACACCTAAGTGAAGTCACAGAAAGAGAACGAGTCATTTGGGAGGGTGCAAGAGGTATTTGCAGACTCTGTGCAGCAATGTGGACAGGCAGGATATAATACATTAATGTTCCTGTGCGGTCTGTAGAAAGGAAAAGTGGCACTACGCCAGCATCCTTAATACTGCTTAGCCAGTCGGGGCATCAGTTATTGCAAAACTGTACAGTCCACATGGACAGTAGAAGGGTGCAGAGCACCTCTTCCCTCTGAGTCTGGCACTCCCTGCACAGCACCAAAGCATGCTTTGCCACTTAAGCCAAACGCATCGTGCACTGTGTAAAAACCTGGCTGTATCAACAGCTATTTACATAAGGGTAGATTTTATAAATGTACGCTCTTTTGGCTAAAATAGCTATTTCACCTCCCCTTTTAACCATGCCGGTAATCGTTTTGCCTTCCTTCTACCTTTCTTAATGTGTGGAATATATCTGGTCTGTGCTTCTAGGATGGTATTTTTTAACAATGTCCACGCCTCTTGCACACTTTTTACCTTTGTAGCTGCTCCTTTCAATTTTTCTCTAAAATTGGAAGAAGGATCCAACAGAAGAAAATAGGATAAGGCATAAGCATTGGTAAGTTAAATGTAAGACATTGATAAAACAGGCTAAGAGAGAATTTGAAAAGAAGTTGGCCATAGAGGCAAAAACTCACAGTAAAAACTTTTTAAAATATATCCGAAACAGAAAGCCTGTGAGGGAGTCAGTTGGACCGTTAGATGATTGAGGGGTTAAAGGGGCACTTAGAGTAGCTAAGGCTATCACAGAAAGCTTAAACGATTTCTTTGCTTCGGTGTTTACTGAAGAGGATGTTGGGGAGATACCCATTCCAGAGAAGGTTTTCATGGGTAATGATTCAGATGGACTGAACCAAATCATGGTGAACCTAGAAGATGTGGTAGGCCTGATTGACAAACTGAAGAATAGTAAATCACCTGGACCAGATGGTATATACCCCAGGGTTCTGAAGGAACTAAAAAATGAATTTCAGATCTATTAGCAAAAATTTGTAACCTATCATTAAAATCATCCATTGTACCTGAAGACTGGAGGGTGGCTAATGTAACCCCAATATTTAAAAAGGGCTCCAGAGGCGATCCAGGAAACTACAGATCAGTTAGCCTGACTTCAGTGCCAGGGAAAATAGTGGAAAGTGTTTTAAATATCAAAATCACAGAACATATAGAAAGACATGGTTTAACTGAACAAAGTCAGCATGGCTTTACCCAAGGCAAGTCTTGCCTCACAATTCTGCTTCACTTTTTTGAAGGCGTTAATAACATGTAGATAACTGGTAGATGTAATGTATTTGGATTTTCAGAAGACATTTGACAAAGTTCCTCATGAGAAGCTTCTAGGAAAAGTAAAAAGTCATGGGATAGGTGGTGATGTCCTTTCGTGGATTACAAACTGGCTAAAAGACAGGAAACAGAGAGTAGGATTAAATAGACAATTTTCTCAGTGGAAGGGAGTGGGCAGTGGAGTGCCTCAGGGATCTGTATTGGGACCCATGCTTTTCAATATATTTAAACATGATCTGGAAAGAAATACGAGTGAGGTAACCAAATTTGCAGATGATACAAAATTATTCAGAGTAGTTACATCACAAGTGGATGTTGATAAATTGCAGGAGTTTGAGAGACTGGAAGACTGGGCATCCAAATGGCAGATGAAATTTAATGTGGATAAATGCAAGGTGATGCATTTAGGGAAAAATAACCCATGTTAGGTTCCATATTAGAAGCTACCACCCAAGAAAGATCTAGGAGTCATAGTGGATAACACATTGAAATAGTCAGTTCAGTGTGCTGCGGCAGTCAAAAAAGCAAACAATGTTGGGAATTATTAGAAAGGGAATGGTGAATAAAACGGAAAATGTCATAATGCCTCTGTATCACTCCATGGTGAGACCGCACCTTGAATACTGTGTATAATTCCGCTCGCCGCATCTCAAAAATGCATCTCACTGCATTCCACTGGAGAAGGTACAGAGAAGGGCGACCAAAATGATAAAGGGAATGGAACAGCTCCTTATGAGGAAAGAATAAAGAGGTTAGGACTGTTCAGCTTGGAGAAGACACGGCTGAGGGTGGATATGGTAGAGGTGTTTAAAATCATGAGAGGTCTAGAACGGGTAAATGTGAATCGGTTATTTACTCTTTCGGATAATAGAAAGACTAAGGGGCACTCCATGAAGTTAGCATGTGGCACATTTAAAACTAATCGGAGAAATTAAACTCTGGAATTCGTTGGCAGAGGATGTGGTTAGTGCAGTTAGTGTAGCTGGGTTTAAAAAAAGGATTGGATAAGTTCTTGGAGGAGAATTCCATTACCTGCTATTAATTAAGTTGACTTAGAAAATAGCCACTGCTATTGCTAGCAACGATAACATGGAATAGACTTAGTTTTTGGGTTTTTTGCCAGGTTAGGCCACTGTTGGAGACAGGATGCTGGGCTTGATGGACTATTGGTCTGACCCAGTATGGCATGTTCTTATGTTCTTATCTAGTCTCTCATGTTTCCACTGGCCCTGCTTATAATCCTTTCCCTGGTTCTCGTGTATCTCTTAGTAGACTGTGTGTCTTCTCAAGGTGCTTCTAGTCATAAGTCTTGCTGTATTGGGTCAGACCAAAGGTCCATCAAGCCCAGTATCCTGTCTCCAATAGTGGCCAAGCCAGGCCACAAGTACCTGGTAGGATCCCAAGGGGTAGATAGATTCCAAGCTGCGTATCCCAGGGATAAACAATGGTTTTCTGCAACTCCACCTTAATAATGGTTTATGGACTTTTCTTCCAGGAACCTGTCCAAATCTTTTTTTAAGCGCAGCTACACTAATAGCTTTCACCACATCCTCTGGCAACGAATTCCAGAACTTAATTATGCATTGAGTAAAAAAATATTTTTTTTTTTTATTAGTGTTAAATGTATAACCTGGTAACTTCATTCTGTGTCCCCTAGTCCTCATACTTTTTGATATAGTAAACAACTGATTAACATTTACTTATTCCATTCCACTCATTTTATAAACCTCTATCATATTTCCCCTCAACCGTATATTCTCCAAGCTGAAAAGTCCTAACCTCCTTAGCCTTTCCTCATAGGGGAATCTATCTATCCCCTTTATCATTTTGATTAAATTTCTCTGTACCTTTACTAATTCTGCTACATATTTTTTGCGATGTGGTGACAGTGCTGCACACAATACTCCAGATATATTGAGTCCACCTCACTTTTTAGCGTAGCTGTGGTCTTCACATTGTTGAGGCCTAAGTTGAGCCCCATGCTCCCAAGCTGGTCCTTGTCTTCCTGTACAGGCCTACTCTGATGTCTTGGTGTTCACTCTGGTCTTTCTTCACTCTGTTTCTTGGCATCCAAACCTCAAATCCTCTCCAGCTTTCTCAGAGTCAATACATTCTCTCTTTTATCTTGGTATAACTTTGTTGACACGTTTCCTCTCTCTTACCTTTCCATCCCTGGTGTTCTGGCTAGTGGTTCTCTCCAAGAACTTAAATTCCATCATAGAACACCATCCCCCAAGCCCACCCTATCACACACATCTTACAACCTCCACTTCATCCCCCAAACACCCTGTCATCCCAGCCATGTGCTCTACCAACCTCAAAGATCCCAGCATTAGCATCAAAGCAGCTGATATACAGGATGGCATCTTCTCGATGGTGGAACTGAGCAACCTTCTTCTCCAGGTCTTTGTGGATGCTCTGTAGAGACCGAGAAAAGTGATCAAAACAGAAAAAAAGGTAGGAAGAAAAAGATAGAGGGAAAAAGTGACTAGGAGAAAAAGAGAAATATGTTTTATCATTAACACCACCAAAGGGCTCCAGATTTCTCCCAGCTTGAAAAGGTGCACATCATAGAATCACAAGGCACATTATGAACAGCAATGAACAATGTCAGAAGAGTATGAAGATAAACCATACTGTTAAGCCACAATCCCAGCAAACCAGTAAAGAAACCAGACACTCAATGGGCATCAGGCTGTGCCTTCCCTGGGCAGCCTAGCTTCTTTCCCCTCCCGAACACTACCAGCAGGTTTGACAACACACCTGAGTTCCACAAATGAAGCGCACGGAGCTGAGGCCAGCCCCATACTGGTCCAAGGCTTGCAGGCCGGAGCGGATCACCTCTGGGTGGCTGGACAGCCCCAGGTAGTTATTTGCGCAGAAATTCAGAATTCCTGGTAGGGGAGAGTAAAAGAGCATAACATCAGCAATGTGGGGTTAAAGGAAAAACTTCTAGATTAATGTACATAATCTCATTCCTGTGAAAAAAAAACAAAAAAACAGAACAGCCAAAAATGTTCAGACAGAATTTACAAAGTGCTTGAACTTTTAAAAAAGGCTCCTCCAGTACTAAATGTCCCCATGCAAATACTCGTCCTTTAGCTTGTGTTTGTCTGACTTATGGCATTCGAGCATTATTTGTTTAATTTACTGATTAAAAACGTATTTGCCCATCTGGGTACCAGAATAACTGGGTCAGGAGGCTTAGGCCAGGTCCTTTCAGGAGCCAGCCCTCATTAGACAACGGCTGAAGCCCCCAGTTTGCTATGGTCCTACAGTACCAGCAACCGCATTTTGCACTACTTCAGCAAGACTTGAGGTAATAAGCACCCTGCACCAATTAAAAAGGCTACTTTTAAGCTATTGATTAACTCCTTTAAGCAGCTGCCCTGCAATTCCACACACAGTGCCTTGCAGAGCAGCTTTATTTCAGTCGGGAGTGTTGCATATTACTTCCCATGCACTGGATTCCAGGGGGCTCGTCTCTGGAAAGCTCCCAGGCCCTTGCTTAACAAATGCCAAAACTCACACAGCTATAGCTGCTGCTACCTGGCTTGCAGTTATCATGGCCATTTATTTATTTTGCATCTATCTTCTTAGATGATGTTCTGCCTTCTTGCTATGTGCCTCAAAGAAGATTACAATAAAATAATCTCCAATACTGTAAATAATTTAATGTCATATCCCCGCCCCCAAAATGCTGTCCCCCTTTGTTTCTCCTCCAACCCGAATAAGCAACAATCCCCCCACCTCCCACCCTTCACTCTAATTAATGCCAACCCTCCCTACCGATCCAATCTAATTAATGTCAAGCATAATATAAACTCTTCAAAAGTCGGCTGTCCCCGTTACCCATCCTTGCCAGCCTTCCACCTCAACAATCCCATGACAGAGCAGCTAATATTACATTGATCGTTCTCCAGCTAGGAGCAGATCAAACTAGGGAAAGGCCGGAGTAAACAGCCAAGCTCTTAACTTTCTGGTGACACGAGAACTAAACGCCTAACTTCTTGTCCTTTATATGCCACTATTCCTAAAAGGCTTGAGGCAGAACACAGGAACATACAACACCACAATAGCTCTAACAAACTGGCACAACAAATGTAGACAGAGCAATTTATAATTCCCGATTCTCGTTCCCGGGAAGAAGAAGACGACACTAATTCAGCTTGATTTCTGCATGCCTGTTCTTGTGGCCTAAATGCAGGACCCACCATTTGTTCCCAGTCCAGATCTCATCTGCTACCCATCTGGCTCCTGCACTGGAATATCACCACTCCCTACACTTTGGATGGCTGTACCCCGAACAGTGTTTACAATCCAACATATCTCATACTTGCTGGATAGTTATCACCCCCCCACACCCCTTCCAAATTCTCTTTTCCACTTACGTAGAGTTTGCAACAGGAAAATACCAGGTGACATAACTTGAAGAGACACCTCAGAAAGTTTAATTTCAGACCCATATTCAGTAAGCTGGCAATCAGAAAAGTTACTCTGCTAAAGTTAGCAGGTGTTCAACGGGACAAATCTCCCACTGAATATACTTGCCTAAAGTTAACCCAGCTAATTTTAGTCAGATACCTTTAAACTTTCCAGATATATTCTGAATACTACACGAGAAAGAGCATTTTCCATTGCCTCCCCCAAAATTTGGAACACCCTACCCAAAGAACTGAGGACCCAGCACATCCTGAAAACATTTAAAAAAGACCTAAAAACATTTTATTCCGCAAACTCTATTCTAACTTGACACCTGATCATCCCAGCCCTCAACAGAACTCGCAAGCATAATCCTCCTCTTCATGCTCTGATGTACCCTCCTTTTCCACCCCTCCCTGCTCTCTCACTTGATTAAGTTTATTGAAAATGTTCTCCTCACTATTCTGTTATTCAACTACTAAGAAAAAATGTTTACTGTTCACAATACTCTACTGTTCCCAACTACCATGTTAACTCCATTTGATTGTATGCTAATTGCATATTTTGTAAACCGTTATGATGGCTCTACCGAATATCGGTATATAAAACTCTACAAATAAATAAATAAATATAGCTGGGTAGGTTTAAAGGTATTCGGGTAGTTTATCCAGATAAGTTTAACCCTATCTGCATGTATTGAAAATAAATAGATCCTCCCCACTGACAACCAAGTTTAGCCTGGTAAGTCAAAATTTAATCTAATTAAAAAAAAAAAAAAAAAATGAGATGTGGCGGGGGCAGCATTATCCAGCTAACTTAGCCAATATTTAAAACTATCCAGATAAGTTAGCCGGATAACTCTAGGATTGCCTCATAACAGTCCTGAGGTTATGCAGGTGCGTGTACCTGGATAATTTAGTACTTAAATCGGCTAAACTTGGAGCAACACTGAAAGGAGCCAGGAGCATGTAAGATTGTACCAAACTCCCAGCTGGTGTTTGGGGAGGGTTCAGGAGGGGGAGGTTGAGGGGGTTGGGAACAAGAGGGGGGCTTGATGAATTTGCGTGTGATATTGTAGGGGGAGGGGAGCTGGCCTCAGGATGCTATGACCCCCCCCCTTTTTTTTTTGCAGTTAGAGGGGGCTGGGAGGAGGATTAGGTGCTAGCCCATAGTACTTTCAAGTAATTTGGGGGTGGAGAGGATGGATGGACTGGGCCTGAAAATTCAGAAGGATTTTTGTGGTTTTGATTTTTTTTTTTTTTTTTTTTTTTTTTAAACTGTGTCCAGCTATAAACCCCAGGTTTGTCCAGCTAATTCTGAGACTTAGCCAGACAAATCCTCAGTGATTTAAAGAAATAATTATACTGTGGGGATGACCAACTTACGGACCCTTCTCTTCGCAATGAGGTTGTGCACACCCAAGTCTGGGCACTTTTAAGAGCAAATCTGATATGAAATATATTTTAAAAAATGCAGTACTGGGAAGGCATGATGGTGTCTTCCATATAAAATGCTCTGCCGCCTTTTTTTTTTTGTGGCGATATTGTTTTTGCATGTGAAAACACAAGGGAAGGACGCCTGTCTATGCTGTAATTGCCCTTCTGCTTCTGGCCCCATATATAACTTCATTATTCACGGAGGACACAGCACAGATCTTGTTAGGGCTTAGATGCTGGTGCCAGAGCTGGCCTCCAATCCCAAACGGACCATAAGTTCGGGTAGACTTCCTCCAGAAAAATGCCCAAAGAGCTCCCAGTGTTTAGCAGCTTCAGAATCTCTGGATAGGAATGGAAAATAAACAGATGATATCATAATGCCTCTGTATCTGTCCATGGTGAGTCTTCACCTTGAGATTTGTTTGTGTTTCTGGTCGCCCCATCTTAAAAAGATACAGTAGAATTAGAAAAGGTAGAGAGAAGGGTGACCAAAATGATAAGAGGGGATGGAAAAGCTCCCCAATATGGAAAGGCTAAACTAGATAGGGCTCTTCAGCCTGAAGAAGAGACGGTTGAGAGGAATTATTGTAGAGGTGTATAAAATCTTGAGTGGGGTGGAATGGGTAAACAGAAATGGTTATTTACCCTTTCAAATAGGACTAGGTGACAAGCCACAAAGCTAATAACACATTTAAAACAAATTGGAGAAAGTATTTTTCACTCAATACACAATTAGATTGTGGAATTCGTTGCCAGAGGATGTGGTGAAAGCAGTAAGTATAGCTGGGTTTAACAAAGTTTTAGACAAGTTCCTGGAAAAAAAGTCTAAACACCATAATTAGCCACATAGAGTTGGGAAAGCCACTGGTTATGAGTAAGAAGGACTGGATCTATTCTTTGGGATCCTGCTGGGTACTTTTGACCTGGGTTGGTCACTGTTGGAGTCAGGATGTTGGACTTGATGGAGCCTTTGGTCTGGCCCAGTGAGGCATTTTCTAATAAGCCAGTTGACTAGGTAGTAGTGGACCAATATGCCCCATTTGCATAGTGCTGTGGCCACCACTACCATCACCTTAATGAAAGTTTTTGGGGTGGTCACCAGACTGAAAAGTAGGGCTTGGAATGTTTGTCCAGCACACAGAAGTGCAGAAAATTTTGATGGGAGTCCCATATTGGGATATGAAAATAGGCCTCTGTCAAATCAAGGGATGCTAAGAATTCTTCTTTCCTTACCAACATGAGGACAGTGGAGTGCATCCATACCAAAGCATGGTACTCTGAGACACTTGTTGACCCCTTGGAGGTCTAGAACAGGACAAAAGGAGCCAAAGTAAGTACACTGCTCCTGATCTGCTAAGGGAACTGGAACGATAGCTTGCAGATCCTGCAGTCTTGCCAGTTTGGCTATTACTACCTTCCTCTTGGGGAAACTATATAGGCTTGGGGGATCAAGGTTGTACGTCCTTCGAATTGTGTCTAAAACCCATTGGTCTGACATGATGTGGGTCCATTCCATGTAGAATTGCCAAAGGAGTTTGCCTACCAAAACTATCATGGAAGGGACCCTCTGAATATCCGTGAGGTGGGCGAACCAAGCCTGAGGCTGCAGAGGAGTCACACTTGGCTTTTCTTGCCCCTTCAAAGGAATGGTATTTAGCCTTAGTGGCTTGCTAAGGCATATACTTACTTGTTTTCAATTTTCAGTATTCTCTGAAGCACTGGCATCTTGGGCCCCAAGTGCCTGATCGAGGCTTATTTACCTTTGGGGAGCCTTTGAGGTTTGGATTCTCCTAAGTCTTTGATTAGTTTCTTCATTTCCTCCCCAAACAGCAGTTTGCAAAGGTAAACCTTAGATATGGCATCTGCTGCCCAGTTTCGAAGCCAAAGCAGCCTCCTGACTGCCATACCTGGTGCAACCACTTGGGGTGCCATCCTAATAAGATCATACATGGTGTCTGCTAGAAAGGCCATGCCAGACTCTGGGAGCCGTTGGACTGAGTGCACTGCTGCTTGTGCTATGTAGCCTCCACAAATAGCGGCTTGTAGGGACATGCAAGGCTTGTTTTAACACAGCCTCAATCTGTCTGTTCTGGAGGTCCCTTAAGGCCGCCCCACCTTTGACTGGAAGAGTTTTTAGGGTAACTCCTGAAATCAGGGCGTTTACCATAGGAATCCTGAGTAGGCCGTTTCTAGCTTCTAGTGGTAGGGGATAGATCTTACTCATAAGCTTGCCACCCTATTAACCTCCTGGGGGGGGGGGGGGTACTATTCAGTTAACACCATGTTCTTCAGAGCTGGGGGATAGAATTGGGTCCCCTTCTATCTGGTTGTCTCCCTTGGCTGCTCTCACAATTTCTGGCTCCATCACATTAGTGTTCAATGCAGAGAGTTCTTCCCTACGAAATAACCTCACAACTGAGGACTCTTCTTCTTCGGACAGAGTGCTCAGAGCTTTTGCCACACATCAAGCCCTCCAACGACTCCTGTATCATAGTGTGAGCGGGGAGCCTGGGGTCTTCATGGCCACCTTAAGCCACTTATGGGCTGGAGCCCTATAGTCAAAAACATTAGAAGATCTGGGTAGGGAAGGAACTGCGTCTCATAGTGCAAAAGACCTGGTGCATAAAGAGCACAAACTTGGGAGAAAATGCCCCATGAAGCCCCTGAGGGGATCCCCCTTGAGGGTCCTGGGGATCTGGGTCTACTCCAGATTGAGACTTCATGCCCTGCTTTCCAACCAAGGAGGAATCAGAAGAGGGGGCCCATGAGCCTGAAAGCATGCAGGACCTGAAGGCTTTCTAAATCT
The DNA here is from genome assembly GCF_901001135.1 of Rhinatrema bivittatum. Lineage (NCBI taxonomy): Eukaryota > Metazoa > Chordata > Amphibia > Gymnophiona > Rhinatrematidae > Rhinatrema > Rhinatrema bivittatum. The sequence goes on along the minus strand of NC_042616.1, from coordinate 412,491,463 downwards.
GGAGAGCCCAATTCTGGAGCCACTGCTGAGGTTGCGCCTGCTCCTCTTGTTCGTCCTGAGGGAGGAAATTAGCAGCTCCCACATCCTGCAATGCTGGCTCTGTGTCCAGAGGGAGCCAGCTACTGTAGGGAGCCTCCTAGTGCCACACATCACGCACCTGAAGCCTGTGTTCATGGCATTTTTCTTCTTTTTAAATCTACTTCTACTGAGCAGCACGACTGCCTGCTCTGGGAGGTGCCAGCTCTGTAGTGAGGAAGCTGCCGTGGGCCCCATCAAAGTCAACGTGCACGAAAACACAAACTTCCTTCATTCCGAGCCCTGCTCATCACTCCCCACAAGGGAAAACAACATTACTCACTACTTCCAGGGGCTTGGAACCGTGCCTTGGAGTTGGGACACGGCAGTAAGTCCTTGTTTTTGTTCCCCTCTGTGGTTCCTCCCCCTCCTTTTTTTTTTACTCAGCTTTATGTTGCTTGGAAAAAAAGATACAAAGCAGGAAGTAAAGCAACATTTATTACAACTTCCGCTGCAAGCAGACCACTGAGAATGGGGAGGATTGCCATGCGCAGAAGTGCAAATGACTTGCTGGTATATTGCTGATTTCATGCCATCACTAGACTGAGCCACACCGTTCCTCCGCTGGTATCTGAGCTGCGCTGTGCTGCCATCGTCTTTTCCACTGAAACTATGCTTGCCACCCATATTACAATTACGGGGCGAGCTCCAAGAGCCTCACAGATTTCTCCAAAGAGCCGCGTACATCTCATGAGATGCCAATTGGCTACCCCTGGACTACAGACTTGTCCTCACTAAGCCACAGCTGCTGGACACAGAGACTACTGGCAACTGCCAAATGCCACACCCCCTTATAGCTGGACATAATGTCACAAGGAAAAAAAAGGTGTGTCCTCTGTCTCCAGCTGCTGTGGAGGGGGGAAAATGTCATAAGTAAGGACTGGTCTAGCAGGAAGATAAGGAATAACCATTCAGTCCTACTTTGTTTCCTAACCTCCTATCCCATAACTTTTAATTTTCTGATGAATCTGTCATGAGAGACTAAATTAACACCTTCTGAAAATCCAGAAATATTATATCAACCTGCTCATTCTTGTTTGTTAACGCTTTCAAAAAAATCTCTTCAATTCTTTATTTATTGCTTTCTCATAATTAACAATAAACATTTACACAAGAAACAATCATGGTGGCAGCATCTAAGGCAATCAATTTTTCTTCATAAAAATACCTTTATCTTAATAAACATCTGTCACTAATGATTATACAAAGAAATATAAGCGAAATCCTTACATATTGAACGGTCATAAGGAAAAAATAACAACTTCTAGGCATTTTTACATTTTTGTAGGACCCAAACTTTTAATACCGGTCTATTTTCCCTCGAGGAGATCTTTAAGACCCATTGGATCCACAAAAGAATATATGTTTTACCCTCTAATTTCACAATACATTTACATGGATATTTTAAACTAAAATATCCCCCTTTATCCATTACCTCCTTTCTATATTGTAAGAAATTCTTCCTACGAATCTGTGTAGGTCGAGTGAGATCAGGGAAAATCAACCCTTTCAAAAAAAAATCTAATAAATACTTAAGGTAAGACTTCACTTTGTTAAATTCATGTTGGCTCTGCCCCATTAGTCTTTGTCTATCTGGATGATCAATAGTTTTGTTTTCTAGGATAGCTTCTACCATTTTTCCCAGCACTGATATCAAGTTAATCAGTCTGTAGTTTCCTGGATCACCCCGGAGCCCTTTTAAAAAAAAAAAAAATGGGGGTTACATTAGCCATCCTCCAATTTTCAGGTAGCATAGCTAATCTGAATGAGTAGTTAAAAGATTACTAGTAATAGGTCTGCAATGTCATTTTTTTAGTTCTTTCAGAACTTTGGGTATTTAACCATCTGGTCCTGGTGATTTGCTACTCTTTAGTTTGTTGATTTCCTCTCTTTCTGTTCACTGTGATTTGATTCAGTTCCTCCGAATCATCACCCTTGAGTGTTTCTGGTATAGGTATCTCCCAACACCCTCCTGAGTAAAGACCAAAGCAAAATATTAAATTTAGTTTTTCAGTTATGGCCTTTTTTTCTTTGAGCGCCCTTTTTACCCCTCAGGTTCAACTGACTTCCTTATAGGCTTCTTGCTTTGAATATACTTGAAAATGTTTTTAATGTTTTTATTTTGAGTTTTTGCCTCTCTGGCAAGCTTATTTCAAATTCTCTTTTGGCCTGCCTTATTAATGCTTTCCATCTAACTTGCCAGTGCTTATGCTCTTCCCTATTTTCTTCACTTGGATTCACCTTCCAGCTTTTGACAGATGTGCTTTTGGCTTTAATAGCTTCTTTAACTTCACCATTTAATCATGCTGGCAGTCATTTGGTCTTCTTTCTACCTTTCTTGACGCACAGAATAAATATAGTCTGGGCCACCAAGATGGTGTTTTTAAAAATCATTCACACCACAGGCAAACTCTGAACCTTTGCAATCACTCCTTTTACTTTTTTTTCTAAATTTCCTCATTTTATCACATTTTCCCTTTTTATTTTTTTTAATTAGATATTTTTAATTGGATGAAAATACAATGCAAATACATCATCCAACTCAAACATACATCTGTTTATCCCATAATTCCCTACCCCACCCCTCCCCGATCCCAGGAAAATCTAAGCAAAACAGCACATACAAAAATAATGTAAAAAACTGTCATGCAGAGTAATAGATATACATCCTTGTCCTGAGCACCTATATCAAATGATAAAACATTGTACAGAACCCTTGAAAGAAAAATTCACCTGTAGGGCTCCCACAGCCTACTAATTCAAGTGCCATGATATAGGTGGAGAAATATGACCAAGGATAAAACAATGGCTGAGAGTTCTATAGTTTTAAGCAACTATTCCCTGGGACTTCCTCCAGTTAACAAAAGGGACCCCAAATTTTCTCAAAGGGTGCTAATCTATTATGATGTAAGGCAGTAAGGTGGGCCAAATGATAATAAGTAGACAGTCTGCATAATACCAACTGAAAGGAGGGAACATCTGTTTGCTTTCAAAATTTGGCCAATTCACAGCAAGCTGCAATAAACACCTGTTGACAGAACCGCTGCCGTGATTTAACAATGCCCACTACTGTATGTTAAGCAAAATGTACCAGGCGTCATAAACATCTCTCACTCTCAAAAGATTGAATACCCAATCGGTGATTTGCTTCCAATACGGCATAACCACCTTACAGTGCCACCAAATATGTATAACAGTTCCGTATAACCACAATTTCTCCAGCTGATATCAACATCAAGGGATATATACGGTGAAACAAAAATTTATAACAATTCTCCTGTAAAGTAGCAGAGATAGAGCATTTACCGGCACAACTATAAGTGGAGTCCCATTCTTCTGTTCTCAAAGCCTCCCAAGTTCAATTCCCACGCTTTTAAATGCTTGAATGGGTCAGTTTTGCGGTCATTGAGAAGACAAACTTTTGATAACAGACCTCTTAACTTATCTACCTGATCACAGTAGGTCCCAAACATTGATTTACTCTGTCTCAAGGTAGAAACTCTCCTTTGAGATGGTATAAAATGCCAAATTTGAGCATAGGCCACGAAATCCACCCACTCCCTATGATAGATGTCAGCAATAGCACCATGGAGCATGAGTGCGTTTTGAGATAACAGATGATCTAAACAGGAGATACCATGTCTTTTCCAAGGTTCAAATGTTTTGGATTGCAAACACATTGGAAAGGTCATATTATGTAAAAGATGGGAAAGAAAAAAATAAAAGCAATTACAAATCAGTTTTGATTTCCATTGAGACCGTACTCACAAAGTAGTACATAAGACAAAAGAGAAACAATTCAAAGGACGCCATGTGTACCTCAGCTGCCATGGAAGGGTGGATAAAGGCATCGCCCCCACCAACGCTTGTTCAAGCAAAACCCACTGTTTCATAGAATGCATCCTATGAATATCCAGAAGTGCTCGAGTTGGGATGCAGCAAAGTACCAAGCCAGGTTGGAAACCCCCTAACCAGAGGTTGAAACAAAATCATCCGGGAGACCCTTGGAGGGTGTCACCTCCAAATAAAATCAAAGATCTGGCAAGAGCGTAAAATAGCAGCAGAGATGAAAATCGAAAGAGTTAAGAACAAGTATAGAAAACTAGGAAGGATATTCATCTTAATAATGGCTATACAACCCAACCAAGAAAAATTCTCTGTTTCCCTTCTCTAAATTCTTATCTACGGCCTTCACTAGTAGGACATAATTCAAAGTAAATAAGTCTATTACAGAAGGACCTGAGTGAACACCCAGATATTTAAGAGAATGCTTGGCCCATCGGAAAGGAAACTCCTGTTTAAGAATATTAATATGAGGCTCTGTAAGAATGATATTTAGAATATCAGATCTATCAAAGTTATCATTAAAACCAGAGACTGCACTGAACTGACCCAATTCAGTCATCACACCCGTTAGCAAATAAGGGTCAGTTGGGTGTAACCTGCACAGAGTGGCAGTTACTACCTTGGGAAGCTTGCTGGGCAGACTATTTGGGTCTTTTTCTGCCGTCTTTACTATAAAACATCATCAGCAAATAGAGGCAGCTTAAAATGTAAGTCACCCAAATGGACTCCCATGATCTTAACTGATAATCGCACTCTGGTAGTAAGGGGCTCTAAGAAGAAAGCAAACAGTAGTAGAGACAGAGGGCATCCCTGCCTTGTTCCTCGTCCAATCCCAAAGTTATCCCCATAACCTCCATTAACTTTAACTCGAGTTTTTGATGTTTCATACAATTTCCCAATCCATTGAAGAAAAAAAGGCCCAAAGTGCATCTTTTCCAGAGACTTAAATAGAAAGGACCAATGCACTAAATTGTCAATATGAGAGTACGACACATGAGGAGAAGAGAAAAAGGTATAGGTACAAGAAGTAGGGCACCTCTGCCTCTATATATCCACAAAACTCCATTGAGCCATCAGGGCTGACAATGTTTTCCTTGTCCCTTGCAAATACAGAGGCCTGGTGCAAGTTATCCTGAATTGGATTTCTAGTTAAATTAAAATCCTCACCAAGAATTAAGAGTCCCTGTGAATGAGAAAGAAATATTCTGTCTAAGGCTTTCAAAAAAGAACCTTGATCAGAATTAGGAACATATAAGTTGACTATCATAAGGAGATCCCGACTTACTCGAATTTTTACCAAAAGAGATCGCTCATAGGGATCAAGAAGCTGAAAAAGCATCTCATGAGCGAAATGGCAAGAAAAAAGTATGCCCATCCCAGTATGTTTGGCTCCCTTGATACTTGCCGCTAAAAACTTATGTGGATAATCCTTAAGGTAAAGAACTTGTTCATGCCTTTTCTGTAGATGTGTTTCCTGCAGCAATACAATAGGGGGCTTTTGATAAGTTAACTCCTGAGCCAAAAGCCGACTTCCTAAAAGTATTAAGGCTCTTGACATTAAGAGAAAATATCCAGGTTGACATAATTAAGTATATAACAGAAAATCCCTACATATAGGATAGCGTTCAGGTTACTGAAAAAAAGGATGACAAACCATCTCAGTAAAGTCGGTATAAAGAGAACAATTATCATAGAACACTCCCCCACAAATTCTCCAGTACCCAAAAAAATGATCTGCCTTACCCCTTTGGCAGATCCCTCTTTTCCTTGGAGACATAAGTAGTAAACTAAGATGGGCTCCCAACAAACCTTCGCCGATTGAACAAATTATGTCACGAGAAAAGAAAAATAAGAAATTTCCATCACACAGACAGAAAATGGTAGCACAGAAAAACATTATGAAGTTAGAACAACCAGAGCCTCAAAAATAAAACTGAAGCAGTTATTAATGAAGCTAGGGGTTAAACATCTAGAAACCCAAAGGGGTTAATTGCATTAGGCCTGATCAGATAAAGCCTAACAAGAGCCCTCCAACTGTTGGTGTAGCCTCCTGCCTCCCTTTCCTGCCCGATGCCATCTTGGGTGTGTGTCCATCTTTGGTGCGCTGGGCACCATTTTAGGCACTGCAAAATTGACCAGTGTATTGGCTTCTTGAAAAGCCTCCACAGCCTCAGATACAGTTTTCACATGATACGAAGTACCTTTAAGCGAGAACTGCAGACCAAAAGGAAAAGTCCAGTGATTTCTGCTTCATCTGACCATCCTTTGACCCTCTCCTCGTCTAGACCTCAGCCTTGCTTGCCACTGCTTCCAGCCTGCCGCCAGTCCTGAACCCAGCTTGCATAAAGACGCCTATTCAGCCTTTGTCCTGGACGTGGTTCATTCAGGCTTCGGCCTGCTCTTGCTCGGGTGCCCTCTGTCAGACTGTGTTCCTATTGGCGCCCGGGTCTCCGGGACTCCGCCTCGTCCAGTACAGACTGTTACCTACACTAGTTGCTGCCTCTGGGCTGACCTTGATCCACCCATCGATGACTACTGACTAAGTCCAGCCGGCCCCGGCACCCAAAGGCTCAACCTGTCAGCCCTCTCTGCCTGCCAATGGTGGGGACCTGTAGGATCCTTCCTACGGGTAGCGTCAACCCCACCTCGGCCCAAGGGTCCACCTCCAGCGCAAAAGTAGTTTTCCTTAATGTCCTCCCTTCGGCGATTATGTCAAATTTGATTATATTATGATATTTATTGCCAAGCAGCTCCACCACTTATTTCTCACACCAGATCCTGCATTGCATAGATCTAGAGTAGTTCCCTTCTTGTTGGTTCCAGGACCACAAGCCCTAAGAAGCAGTCATTTATAGCATCTAGAAACTTTACCTCCCTAGCATGTTCTGATGAGACATTTATCCAATCAATATTATGGTAATTGAAATCTCCTAATTATTACTGTGTTGTCTAATCTGTTAGCTTTCCTAATTTCTGTTAGCATTTCACCATTTGTCTTGTCATCCTGGCCAGGCAGATGGTAGTATACCCCCACTCCTATACTGTTCCCTGTCACACACAGAATTTCTATCCATAGAGATTCCATAGTTGTTGTTCCTGCAGGACTTTTATCCTGCAGGACTTTTATCCTGACCCTATGCCAGGATTGGGGAAAACTACAGCCCATGGGCCAAATCCAGTCCATTACAACTTTTTTTTTACAGCCCACCTTCCTCTATCATGAGCTCTATTAGATTGGGCCACTGATGCTCTGAGGGAGCAGAGGGCAGGCGGTGTGATGTGCCACAGAAGACTGGCAGCATTGTGAAGAATACTATCTCTGCAGCGCAGAAGTGACGCAAGAGTGACAGGATGGCAGCCTAAAGAGGAGTCAGATTGATGCGAAAACATGAGGTAGCCAGAGCAGGAGAGCTAGCAGAGCCAGGAGGAAGATGGAGCCTGAGGTGAAAGGAGCAGCGGGAGAGAGAAAAAGTCATCACTGACTCTCACAGTCCCATCAGGTGCATGAGCTGTCTATTGGTGCAGAGCAGGAGTTTCTATCCCAGTTAGACACAGAAAGAGCTGTGTGTTGTGTGCTGGTGAAGGCCTGCTCTTAAAGAGACCATACCAGAGGTAAGTGGAACTCCACTGAAGATTCTCCCTGCCCTGTTCCTCTCAAATTTGAAAAATACCTGAGACTAGGGCACAAGAACTCCATGACTACTGACTTGACAGCATATCTCAACCATGTACATTTTAGGCTCAAGGAGCTTGAAGGCACCCCACTCCTCCAACTGGAGCTGCTATAAGGGGACCCCTGTCGGCAACCCTCCTCCCCTCTACAGATCCTGGTGCCAGTAAGAACCAAAAATGTGGCCATGTCTAAGAAACGTTTGCTCACCTCTGCCTTAGGCCATCCTTAACATATAGTACACTATCCCTCCACGAATTTGACCTGGCCTATCATTTCAATATAAATTGTATCCTGGTATCAGTGTCCCACCGATTATCCTCCTTTCACAGGTCTCTGAGATGTCAATTATATCTGCCTGTTCATTCCGTATACATTCTCCCATAAGAACATAAGATTTGCCACACTGGGCCAATCCAGGTCACAAGTACCTGGCAGGATCCCAAGGGATAGATAGATTCCAGGGGTAAATAGTGCATTTCTGCAACTTCACCTTAATAATGGTGTATGGACTTTTACCTTCAGGACCTTTCGAAACATTTTTAAAATACAGCTACACCACTGTCAATGAATTCCAGATCTTAATTATACGTTGAGTAAAACAATATTTTCTCTTATTAGTTTTAAATGCACCACCTAGTAACTTCATTTTGTATCCCCTGGTGTTTGTACTTTTTGAAAGAGTAAAGAACCGATTAACATTTACTTGTTCCACTCATTATTTTATAAACCTCTATCATATCCCCCCTCAGCCGTCTCTTCTCCAAGCTGAACAGCCCTAACCTCGTTAGCCTTTCCCCATAGGGGAGTTGTTCCATCTCCTTTATCATTTTGGTCGCTCTTCTCTGAACTTTTTCTAATTCTGCTATATCTTTTTTGAGATGTGGAGACCAGGACTGCACACAGTACTCAAGATAAGGTTGTACCATATAGAGTGATAGTCTGACATTATGATATTTCCTGTTTTATTCTCCTTTCCTAATAATCCCTAGCATTCTATTTGCTTTCTTGGCTGCTGCTGCACACTGAGCAGAAGATTTCAATGTATTATATCAATGATGACACCTAGATCCTTTTTCTGAGTGGTGACTCCTAATGTGGAACCTTGCATTATGTAGCTATAATTTGGGTCACTCTTTCCTAAGTAGATCACTTTCAACTTGTCCACATTAAATTTCATTTGCCATTTGCTTGCCCAGTCTCCCAGTTTTGCAAGGACCTCTTGCAATTTCTCACAATTCTCTTGTGTTTTAATTTTGAATACTTTTGTGCCATCAACAAATTTGATCACCTCACTCATTGTTCCCATCTTATATCTTAGCCTGTTTTTATCCAAAAAACAGATGAAACTAAACAAAGAAATGAAATTAAAAAAAAAGTAACACAAAACAAAAACATGCTCAGTGCATCCCCCAACCCTCTTATTGCAGGGGTAAGCCAGTCACCCTAAAAAGGAGCTTGCAACTGAACCAAACTTTGCAGGCCTGAGGAACACAAGATGGAAGTCCGGCCATGTGATGGCCCCTGCAGTTTTAATGAGAATGCCTGCGAGAATTACGCTAAGGAGAAGCTGCTATTGTTCTTCATATTGTGCAATCTGTCTTCACCTTACCAGAAGGAGGAGTTGCAATTACCAAAAGTCCTGCCGGCAGTCCCCAGTCCCAAGGTTACTCTGTTGCTGAAATGAGACATGGAGTAGGGCCAGTAGAAGTACTAGGGCTGCCACATCCTGAGCTTGCCGTCCTCTGGGCGGTTGCCTAGTCCTTCCACTGGCCCTGCTAACTGGGAGGGAACATAAATGTTTACATTCCATGAAACCGACTGGGACCTGTCTAAAAGGAAAGATGGGAATCACTGAGCAATGCTGCCTCAAACACCAGAATCATCTAACCTAGTGAGTAAACTTTCATGATCTATTGTGTCGAAAGCAGCAGTCAAATCTAACAAAAATTTGGAGACCCACATCCTCGGGACCTGCAGACCCAGGCCGCTGGGCCCTGATTCCAAACCCCCCCCCCAACACCTGGGCAGCCTGAGTCCAGGATACCCAGACCCTCTAATCTACTCCCCAGTATTCCCTCCAATACATCCCCCCCACCCCACCGCCTACTAAGCTCATCCACCAGCTTATTTCCCCAATGGCCCCTCAAAGGAATTCTTCAGTTGAAGAAAACAAAGGGGATTCAGGGGGCTAGACATGCTGTCACAAAGTTAGTCCAGAAACATGCTATTGTATCTATTGCCGCCTTGGCCTATGGTGGGAAAAGTGCTGAGGAGGATCACAGGTCCCTGGGGTCAGGCCGCTCAGATTGGATCAGGGAAAGGGTCTTCTGCACCAAGGGCTGGTAACCATGGAGGAGCTAGCATAGTTGTTGTCCTACAGCATGGATAGTGAAAGGAAGAAACTCAACAAAAGTAGTTACTCAAGCCAGGTAATATCATTAACATACATTACAATTTGGAAGATCTTTGAAGGATGGTGTAGACCGAGGAAGGTGCAGCCACAGAAGGCTCAGTTAGCCACAAAACTGAATAACCCTGCCAAATAATCTCCAGGACCCTTCTGTCGTGGTAATGTGGATCCACTCCATGTAAAACTGTGCCAAAACAGACGCCGACTGGTGGAAAAGAGATGTGAACTATTGCAGCCTCATTTTGCACTTCAGTTCCGTGCGGCACCCTCGGCTCTTATTTTTTTGCTCTCCCAAAAGGAGTGGGCTGATATCTCCAGCCTAGCTTTCTGAGGGGTGACATATCTCCCGGGTCTATACTGCCTATCCTCCCGATACTGAACACCAGAGCCTCTCACCCCTCCTCTGATTCTGCCTTCTGGTTAGTCTCAAGAGGCCTGAACGCCTCTAGATCCTTTTCCTGTTTTTTTGAGCGCTTCCTCAAACAACAACAACTTCCCTCTGAAGGGCAGCCTACACAGACAGACTTTGGAAGCAGAATCTGCTGCCCAGTTCCTCAGATGTATCATCAACCCAGCTGACACCGCTATCGCTACTTCTTTGGTCAATTTTCTCAGCAAGTCATGCAATTTGTCCGCTAAGGCAGCCATCCCTGATTCTAGCTTAGTCTGTGTCCAGTCGCAGATGATGGACCCTCCAGATCAATGTTCTAGCCACATACCCCCTCCCCAGACTGTCACCCTGTAGGGACAAACTGGCAATTTCATAAAATCTTTTCAGAGTCATTTCAGTCTTCCTAACGTAGGGGGGCTTTCAAGGCTGTGCCCCCTTCCTCCCGGATTGTCATCTTTCATTTAAATGCAGCCACTAGTGTATCCACCTTTGGCATACAAAACACATGGTCCACGTCTGCCCGTTGGATTGGATAAAATACCCCCCCCCCCCGACCCCCATTGCAATAGCATTCCTCCTTACTAGTCATGGCTCCAGATATCTCCTCTCTCCTTCAGCATCAGCCTACTGAGTCTCCTGCACTCTGCAGCACTGCACTTCTACTTTTGTGGGAGGCCAGGGAACCTGCTGGAAGGTGTTGCTGGTGGGAATGGCCTGCTTCAAATGCTGCACTGGTGGTACCAAGCAGCAGGTGCTCTGGCTGCTTGGTGGGAGGGAGAGGTGGGACTTGAAACAGCAGATCAACCAAGAGGTGATTACAGATTGACTAGATTCTTTGGACCTATTACTTTGACTGGGTGACCAGCGTTAGAGCAGGCCCCCCTCCCCCCTTTTCAAATGCAGTATCCAGGGCAGGTCTGTGACTTGGTGCTCTTGCCCAAAGTCCTGGTTCAGTCACTGAGTCGGGCCTTTCCTACGCTGGGTTAGCAAGGGCTGCGAAAAGAGGGAGTCATGAGCATTGCTCAAGGGTGACATTTAGTGGCCAGGTTCTGGACCCATGATTGCAGGGCTCCAAAAGGGTTCTTTTTTGTTTTAACATTTTTAATAACAGACATTTTTGACTAAAGTAATAAAGGACTGTAGACAAATGATCATATCTGCAGTTAAGCTTATTAAAAAAAAACAAAAAACCCACCTCTTGTTTTTTTTGCTGTATATAAAGCAGCAAATTAGATTTATTCTCACATAAAAAGTTTCAAACAGTGGCCAATTCAGGTTACAAATACCTGGCAAGTACCCAAACATTAAACAGATCCCATGATACTGATGATGGTAATAAGCTGTGGCTATTCCTCAAATCAGCTTGATTAATAGTTTATAGACATCTGCTCCAGGTACTTAGCCAAACCTTTTTTAAACCCAGCTACGGTAACTGCCTTAACCACATCCTCTGTAAAAGAATTCCAGAGCTTAATTGTGTGTTGAGTGAAAAGGAATTTTCTCTGATATGTTTTAAATGTGCTACTTGCTAACTTCAGGGAGTGCCCCCTAATATTTGTATTATCTGAAAGAGTAAATAACCAATTCCTCTCATGATTTTATAGACCTCTATCATATCCCCCTCAGTTGTATCTTCTCCACTTTTTCTGCTGTTTCATTCTGACCTAAGGCCATCCTGATTTTTAACATCTTTCTTGTTTGTCATTATTTACAGTTTCGTCTCCTTTGGCTTCCTCCCTGATAAACTGAACACATCTTCCCCTGGTTATTTTGCCTTTCTTATGCCTGCTCTGCCCATGAACGGTCAACCGCAGTCCAGCTAAGCTCCTTGCTACTGCCAACACGGCAGCAATGTACAACCTCGGACTTTCTCAGATCAGAGTGAGGCTCTGCTCCACTGTCTGGTCACAAATATGCAAATAGCTGGGAATGCCTGCGACTGCCGCGAACAGCAGTGCCACAAAGACGCCTCAAGAAAAATAAAAGAAAGAAAAATCACCGCTCAACAAAAAGCTGAGAAATACCATCATTTTAAACAGTACTCTACAGACTGGATTGCATGAGCCGCAACACGTGCAAAGAGGAGATGGCATCCCTTTCAGATCAGTCAAGTTAGTCCAATAAAAAGGTTTCATCTACTTGTTTGTAGACCCTTAATTCTACATGCCCAAGTGGACTAATACAGCAACCACAATTCTTTGCTTAAGATCAGCCTAGAGAAAGATTTTTTTTCTTACCACAGAATTTACAGTCAGGTTGCCAGGTGGCCCAAAGTCGTTAAATTCATATCCTATCCTACGACTGTTCTCCTTTGCTTGAGAAACAGGAAGAACGAACGCGGCAAAAAACCCAAACCCGAGAAACCCAGTCGCATCGCACGAGCAGAACTGAAGCTGCACGATCTACCTTCCTTTCTGCCTTCCACCTGGATGTGTGGCCCTTGCTTGGAAGTGATGATTCTCTCACTCTTCCACGTCCCAGCCCCCTTGATGCTCTCCAGCTCCCCATCCAAGATGTGTCTGAGCTGAGACAGGACAGACAGATGCCTGCGGCTAGGGCTGATCTTCCCCAAGGAGAAGGGGAATCTCAGGACTTTCCTGCACCACATGCTGCACTCCTCTCCCCTCACCCAGCCCCGCCTCCAGCGGCCGCGTGACGTTAAGCCCTCACGCTCCCAGAACGCGTTCAGAGGTGTGGCGGGAGCCAACCAATCAGGAGTCGGCCAACATCACCTGCCCTCAAATACCAATCAGCGGCTGAGTTCATTTAAAGGGGCAGAGGGAGGGGCACGATCAGCAGTAGGATCCCAACGTAGCTGATTCCGAGTGGAATTTTAGCACACGCCTCTGTATCGCAAGGCGAAAGGAAAAAAAGCTAAATTGGATGCCTTTTAAGAAACGGGCAAGGAATAACTGTCAGCTAAGCTACTGGACCCCCCTCCCCCCCCATGTGATTCAGGATCAGTTTCGGTGTTTGTGTCTCAGAATCTCACTACAAACTAGTATTCTGGGGCTTGTAGTTCTACTTTTTGAAAACGAGATAACTAGGACTAAAAGCTGCAGAAGCTATAAGCCTAAGACTTGGTAAAAACAAAATAAAAATAACAGGCGATCTGTACTCTGTCGCTAGATGTAGAACCTTGGACAAACAAGTGCATGATCACTGCAAGAAGTTCAGTTTAGTTCTACTATTCTGTATTGTTAACCACAAAACAAAAAACTTCAACAAAAGAAACCCAAACAAAAGACTACATTAGGAAAATTGGTACATACGTCTGCCAGCCACACTATAATTTACAAGAAAGCAGCACACCAGTTGAAAGACTCGGATCAGATGAAAACAAAAAGTCTGAGACATTAAGGTAGATGAAGAAAACAGGCTTCACCATAACTGTTAGCATGTAGATAGTATGAAAAACATGGCGTGGTCATATTGCAGGAACCTGATTAGGCAAAGACTCAATTACACATTGCCCTACAGGCTTCAAAGAGCGCTTAATTCCTTTTACAAGAAAGGAAAAAAAAGAAAAGAAAAGAAAAAAAGACAGGAACTCGAGAAGGGGAGGGCTCCTACACATATTAAAAAAAAAGAAAAAGAAAAGGGAAACATTTGTGGGTTAAAATATCAGACGATGTCACAAGATACATACCTCTTTGCTCTCTACATATCTCTCCCCAATTCAGTTTTTTACCCTGAATATTTTACAGCCATTCAATCTGAAACTGCTACTTTACAAACAAAATATAAAATCAACATATCTGGGGACCTAAATGCACGCACAGGAAACGAATTAGGCTTTATTTCCAACCAGGGGAACAAACACATATTTACTTTAGTATATCACGAAAACAAAAGAACAACTCTGACAGCAGTAATTAACACAAATTGAAAGAGGCTTCTTAATTTATGTAAACTTCTACAACTACACATCTTGAATGGCTGAGTAATGTGAAAGTGCCTGGCTAGATTTACTTTTTACTCAATATGGGGATAAGATGTCATTGACCTGGACATCAAAGAGATTAATGCTTTGACTGTCAGATCCCCATCTTCCCTATCCGACCATATCATACACATAAAAAATACCAGTACAGAATGCCCCCACCTCAAAATCTTCATAGACTCCTACAAAGAATATATGGGGACACCAAAGTAATGTAAATTATCAGACATCCTTAGAAAAGCCAGCAATAAAACCACATATTAACACTTTCCTGACTAACAACTACAGTCACACCCAACAGGACACAGATCAAGCAGTTATAGATATAAATGCAATTTTCCACAGAATAAAACAAAAAAAAAAATCAATATATACAGAAAAAATTGTCTGAAATAGAGGAGGCTACAGATATTCCATTGTGGGACATATGGAAGTGACAAATCCAAAATCAAACTAAAATTACCAATCCAAAATGAAAAAATGTGAACTGAGCACTTAAAAATCAAACCTGAACATCACACACATGATCAAACCCACAACCAAGAGAAATTAAACCTTCTGAAAGGACAAGTGAAGAATATCAAACACTTCTTGACACCCACTTCTTGAAAGGAAACCAAAGAAAGCCCAGAGATACTCAAAGCCAGAAAAGAAAGTGGCTCTGATATGATACTAAACGATATGTACAAATCCAAAAAGCTAACTATTTAGCCTGATTCTACATTCTTACCGGTTACCTACAATATGGTCAGAAAGATTAATTACATCAATCTATAAACATGAACAGTAATATTAGCAAATTTGCTCTGTAATGTCCTCAACAAACGAATACTAAAAATCCTAATCAAGAACAGAGGCCTGCAGAGATGTCAGATTTGGTTCTTTCCAAAACACAGAACCATTGACCACATTGTTACCCTACAGACACTGATTAACAAACATGTAAAGAAAACCCACTCAGGGAGAAATTTTATATGTTTAGTTGACTTTATAAAAGCCTTTGATTCTATCTGGCATTCTGGCCTCAACCTTAAACTACTACAAACTGGAATTGGGAGAAGACCCTATGATATAATTAAATCCATGTATTCATCCATCAAAAATAAACATCATGCAGAGCAGACAGACAGCTTCAAACAAGAGGGAGGAGTGAGACAGACATATAGCCTGAGCTCCACTCTCTCTTCAATGTCATTCCACAGTACTGCAGAAAGGGGTCCTCATCTGCAGGATTAAAACTAAAAAACTAAGAATTAAATGCCTGTTGTATGCAGATGATCTAATCATTTCTCTCAACCTAGCTTGATGGACTCTCTACCTGGGTAACATCAAGCTAGGTTGAGAGAACCTTGCCCAAATCTCATCTTGGAGTGAGTTTCCTCACTCCGAAGGCCAGCAAATCTTCACAAGAGACCACTGTTCTGTTCGTAGGTATCACTAGAATGTCAAAGTGGCCCCTAACCCCCTACACTCTTACATAATCCCCACCTCGAGTTACTAGGTGGGCCTATTATAGGGATAATACCTACCTATGGGCCATGATATTATGGCCAGTCTCTCTCTCTCCCTCCTATTGCAGGGCTTGCATGTGAAAACACCGATCTGGGGCCTATTATTAACTCTAAACAATGTAAAATGGGACAGAAATCCTATACCTCCAATTCTGCAGACACTCCTAGGATGCTTCCCCTTATTTATTTTTATTTTAGATTTTTTTTTTTATTCTGCTTTTCACATTTTTGTTTTGGCACTTTAAAGCAGATTACATTCAGGTACTGTAGGTATTTCCCTATCCCCAGAAGGCTTACAATCTATGGCTAGGATTCATCATTCTGTGCGGAATGATGAACCCTGCATTACAAAGGGGCAGGGGGCAGTCGGGCGATAGCCTGCAGCCGGCCACACCATGGTGGTGCAGTTTTGCCTGCTGCAGTGCGGCCGGCTGTAGGCTATCGCGGGCATAGTGCCACCGTAAAAGGTGGTGCTATTCCCCGTGTTACTGCCGGCGATAATGTTCAAAACATTATAGCCGCGATAAGGGCCTATCGCGGCTTGGAAAATAACCCCCTTTGTTTGTACCCGAGGCAATGGAGAGTAAAGTGACTTGCCCAAGGTCATAAGGCAAGGAGCGACAGTGGGACTTGAACCCTGATCACCATGGAAAAAAAAAAATCAAATTCGGGTATCATTTCACTAACAGCATCACAAACTCCCTCCACTACCAGGCTCTCTGTGAAGTAACACAAAATCTTGGAAAAAAACCACACTCAGCACCTATGTAGCAAATCTGTCATACCAAACCAGCATTAACACCCAAACACAAAAATTGCAATCTAGTCTACAAAAAGGCAGCCATGCATATATTGCAACATGCCCTAAGTCACAAATACACCTCCTATTGAGGCCAATATAATAAGTACTTTGATCTTAGTGTGGATTTTAACCTGAGTTTGGCATATAATTTTGCAGCACAAACTTAATCCTAGTTTTTAACAGATTGTTTGGGTGAAAAACCATGGACTATAATGTGAGTTAAAACTCGTACTACGGTTAGTGCTCCTACATGCATATCCAATGCCTCTGAACAAAACAGACATTGCCCTCCCTAATTGCAATGTAGGAAAGCTCAGACTGTTTAGCGCACCTTTTTGTAATGCAGAAAAATTAACTCCTGGGTCAGAGGTAGTATAGAACTGCCTGAGCTAGAAGAGTGACTGGATTCTGTCAACTGCATGAATTCTCTCCACGATCACTAAACTGTTCAGGGGTAAGTTGTTATATTAACACCTTTTTTTTTTTTTTTTTACTTGAAATACCTCTATTTATTAAAGGCAGAGCCTACTCTAATGTTTTCCCTTAAAAAAGGCATTATTTATTGATGTAATTAGGCGGTTTATATACAGTCGTTCCAAAAGAAGATCACAACAGTTTACAAAACCAGCATTCATATTCTGGGTCAACATTCATATTCTAGGTCAACACAACAGCAAATACATATTCTAGGACAACATATCAACATCAAGTACAGCTGTTACAGGTGCTATGGTAGTGGTTTGTAATCCATAATTTCCATTTCATTATCATTCACATATTAATCAGTAAGTTGTCATGTTACACTTTACATCACTCAGTACTTATTGCTCATTCTACTAACATTATCTATGGTTTTGACCAAAAAGTTAACGGCATATTGGCATTTTACATTAAATCATATGCATTTCTAAAGAGCCATGTTTTCAGTTCAAATTTGAAACTCTTTCCTTCTGTTGTCGGACGTAATGATTCTGGAAGAATGTTCCACAACTTGGGTCCCGCTATAGAAAACATTTGGTCTCTTATTTGTGTTAGATGTGTGCTCCGTGTTGTAGGCACATTCAGAAGTCTTTTGTTTTGCGATCTTAGGGCTCTCTGCAGTGTGTATGGTTGAAGTGTCACTCCTGCTAAGCTTGGGTTAATTTTGTTTATGATATTACAAATTAGAGTTAATACTTTATAATGAATTCTGGATTGAACAGGAAGCCAGTGCAGTGCTATCAGCGAGGGGGTGATGTGGTCAAATTTCCTTATCCCTAGTAAGAGTCTAGCTGTTATGCTTCCGGGATGTGAACCCTTGGTTCAGTGAAGAATGAATGTTCAATCGCTGATTGGTGAGGCCTAGACCAGGACTCTCACGGAGATCTGGATGCAGGTGCCTCCAGCAGGTCATGGACTCAAAGGTGGATGTCCTCAGCAGGTCGTGGAAAGTAAAGCTGAGCTGGCGCCTCCAGCAGGTCGTGGACTCAAAGGTGGATGTCCTCAGCAGGTCATGGAAAGTAGCTGAGCTGGCGCCTCCAGCAGGTCGTGGACAAAAAGGTGAATGTCCTCAGCAGGTCGAGGAAAGTAAAGCTGAGCTGGCGCCTCCAGCAGGTCGTGGGATCAAAGGTGGAACAGTTCAGATAAAGGGAGTTGAAGGAAACTCCATAGTCAGTCCAAGGGTCGAAAGCCACAGGATACCTCACAGCCGGTCCAGTAATCAGAAGCCAGAGAGTACGTCACAGCCGGTCCGGGGGTCGGAAGCCAGAGAATTCTCCAAAGCCGGTCCAGGGGTCAGAAGCCAGAGAATTCGCCAAAGCCGGTCCAGGGGTCAGAAGCCAGAGGAGATGCCACAGTCAGTCCAGGGGTCAATACCACAAATCAAGTACAGGAACCACAAACAGGAACAAGCCAGGAGCCCAGAGGAAGTCAAGGCAAGGTCTGAGGTGCAGGCCTTGCCTTTAAATAGTTCCCTACCAGCAACACACCCGGGGAGAGCCAATCCGGGCACAGGAGGACTTCCAGCAGCGAATCCTGGGTTGCAATGTAAGCCCCTGAAGGGGGCGGAGCCAGCAACCCGGAAAAGAAGAGAGAACGCCGCGGCCATGATGTGCCGCGGACTGCGGCCCCGAACCAAAGTCCCAGCACTCCTTCAAGAAGAACGCGGCGGTCTGCCGCGCCGGTAAGGGGCAGTTTCCGGTCGCGGCTTGCCGCGATCGCGGCTCATAACAGTACCCCCTCCTTTAGGCCTCCCTCTAGAAGGCTTGGGCTTCTCGGGATGAACAGTGTGGAAGGTCTTGAGAAGGTCTTTATCCAGGATATTTGTAGCTGGTTCCCAGGAATTCTCTTCTGGTCCGAAACCCTCCCAGGCAAGAAGGTACTCCCATTTATGACCTCGTTTGCGCACATCCAGAACTTCTCTAACTTGGTAAATGGTATCTTCTTCAGCCCTTACCAGCAGAGAGACAGGAGTCTTACGAGACGGCCAGGTGAGAAGTACGGGCTTCAAAAGGGATACATGAAATGAATTATGAATACGAAGCGTGGAAGGTAGTTGTAATTGATAAGTCACAGGACCCAGTTGTCTTATCACCGAAAAGGGACCAATGTACCGTGGAGCCAGTCTCATGGAGGGAACCCGTAAACGAATGTGTCTGGTACTTAGCCACACTTTGTCTCCTGGGAGGAATCGTGGTGCCGGATGTCTGTGTCGATCCGCAAATTTCTTGGCCATATTAGCTGCCCTCCGTAACATTTGTTGCGTATGGTTCCATAGTTGTTTCAATTGTAGAGCCGTAAGCTGGGCTGCTGGAGAGACAACTGGCAGGGGTAAGGGAATTGGTGGAGCGGGTTGCTGTCCATAAACGACTTGAAAAGGAGGAGTCCCTGTAGACGTGCAAGTATGAAAATTATGGGAGAATTCAGCCCAGGGCAGCAAAGCCGCCCAGTCATCTTGTTGAGAGTTAACGTAAGTTCGTAGAAATTGTTTTAAGGACCGGTTGGTCCTCTCCGACTGCCCGTTAGCCTGGGGATGAAATGCAGTGGTGAAGTCTAGAGTAATGTGGAATTTAGTGCAAAGGCTCCGCCAGTATTTGGCAGTGAACTGGGATCCGCGGTCAGAGGTAATGTGCTGAGGAATACCATGGAGACGAAAAATGTGTAACATGAAAAGATGAGCCAGACGGGGAGCAGATGGAAGGGCGGATAGAGGTGTAAAATGGGCAATTTTAGAAAAATGGTCTAGCACAACCCATATGACCGTATGTCCATCTGAAGGTGGCAGATCGACAATAAAGTCAGTGGAAATATGAGACCAAGGTCTAGTAGGTGCCGGAAGGGGTTGTAATAGCCCCCAAGTCTTCCCTGTAGGATCCTTATGTTGAGCGCATATAGGACAAGAATTGACGTAAGCGCGAATGTCCTTACGCATCCCTGGCCACCAATAGTGACGCTGCAGAAGGGCAAAAGTTCGTCTCTGTCCAGACTGCCCGGCCACTTGGGAATCATATCCCCACTTTAATACTTTGTTGCGGAGTCGTTGAGGAACCACCGTCTTGCCAACAGGAACAGTGAAAGTCGCAGAAAGAATGATGCGAGCAGGATCGATGATGTTCTGAATGGGCTCTAAGATGTCCTCGCTGACAAAAGATCGCGATAAAGCATCCGCTTTAATGTTCTTGCTGGCGGGTCGGTATCTAATTTCAAAATCGAAACGGGTAAAAAAAAGTGCCCAGCGGGCTTGGCGTGGATTGAGCCTTTGAGCTTGCTGTAAATAGATTAGGTTTTTATGGTCCGTAAAAACCGTGAGTGTATGTTGAGACCCCTCCCGCCATTGTCGCCATTCTTCGAAAGCAAGTTTAATGGCAAGCAACTCCTGATCTCCTGTAGAATAATTGCGTTCAGCAGGAGAGAATTTCCTCGAAAAATAAGAGCAGGGATGAGATTTGCCAGAAGCAGAGATTTGGCTCAGAACTGCCCCTACTCCTATAGTGGACGCATCAACCTCGACAATGAAGGGACGTCTGGGATCAGGGTGATGCAGACAGGGTTGTCGTAAAAAAGAATCTTTAAGGGTTTGGAAAGCCTCAATAGCCTCCACTGGCCAGGATCTAGTATTAGCTCCAGTACGAGTGAGTGCAGTAAGCGGTGCCGCGAGTTTGGAAAAATCCTTGATGAAACTGCGGTAATAGTTGGCGAAACCAAGAAACCTCTGCAGTGCGCGAAGACCAGTTGGTTGAGGCCAATTCTGTACACATTTTAATTTAGCCGGATCCATTTGAAACCCTTGTTTAGAGATGATATACCCTAAGAAGGGTACGGATTCAGTCTCAAAAACACATTTTTCCAATTTAGCATATAGATGATTCTCTCGTAAACGTTGCAAAATCTGTATAACATGTTGATGATGAGCTTGTAGGTCCTTAGAGAAAATGAATATATCATCTAGATAAACCACCACACAGATATAGAGTAGATCCCTGAAGATTTCGTTAATGAAGTGCTGGAAGACAGCTGGAGCATTAGTTAAACCAAACGGCACAACTAAATATTCATAGTGTCCGTCCCTGGTATTAAAAGCCGTCTTCCATTCGTCGCCCTCACGAATCCGAACTAGATTATATGCTCCACGTAAGTCCAATTTAGAAAAAATTTGGGCTCCTTGTAACCGGTCAAATAATTCTGCGATAAGGGGTAGCGGATATCTATCCTTGATGGTTATAGCATTGAGCCCCCTAAAATCAATACAAGGTCGCAATGTCCCATCTTTTTTCTTGACAAAAAAAAATCCAGCTCCCGCCGGAGAGGTAGATCTTCGCATGAAACCCTTCTGCAAGTTATCCTGGATGTATTCGGACATGGCAAGAGTCTCTGAGATGGATAAGGGATATGTTCTCCCTCGAGGTGGCGTAGATCCCGGAATCAAATTGATAGCACAGTCGAACTCCTGGTGAGGAGGTAAAATGTCCGCGGCCTCCTTGGAGAATACATCCGCAAATTGTTCATATTGGGAGGGTAATTCCTGGTAAAGGATCCCCGTGAATAGATGAGATGACTAATGGTTTGGGACAGGGTCGGGTAGGAATCCGCAGTTGCTCGATTATTTCTTGCAAGATAAATTCTCCGCCGGCACCGGAATCCACTAGGGCCAAGGTGGTAAATGCATGTCCTTTAACTGTGAGGGTGACAGGTAGCGTAAGTGGGGGAGCTGGAGATGTAAGACCTAGGGTTACTCCCCCCATGGACCCTAGGCTTTGGAGTTTCCCAGTCGGATAGGACAGCCTGCAATCCGATGACCGGAACCTCCACAATAAAGACAAAGTCCTTCTCTACGTCATCTCTGACGTTCAGCAGGAGACAGGGGACCTCTGCCGAGTTGCATGGGCTCTTCAGTAGTGGTTTCATTAGGATGTATTTCTCGGGTATTTGTGGGAGGCGGAGGTTGAGTGTAGGAATAGGTCAGGTGTCGTCTAACTCCCAGACCCTCCCGGACTCTTTCTTGAATTCGTCGGTCAATTCTGGTGGCTAATTCAATAAGTGAATTTAAAGAAGCAGGAAGTTCCCTGGCCGCCAGTTCATCTTTGATTTTAGTAGATAAGCCCTCCAAATAAATTGTTCGGAGGGTGGCTTCTTCCCACTGAAGCTCTGTCACCAAAGCTCGGAATTCAATATTATAGTCCATGAGGGCTCGCCCTCCTTGACGAAGGTGTAGGAGGGTAGATCCCGCTGCTGCTTTTTTCCCTGGTTCTTCGAACACCAACCGGAACAATTCCATGAAGCGAGAGAAGTCCTGTAGTACTGGATCAGCGCTCTGCCATAGGGCCGAACCCCATGCTAGAGCTTTGCCATCCAACAACGACAATATGTAGGTGGTTCTGGTTACATCGTCCGGGAAGAGAGAAGATTGTAGACGGAAATGCATATTGCATTGGTCCAGAAATCCCAAACATAAGCGTGGATCTCCAGCATACCGAGGTGGAACCGGTAAAGGTACAACCGGACGAGGAAGTCCTTGCAGCATAGGTGTAGCAGGTGCAGTTGGAGGACTGACTGCAGGCGGAGTAGCTTGCGTAGCGACCACAGCGTCTAATCGAGCATTAAGTCGTTCAATGGAGGCGGCCATGGCTTCTAACATACCCTGTTGTTCGACTATCTTCTGTGCCAGACCGGGAATTGCTCGTAGTGCCGAGGCCTCTGCCGGGTCCATGGCCTTGACTTACTGTTATGCTTCCGGGATGTGAACCCTTGGTTCAGCGAAGAATGAATGTTCAATCGCTGATTGGTGAGGCCTAGACCAGGACTCTCACGGAGATCTGGATGCAGGTGCCTCCAGCAGGTCGTGGACTCAAAGGTGGATGTCCTCAGCAGGTCGTGGAAAGTAGCTGAGCTGGCGCCTCCAGCAGGTCGTGGACACAAAGGTGGATGTCCTCAGCAGGTCGAGGAAAGTAAAGCTGAGCTGGCGCCTCCAGCAGGTCGTGGGATCAAAGGTGGAACAGTTCAGATAAAGGGAGTTGAAGGAAACTCCACAGTCAGTCCAAGGGTCGAAAGCCACAGGATACCTCACAGCCGGTCCAGTAATCAGAAGCCAGAGAGTACGTCACAGCCGGTCCGGGGGTCGGAAGCCAGAGAATTCGCCAAAGCCGGTCCAGGGGTCAGAAGCCAGAGAATTCGCCAAAGCCGGTCCAGGGGTCAGAAGCCAGAGGAGATGCCACAGTCAGTCCAGGGGTCAATACCGCAAATCAAGTACAGGAACCACAAACAGGAACAAGCCAGGAGCCCAGAGGAAGTCAAGGCAAGGTCTGAGGTGCAGGCCTTGCCTTTAAATAGTTCCCTACCAGCAACACACCTGGGGAGAGCCAATCCGGGCACAGGAGGACTTCCAGCAGCGAATCCTGGGTTGCAATGTAAGCCCCTGAAGGGGGCGGAGCCAGCAACCCGGAAAAGAAGAGAGAACGCCGCGGCCATGATGTGCCGCGAACCGCGGCCCCGAACCAAAGTCCCAGCACTCCTTCAAGAAGAATGCGGCGGTCTGCCGCGCCGGTAAGGGGCAGTTTCCGGTCGCGGCTTACCACGATCGCGGCTCATAACACTAGCAGAGGCATTTTGTAGTAACTGTAATGGTTTTAATAGTTCTGAAGGTAGGCCTAATAATAGGGAGTTGCAGTAATCTATGTTAGAAAATATTTGTGTTTGTAAAACAGTGTGGAAATCCTGTATTGTCTGTAATGGTTTCAGCCAGTGTAATATTCTCAGCATGGAGTATACTGTTTTAATTAATTTGCTTATATGCTTTTTCATTGTGAAGTTCTCATCAATTTGTATTCCTAGGTCCCGTACTTGATCTGAGGGTGTAATGTTAAAATTTCCAGGTCTAGGGTTTGCGGTTTGATTATCATGGAATTTTTCCTTAACCTCACAATTTCATGGTTTTTTTGTGTTTAGTGTTAGTTTCGACTGTGATAGTTTTTGAAGTATTGCCTTCATGTATGTTGACAGAGTTGATGCAGTTTTTTCAAATGATTTGTTGAATGGGATGTAGAATTGTATGTCGTCTGCATATAGGAAGAAGTCAATTCCTAGTTCCACTAGTAATGTACATAGAGGCAGCATATAAATGTTGAATAGTGTGGCAGAGAGTGGTGAATCCTGGGGGACACCTGTATCGATTGGGAAGTTGTCAGATATTTATTTATTTATTTATTTATTTATTTATTTAAAACCTTTTCTATACCGTCGTTTAGTAGTATACCATCACAACGGTTTACAGATAGGCACATAAATAAGTCTGGTTAGGATTATAAATTAGCTAGTAGGTGCCAATAAAGTTTCGGTTACATGATTCAAATAATATACGCTATTTGGATTGTGGATTGGAAGTTCCATTTATATGAATAATAGGATATCCATATGAGAATACTGTACTCTTAAATTAATCTTTAGGTATGAGAAAAAATAATAAAGGAGGGATAACTGCTATTTGTTGATTGCCCAGTTTGACTTGGAATGACCTATCTGCTAGGAAGGAAGAGAACCATTTGATAACATTTCTGTCTATTCCATTTTTTCTCAACTGATGGTATAGCAGGGTATGGTCTACAGTGTCAAAGGTTGCTGTAAGATCAATTAGTACCAGGATATAGGATTCATCGTTGTTAAATCCCTGTAGTATAGGGTCAGTTAAGGAAATGAGTAGGGTTTCTGTTGAGCGATATTTTCTGAATCCAAATTGGTTTGGGTAAAAAATATTATTGTCAATGTCTTCTAGGTGGTTCTCTAATTGAGATAACACAGCTTTTTTCTCGGACTTTAGCGATGAAAGGCAGGTTGGATATTGGTCGATAATTGTCCCAACCATCAATTCTGCCAGTTTTATTTTTTAGGATTGGTTTAATCACAGCTTGTTTTGCCCCAGCAAGGACCAATCCTTCTGATATTGAGTGGCTGACTATTGTTGTGATAGTTGGAATGAGTACTCTGTGTACTGTTTTCAGGGATCTTCCGGGGATTGGATCCAGTGGATGGATAGCAGGCTTAACTTTTGTAATGATTTGGTTAATTTCAAGTTTAGATACCGCGTCAAATGTATTCCATTTTGCTTGACTCTAGTCAAAAAGGAAATGTTATATCAAAATTCTTGTATTAAAATGCCACTTCCCAAAAATTGTTCTTTAAATGTATATATGTTAAATATATGGCCGCATCATCAAGCCTGACGGCGTGTTCTCTGTAACTTCAAACGAGAGCTGCCGGGACCTCTAATCATCTGCGGCAGTCACTTTTTTCTTTTTCCAATTTTTCTAATTTGTGTTTTTTGTGTTCAATTCTCAATTCAATAGTAATTCTTTTTTAAGGATTTTTTGTATCTAAAATACAAAAAATCCTTGTATCTAAAATCCTTGTATCTAAAATCCTTTGTATCTAAAATACAAAAAATCCTTTAAAAAGAATCACTATTGAATTGAGAATTGAACACAAAAAAACACAAATTAGAAAAATTGGAAAAAGAAAAAAAGTGACTGCCGCAGATGATTAGAGGTCCGGGCGGCTCTCGTTTGAAGTTACAGAGAACACACCGTCAGGCTTGATGATGCAGCCATATATTTAACATATATACATTTAATGAACAATTTTTGGGAAGTGGCATTTTAATACAAGAATTTTGATATAACATTTCCTTTTTGACTAGAGTTTGGTGTTTGTGGAAATTGTTCCAGTTCTTTTTGTGGCGTTCCATTTTGCTTGCCCATGTTTTCCTTCCTGTTCTTTTGTTGGTAAGCAGGTAGGGAATTGTATTTTTAACCTATTGATTTTAATTAACAAAGAAGTGGCATGTTCATTGCAGGAATTCTTCGAGAAGTCGTCGTTATTCCAGTTGGAGGAAGATGGGTCCTTGATTGAGTTTTTAGCAGTTTTGAAGAATAATTTGGAATTGAATATTACACCATGTATCTGTTTAACATAATAGTCCTTTTTTTTTTTTTTTTTTTTTGCTTTTTTTATTTGTTCACAGTATTTTGTTAGGAGGGATCTGTATTTTACTAGGGATTCTGTGGACTGGCATTTCCGCCATTGTTTTTCAGATTTTCTCAGTGTCTGTTTAGTATGCCTTAACTCTTTGATGTACCATGGTTTCTTTTGTTTAGATGTATTATGTTCTTTTTGGAATGTTTTTGTCAGGACTGGGCTTAGGTTATCAGCTATTTCATTGACTATTTTATCCCAGGAATCAAAAGCTGAGGAGACATTATCTTGGTTAAATTCAATTATTTTATTTTTAATTGATTCTTCAAATATTTTCAGTTCTTTTTTCTGTAGGTGAAAGATTGATTATTATATGAATTAGTTTGCTGTGTGTTATGGAGGGTAATATCTGCCTTTATTAGTTGGTGATCAGACCAAGGTAATATATTGTGGGAAGGCAATTATTTGGTTGGAAAATATTAGGTCAAGGTTATGTCCTGCTTTGTGAGTGGGGTTGGTTACAAATTGTGACTGCTTCCATAATTTCTAAAAAGATTTCACATGCTGTGATTTTAGATGTGCCATCAACATGTAGGCAAAAGTCTCCTACAATTAGTGTGGAGTCAGGTGAAGAAAACACTATAGAGAATTTTTCAATTAGAGATGAGCAGTCTTTTTGGAGTATTCCAGGAGGGCAATAGACCATTCTTATGTTTAGTTTTGGTAATTTTAGTATTGCCACCTCATAGGGAGGGTTGATCTCAATTTTATAAGGTTTAAGTTCTTTTTTATTGATTATTAGTAGACCCCCACCTTTATGTTTAGGTCTGGGGCATTATTATTTAACGTATAAATTAGGAACATGGTATTTCAGCTTTTCCATTACAAGGGCATATTTTACCAAGAAATTTTCTGTAGACACAGGCCTTTAGAAAGTAAGACCGAGGAAACTAGATAGGTTTTCTCCAAGAATAAAAGACTTTGAAAAATAATTTTCTTCAATAAAGAAAGTTCCATATTTACAAATTACAAAAAAATAATCTTTACATGAGACTTGAATACGCTTCTCCTGGTCTATTTTTGTTATTGTTTTTTTTCTTTGCATGGTATATTTCAGATTATCACAAAATTATCATTACAACTTGCATGGGATGCATTAAATGAAGTTTCATGAGATAGAATAAAAAACAAATTCATAGAAACATAGAAATGACAGCAGAAAAGGACCAAATGGTCCATCCAGAATGCCCAGCAAGGTTATGGTAGTAAAATATTAAAATCTTTTTTCATATTCCAGGATTAATAGGCAAAATAGATGCTCTTGCTTCCACCAGCGCTCGTTTCCAGTTGTACCTTTATTCTAGCTTGCTATTGGATATTGGTGGCCAATGTACAGCGCTTTACTTTTTCTCCCCTCTGGGCACCTCTTCTCTGCTCCCTGCTGCAGAGCAGGAATTCAATGGTATGCAAATGGCCCATTACTAGAAAGAAAGTATGCTTTTTCTGTTTTGCACACTTTTTTTTTTTTTTTTACTTCTAGGCTATTTGCATTTCATTAGCTTACTGCATCCCATGGTATTGTGTAAGTAAGCCAAAACCCGTGCTATAATTTTGCTCCACTTTAGCACAGGTCTTGTTACATTGGCCCCACTGGGAAGTGCAAATTAGGAAATTAAACAGCCTGGAGTGGTAGAGATCCCAGCACAGAGAATTCATTCTAGTGTTTACCTGACAAGATTATATAATGTATCATGTTTACTTTGTTTTATGCAAGAATGGGTATCTTTAGGTAATAAATGTAACCCGGAGGACCTGATGAGGGAGTGAACTTGCCCTAATCCCTTTAATTTGCTACATTTGTTCTGGGGTAAACTGTCTGCATGGCACTGCTCTAGCTTTTGGTTCCTAGCTATAAAAAAAAGGCTTGGAAATGGTGGAGGGCTATATCAGGGAGATATACCCCTTTTTTCTTTGTTTTTGTCCTTCCAATGTAATATCATAGAAACATAGAAATGACGGCAGAAGAAGACCAAATGGCCCATCCAGTCTGCCCAGCAAGCTTTCATACTTATTTTTCTCATACTTATCCGTTACTCCGACCGCCGAGGTCAGGGCCCTCACTGATAACTTTTTGGTTCCAATTTCCCCCACCCCCGCCATTGATGTAGAGAGCAGTGCTGGAGCTGCAATAATGTGAAGTATCAAGCCTAAATGGTCAGGGGTAGTAACCGCCGCAATAAGCAAGCTACTCCCACGCCTACTTGTTTACCCAGCCTGTGCAATTTAGTCCTTGTTGGTTGTTGTCTGAATATAAATCCTCTTTTCTTCATTCCCTCCTGCTGTTGAAGCAGTGAGCTGCGCTGTATGGGGTAGATTTTCAGAGCCCTGCTCGCCTAAATCCGCCCAAAACCGGGCGGATTTAGGCGAGCAGGGCCCTGCGCGCCGGGAAGCCTATTTTACATAGGCCTCCCGGCGCGCGCAGAGCCCCGGGACTCGCGTAAGTCCCGGGGTTCTCGGAGGGGGGCGTGTCGGGGGGCGGGCCCGGTCGTCGCGGCGTTCCGGGGGCGTGTCGGCAGCGTTTTGGGGGCGGGTACGGGGCGTGGCTACGGCCCGGGGGCGTGGCCGCGCCCTCCGTACCCGCCCCCAGGTCGCGGCCCGGCGCGCAGCAGGCCCGCTGGCGCGCGGGGATTTACGTCTCCCTCCGGGAGGCGTAAATCCCCCGACAAAGGTAAGGGGGGGGTGTAGACAGGGCCGGGCGGGTGGGTTAGGTAGGGGAAGGGAGGGGAAGGTGAGGGGAGGGCAAAGGAAAGTTCCCTCCAAGGCCGCTCCGATTTCGGAGCGGCCTTGGAGGGAACGGGGGGAGGCAGCGCGGCTCGGCGCGCGCAGGCTATACAAAATCGATAGCCTTGCGCGCGCCGATCCAGGATTTTAGTAGATACGCGCGACTACGCGCGTATCTACTAAAATCCAGCGTACTTTTGTTTGCGCCTGGAGCGCAAACAAAAGTAGGCTGTTCGCGCTCGTCTGAAAATCTACCCCTATATGTATTCAAAGTGAATTATCAGGCTTGATTGATTCAGGGTAGTAACTGCCGCAACAAGCAAGCTACTCCCACACTTATTTGTTTTTTGGTTGTATGAATATAAATCATCTTTTCTTCATTCCCCTTGCCATTGAAGCAGACAGCTGCTTGGATATGCAATGAAAGTGAAGCATCAGGCTAATTTGGTTTGGGTTAGTAACCGCCGCAACAAGCAAGCTACTCCCATGCTTATTTGTGAATGCAGATCTTTTTTCCCACATTTCCTCTTGCCGTTGAAGCATAGAGCAATGTTGGAGTCACATTAACCTTGTGTATGTTTATTGAATAAGGGTAGTAGCCACTCCCATGTCTCTTCTCTTCATTTCATTCACATCCTCAAGACTTTATGGATCCACAACGTTTATCCCACACCGTTTTGAAATCCTTCACCGATTTGGTCCTCACCACTTCCTCCAGAAGGGCGTTCCAGGCATCCACAACCCTCTCCGTGAAGAAATACTTCCTGAAATTGGTTCTGAGTCTTCTTCCTTGGAGTTTTAAGTCATGACCCCTGGTTCTGCTGATTTTTTTTCCAATGGAAAATGTTTGTCGTTGACTTTGGATCATTAAAACCTTTCAAGTATCTGAAAGTTTGTATCATATCACCCCTGTTCCTCCTTTCCTCCAGGGTATCACTGCTGGCCTTAGTGCAACTTCTTTTCATGACTGGAAGAAGTAGGGGATTTATAGTCTGGGACAATTGGTTCATCCTGAGCTGCAGTGTATCTACTCATTTCGGCAGCCCATTATTTTGCCTATCTGCAAGCACACCATTAGTATATGCATCAGGGCAAGGATGGTTTAAATCACCTATCTTTTACAGAAGAGAAAGAAACTTTTCTGATACCTTGCCTAAACTTAATAACTTTTCGATTTGGGTTATGATGCTAAAGAAAAATCTAGAGGCCCCTCATTTAAACAAACTGTCGTCTATATGGGGCACTGATTTGGGATGTGAACTGAAAGAATCAGATATCTCACAAGTTTTTTTTGTCAATTAAAAGATATTTAGCGTCCTCTAGCATGAGAGAAATCCAATTTAAAATACGTCATCAGATTTACATAACCAGAGTGTTGGGTGCTGCTAAGATGAAACTCTGGGATACTGATATGTGTTTAACGTGCAATACCCATTGTGGAACTTTTTGCCATATGCTCACGGAATGTCATAAACTGCAGTTGTTTTCAAAACAAATATGTGCTTATTTGGAGAAAGTTCTGGACTGTACAATTGACTAGTCTGGTAAGATAATATATCTGCACCTCTTTGACAGGAGCCTACGTTTGCCTAGTGGGAGGAAAGGAAATTCTAGCTGTTTCACTTCAATTGGCCTAAAAGACTATTCTTATGTTATTTTTTTTAATTTTATTTTATTTAAAGATTTTTTATATACCGGGGCACGTTAAAAACATCACCCCGGTTCACATTGTAACATAACATAGCAATAAGCTTTACAATAGATTAATGTCAAGCAAACAGGAAGTAATGTTATGTTGACCCAGAAGTCGAATGATGATTTTGTAAACCGTTGTGATCTTATCTTGGAACCTAGATAAATAAAATAAATTAATACGTGTTTTGGAATCATGATGAACTGCCTGCTTTTCAGAATAGGGGCAGATCTCATGCAGCAAACTGTGTTGTTTGAATTGATCAGGAAGAAAGAACTGTCCAATCGGAGGCATATGCTGTCTCTAAAGAATTACTTCCAGATCTGGTCATCAGTCCGCAGATTTAAATTATTTTTTGCTTTGCTCTTGATCTGACTGGTTTAGTTACTACTATTTTGCTAAACCTCTTATTCCTTAACCATGTTGATAAATGCTTTGCCAGATGATGTAGATGTGAGTGTGAGTGTGTGTACATGTGTGTGTATGTGTGGTTTGAGTGAGGGGTGATTATATTAGAAAATTAGAAAATAGTTTGAGTCTATATGTAATGCCTTTCCAAGTTATAAGTTTTTTTAATCCACCATGTTTTCGCCTGTTTGGTTGCATTGTATGTGCAAATGCTGACTCAAATAAACAAATTGTTTTTTTAAAAAGAATACATGCTAGTGGAATATCTCACCTCGGTCAGAAATGCAAAACAATAAAGGCAGTCCCATTCCAAATATGGAATAAGTGATCAGAAATAGAAATATGCAGACAAAAAACTGAATTGGAAACCCCAAGAAGCCATTTGTGTATGCAGTGAAATACTAGAGAAATAGAATGAGAAATACATTTCCTCCTGTACTGTGCAAAACACAAAGATATCAGAGATGCACATTTCCCAAAGCTGACAGGGAAAATCCAAGACTTCTTACAAAAGAATGAGCAGGAAAAACTACAAATGATCTTGGGGGAAATAGGAGAAACAGCAGCAGAATATGTGGTATCTGCCACCAGGCCAGAACTAAAATCTGACCAGGGATAATATGGACCTAGCATCAAAACCTGAGACTTGTCCTTTTTATTGTATTTACTTTTATTATTTTGTAAGTTGTTACCTTTTCTTCCCCTTTTTCTTATAATCATTCTGTTCATTACTTTGGCAATTCATGTAAAAACTGTCATGACTATAAAGTAATCTGAAGATGTCTGGTGAGGGGGATAGCAGCTATCAACCCAGATACTGGGGACATGCTTTACACTATGCATTTGGGATGATGATATTTTTGTATGTTAATATGATTTAAACGCTCTGAGTCCTTTTAACATAGTACGGTAACAGTAATGATGGCAGAAATAGACCAAATGGTCTTTCCAGTCTGCCCAGCAAGCTTCCTTAAGTAGCAACTGCCACTCTTGTGTTGGCTACTCCCATGTTTTTCTTAAGGGAAGAAACTGCTGCTTCCTGCAGTTATCCCAAGCTTTATGATAATCTATAAACATTTCAGCTATCAACATTTTTTTCTGGGGGATGAGCCTTCTTAAAAATTCAGACAGCACTGCTTAATGTGTTTTGCTTATGGACTTTGCCATAGAAGCAGTCCTGTGCTTTTTCCCTTATGGCTGAATATCAGTATCCCAGACCGTAGAAGTTGGGGCCCTCTTGATTGTTGCCTGAATCCAATTCCCCTTTTCCCCCTGCCCTCGAAGTGGGAGCAATGTTGCAAATGCAGATGGAAGTGGATCGTTAATGATTAAAAATTGGTGCATTACATGGTGGTAATGACATCGAAAAACTTATGAAACCTTCTACCCTCTCCTTAAAAAATTCTTTTTTGGTATCTTGGAGCATAACATTTTTTTTTTTTAAAGTCACGTGAAATATTTATGTAAAAGGGAAATACGTTTTCCACAGTGAGAAATTAATAAAGACACAATTAAGAACTCTACATGGGATATTGTTGGAGTTGGGATTGATCGACTGATTAATATCCTAGTAAAAAAATTTTGGCAAATGCATGATTAAAAGCATCAAGACTGGAGGAGGGCAGAGTAGCAATGGAGACGTATTGTAATGCGATTTGCAGTTTCATCTGCTTTACAGACACCCTCAGTGACGTCCAGGAGGGGGCTCCCAGCCCTTGTTAAACTGCTTTATTAAACAACCAGAATGGGGCTCTTGGGGAGTGGAGCCGGGAAGCACAACAGCGCGTCACTGGAGCCCTCCTCAGCCCTCTTTTCGCTTCCTGCTCATCGGTTGCATCATTGTTGACAACACACGCAGCAGGTCCACCTGACAACAGCGTATGCTTAGCACCGTCACCAGCTAAGTCCAATTATCACCGTTGAAAAATCTCTAGTTTAATGTCCTCTATTATGACCCGGATCAAGCCAGTAATTCCTGATAAGCTTTTCACCAATTATGGCAGCCATTTGACTCTTACACCACTTTCCCCAGTTCCATCCTTTGTAAAGTCTGATATATATATATATATATATATATATATACACACACATATGGATGTATGTGCACGTAAATGTACACAGAGACTGGTACAAGAAGGCGTTCACTTTGAACATCTACAGCACTTTCATTATGTAATCTAGATTTATGAAGACGCACACGCCAGCTCTGTTCTGTCTGTGCAAAAAGTTCCAGGCGAGTATAGTCATAAACAAGACGGCCATACACATAACATCAACAATAACACAGCTAGCGCGATTTCAACTGCATGGATGAACTCTCTTAAAACTAAACAAGCACATTTAACTGGATTTCTCTTTCCTCCGGGATTAGATTTGCGTTAGAAATGTTCAAGTTTCTTTTTCCCAAGAAGCATCAGAACTTGGACAGTGCCAAAACCCGGAACCTGCTAAATCAATTGTAACTGACTCGGGCTCAAGCTGCCCAAATCCTGAAATGGCAACGTTAGCAAGAAGCAAAGCCTCACGCACAAAAGGGCAGCCAGACCCAGCCTAAACTCAGTTGCAAACTCGGGGGTGGGGGGGAGCCCCCAAACGTTAAAGTTGCAAACCCAGCCCAGAAAAGTCCTCGGCGCGCGGGCTGAGCTCTGCGCGTGCAGCTGTGGAAGTGGCCACTGCATGAGTATGACTGAGCTCTAGTAGTCCCAAAGGCAAGACTGTCAGCCAAACCTGGGGATAGTCTTCATTGAATTTGGTTGAATTCTTTTTGCCACATTATACAGGGTTTATGCCATATATTAAATGTCAATATATATATATATATATATAAGGCTTGGCTGCTAAAGCCCCCTTTAAGTCAGGGGATCTGAAAGCGAGTGCAGGGGATAGAAAGTTTAAGAAAGGGGAATATATTTTGCAGGGGGTCTAGCAGGGATATGCTGGATCCTGAGTAGCCCCCCATGGTCCCTCATGGGCCGCTGTCCCCCTCCCCCACTCGGGTCTCGCCTCTGACCGGGACCGTCCCCGAGTGAGAGCCTCAGCTCCCAGCTCCCTGTGTTAGTTGGGGTCGCTTTTCGGGGCTCCAGCAAGGGCCGGAGGGGCTCCCGGGTCCCCAGCTCGAGCCCCTCCACTCGGCCAGGGATGCCCCTCCCCGCCGCCGGGCCCTCAGCCCCCCGGGGCCACCGGCCGACGGCGCTCCGAGGCCCGAAAGGACCAAATGGGGCAGGGGCCGCCGGAGCCCGGCCGCCTTTTGGGCGCCTGGCTGGGGCGGGCGGGGGCGGCGGGGCCCGGGGGCGGCGGGACAGGAGGCCCCAGGGACCGGCCCGTCGGGGGGCGGCGCTCCGGGAGCGGCCGGGCCCGGCGCAGGGGGGGAAATCGCCGCTTTGCCGCCGCCAAGAAACACAGATGGCTGCGGAGCGGCGCCATTTCTGCCCCTTCGCGAGCAGCCAGCACGTCCTGTCCTCAATGCGGTCCGCCCCTGAGCTACAAAGGCCCCAGCTGCAGCCGCCCGGAGAGAGCGCGCGCGCGCGAGAAAGAGGGGGAGAGAGAGAGAGAGAGAGAGAGAGACTGCTGCAAAGGCTACGGCTGGAAGGGCGGGAGAGCCGAAGAGCGACAGGGCAAAGTTGAGAAGAGTAAGAGGCGCAGAGCTAAGAGTGCTGCACGCCCGTCGAAAAGAGCACGTCCTAGGCTTCTAGGAAACGGAGAGAAAGGCCTCGGAGACGCAAGATCAGGCCCATCGAAGGAAACTCCAGGGAACTGAGAGACTAAAAGTAGACCTTTTAGGTGGTCGGGAAGAACACATCTCCCAGGAGAGTTATCAAAAGAGCAAGGCCACAGTCCCTTCTAGAGGACACCTGCTCTTCATATTGACTTTATAGCTATTCTTGGGAGAGAGCAGGTAGCACATTTACAGTCCATAAAAGAAGAGCAGAGAGAGAGAGAGATAACTGGGAAATAAAGAAACACATCATTTTGGTTGTGGGTCTCCCTAAAGACTGTGACAATGGCAGAAAATCTTCCCGTGACAGCTTCTAAATCCAAGAAGATCAAGGCAACCAAGAAGCCCGTGGACCACCCTAAGTACTCTGATATGATTGTGGCCGCTGTTCAGGCCGAGAAGAGTCGCTCTGGCTCCTCCCGCCAGTCCATCCAGAAATACATTAAAAACTACTACAAAGTTGGGGAGAATGCTGACTCCCACATCAAGCTGGCAATTAAGAGACTGGTGACCTCAGGCACCCTCAAACATACTAAAGGAGTGGGTGCTTCGGGTTCCTTTCGACTGGCCAAGGCAGATGAACCTGAAAAACTTAGCAAGCCTAAGAAAGTAGTCAAAAAGACATCCACACCAAAGAAAGCAACTAAGCCTAAGAAGGCAGTCAAGACTACAGCCACTTCAAAGAAACCCAAAGTGACTAAGAAAAAAGTGAAAACAGCAGAGAAGAAGGTTGCTTCTCAAACAGCCAAGAAACCCAAGACTGTCAAAGCTAAACCCGTGAAAGCAGCAAAACCAAAAAGGGCCAAGCCCTCCAAACCCAAAGCTAAATCCGCGCCAAAGAAAGTGGCTAAAAAGAAGTAAATAAAGAACTTTTAAATGTCTACAATGGCAAATTATTTATGGACTTCTTAATGTTTGTTTATTCATAGAAATTTATTGATTCGGTTCTTTGAAAGTAAATCATAATTAATACAAGCTACCCAGATTTCTTCAATGTTGAGTGTGTTGTGTTCAAAGATTTGAAAAGTGCTTAAATATGTTTTATCATGTGGGTGAAAACAAGAAGGCCAGACTTCACCTGTAGTCTAGGAACAAAAAAGGAAGCCAAATGAAACCCAAGTAAATTGTTGCTTTGTTTTTTCTGCATAGAAGTAGGGACCATCCCTGGAGTCATTTAACACATTGGTCTACAATAGAGGTTAATGGAAATAGGGATTATATATATAATCGTTCCCTTAAAAACTGGCAACACCAGCATTTGTACTCGTAGTAAATATTTTGTTTTAATACATAAATTGTTATATATAACTTGTAGCTATATGCCTAATTTGTATGTGACATTGTCTCTTGATCTCTGGAAGCAACAAGATTTATGAGACAACTATCAGTGTTGCTCATTTTAGGATTGTTACAAATTGTATTGGCTTTTTCTTTTTCAGTCTATGTCCAAATAAATTGCACAGCTTTTGTACATTTCTGACTCTGTGTTTTGTTTTGGACTGCAGCAACAGAGTATAGATTATCTAACTGATTATAACCTATGTATAAATTAACTTTACATATGTATAAACTAGGCCTAACTATGTTGCAATTCTATATTTTTTTGTTGTACCTAGAGGCGTGAAAGTAAATGCAGCTTTACCATTGAGGTACTTAGACATTTAGGCATACATATTCAAATGCTACTTAGCCGGATAAATTGGACTTACCTGGCTAAGTGGCTGCTGCTGAATATGCAACTATACCATTTAGTAAGATAAGTCATTTATCTGGCTAAATAGTTATCTATATAGTCAGTGGACATAACTGGGCAGTGCTACCTATCTGGCTAATTTACTGGGTCATTTATCAAAGTGCATTATGGCGTTAATGCATGCGATAAGAACAGTAACGCATGGCGCAAATGCAAATTTTTAGGAGGGGCGCTATCACATGCTTTTAATGCCCGAAATAACTACATCTTTTTTCCTGGTATTAGGCTGTGCAATGTGCCCAAAATGGCACAGAGAGAGAGAGAACCTCTGGGGAGGGCCTCACAGTGGTCAACTATTTAATAGGTCGAGGTGAGGTGTTGGTGGTGGTTTAATAGGTCGAGGTGAGGTGTTGGTGGTGGTTTAGGGTTTAAGGACCAGTTTCTCATGTAGAGTGAGATGTATGAACAGCACAGTACTTGGTGAAGATTTGACGTCATTTGGAGTGAGGAAAGTCTCACAAAGATGAAAATTTTGTCCTATGTTATCTTATCCTAGCTTGATGGTACCCTGTTGAGTCCATCAAGCTAGGGTGAGAAATCATAGTAGAAATGGCATCTTTGTGAGACTTTCCTCCAAACGACGTCAAATCTTCACCAAGGTATACTGTACTGTTCGTATGTCTCACTCTACATGAGAAATTGAAACCTCACTTTGACCTATTAGATGGCCTTCCTATAGAGATACAAATACTTCACTACTATGAGGGCCTTGTAGATAGTCTCTCTCTCTCTTCCCCAGCACAAGATGTGAAAAATAGGGATTATCACAGGGTGTGATAATTTTACTGCACCTGTGATACAATTCTAAACATGCCTCATTTTCTTATCATAGGCATTATCAATGCATTAATAACATATTTTGATGAATCTAGGGGTTAGCTGGATAAGTAGCGATACTGAGCCTTAACCAGATAAGTTAGACGTGGTCGATAGCAGGTCTAAACTTAGATAAAAGTTATCCGGTTAAGTAGCAATTTATCTGGGGATATTCAGCTGCATAGCTGTCCAGCTGAATATCCCATCTTAGTTAGTTGGATAAGTCTATCCGGTTAACTTAGATAGATAGATCGCTATTCTTTGAATATGTATGTTATGTTTTTTGTAAGAATGTGAACCATGGGCTGAGATGAGAAGTATCTCTGCCCACATGGAGGAGCCCTGTGAGCCTCACTGTCAGCAGGCGTAGTCTCAGTGGCGTGGGACACAGCTAGAAGTAGAGACTTTATTAGTTAGGAAGGAAAAGGTAAGGTCCACAGAGTTGGAGATGTAATAGTTCAGTCTTGAGCCCTGGGAATACCCAGAGCAAAGCCACAGGTGAGAAGATCCGATAGTATCCCGCTGAGCGGGGTACGTTGGGGATCCCCTCTGACACCTCAGGAATACAGATCCGGTAGTGGCCCACAGAGCGGGGTATGCCGAGGATATCTGTACAGTCGATGGTAGAGATGCCGGAACCCAGAAGTGGCTCCCGTAGTTGATATGTCGATACTCTGCAGCGCAGGAAAGCTGAATAGCTTCTACTGAAGAACGGCGGTAGTGGCCTGAGGCTCGGGGTACACCACAGGAAATCCTCAATACAGTTCGTATAGTAGAAGTCAGTAGAGGTACTCACAATAGATGGTTCCTGGAGAGAAAGAGAGACCTGAAAAGCAGGTATAGTAGTAAGGCAGGTAGGCCCTCCGAGTAGCGGATAGCCGGGAAAACAGGGGAGCTCCCGAGGAGCAGGTACTCAAAGCATATATGCCAAGACCAAAGTCAGGGACAGGAAGTCCTAGAATGAGGTGGATTCAGCAAGACGGAAATCCTTGCTAACTCAAAAAAGGCAAGGGCAGGTCAGATTAAATACACTAGCGGACTGACGTCATCGGGAGGGGACGCCCCTGAGGTTCCTGCCATGACGTGTTCAAAGGAGGCCCTTGCGCGTGCGTGCCTAAGTAATTCTGGGTCCAAGATGGCGGTCGGCAGCGCCCACGCTGTCTTGGGAACACCGGAGAGGTCGGCGGGGATTAGCAGAGACCGCCATTCTTCCCAGACTTGACAGTGCAGGGAAAAAAGAGGTGAGCATGAGAGGTTGCAGCCGTCTGTGACCGACAGGCGTAATAATGTACCCCTTAATCTGCAACCATTTGGCTGAAAACCAGGAACTGTAGCATTCAGCAAAAGGAACAGCTCCCCTACCTGAATTAATACAATAATCCTATCTATTTTAAACTAATTATACATTTCCCTCCTATAATTGCTCCATTTTGTCTCTTGTCCTGCTAAAAAGGAATACCACTTTCCTATTAATACCCATCTCCTTCAAGGATGTCAGGAGCCCACTGCTATCACCATGTGAAAATTTCACACTTAGCATTATCATATCCTGCAGTTCTCCAGACTAATTTTCTAGCCCTTTATCAATATTACAGTACTCTACAGCTATTACTAGAAATAAAGATGTTTAAATCTGATATATTTTCAAATAATGTAAAAGAAAAGTGGAGAAATATATGTCTTTTAGTTAAGAAAATTAGTGAGACTCTTGTTTCCAACATTCTTTTTAAGTTTGATATTGTAAAACATGATGAGCAGGTGCTGTAAAATAATTTTTGGGAAAATAGCCATTTTTTAAATTAAATGGCTTATAAAACAAAAGATTTACAGTCAGAGAAATTTTATCAGATACAATTAACTATTGTAGAGAAAAAAATTTTTGATCTATAGTCTTCTGACTGCAGATGGGAAAAGTTATCTCAAGAAAATGGAATTGGAGGCGAACGCATGCCTTGTAATACTGTTTTGGTGATGCATAGTGCCTTTCAGCCAAACACAACTGAACACATTCCATAGTATGCTTCCAGCTCTGGAGTGGAAGGCAAAGCATTGTATTTTGTGGGCCTGGACTGCATTACAAAGCTTAGTAAAGAAAATATATTATGATTATTATTGCCCAATTACTGCTAAGTGAAGTGAAAAAGTCAAGCATATCATTCAGTGTTAGGTGCTTTGCTGGCTAAGTAGGGATTAGGGGAACAATTTTGTACCTGGTAAATTGAAAATTGCCCTCACTCAATACAGTTAAAGATGTATTTTTTTAAATTTTTTATTTTTTTACAAAAAGGTTTAATTTTAGCCGGCTTGAGGGGAGGTGCTTTCGGGCTATGTTTTGCACAGGGGTGGAAAATAACAGATGTATTGTATTTTCAAATCTACATGTGTTATTTTCCATAGAAATTTTGCTCTGTCAAGTTCTCAGCCTGATTATATTGAAAAACCGGTCTCTTTCAGGTTCTAAGCTTAACTTTATTAAAACACAGGAACAGCTCAAGTATGCAAGTTCATTTCATCACAGGGTTTCAACAGCTCAAATACAAGCCACAACCAGGTTCAATTCCAAGGTCACCATATCTAGGTACTCACAAACAGATGCAATCCCAGTACCTGCATATCAGTCCAAATATCAGTACTTCGCATCATGGAGCTCACTCTTCAGGTCCAGCGACACCAATAAGCAGCCCTCGAAATGCTGTGAATACCTCTGCTTCCAGCAAATCATTTTCTAGGCCTGAGGACCAACTCAGTTTCCCGAGGGAAGGGAACTGAGGCAAGGTTTCCAGTCCATCTTTGCATTAGCTTACTCTTATCAGTGACTCATGGGGCAAAGCACAAGCTTCAAAGCCAGCCAGGTCCCCAGTTCAAGAGCAGCTAGTGGCCAACTTTGATATGCCTGCAGAAAAAACAGGTTTGCATCTGTTGCCTTTTCCAAAGGGAAAGTATTTGTATGCAGGCAGTTGGAAAAGTTCCCCATGAGCTTAAAATTAAACTTAAAAGGTAAGAACCGTGGATTTTTATTTTTTTTTAATATCTAGACACAGAGTCCAACTCAGGATCATCTTATACGTGACAGGATCTGTCTGATTGCCTAACTTTTCATTTTTCTGACATGTATGTGGAAGATATGTGCTAGCCTTGAGGATATGAAAAAGGCACATAGAAGTAGCTTAATTACCTAGGATATTCAGCAGCACGGCTATGCTGCTGAATATTTCATCAAAAATTGCTACTTAGTTATAAGTTAGACCTGCTCTATGGTAGGTCAAACTTATCCAATTAACTTAACCGAATAAGTATGACTATTGCAACTTATCTGGATACGTTAGCCAGATAAGTAGCACTGCCCTGATCTGCCCACTGGATATCCAGTTAGTGGTTTATCCAGCTAGCTGGCAGCAGCAGAACATAGCCGGCTACTCAGCAGCTGCCACTTAGCTGGATAAGCTGCTACTTGCCCAGCTAAGTAGTGCTGAATATAGGCCTCACTATCTTAAACTGCTGCTAAAACCTAATTTGCTTGCATATGGGCATCATACAGAAATGTGCACTTGTCAAAATAGATCACACAGCAAATATATATTTCACTATTTTTGCAGCACTCTGGATTACTCATTTTTGAGATTAGATTTTCTGGAGGTGTGGACTGACTTTCAAATTATATATCTGCTAAAATTTACCAGTTAAGACATCACTTTTTTTTGTGCCTTTTTACTTCATGATGGGTATACAGAGCGGTGCTCTCTTGAGGTAGCCTCATCAAACAATTGGATGACTTCATTTTCTAGTTACTAGATACTCTTGAATGCAGAGTTGGCATTTGGGTAGGGCTAGCCAGGTGATTGCCTAGGGCTTCGTAAGCCGGGGGGCACCCTGGGCACTGCCAGCATCACCCATCCCACTGTGGCCGAAGAGACGTGTGCCAGCATGGACGTGATGGGATAAGACAGTCCTGGCATGGCCACAGCAGATGTCCTCCCGTCCCCCCCGGACCCTCCTTGCCCAAAAGAAGACTCTCTGATTGCCTAGTGGCAGCCTGGAGCACCATTTGAAAATGGCATCAACTGGCCCAGAGCAAGGGGGTAACTCCGGGTAACCATTATACTATGAAGGAGTCTTCTTTAGTTAAGGAGGGGTCTGGGAGGGGGTCATCAGGGAGGACCACTAGACTACCTGGGAAAGCTTTGTGTGTGGGGATAGGGTTTGGGGGGTAGGGGGGTGGGAGGGCAAGCTAATACTGGGAGCATGGGGGTGTTTGATTTGGAGGGGGCTTTTCTCCCAGGGTGCCAGTTGCCCTCGATCCAGTCCTGTGTGAATGCCTAGCCTCAAGGATTCCAGTTATGGCACTTGTGCCAGCACAATAGTGGATTAATACTTAGAGAGGGCAATGTTCAAAGCCATTTGAGTAAAGAGTGATTTACCCCGATAGCCCAGCTGCCTAAAGTTTGCCCTCTCGCCTGCTCAAAGTACGCGCGAGGTTCCACAGCTGGATTGAGGAGACACATTCCCGGAGGCGAGGGAGAGGTATTTTAAGTGGAATTGGAAAATAACACTTATAGATTGTATTTTCATATCTGCATGCCTTGTTTTCCATAGAAATTGTACAGCAGAAAGAGCAGGTGCAAAGGTCTATGAGTACTTTGTACCCGTGGCGGTTTTCAAAGGGAAATTATATGCTTACTTTTCCTTTGAAAATTAGGTACAAGGTTCACAGACACTCTTCCCCTAAGTGGATAGTTTGTAAATTGCCCCCAGGATATAGTCACCTGAAAAGGCACTAGGAAAATAATTAACTAAATCCAGTTTAGGACATTGTATCCTATGTCCTTTTCACTGATCTTTTCCTTGGCATATCATTTTCCAGCATACGTTTCAACTCATAGCATCACCTTTCTGGCAATAATTACGTGAAATGATGTAGTTTGACCTAAGCAGGCTTACTAAAATAGAAGAATAGACAAGTACTGCAAATTACCATCCCTTCTTAAACACTGCAAACACTTTAATACATTTGACTTCCAGGTTGCTAAAACAGTATATGCATGGCAGGGCCTGGACTTTTAGTTTCATTTACAGATAAAAGAATCACCGCAGTCTTAAATCTCCTTAGATTCTCTCTCCAAACACCCACTTCAAACTTTTCTTCCAGGAATTTGTCCTTTTTAAAGCCAGGTGTGCTAGATGCCTTGACTACATCCTCTGGCATCAAATTTCAAAACTTGATTGTGTGCTAAAGGAAGTAAGTTCACCCTCCAATTTGTTTAGAATTTGCTACCAGTTAGTTTCATGGCATGGCCCTAGTCCCCTAGTACTATTTGAAAGGTAAATAGCTGTTCCTATTTATCTGTTCCACCCCACTCATGATTTTATAGATCGCTGTCATATCCTCTCAGTTATCTCTTCCCCAAGCTGAAGAGCCTTTCTTCATGCCCTTTATCTTTGTTTCTTGCTCTTCTCTGTAACTTTCCTGGTTACACTATATCTTTTATGAGATGTGGTGACCAGAACTGCACACAGTACTCAAGGTGTGCTTGCTCCATAGATCTATACAAAAGCATTATGATATTCTATGTCCTTTTGAATAATCCCTAACATTCTATTTGCTTGTTTGGCAGCCACCAAACCCTGGGCTGAGAATTGCAATGTATTGTCCACAATGGCTCCAAGAGCCTTTTCCTGCATGGTGACTCCCCGTATGGAACCCAGCATCGTGTACCTATAGTTTGGATGGTTGTTCCTATGCATATCAGTTTGCATTTGTACACATTAAATTTCATCTGCCATTTAAATGCCCAGATCCCCAGTCTGGCAAGGTCCTCTTGTAGTGCCTTACAATCTGCTTGTGTTTTAACTACTTTGAATATTGATTTGATTTTTTTTTTTTAATTATATATTCCACCTTTCAGGCACATCAAAGCAGATTACATTCAGGTACTGTAGGTTTTTCTTGTCCCCAGAGGGCTCACGATCTAAGGGCCTCATTTACTGAGCATTTTTCCCATAGACACA
Organism: Rhinatrema bivittatum; assembly: GCF_901001135.1. Lineage (NCBI taxonomy): Eukaryota > Metazoa > Chordata > Amphibia > Gymnophiona > Rhinatrematidae > Rhinatrema > Rhinatrema bivittatum. The sequence continues at coordinate 412,448,202 of NC_042616.1, read as the reverse complement.
GAATGGGAGAAAAGCCTAGGCAAATCAGGTCTTAAGTTTGTATCTGAGGCAATGTTTGTATCATCTGCAAATATCACTTTATTCATTCTCTTTCCAGACTACAATGGTCCCAGTACAGATTCCTAAGGCACACCACTATTTCCCTCTTTCCACTGGGAGAACTGACCATGTAGTTCTACTCTTTGTTTCCTATCTTTTAACCAATTACCAAGCCACAGCAAGACATTGCTTTTTATCTCATGACTTTTTAATTTCCTGAAGACTCTTTCATGAGGTATTTTATCAAACACCTTCTGAAAATTCAAATAAACTATATCGACCAGTTCACTTATGTCACATGCTTATTCACAACTTTAAAGAATTCTAATAGATTAATAAGGCACAAACTATCTTTTCTAAATCCTTGCTGCTTCTTCCTCATTAAACCATATGCCTAGTAACTTTTTTCTTAACAATAGATTCCAACATCTTCCCAGCACTGACATCAGGCGAACCAGTCTGTAGTTACTTGGGTCACTTCTAGATTCCTTAATGTAAATTGGCATTACATTGGCTAACCTCCAGTCCTCAGCTACAGAGGCAGATTGGAATGATAAATTACAGACTAGCACTAGCAGGCCTGCAATTTCATATTTGAATTCCTTCAGAACTCTGAGGAGAATACTATGCTGTCTCCACAAACACATCTTGTTCTTGCTTGTGCTGCTAAACAGCCAGTTAACCCTAAATTTAATCCAGCTTCAGCTGGACTCAGTATTTAACTTCCAAAACATTTATTGAAACAATGAAATATCACTCTGTGAAGAACTGAAGTCAAGATTAACAGGACAAATTCTGGAACATAAGAACAGAAAATATGCCATACTGGGTCAGACCAAGGGTCCATCAAGCCCAGTATCCTGTCTCCAACAGTGGCCAATCCAAGTCACAAATACCTGGTAAGTACCCAAAACTTAAATAGACCCCATGCTACTAATGCTGGCAACAAGCAGAGGCAAATTCCCTAGTGATTAATAGCAGTTTATGGACTTCACCTTCAGGAAATTATCCAAACATTTTTTAAACCCAGCTGCACTAGCTGCCTTAACCACATCCTCTGGAAACAAATTCCAGAGCTTAATTTTGCGTTGAGTGAAAAAGAATTTTCTCTAATTTGTTTTAAATGTGCTACCTGCTAACTTCATGGAGTGACCTTGTAGTCCTTGTATTCTCTAAAAGAGTAAATAACTGATTCACATTTACCCGTTCTAGTCCTTTTATGATTTTGTAGACCTCTGTCATATCCCCCTCAGTCATCTCTTCTCCAAGCTGAACAGCCCTAACCTCTTTAGCCTTTCCTCATAGGGGAGCCATTCCATACCCTTTATCATTTTGGTCACCCTTCTCTGTACTTTCTCCAGTGCAACTATTTCTTTTTTGATATGTGACGACCAGTATTCAACCATTGAGCAATAAAAAAGGCATTATGCCATCCTCTGTTTATATGTTATTCCCTTCCTAATAATTTCTAAAATTCTGTTTGGTTTTTTGACCACCATAGCACACTGAGCTGATGATTTCAATGTAATATCAACTATGATGTCCAGATCTTTTTCCGGGGTGGTAACTCCTAAAATGGAACCTAATATTGTGTAGCTACAGCATGAGTTATTTTTCCCTATATGCATCACCTTGCACTTGTCCACATTAATTTTCATCTGCCATAAGGAAGCCTGCTTTTCCAGTGTCGCAAGGTCCTCCTGCAATTTATCACAATCCATTTGTGATTTAATTACTCTGAGTAATTTTATGCCATCTGCAAATTTGATCACCTCACTTGCCATACCTCTTTCCAGATCATTTATAAATATATTAAAAAATGGCAAATGAAATTTAATGTGGACAAGTGCAAGGTGATGCATATAGGGAAAAATAATCCATGCTGTAGTTACAAAATGTAAGGTTCCATATTAGGAACTACCATCCAGGAAAAAGATCTAGGCATAATAGTGGATAATGCAATTAAATCATCAGCTCATTGTGCTGTGGCATTCAAAAAAAACCAAACAGAATGTTAGGAATTATTAGGGAGGGAATAGTGAATAAAATGGAAAATGTCATAATGCCTCTGTATCACTCCATGGTGAGACAGCACTTTGAGTACTCTGGACAATTCTGGTTGCTGCATCTTAAAAAAGATATAGTTGTAATGGAGAAGGTACAGAAAAGGGCGACCAAAATGATAAAGGGGATGGAACAGCTCCCCTATGAGGAAAGGCTAAAAATGTTAGGTCTGTTCAGCTTGAAGAAGAGATGGCTGAGGGGGGATGTGATAGAGATCTTTAAAATCAATAGAGATCTAGAACGGGTACATATGAATTGATTATTTACTCTTTCGGATAATAGAAGGACTAGGAGGTACTCCATTGTTATAATTAGTGAGGTTTGGGTGGACCCTTGGACACTGTGGCAGCTGACCATGCCCACGGGGGGAAGTCCCGTGAGGGGCCACAGGTCAGGCTCAGCTTAGGACAAACAAACACAGAGATTGATCTTTTATTAGACAATGTGATAAAGCCACCAGAGGTGGCAGTAGTGAGCAGTAGAAGTAGCCCGGCTGGGCTAGTATCCCTCAGGCGCTGGAACAGTGACTCCTCCGGTAGCAGTGCTGTAGTGGAGAGAACTGAGAATAATGAGTACAGTGGAATATGCACAAAGCCCCAGTATGGAGAACCCCAGGATAGGGAGAGCAGGCCCTCGAGGAGCGAGTACCTGATCCCTGAGAGCTGAGAGGCTTGAAGGTAATGTACTCACACAGCGGTTCCACGTAGGAGATGGCACTAGGACTGGAATGGAGGCAGGCCCACGAGGTGCGAGTACCTGGTTCCAGGGAACAGCTCTGAGGTGAAGATGGTAGTACTCACTGGTGTTGAAGATAGGGAATCCTTCCAGGCAGAAAAGAAGATAGGAGCAGGCAGCGAGTCAGGGAACATGGGCCCTCAAGGAGTGAGTACCGGTTTCCTGATAGTGACCTGAAAAGCAAGTGAGACCCCCTAGGAGTGGGTACCCCGTTAGCGTTAAGAGTCCAATGGAAAATTGGAGAGGCAGAGTAGCTGGGTACGGAGAGTGAATCCCATCCGTAAGATTCCCCCTTGCTAACTCAAAGGCTAGCAAACATTGTAGGCTTTAAATATCCGGGCAGCTTGACGTCATCACAGGGGGACACCCCTGAGGTTTGCGCCAAGCAGGAAATAAGAGCGAGGGCTGCGCAGCGCGCGCGCCCTAAGGTACCAGTGGAGCATGGTGGGAGGCAGCACCCAAGCTGGTCTGGGGACGCCGGAGAGGATGGCAAGCAGATGCCACGGCAGCCAGGCGTCCAGCTATAGCGAGAGGAGGTGCAAAGAAAGAAAGGTAGGCGGAGTGAAGCCGTCGAGAAGGGACGGTTGCAACAGTACCCCCCCTTCAAAGGGCAATCTCCTCTGCGGGTTACAGGTTTTGGTTTCCAAGGATACGAGAGATGAAACTGATGGTGCATCTCTTTGTCAAGGATATTAGCCAAAGGATCCCAAGAACTTTCTTCGGGGCTAAGACCCTCCCATGAGAGAAGGTATTCCCAGGTTTTGCCTCATTTGTGGACATCAAGAATGGCTTTGACCTTATATTCTAGGTCATCTTCTGCATTGATAGGAGATGGTTCCTGAGATTTGGAAGAGAATTCACTGATGATGAGTGGTTTCAGAAGTGAAACATGAAAAGCATTATGGATGTTCAATCCAGGTGGTAACTTCAGACTGTAGGTAACATTGCCAAGACGTCGGAGGATAGGAAATGGTCCAACGTAGCAAGGAGCAAATCGAGAGGAGGGTAACTTCAGTCTAAGGGGCTTAGTGGATAGCCAGACTTTGTTACCAGGTTGAAAGACAGGTGCTTTGGAATGATGAGCGTCATAAAACCTTTTGACTCAATCACTCGCTTTGAGTAGCATTGCTTTCGTCTGAGTCCATAATTGATGGATTTCATCAGCAGTGGATTGAGCTGCTGGAGACATCACTGAGAGCTTCAGTGGACGTGGCGGTGATGGGGAACGTCTATATACCACTTCAAATGGTGTTGATCCATTTGATGTTGCTGGATGAGAATTAATGGCGAATTCAACCCATGGTAACAGTTCGGCCCAGTTATTCTGATGGCAACTCACATAGGCCCGAATGAACTGTTTCAGGGTCCTATTCATCCGTTCTATTTGGCCATTAGATTGAGGATGATAGGCAGATGTATAATCTAGAGAAATGTCGAAGAGTTTGCACAGGGCCTTCCAGAATCTTGCCGTGAATTGTGATCCTCGATCCGAGACTATGTGCTTTGGTATGCCATGGAGGCGAAAGATATGGACTATGAAGAGCTTTGCAAGTTCTGAGGCTGAGGGTAAGCCAGGTAGTGCCACGAAGTGGGCCATCTTGCTGAAGCGGTCGACTGTGACCCAGATGGTATTCATACCTCCAGAAAAGGGTAGATCAACTACAAAATCAGTAGCGATATGCATCCAGGGCTGTTCCGGAGCTAGAAGGAGTTGCAGCAATCCCCACAGTTGGCCAGAAGTAGGTTTGTGCTTGGCACAATAGGCATAAGATGCCACATAGGAGAATGTATCTTCCTTGATAGTTGGCCACCAATAATACTTCTGTAGCTTCAGCAGGGTACGGCGTTGACCAGGATGGCCAACCAGCTTGGAATCGTGCGCCCAATAGAGCACTTTCTTTCTGAAATGCTTTGGCATGATGGTTTTACCAGCAGGCACAGATTGAGTAGCTGCTAAGATGACTTTCTTCAGGTCGATTATGAGCTGCGGCTCTTCTGGAATATCCTCCGAGAGAAAGGAGCGTGATAGGGCATCAGCTCTGGTATTCTTGTCTCCGGGGCGATATTTGAGCACGAAGTCAAAGCGGTTGAAAAATAAGGACCATCTAGCTTGTCTATGGTTAAGACGTTGCGCATGGCGGTGATACTCTAGATTCTTATGGTCGGTAAACATGGTAATTTGATGTTGAGCATCTTTGAGTCAAGGCCGCCATTCCTCGAATGCCAACTTAATAGCCAGGAGCACTTTGTCACTGATCCCATAATTCTTCTCTGCCGGAGAGAAAAGTCGTGAGAAGAAAGAGCAGGGACATAAGGACTTGGAATCTCCAGTCTGCTCAGTACAGCCCCCACACTGATGTCAGAGGCCCATTTAATCCTACTCTCTGTTTCCTGTCTTTTAGCCAGTTTGCAATCCACAAAAGGACATCGTCACCTATCCCATGACTTTTTACTTTTCCTAGAAGCCTCTCATGAGGAACTTTGTCAAACGCCTACCCACTCTCTTTGAAGTTTTTGGCTTTCAGCTGCCGTAAGGTGAGTCTCTTGAATGCATGTGATATCTGCGTGCAAGCGTTTTAAATGTGCCAACACTTTTTTCCGCTTCACTGGTGTCCCTAGCCCGTTTACATTCCATGAGATGAGATTAGGCATATCTCATACTTTGTATCCAAGAACTTCGGCTGTAAATTGAATAATCTTACCAAGGGAAGGCCCCCAGCCTAGCCTCCCCTCCTGCCTCTGCCTCTCCTGTAGGCTGATGTGATCCTGCCCATTTTCCCAGTCCGAATGAGGATTATCCCAGCTTCGCCCAGACTCTATACCAGTAACATGAGGTAACATTTGAACAAAGTTTATCATTTTAACAAAGAAAACAAAAAAATTTCCCCTCCCCCCTCCCGTCTCTTCCCTTCCCCTCCCAACTCCCCCCCCCCCCTTCCCCTAACCCAAACCCCATGGTTAAAGTACATTTTACGCCTCCAGACCCAGCAGGAGGCATGGAGATCTGAATCCTGTGCCCGGGGTCACCACTCCACCACCTAACAACCATGTATATGAAAACATTTGCAATTCTTATAAGTCTATGTATGTATCTTAGAATACAGTAGACCTTCGCAGGCAAATACCAGTGATGAAAAGGATATAGGACAGTGCTCTGAGTCACCCTTGGGCCGTCCCCAAGCAGTTTATTCCAGTGGCTGTGTTCCTGTGTCCTTTCATGTACGGACGTGTGCACTGTGTTCGCCACCTGATAGTCATGCCTTTATTCCCGGGCCACTCCCGATAAGGCTGCTGCCGCTGTATTAACTTGGGCGAGAAGGGACAAACACCCGGAAATCCAAGCTCTCCCCAGCCAATGATCGCTGTTGGCCTCTTTCAGCCATGCTGGTGGTGTTCTGCACCTGTCTCTTCGTTGGTATGGCCCATGCGCGTCCACAGTCACCCCGTGGGATCGCCGAAGCAGTCGCTCGCTGCCTGAAGCCCCCTTTTTTCTTTGTACTCGGTCCCGTTATTCCATGCTGTCTGAATTCAATCTGAGATATCCTGAAAGATCTTTACGATTGTACTCTCTCTTTCTTTCCGTGTTTGCTCTCCATTTTCTACGATTCTTTCTGCGCCAAGCCGCCATTTTCCCCAGTCCTGACGCCATGTGTCCGAGTTGAGCAAAACAGGTATAAAAATAATGGGATCCCCAAATGGGGAAGGGGAGGTATTCCCTCAGAAAACAATCCATCCGTGTTGTCAGGAACGGGAAATAAAATGAACAAGGGTGTATATCCTGTCCTTTTCATTGATAGCCGCTATGCTCTCTGTCAAAGGAGGTAGAGCATTTTACATTTTGAGCGTCCATATTATGTTATGCTGATTGACCATTATTGATGTTCAAATTATCTAGAAAAGACTGAGCCAACGCAGGTTTGTCAAAAACGTGCATCTTATCTTCATACCAGATTCGCAATTGGGCCGGGAATAGTAAGGAAAATTTTATGCCCTGGTTGTGTAGCTTGGTGCAGATAGGCGCAAAGCCTCTTCTTCGTTTGGATACCCCCGCAGAAAAATCCTGGAAGATCCGTATTTGATGGCCTTGAAATATTAGCTCCTTTTTCCCTCGTGACGCCCTCCAGATCTCGGTTTTGTGCGCATAATTAAGTATTTTTGCAATAGCGAGATGCGGGCGCGTTCTGTGGTCTGTCCTAGCACCAAGACGGTGAGTACGTTCCACAACTATTTTGCACCTCAAGTGTGGGAGTGCAATTGCCTCCGGGAGCCATTCTTCTAGTATGTCGCAAAGAGATTTATCCTCTACACTCTCTGGAAACCCCAGGAAGCGGAGGTTATCCCATCGGGCTCGATTTTCTAGGTCTTCGATTTTATTTTGTAATGCTTGTAGTTGTTTGTCTGTATCGGCCATCTTACGTTCTGTCTGTATTGCATCGTCTTCAACGCTAGATATACGGTGTTCTATGTGCTCGATACGGGGAGTGAGGTCAGTTAAAGTTTCTTTTATCTCTCCAATTTGCACTGTGATATTATTTAATTTCTCCTCGAGGGCCTCCCTGATCGCATCTCTTATATCCGCGATGGTAAATGCCGTAGGTGGTACAGGAGACTCACCCTCTCCAGCGGCCGCCATCTTGGAAGAGGTTTTCGGTTTTTCTTTTTCTCTCCTACCGCTTTTCGTCGTCATGGGCGAATTTAATTTGTTCATATATTTAACTATGGACATATGTTCTTCAGGTCTCTGAGGTTAGAAATCGCTAGCGAGGGGTGAGGAGAGAGATAGGAGAACGCCTCTTCGCCCCCTTTACCTTGTTGACTTTTTCCTGACCAAGGGTGAGGCTTTGGCCCGGCCCCGCCGGCAAGAGGCGCACTGGTGACATCATCAAGGAGGGCCGGGAGACTTTAAAACCGGCTCCTCCTTCGGCGCGTAAGAGCCGACGGCGCACTGCCGAAGCCGCGCGCGCCAAAGGGCGCGCGGCTTAGATGACATTTTTGGGGAATTGAAGCAACTTTGTAAGTAAAAATTATTATTATTTTATATTTCAATTCTCTCTCTCCTAAACACCCCCGAAAGGAGGACTTAAGGTATTGCCAGGTTTAACTGTGAAATCTCTTGCAGTTAGCTTCGATATTAAATTAATTTCTCCTATTCTGATATGCCGCATACAAAACGTAAAGCGAAGCTAAGAGGGGTAACTGCCAGTTCACCCTCTAATGACTATCTACAACCCCGTATAGATGGATATTTCACAGGTGACATAACACAAACACCGGGAGGAGCGGTCGCTCAAGGGGGAATAGAGGAGCGGAATATCCCCCCTTTGACCTTTGATACTACACTAAGCCCCGGTGCACCGGACAGACCCATTCCCCCAACCCTAATGTCACAGAGGTCCACGGAGACAGCAGCACTGTCTCCAGTAGAAATACAGGAGACTTTGGGAGTGCTGCAGTATCGGGAGACCCCGGAAGATGAGCCTGGGCTCTCAAACTTGTCTAATGTGGTTAGGGAAAAAGAGACTGTTGGAGAACAAAATCCTCGTGACGAGAGGGATTCAGTCACCTCTGGGACATCTAAACAAGATGGGGGTACGAGTGCAAGTGAAAGCGGGGTGAATGAGTATCCAAAGACCTTGAAACTGGAAGTTTTACAACAGCATAAATCATCTGTAACCTTGGAAGGCATATGTGGAGCATTGAAAGCAATTGAATCTTCACTGGTTAAGTTAACTCAGTCTACTACGGACATTAAAAATCAAGTTATGATAAATACAAATTTATTATCTACATATAATAAAAAATTAGAAGATCTAGATAAAAGAGTTATTCAAACTGAAAAAGTATCCCAGAATATGGTAAAATCAGAATTGATAATAAATAGAAGATTGGAAAGTTTAGAGAATGCTTCTAGGATGTGTAATTTAAGAGTGTTAAACTTTCCCGTGATCAGTTTGACTTCTCCAATGGAATTATTTAAATCTTATTTACAGAAGGTATTAGATATTCCAGAGTCAGCATTTCCAGTGATCACTAAGATGTACTACCTAACACAAGTTAATATAAGAGATCAAGAAGAGAGAGGCTAGTCTGATCAGTTGGATATTCGCAAATATTGGAACTTTCGAGTGAGACAGAAATCACTCAGAGAAGGCCAATCTTAGTGACATTTGCGTTTGTATCAGAGCGTAATAATATTCTGAGGATGTTTTTCCGTAGAAGACAATCATTATTTTATGGCCAAAAGATCTGGGTTTACCCAGATCTGACTAGATGTACGCAAATTAAGAGAAAACATTTTCTAATGTTAAGATCAGAGGTGTTGAAATTGGGAGCGAAATTTATTCTAAGATACCCATGTAAATGTGTTCTAACATATAAAGATGCTAATTATGTCTTCTTTGAGATAGACCAGTTGAAAGGTTTTTTGAAATCTCATACCCCAGATAGCACACTTGTAGTCCGTATATAAGGTGGTTATGTATGAAAGCCTGGCAATTAGATTAAAATGATTATTACAATATTATAATATTTCCTAAATTGATTGTTTTTGAATAGTCTGTTCTCCTTTGAATTACATCTATTTCCTATATTTTAGTACACAGATTGTATTATCGAATTGATTTTTCCTTTATTTTTATTGTATTTCCTAATAAGTGTACGGTATTACCCTAGCAAGATTGTATACTTGTTATAATTTGTTAAAATTTTGAAAAAAAAAAAAAAGAAATCGCTAGCGAAGGATGTGCGCGCTAGGATGGATCACGGTGTGTGGAGTGGGCCCCGGAGCTGGAGGAAGAGACGTCCTCTCAGCTCATCACATCTCGTGATCTCCCTGGAAGCCATCTTTAGACACAATGTAGCCAAGAAAAGGCACAGAGTCTTTATGGAATTCGCACTTGGATAGCTTGGCGTAGAGTCGGTGTTCTCGGAGTCTTAGTTGAATTTGCTTGACGTCTTCTAGATGAGTAGTCAGATTCTGAGAAAATATCAGGATATCATTTAGGTACACTACGACACTCTTGTACAACAAATCCCGCAGAATATCATTCATCATGTTCTGGAACACAGCAGTTCTGTTGCACAGGCCGAAGGGCATTACTAAGTACTCAAAATGACCAACTTGAGTGTTGAAAGCCGTTTTCTACTCGTCGCCACTGTGAATCCGGAGTCGACAACATTCAGGCGGACTATCTCAGCCGCCAGCAATTAGATCCGGGGGAGTGGGAACTGTCACAAGAGGCACTCAAACTCATCGTTCGAAGATGGGGAACCCCCCGGGTGGATCTCATGGTGACACGCCTAAATGCAAAGGCAGCTCGCTTCTTCAGCCACAGATGAGAGCACGGGTCGGAAAGTGTGGACGCGCTGGTTCTTCCATGGCCCGCGCATGTTCTCCTGTACGTGTTCCCTCCGTGGCCACTGGTAGGCAAAGTGTTGCGTCGGATAGAATCCCACAGGGGTCCGGTCATTCTCGTGGCGCCAGAGTGGCCAAGGAGGCTGTGGTTCGCCGATCTGATCAACCTAGTGGTGGACGGTCCCTTGCGTCTCGGTCACCTGCCTCGCCTCTTGCGGCAGGGTCCAGTGTTTTTCGACCAGGCCGATCGCTTCTGTCTAGCGGCTTGGCTTATGAGAGGCGTCAATTGAGGAAGAAGGGATATTCTGATTCGGTCATCTCTACTCTTCCTCAAGCTCGCAAACCGTCTACCTCGGTTACCTATGTGTGTGTATGGGAAGTGTTTGACTCTTGGTGTCGTGGATTCTCCATGTCCCCGAGGCAGTCTACAGTGTCTCATGTTCTGACATTTCTGCAGGAGGGCCTAAAGAAGGGCTTATCCTATAATTCCCTTCGCGTGCAGGTGGCGGCCTTAGGCTGTTTTCGCGGCAAAATTGACGGCGTTTCCATTGCCATGCACCCCGATGTACCCAGATTTTTGAAGGGGGTCAAGCATTTGCGACTGCCGGTGAGACCTACCTGTCCCGCTTGGAGTCTGAATTTGGTTCTTCGTGGCCTTTGTACTTCTCCTTTTGAACGGCTGAAGTGGGCTACACTCAAGGATCTAACTCTCAAGACTCCATCTGCTGGACGGGAGGCATAACCCAGCAGTCTGGACTGATCCTTGGTACTACAGGAACGAAAATTATCAGGTAAGCACTAATTTTCCTTTATCATCAAATAAGGCCATAATTATTGACAGGCCGATAAAGTACAGTGCACCTCAGTGGAGCACACTGTTAACCTGTGATTGGACACATGTTTTCGACACGCTAGCTTTACCCCTTATTCAGTAAGGGGCAATAGCGCGTCAAAAACGCGTGTCCAACCCCCCCCCCCCCCCCCCCCCCCAAATGTCAGGCCCTATTAGGTATTCCCGCGCGATTCAGAAAGCAAAATGTGCAGCCAAGCCGACTTAATATCATGGCGATATTAAGTCGGAGGTCCCGAAAGTTAAAAAAAGTTAAAAAAAAAAAATTTGAAATTGGCCCGAGGCTCGCGGGTTGAAAACCAGACGCTCAATTTTGCCGGCGTCTGGTTTCCGAACCCGTTGCTGTCAGCAGGCTCAAGAACCGACGCCGGCAAAATTGAGCGTCGGCTGTCAAACCCGCTGACAGCCGCCGCTCCTGTCCAAAAGGAGGTGCTAGGGACGCGCTAGTGTCCCTAACGCCTCTTTTTGCCGCAGGCCCTCATTTGAATACAGAATCGCACGCACAGGAGAGCGGGCATTTGCCCGCTCTCCTGCGACTTTTACTGTATCGGCCCGTGAGTTGCCTAATAAACTAAAGACTTGGAAAGTTCTGGCTGATAACAGCCTATCTCACTGTTCAATCAGGATATTAAAATATTTGCACGAATAATAGCAGAAAAGCTTAAACATATTTTACCATCTTTTATATCTAGGGATCAGGTGAGGCTTGTTCAGGGAAGGTATCCATCAGTAAACACAAGAAGGCTTTTAGCGGCTTTGGAACGCAGTAATCCTTTATGTGCCAGATCTGTGCTAGTCAGTCTGGATGCTGAGAAAGCCTTTTGATTGAGTGTTGTGATTCTACCTGAAATATGTGCTTAGCATGTCTGGGTCTGAGGACAGGGCCGGCGGAAGTACTAGGCGAACTACGCAGCTGGTGGTGCAGCAATGACATCTCTTCCCTCCCGCCCCCACAGGCCCCTGAGAGGAAGTGGTGTTGCATGGGTCTTGCCTGGGTGGGAAGGAGGAGATGCCATGGCCACTGGCTTCAGGAGCCAGATCAGCGGAGCCTAGGTGCCAGTGAAAGCCCAAGCAGGCTGGAGCCTCGGGGCCTGCGCAGCATGGGAAGCTGGAACCGCTGGGCCCCATGGGGGCTGAAAGGTTAATGAGAGAAGAAGCATGTTTGTGTGAGCATATGTGGCCATGAGATTAAGGGTGTGTGAGAATGTGTGTGTGTTACTGAACATATGTGTATGTGTGCATGATTGAGCATGTGTAAGTATATATGAGAAAGAGAGGAGAAAGGCTGAACGCATTAACCCCCCTCTCTTCACCATTAAACTACACACAGACACACACACACCCCTTTCCCCTGATAATCCAGGACAGTGGGATAATCCGGGACACACCTGATAGTTCCCACATGCGTGACACACTGAACACATGACAGTCACAAGGCTAACCCCACCTCCGACCCTCAGTAATGGGTATAAAGCAGAACTAGAACAGTCTCCATACAACTCACCATACAAAAAAGATATTCTGGTGTTACCTCAATAACAGCAACACAAACTCCCTCTACTACCAGGCTCAATAGCCCTACTTATAAAAAGACAGCAGTTCACCACCAATGCATGTCCTATTGAGAAAACACAACAAATAAACTGAGGTATTTTACTAGCCTACATGCTAGTTAAATATCTCACCTCAGTCATATACATAAGATCGATCTTCACCAAGTACAGAAAGACCACAAATTACAAATATGGAGACAGAAACTGGAATGAAAAGTCACTCTGCATGCAGTGCAAAACTGGAGAAATGGAAACAGAAATAGCACCGAACATACTCCCAGGATCTGCAATAATGCACACAAACTAAGCCACACAAAGCTACACCTGCATTATGGCATGCACTCAAATGGAACAACCCTACCTATAAAAAGGAAACACTACAAATATTAAACCAAGCCCTAAACACCAATACACCTCCCATTAGGAAAACAGAAAAAGCCAAGCTGTTATAGATTCCTACACAGAAATAATTGTAAATCTATATGAATAAATGTTTCAAAACAGCTGATGAAAAGAACATCTAACAATTAAAAACTCTTAAAAATTATTTAAAAATCTTCAAACACTAATAAAATAATTCTAAACAGCAGACACATCACATAATACACAATAATTAAAATGGCAGTCAATCAAGAAAAATGAACTTAAAAAGCCACCTTTACTTACCCTCTCCAGCAACTCTCCTTCTCCTTTCCCTTGCAGGCCATACCAGAAGCAGCAGTAGCTGCTGAAGCTGTCCTCACTGTCCTCTTCCTTAGGGACCACAACCAGTCTCTTCTCTCTCTCTCACACACACACACACACACACAGACGTCATACCCTCACACACCAGTCACACCTGTTTCTCACACACCAATCATCTCCCCACCCAGTCTATCTCTCTCACACACACACACTCACCAGTCATCTCCCTGACCAGTTTTTCTCACACATACACACGTCACCTCTCTGACAACTCTTTCTCATTCACATAATGCTCTCTCTTTCTTACACACAGGCTTTCAATCACACACATGTTCTGTTTATCTCACTTACAAACAGGCTCAATCACACACATGCCCCCTCTCTCTCTCTTACAGCCACAGCCAGCCAGAAACATGCTCAATCTCTCTCTCACACACACACAGAAGCACTCTCACTGTCTCAAATACACACCATACACACAGAAAAGCACCCTCCCTGTCTCACATACATACCACACACACACACACACACAAGTACCATCCCTATCTCACTTACACACCACACATACACACACCGGCCCCCAGATGAACAACTTGTCTTTGGCCCCGTTGGCCTGTCTCAGGCGGTAGCGGGTCTGATCTTGGCCCTGCTGGCCTTGTCTCCGACAGCGGCCAGCAGCTCCAGTCTTCAGCCCTGTGGCTGCAGGTAGCACTCGAAACACCTGCTGGTGTGTGGTGACACACTAGTTGAGAATCGCTGATCCAGGGCAAACTTAAAGTATCTGGAAATAAAAATTCCCAGGTAAGGAGAGCAGGGAATTTTTTTTATCATTGTTAGTTTTAATTATTGGTGTTTTATTTGATATGTCTGCTGTTTTGAAATATTTTAGTGATGTTTGGAAAAATGTTATATGACTTTGTAATTAATGGATGCTATTCTATTCACCAGCTGTTTTGAAATATTTATTCTGTTTATTAGTATGATTTTGCTGCTGCTATTGTTTTGTATTTCTTGATTTTATTGTTTGATGTTTTATGAGGAATGGTAATATTTCTGTTTTTCCATCATTGCACTGCATACGGAGTCTGGCTTGTTGTGGTTTCCAGTTCAGTTTTGTCTACACATTATTATTTATACATTATGGTCTTTTTAGTCTATATTTAGTGAAGATTTTTCTATGCTCTGCATGTTAACAAGGGGAGATGTTTTGCTTCCATATAGTTTCTTTGTAGGGATCTATGGAATCTTGGCTTATTCTGTTTTCCTAATAGGAAGTGTATTGGTGTTTTACGATGTAGTGTAATATTGAAACACCCCTCATCTCTAATCTGAAGCACGTCTGGTGGAGCCTTCAGCATCATGCTGCATCCAAAGAACATGGCTGACTTCTTGTAGCCCTGGGTTTCCGTTATAGGTCCTCCAGCCAGGACTTTCTGTGGTGTTGGCTGATGACATCACATCCTGCATGAGTATATAAGTAAGTCCCTTGCAAACAGCCAGCATCTCAGCAACAGGTCCTCCTTGTTCAGGGAACAATTCCATTGTTCCTGATCCTGTTTGTGCCTCATTCATGATCCTGTGTGTGTCTCCTGCTCCTGCCTTGCTCTTGTTTGCCTCTTCTCCTTGCCTTGATCCTTGCTTCTTCTTGGGCTGATCTCTTATGCTTGGACCCTAACCTGGACCTTGACCAGCCTATCTGCCACCTGCTCCGACCATTGCCCGGATCCAGAACTGCTGTCTGCTGCCTGCCCCAACCACGGCCTGCTCCTTGGCTTCAGTCTGTTCTCTATGGGACCTTCGGCTAAATCCTGCTGGCCCCCAGAACCCAAGAGCTCAACCTGTGGAGAATGGAGCTGGAATGGATGAAGCCCAGACCTTGTCCCAGTTTGAGCATGCTATTGGCGGAGGCCTAGCAGGTTTGCCTGCCAGGCTGTGTCAACTATGTCACAGCCAAGGGCTCACATTCCATGACAAATATTTGGAGTCTTGTCTTTTCATAGGTAGGGTTTTTAATGTTTGAGTGCTTGAAATTAGTGCTGTTTTGGTATGGGAGATTTATTACATTGTAATTGCAATTCAGTTTACTCATGGTTTTCTGAGGGTGAAGCCCACACTCACCCTGCATAACATAATAGACCTAATCCCACACTGGATACAAGTGCCTTTTTTGCAGAGTTTTCAGGCTGGTACCACAGCAATGCATGTAAATACAATATTCATTATGATGTAAGTGATATTTTTACTTTAGGAGATTGCACTTTGAATGTTTTTTGTTTTTTTTATGTAAAATCTCTTTTTACAAATGCTTGATTTTTTTTTTTTATTGTGTGTGGGGAGGGCCTGACTGGGGGAAGGGGGTGCTAGGCTGTAAGGTTCACCTAGGGCACGTAATAGCTTTGCATTGGCCCTATCTGAGGGCCTAATTTTGAAACATGGAATTATTTACAGACCCTAAAGCAGTGGTTCTCAACCCTGTCCTGGGGACCCCCCCAGCCAGTCGGGTTTTCAGGATATCCACAATGAATATGCATGAGACAAAATTTGCATGCACTGCCTCCATAACATGCAAATTTTTTCTCATGCATATTCATTGTGGATAACCTGAAAACCCGACTGGCTGGGGGGGTCCCCAGGACAGGGTTGAGAACCACTGCCCTAAAGCATATATATATATATTTTTTTACCAATGGATTAGTTTTGAAGCAGTCGTTCTTATTTAGGGGCACCATGTAGGGATGCCCATTGTCCCTCTTTTCAAACTTACATTGGAGCCTCTTGCAACAAGACTGTTTTTAATCCAAGAAATTCTATGGGATGAAAGCGGGTAAGGTAGATATAAAGTTCATGCTGTTTGTAAATGATCCCCTATTAGTTTTTTATCAAATCCAGAAAAGTCGCTTTTGGTAGTGATGCAAATTCTTAGGGAGAATTAATGAATTTTCAGGATTTCGATTACACTTTGCTAAATTTGAGGCACTAGTTCAAGGGTGGGTGATTCTAGTCCTTGAGGGCCACAAAGCAGACTGGTTTTTAGGATAACCCTAATGACTATGCATGAAATAGATTTGCATACAACCAAAGCACTGAGAATGCACATCTCTCTCATGCATATTCCTTAGGGATATCCTGAAATCCCAACCAGTTTGCAGCCCTCAAGAACTGGAGCTGAGTAGATGGATGGGTTGGTGATTTCCCAGTTGCATGATGTCTGGAACTCCCTGCCCAGCCTAGGGAGTAGAAGACATGACTCAGTTCCTAAAGACTTAACAAACAAATTCACTGAATATTTCCACTTTGTGCAGATATACTGGAACACAAGTTTGAAACTTGTGAACAGTAGCACCAATCGTCAAGGCTTTGGCCCTAGCTGCTGACCATTTATGCATCTTTCATATGCATCCATACTTAAATCATCTTTAAAAAAAATGTTATCTAGAATGGAGAGTATCTCTCACATTTACTTAATTCATGCTTGGATCCAAAATAGCTGGGCAGCATGCAGGCTGCAAACTTGGAACATTTAAATATTTATGTACTTATTTATTTTCTCATATTTGCCTTCTATCCCTAGAGCTTCAAGTACGTTATATACAAATCATAAAAGCATAATACAAACTATAAAGTAAATTACAAGAAAAGCAAATCAGAGAAAACAACATAATAGAACCAAATTGCTAATATGACAGTATATAACAGTTCAATCAAATAACATAAACTATCATCCCTGAACTATCAATAGGAGGTCAGTTTTGTAGGTGGATGTGATTGTCCAGGAATGAGAAGAAGAGAGGAGGCCCTTTAATAAAGAAAATTGAAAAAATATGTGTCTACTTGGGCCAGTGTGTCTGTCCATATTGATTAAAATAATTGTTCTTCCTAAGCTCTCATTTGTATTTCACATATTATCCCTAATAATTAATAGATCAGATATGTACCATCTTAACAGAGTCATTTAATGTTTTATATGTGTAACCCCTGAGCTGATGTCCTCCCATAGACCTCCAAGGACCATCTTTAAATTCCAAGGGCTTCTGCTGTTATAACCTCCCATACTTTTGTAAGTCCCTTTTCTTTCCAGAATTCCCTATCTCGAAGAGAGAAAACTCTCCAAGGCCGGGGCCCATGCAGTTCGAGGGACCGGAGTAGATGAGAGAGAAGGGGTCGTTACCGCCAAATGCCTTCTCATGCTTGATCCTTCTCGTGCTCTTTCCTGTAGCCGGCGATCAATACGAGTCACTAAGTCCACGATAGAGTCCAATGAGGATGGTAACTCCCGGGCTGCCATTTCATCCTTTATTCGAGATGACAGACCCTTCAAATATATAGACCGAAGACAATTCTCCTTCCAGTGGAGTTCAGATGCAAGAGTTCTAAATTCAATAGTGTAGTCAGCCAACGGCCGATTGTCTTGTCGAAGTTGCAGAAGCTTGGAACCAGCAACCACTTGTTTCCCTGGATCGTCAAATACTGTTTGAAATAAGTCCAAAAACTTAGGAAGGTCTTGTAAGACTGGGTCGGACCATTGCCAGAAAGGGGAAGCCCAGGCCAGGGCTTTGCCTTTTAAAAGAGACAGGATATAGGTGGTTTTTGTAAGGTCATCCGGAAACAACGAAGCTTGAAGGTGGAAATGCATACTGCATTGATCAAGGAATCCTTGGCATAACCTGGCCTCATCTGCATAATGTGGAGGAATAGATAACGGAATCATGGCCCGAGTGTTGCTCTGAATCCTTGGTAGTACAGGTACAGGTGCAGAAATAGCCTGAGCCGCAGCCATAGAATCCAGCCAGGTGTTGAGTCATTCCAGGGAAGACGCCATAGATTCAAGGATACGTTGCTGCTCCAAGACCTTTTGGGCTAGTCCAGGAATGGCCTGACGAGCGGAAGCCTCTGCTGGGTCCATGACCTTGGTATTCTGTTACGAATTCAGAAGGTGGACCCTGTTCCAAGGTAGAGTTGGTCCTACCCAAACGGACAGAGAACCCGTTAGGTCTCTACCGTCGGAGGGCATGGCTCGGTGAGGTCTGGTGCTATGTGACATTCCATAGGAACTGTATGATGGGTTATGTGTTGAAGGAAGACTTCACCCTGGAAGCTCATGTCCAGGCGCCTCCTGCAGGTCGTGGATTCCAGACGGCTGGCGCCTCCATCTGGTCGTAGGTAGTCCGGGAGTAGAAGTCGAAGGAGAATCCAAAGCTGGTCCAGGGGTCGAAGTCCAGAGAGCGGTCCAAAGCCAGTCCAGGAATAGACGGGAGAGAGGTCTGAAGCCAGTCCAGAAACAGATGGGAGAGAGGTCCGAAGCCAGTCCAGGAACAACACAGGAGAAGGGTCCATAGCCAATCTGAAGTCAACACCAAACACTCACCACAGCCGGTCTGAAGGTCAGGAGCCAAAGAGTCAATCTAGTGAGGAAGGAGGAGCAGAAGCGGGACAAAGAATCGAGCGAGACTGGGAACAGGAAACCAGGCACAAGTCTAAATACCAAGGCAAGGTCTGAGGAGCAGACCTTGCCTTAAATACCTAAACCTGAAGGAGGAGTCTCATGAGGGAGCCATGACACTTCCTGTCGTGGCCCCTTTAAATCCTATCTTCAGCCGCGCACGCGGCTCTAGGAGGCCCAGCGGGGGCGGAGTCATCAAGACGGCGGCCATCTTGAATGCGCCACTGCCGCGAAGAGACTTTCAGCGGCAGCTGCCGGCTCCTGCGGGCATCCCCGGAAGAACCCGACACCGTGGATAGGTGACCGGCCCTGGTTGCGGACCGCCGCAGCCGTATCATTGAATGGGTAAATGTGAATCGGTATTTACTCTTTTGGATAATACAGGGACTACAGTGTCACTCCATGAAGTTAGCAAGCAACATATTTAAAATAAATTGGAGAAAATTCTTTTTCACTTAATGCACAATTAAGCTCTAGAATTCTTTGCCAGACGATATAGTCATGGCAGTTAGTGGGAGTACTGAGAGGAGAGGATCATCTTGCTGATGGCTGAAAGGAATCAGTAAGTTTTTGCTTGGGTTATTTTTTCCTATATGCGTCACCTTGCACTTATCCACATTAAATTTCATCTGCCATTTCGATGCCCAATTTTCCAGTCTCACAAGGTCTTCCTGCAATTTAGCACAATCTGCTTGTGATTTAACTACTCTGAACAATTTTGTATCATCTGCAAATTTGATTATCTCACTCGTCGTATTTCTTTCCAGATCATTTATAAATATATTGAAAAGTAAGAGTCCCAATACAGATCCCTGAGGCACTCCACTGTCCACTCCCTTCCACTGAGAAAATTGTCCATTTAATCCTAGTGAAGACAATATTTATAATGTGCCACTGAAAATCAAAGTCAAAGCTTCTCCATAAAAATCTTTTAAGCAGGTTGGAAATCCTTCAAAATATGGTATCAAAAGTGCCCACGATTCACAGGTAGACTTCAAAATGGCACACAAGTTTATTCATATTATAAATAAACTATGTTCTTTTGTTTTCTTCACATGCATATAAAATAGTCTTTAAAATGATAAATTATTACTTAATTTCAAATGAATTAATCACAAAGCTGTTCCAAGCAATCCCTAAAACTTTTAGCTGGTATCTCAGAAAGGAAGCAAAACTTTATAGCTGATATCACAGCTGATATCCCTTCTGATGTCCACAGGAAAAATCACCTTCTTAAAGAACACCACTGACTGAAAGTCAGTAAAACAATTCCACTGATACGAGATCTTAAAAATCCACCACAAATTTACTTAAAGTCATGCAACCCTTGCTGGAGCTAGCTTTGTTATTTGCAGAAGCTTAGCCACACATCTCAGTAATGCAGATCATGGCAATAACAATTTGGTATCAGATCCATGTAAGGCAATTCCTGGTTTTAATCTCACCCAGGACATTTGGAAAACCTTGAATCATCTAAGGATGAGCCAGGGAAAATGCAACTACCTATTCAATAAATACAAAATGAAGAGCAATCCAAATTGTGTCTGTGGTCATCCTAATAATCATATTATTGCTCACTTGAGGCCGGATTTTAAAAGGGCTGTGCGCGTAAATTTCAGGGGTTGTGCAAAGTGGCCGGTAGAGATGTGAATCGTGTGATCGATCGTCTTAACGATCGATTTCGGCTGGGAGGGGGAGGGAATCGGATCGTTGCCGTTTGGGTTTTTTAAAAATCGTGAAATTCGTGAAAATCGAAAACCGGCACACTAAAACATCCCTAAAACCCACCCCGACCCTTTAAAATAAATCCCCCACCCCCAAAATGCCTTAAATTACCTGGGGTCCAGTGGGGGGGAGGGCGGGAAAACCAGCACACTAAAACAACCCTAAAACCCACCCCGACCCTTTAAAATAAATCCCCCACCCTCCCGAACCCCCCCAAAATGCCTTAAATTACCTGGGGTCTAGAGGAAGGGTCCCAGTGTGATCTTTTACTCTCGGATCTCCGGTGCTTGTAGAAATGGCGCCGGCGCTACCTTTGCCTTGTCATATGACAGGTCAAAAGTAGCGCCGGCGCCATTTTGTTTTTTGTCCCCCGAGCTCAGGAGCGTAGGAGATCGCTCCCGGACCCCCGCTGGACCCCCAGGGACTTTTGGCCAGCTTGAGGGGGCCTCCTGACCCCCACAAGACTTGCCAAAAGTCCAGCGGGAGTCCGGAATGACCTCCTGCAGTCGAATCGTGTTGTCTATGGCTGGCGCCATTTTGCGCCACCATTTTGCGCAAAATGGCGCCGGCCGTAGACAACACGATTCGACTGCAGGAGGTCGTTCCGGACCCCTGCTGGACTTTTGGCAAGTCTTGTGGGGGTCAGGAGGCCCCCCCCAAGCTGGCCAAAAGTCCCTGGGGGTCCAGGAGCGATCTCCTGCCGCGAATCGTTTTTCCTTACGGAAAAACCAAAGGTAGCACCGGCGCCATTTCTACAAGCACCGGAGGTCCGAGAGTGGAAGATCACAGCGGGACCCTTCCTCTGGACCCCAGGTAATTTAAGGCATTTTGGGGGGGTTCGGGAGGGTGGGGGATTTATTTTAAAGGGTCGGGGTGGGTTTTAGGGTTTTTTTAGTGTGCCGGTTTTTTCGCCCTCCCCCTTCCCCCGATTTACGATTTTTTGACGATAAATCGGGGGAATTGTTATTGTATCGCGGCTCTAATGATTTTTGATGATTTAAAATATATCGGACGATATTTTAAATCGTCAAAAAACGATTCACATCCCTAGTGGCCGGGCCTTGCATGTGCCACGTGCATTTTAGAATGGGCCCGGCCATGCGCTTATCCCCCGATATGCGCCAAATGCAGGCCTGTCTGAAAGGGGCAGGCTGAGGGGGGGGGGCGTGGTCTGCGCAGGGAGGGGCGCTGTCCCAGGGAAAGCGTGCGCCGGCAGCCAACCGGCGTGCGGAAGATACTTCTGCTCCGGAGGAGCAGTAAGTACTGAAACAAAAAAATAGGGGATAGTTAGGGATAGTTTATGGGGTCTGGTAAGAGAGGGGGAAAAGGGAGGAAGGGTAGGTAGGGGTATAGGAAAGTTCCCTCCTAGTCTGCTCCTCAATTGGGACTGGGAGGGAACTGGGTAACGGCCCAATCGCGTTGCCGCACATACTTGCGTGCGTGAGTTGCGGGCCGCCCGCACATGAGCATGCAGATGTTAAAATCCGGCGCGAATATCACATTTTATACCACGCACATGCCGACACGGGTGTGGTATAAAATGAAGGTGGCTGTGTGCGCACACCGGGAATCGGGTACACATGGACACGCGCACGCTCATTTGAAAATCTACCTTTTGGTGAATACCCATCTTAATTGGCCCATTCCTGGTTAGAACATAAGAAATGCCATGCTGGGTCAGACCAAGATCAAGCTCAGCATTCTGCTTCCAACAGTGGCCAATCCATGATGCAAGCACCTGGCAGATCCCATAAAGTAGATCTAACTCCTGTTACTCCCTTCCAGGGACAGCAATAGCTTTCTTTAGTCTGCCTAGCTAATAATGTGTTATGTATGGACTTTTCCTCCAGGAACTTATCCAAACCTCTTTTAAACCCCACTGTGCTAGTCACCTTGATCATGTTATCTGGCAAAAGATTCCACAATTTGATTGTGTGCTGACTGAGAAAGTACATAGTTTGTCAACCATTCTCATGGTGTCATCTGAAGCACTAGGATGGATTAAAATTTTGGAATCAAACTACAATGTAGCCCCTGTTAGGGTTTTTGTGAACCTGGCACTAGCTCCATGGGTTCATAAAACTGTTCAGGTAAGATGGTGCATTGGACCTAGCTCAGATACTTAAAGGAATAAAAATCTCTTATTTTTCTAGGGTACCAGTAATCAATCAGCAATAAAATACACACAAAAAAAGAGTCACAGGATTCCACAGCAGGAAAACAGCAACAAAAAAACATCCTTCCTTTTCCTTCAGCGGTACATTAAGATGAGTATCTCTTCTCCCAACAAACTAAAATGCATTAGCCATCCATCAAATATAACCTCATCAGTACTCACATAGGTACACTGAGTTTTTCAGAGAAGAAGATTTCCAGAGGACAAAGGATCTCCCAAATGTAATTGTATCTATGCATCCTCGCAGATGCCACTAGATTAATACTTAGGAGTATTCCTTTGGCCCCTCAGCATCCACTGCAGTAGAAGGAACTTGCTGGGCTCCGACTCTAAACTTCCCAAGAATCTCCCAAGACTCTTTTACCCAGAATCCCCCAAGAATCTAGTCTCACACTCAGAACTCAGACTTATATACAGTGAGCACACACTACCTTTCGAGGTTGTTTCTCCATGCATTTAATTAAAAGAACAGGCAAGCAAAGTGCCATCCTGCTCTGCACAATCATCCACCCAGGAATAATAATACTGGTTAATTTAAGGCAAGATTTACAGATTCTACTATTAGAGCCAGAATTTGGGACCTGGCTTACATGAAAAAGAAAATTGCCACTTGTGGATGTATATTATGTGGCTAGCTGTGAGTTCATCAGGTGTCCCAACAGATCTGTGTGCTAATAGTATACACACCACCAGGAATGGTAGGGATTAAGAAAAAACAAAATTACATATGAAAAGCAATTGAGACACTTCAACATTTTCTTTGAAAATGAATAGAAAGCCTCCTTAGGACAATAACAGTGATTTAAAATTATTAGAGCATTCCTTCTTAAGCAACAATAGTATAGTTACTTTGTTAGTCCACTTGAAGGCACGAAAATGTAGATCAACAAAACAATATAAGATAATACCTTTTCACTGGATTGACTTTAAACATTTCTTGACTAGCTTTTAGGCCTTAACACTTCCTTCAGAAGAAAAACAGAATTTGCAAGTAGAGGCAAAGGATAATGTTGCCTGAATATACAGTAACAGTGATATATACAGATTACATTATAATGGTGGCATGAGGAGGAGGGCAGGATTATGTTTGATACTGGGTGAGGAAACTCAAGTCTCTACTAAGACCTTTCATGATTGTTTTGAAACGTCTAATCCTTGGATTATTCTAAATTTCCTTTTTAGTATCTTGATCATAAGGTCATTTTTGCAGTGGTCTGGTTCTGAAAAAAATGTTCCTCCACAGAGGTATTACCTTGCTCTTTGTCATGATATATTATATTGTGCCTGTGTAAGACACACATCACACAGTCAAGCAATACTACAGCTCCATTAAGAAACATTTTTTTTCAAAACCTCACTACTGCATCAATGGCTTTATGGTTAGTATAGTAAACAGAAATTCAGAATTATCTAAAGATGTCAGACATTCAAAATTAAAAGGATCAGATATTTCAAACCAAACATATAATGGCATGATAGGGACATGAGTTTCCTCACTCATTATCAAGCATAATCCTGTCTCTGTCAGTGTTCTCACCACTCTTCTAACACAATGCTTCCCCTTTCTCCCTTCCTCCTTCACACTGCCATTATCGTGTAATTGTGATTCATAAGGCAACATCATCCTTTTGCTTTCACTTGCTAGTTGTTATGAATTGATGAAGGGAGTGTCAGCTCCAATAGCTAATCAAGAAATGTGTTTAATTAGTCCAATAAAAAATGGATCACCTTATATTTTTGTTGACATTTTTCCCCTATTAAACAAGAGATACCTAGATTTAATGCTTTGCCTTAAATAGTTTGAAAGAAAATATAGCTAAGAAAATTTTGTAACTTAATTTCTTTATTGGGAGCTGAATTAACGTTTAGAGTTAGCAATGAGGAGAAAAATCATTTTTATTAAAACAACAAATAATATAATATATCTTATGGAGAGAACAACAGGTCACCGTGCAGTAGAACAGGATCAATACTCTCACAGATCATTCAATGATACCAGGTTGTATATAGAGGTAACACCTCTAATTTCTACACCAATGACTAAGTTTGTTTGTTTTCACAACATTGTTCTAATTGATAGACATTAACACAATAACCTCTTAATAGGATGGTATTCTAATTTTATCTCATATATAATTTAATTAGGCTGGGATTCTTGTAAGTCATGTGATTTCATGTAAATTGAGCCCAGAAGATAGGAATGAAGCTTAAGACTAAACATATCTTTTTTTACTTTTGACCTACTTGTTAGCATTTTAGCATATTTCATCATGTCAGTTCCTTTGGAGAAGAAGCAAGGTTACATCAGTAATAGCTGTGCAAATATGATTGTTACAACGTGTGTTAAGACCCAAAAATGTCTTTTTTTTTAAAGGGAAGAGATTTTCATCTGAATTTTGTTTTGTTGTGGGGCTTTTTTAGGGTTGTTTTTTTGTAATTTTTATTCATTTTAGCAAATTTCATGTGTTATTCAGAAATATTTCCAAATAATATACACTATTTGCCAAAATGAATAAAAAGAAAACAAAAATACAAATAGCAGGATTCTTTTAATTTCATTTGAAACAAGGGTGTTTATGTTTTTCATTTCATTTTCAAATGAATGAACATACTTAATTGTTACTTTAATTCTATACAACTTTGTGGTAAACCTCACCCAATTGTGAAGTTATGGTTAAATTAAGCTGCCGTCTGGGATATGTATGTTATGGTCAAAAGCAGATTACAGGGGGGTCACGTGATGCAGTGAAGTTGGCAGACGTTAGATTGCTGTGCTCCGGGTACCACTCCTGTTTTCTTTTAAATATCATTGCATTTATGGACCCTCTTGATTGCAAACTACTCTAGTCCAGTGAAAAGCATGGACAAGCAGCCCTGTAAGGTTTGAGGCAACGTTATGGCTGGCTGGTTGCAGAAAAAAGATAAGGAAAAACTGAAGCCGACTGATCTCAAAATGGCGGAAGCATGGGAGGCCCTGGAAAGTAGTGGTCTAACTGAATCCATAATGTCCACATTAACAGCAGCAGTCATTCTAGCGTTAGAACATAAATTTTACAAATTGTCTGGGTAAATTCGAGACCTAAGCGACTCATTAGATTCTTTCAATAATCGTATGGCACAGTGGAGGTGCGCATTGGCCACAATGAAGATGAACTCTTAACTTTGCAGAGCAAAATCCTCGAAAAATTGAAGGAGAAGGAGGCCAAATTAGATGACCTAGAGAACAGGTCATGGTGCAGTAACTTGTGCTTTGTTGGATTCCCTGAAGATATACCGGAGCAAGACCAGGCAAGGATAATGGAGACTTGGCTGCCATCTGCGCTGGAACTACCTGATTTGAACAGCGTTTTCATGGTGGAGCATGCTCATAGGCTTGGGATGCATCTCGAAACTCGATTGAAGCCGAGAGTAGTCATTGCAAAACTACTTAATTATGCCCACAAAGTACTCATCTTGTGACAATTTCACAAGCAGCGGAAATTGACTTATAAATCCTCCACTATTTTATTGTTTCAGGATTATTCGGCGGTTGTATCTCTTCAGAGGAAGGAATTTTCTACTGTTTGCAGCTCGTTAGCCAACAGCAATATTAAATTTGCCTTCAACTAGCTGAGAGTGTGGCATGGCGGCCGTACTCATGTTTTTACCACAGCAGCGGCGGCCCAAAATTTCATGAAATCACTAGAGCAGACTGGATCTGTGTCTGCTGAAGAGGGCTGAGTCGCTTATCACTGGATTCCTGAAAGAGTGTTTTTTTTCTTCACTCCTAAATGGACAACATATGCTAATTATGCTTAACTATGATTACATTACTAACTGCTCTGCAGGAGTTTGAGGGCTCTTGGGACACTTTGGTTTTCAATGACCTGATTAATTTTTTTTGTTTGTTTTTGTCATTTACTGCTACTAGTCCAAAGCAGTTAAACTTTCCAGTCTGCAGTGTGAACATTATGCTATTGACTTTGCGGTCAGCTAATTTGCAGCACCCGACGTGCAATTCAGTATTTAAATGAGGCTCGGCGGTAGAAACGGGCAAAAGGAGGCGCTAGGGATACTAGCACATCCCTAGCGCCTCCTTTTGGCCCAGAGCGGCGGCTGTCAGCGGGTTTTACAGCCGACGCTCAATTTTGCCGGCATCGGTTTTCGAGCCCGCTGACAGCCACGGACTCGGAAACCGGACGCCGGCAAAATTGAGCGTCCGGTTTTCGACCCAACAGCCGCCGGCCCATTTTAATTTTTTTTTCTTTTTACTTTTTTTACCCTTCGAGACCTCCAACTTAATATCGCCATGATATTTAGTTGGAGGGTGCACAGAAAAGCAATTTTTACTGCTTTTCTGTGCACTTTCCTGGTGCCCGAAGAAATTAGCGCCTACCTTTGGGTAGGCGCTAATTTCTGAAAGCAAAATGTGCGGCTTGGCTGCACATTTTGTTTTCTGAATCAAGTGGGAATACCTAATAGGGCCCTCAACATGCATTTGCATGTTGAGGGCCCTATTAGGTTCGGCGGGTTGGACACATGTTTTCGGCCCTTTACTGAATAAGGGGTAAGGGAAAACGCGCATCTAATGGCGGGTTAACAGTGCGCTCTGTCGGAGCGCACTGTACTGTATCGGCCCATCAGACAGAGAAAAAAGTATGTATTGGGAACAACAGGCTTTACTTAATGACAAACTACATAAGCGCATGCTCTCCTCGGTAGCTGCCTTAAAACATAAATTATACAGTCAAGGGAATAAAGTCGGGAAGTTAAATCTCGTCAAGGTGCATCTTTCGTTACTAGCATATAAGATCAAGAGGGTAAACTGCAGACCTCTACTCGTGCAATTGGCGAAGTTTTCCAGATATATTATGCACGGTTATACTCTGCCGAACTGGCTGATTTAGAAATCAGAGACAAATTTTTTAGAGGTTTGTCTTTGCCTCAAATATCACCACTGCAGCTTGAGGATTTAAATAAACCTCTGCAGGTTTCTGAGATACATGCAGCGATCTCAGAACTAAAAAATCTGAAGGCCCCAGGACCAGATGGCCTGACGGCCATATTTTACAAAACTTTAAAACATTTATTTTCTGTAATAGTGGGGGAAGTGCACATTGTTGTA
This sequence comes from Rhinatrema bivittatum, assembly GCF_901001135.1. NCBI lineage: Eukaryota > Metazoa > Chordata > Amphibia > Gymnophiona > Rhinatrematidae > Rhinatrema > Rhinatrema bivittatum. The sequence continues at coordinate 412,420,478 of NC_042616.1, read as the reverse complement.
CTACCTAAACCTGGATGGGACCCACAGCTAGCATCCTCCTACAGACCTATCTCTCTGTTAAATATTGATATTAAGCGTTTTGCTACAATTTTGGCGAATCACTTAAAGTTTATTCTACCTTCGCTTGTCTCCAAGGGACAGGCGGGCTTTGTCATGGTAGGAAACCTAGTATAAATATTCGTGGGTTAGCAGTTCTACAAACTCTGTGTAAAACTCTGAATCTACAAGACCCAGTATTGATTGGTTTTGATACTGAAAAAGCATTCGATCAGGTGGACTGCGGGTAACTCTGGAAGAGATGGGATTTCAAGGTTTTATTCTGGATGCCATCCAGGTTCTATACTCCAATCCCACTACCAGTATTTGTATGAATGGTACTACTTCTACAGCTTTCCCTCTCGCTTGAGGGATGCAGCAGTGTTGTCCCTTGTCCCCTTTATTGTTTATCCTTTCTTTGGAACCATTGAGTCATGTGATAGAATTTTACATGTCAGATATTCCTGTCATACGGGAAAAGTGGTTGCCTTCTGTTTTTTTATTTGCTGATGGTATTTTACTATTTTTACCCAATGCTAAAATGCATTTAGAGGCGTTGTCATGGATTTTTGATGATTATGGGAAATTCTCTGGTTTCAAGATAAATAAAGAGAAGTCGGAAGTGTTGGACTTGACCAGTCAGTTACAAGACACTTGGGCAGACTTCCCCTTACAATGGGGTATATATTCATAAGAATCTTCAGGCTTCGTATAGAAGTAATGTTGATCCCATATTACAAATTTTTAAAACTAAACTGCAAACTTGGATGCGTCTACCCCTGAACATTATGGGCAGGATAGCTTTAATAAAGATGATGCTTCTACCAAGGCTTTTATATATGTTACAGATGATACCTGTTATCTTTCGGAAACTTGATTTGAATCAAATTCTTAAGAGAATGTTCTCACTTTATTTGGGAAGGGAATCGGGCTTGTCTGTCTGTCTTGAAGTTGATGACCCCCTGGCAGAAGGAGGATGGGGGTTTTCCTGACTTCAGATTATTTAATATGAGGTGCTTGTTACGTTCCCTGGGAGACTGGTTACGCGGGACTAATTTATATTCAGATGTTACACTGGAGCAGCTGATAACACAGCCCTTAGATGTTAGATACGCTTTTCATGCGGCGGCTGAGAAGCTGCCCTCGACAGTGGGGAAAACCTGTTTTAATATATAGTATGCGCGAGGCATGGAAATTTCTACGCAGTCATCTTTCACTACCTTGGACACACTCTCTCTGGTTGCCTATTTGGGGCAATTTGGATTTTTTGCCTAGTCAGCATTCCAAGAGATTTCGTGAATTGACTGAGAATAAAATTGATACTATTCAATTTTTTAGCAATCCACACCTGAATTGTGTTTATGGATTTGACCATTGTCAAATACATCTTGATTTTAGACCCTCTGAATTTTTGACCTACTCTCAATTAGCAAGTTATATTAAATCCCCTATAACTAGACATACTGGCCCTCTTTCATCTAATGCCTTCCAAAAGTTGTTAATCTACCAGTGGGATACCTATAAATTGTCTACCATGTGTAAGTTTTTACAAATGCCTATGGATTTTAAGTTCTTAGCAGAAGTCATTACAAAATGGGGAAGAGATTATAGCAATGGAGGTGGAGACAGCTGACCTGGAAAAGTGTTTTGCGGATGCTTAACCGCCATCTGATAACTGCTGATCTACCAGACCAGCATCTTCATTTTCCTCATAGGCTTGCGGTGTCCTCCATACAGGCCCATAAAATGGGAATTGCTGATTCCCTTATCTGTTTCAAATGCTCTTACCCTCAGGCCACATTGCTACATCATTTATGGAAATGTACAGTAATACAATCTTTTAGGGACCACGTTTGGCAGGTTATTCTAAATCTGTTGGGGAACACGATATCCAAATGAGTACAGCTGGGTTTCTTCGGGATACTACATCCTTGTCTCATAATCACGTGTGTTTCCTTTATTAAGCGCTAGCGAGTGCCAAAAACTGTATTTTGATCAATTCGGTCCTCTGGGTTGCAATAAATGTGCCCCTTGTAGGGTAGGGTTGTTTAGAGAGATGAGTATAAGATTTAGTTGTTTGGGGTTAGAACAAAAAAATAAAAAAATGTATATAGGGAATAGTGGAGCGGAGCATAATGATTAGCTAGAGGACGCTTTACTGGGTGAGTCCTTTACTTTTGGTAAGCAACAGGAATTGCAGATTTCTGTAACTTCATGTAAGCGATGCACTTTTGCTAGAAACACACGTTAAAGTTTTGAGCGCCAGAAATGCACATTTCTCCCTGGCGCGCCCTTTTTGTATGCTGCTTCGATTTCATTCTCATTTGAAGATTGCCTCGGGGATTATGGATGCGCACGCGTCAGGAAAATGGGCGCTCAATACGAGCACCCATTTTTGCTCGTATCTTATTGCAGCGACCTGGCAGTGTTCAGAAAGGAAAATATTTCTGAGCCTGCACAGGAGTTCCCACAGACTGGCCCCCAGGTGGGCCTCCTCAGACTTTCCACTAGTGTAAACAGTAGGGAAAACTAAAGAATTCCCCTTCCCCAAGTAGAGCTGTGCTACCCAGCTGCAGGAGGAAGTGACAGGAGAGCAAAGTTCAACCATTCCCCCCTCCCCTCCAAATAAGGAAGAGAACAATGAAAAAAAGAAACAAAGGATATCAGAAAGCAGTTGGAGCCCAGTGCCCGCTCTAGGAGAAACAGGATGCATGTGCTGGGAAGATGAAAGGCAGCCCACATGCAGAACAGCAGCATGAAGAGGAGAGGAGGAGCTGGAGAGATAATATAAAGAGGTCTCCGGAAGTTCCCAGCCAGAAGTGATCCAAGAGAAGAAAAAAAAGCAAAGAGAAGAAACCAGAAAGAGAGAATGGTAGCCGTGAGAAGAATCTGCATTAGGGAGCTGTTCTGCCAAAGCTGCTATAAGTTACACAGCTCCAGCATCAAGAGAAAGACAAACAGCATGCACAGAAGAGCTGCGTATAAACAGCCAAGAAAGCAAAGTGCCAGTGAGAGAGGAGGTGGCAGAAGAGCCACTGAATCCAGAGAAAGGGAAGCACTTGCCTCTGAGAAGCAGCTGATCACTAGGTCAGTGAGTGAAAAGTTGCTAGCCAATTAAAAAATTGAGTTTTATTTTTATTTCACGTTCAGTCACAGTACAGAGCACATACCCGGCACATTTCAGGCACAGTACAGAGCACATACCCGGCACATACCCGGCATAATGTAATTACTGCTCATTGTAAATATTTTACTTCAGTATAATTTATTTAACTACTGTCTCCTTTCTCCCCCAGTTCTAGCAACCCTGTTATATTGTAACTTTATTGTTTCTTATGCACTTGTTATATGTACTAAGTTACTGCACCCCTTGTTATCTGTAAACCGGCATGATATGATTGTATCATGAATGCCGGTATAAAAAAGCTCTAAATAAATAAATAAATACATTTCTGTTTCCAAGTTCACATAACCTTGTTTTATTGTAACTTTTCTTCCTCTTCAATATTATTGTTACAACCCCTCCTGTTCCTTGTGAACCGATATGATATGATTTGTATCATGAATGTCGGTATAGAAAAGAGTTAAATAAATAATAAATAAAATACCCAAAATAGGCATACTGTGGGGGAAGCCAGGAACCAGCTGCAGCAGGGAGGGTTTTTGTTTTGGGGTTTTTTTACTGGCCTTTGGTAGACAGCGTGACAAGGGACAGGAGAGCTTTTTAGCCTCCAAAGCAGGAACAACCCCCTCACCCCTGGAGATCCTGCTAGATCCACTGGAAATTCATCAGAGAGAAGAACTACAAGGCACCCATCACTGAGACTGTTGCATGCACTCATGTACACCCTGGCCAGTATACTTCAGCGGTTGAGCTCAATTACAGATTTGGTAGGGCAAAGAGATGGGGTGTATTTCATGGTGCAAGGGGAGCCCGGGCGACTGATCCAGCCTCACCTGCGCAGGCATGTGGGGTTACATCGGCTACCCTTCAACTCTACGCGGAAGAGGGTGGGATTGTGTAGCTGATTTTTCCATTTCTTACAGGTAAGTAACTTTGCTTTCTCCATAGACAAGCAGGACAAAAAGCAGCCACACAAACAGGGATTCCCTAGCTAATGGGGTGTTCACTTTTACATGCTGGGAATATAAATATACAGTATATAGATAGAGACACATAGATATATCTTTCTCTATGGGACCGATGCAATACAGTGCGCTCAGCTGAGCGTACTGTTTAACCCATGGTTGGACACGCGTTTTGGACGTGCGTCCACAACCCCTTATGGGGATTAACGCCTGATGTGCACATTTTAACGCTCAAAAATTAATGCCAGCCCAGAGTTGGTGTTAAGTTTTGAGGCACGCCAAGCCATGCTCAAAAGAGCAAAAAATACAGTTTTTTTTTGTGGTTCCTCCTACTTAATATTGTTGTGATAATAAGCAGGAGGAACTACAGAAAGCTGCAACAAAAAACAAAAAAATCTTGACAGCGGTCAGGTTAGGAAAAGGGAATCGCAATTTATGAGCATCCATTTTCCTAACCCATGGCTATACACAAACGGATGCTCAGAAAATTGAGCATCCGTTTTCCTTACCTGTGCACAGCTGCTTCTGCTGGGTACTCAATGGCATGGACATGCTAGGGACATGCAAATTATCCATTGCCTTGTTTTTTGCTTGCATGATATTGCATCGGCCCCTATATATATTAGCTGTGTGCCATTCATATGAAGCATAAAGGTTGGATGAAAAAGCCATTTCATAAAAGGATGCAACATTGCTACCAAGACTGCAACACTGCTACAAAAAATGTAACACAGCCACAAGGCAGACAAAGATTTCTAATCATTACTGGAAAAAACATCCAATATAGCCCAAATGGTGTTTATAGTGAAGTGTATTAAAAAGTGTTTATGCAGTCACTTTCTGCTGTGACTGGAATTGTTACCTTTGATAACAGTAAGGCATGTAACTCCTCCGAGGGTAGTAGTACTGCCTTCTGTAGTAGGATTGATATCTCAGGGCAGTGTCTCCAAAATGGGTTTCTTTTGTGCATATCTCAACAGGAATGAACCTCATTCGTTAGTCAGGGTATGTTTGATATCTCCTTTATGAAGTTGCTGGATCAGCTGCAGCTATGGTTAGTTTCAAGAATTATACATTGCTCCTTTATTATATATACTGTCTCTTTCACCTTTTATCCAAAGGGATTATCTCCTATATAGGGTGCATCCACTTATTTTTTGTGGATGCCTCATTAAAGCTAGATACTTTAAAGCCATGCTAATGTGGCAGTTGTAGTCTGTGGGTTATCCCAGTGTTGCGGTCTCCACCGCTTCCCCCTTGCTAGCTGTGATCAGGGCTCACCTCCGAGGCCGGGAACGCCGCCTCCGCGGCTCTGCTGAGTATTCAGGGCGTCCGCCATTGCTGGGCTGTCTCGCTGCCGCCCCGCGTGCACGCAGGGACGCGCGTTATGGACTCAGGCTCACCGGAAGCCTGACCCCCTCCTGAGCTGGCCACGCCACGCCCCAAGCCCGATATAACCGGCGTTCCTCAGTCCTCTCATTGCCTTGCAACGAGGGTCGCTACAGTGTGTAGTTCTTAGTTGCACTTCCGTTGTTCTGCTTCAGCTACCGACCTCTGCTTGTTCCTGACTCTGCTTCTGCCTGCCGCCTGCCACCGACCTCTGCTCGTTCCTGATTCTGCTTCTGCCTGCCGCCAGCCACCGACCTCTGCTCGTTCCTGACTCTGCTTCTGCCTGCCGCCAGCCACCGACCTCTGCTCGTTCCTGACTCGACCGCTGCCTGCCTCCTGCCTCAGTCCACGGCTTCTCTGCCGCAGCTGCTGTGCTCCGGTCCTCCGGACAGCGCCCCCCGCAGGCCTGGGCTGGAACTACTGCCAGACTGTCTTGGGTCCTGATACCTTCTACTTCCTGCCAGGCTCTGGCCTACTCGCTGCTGGCTCCCAGCTTGCACCCTGCAAGTTCCATTCAAGACATTACTGACTCTGATCCTGCTTCCGCTTGCTCTGTGCTCCCTGGCCTATTGGCTCTTGCTGCTGGACTCTGTGCTTACTCCTTGCCCGGGCCTTCCTAGAGAGACTGACACTGTGCATATGTCCCAAGGGACTGGGACCCTACGAGCTCCTCCTGGGGGGTTCCAGTTCACGGGTGAAGAGCTTATCAGCACTCCCAAGTCCCAAGGTTCTGGGACCCTACAGGCTTCTCCTGGGGGGTTCCCAGTTCCCGGGTAAAGGTCCTACGTGTGTCTCCTAAGTCCCAAGGCTCCAGGACCCTACGGGCTCCTCCTGGGGGGTTCCTGGTTCCCGGGTGAAGATCTGTGCCTGTGGCTCCGCCTCCCGAGCTACTCTACCCAGGGTGGTTCGGCTCAAGGGTCCACTCTCGAACCGCAGCTTCCCAGACTGCAACACCCAGAAATGAGCGACCTATTCCCAGGAAAGTCAAATCAAGGCCATTGACAGCAGACAGACTTCCGCCTAGGCCAGCCACCTTCTCTTTGGTGCAGCTGGTGGCCAGCGAGGTATGAGAAATGGGGGTAGCCCTGATACAGACAAGGAGCGAGAGCCTGAAACAGAGTAAGGAGCAGGAATGAACCAGAAACCCAGGAGCACAGGAGGAAGAACATACAGGAGCACTGAATGCAGAAGTTGAAGATAATGAAGTCTTCTGGAAACTAGAGCAGAGCCAGAGTACGAGGACCAGAAGGTAGGGCCAAGCTCTGGAAACTGACTGCTGAGACTCAGTGTAAGTACAAGTTTATGCAGAAAAACAAGATGGCTGCTGGGAGGAAGCAAGGAGCACAGAGCAAGAAGGACTAGACAGACAGTTCAAGTGGCTCATAGCACCATCTCCAGGCCAGAGGAGCACTCGGCAATGGATCCTTACAGTTAAACGTCTAGTGGCTATTGCAATAACCAATGCTCTGGTTGATGTGTCAAAGTTATGAGATGCTTAGAGCACTCATACATTTCTGAGAAATGTGAATGGAAGTTTGCTTGCAGTTCTAGTGACAGAAGAAGAATTGTTCCTGAACTTCTGAATTATATTATAGAGATATTTTGTAATCTAAAATTAGTAAGCCAAGATTCTGCTTTGAAGCATGGCTGCTTAGTAAAACTTGTTTTCCCATTGTTATCTAGAAGTCTACATTCTTTCCTAGGAGGTGCATTAGAATATATTTTAGATGTTTTGGTCTTCTAGAGTGCCTATTCCACTACTATGAAATCATGTGGTAGTTGAACCTTACAATGACCTGGGCCTTGTATTAGAGGTCAACTTTTCTGGCAACTGACGTAATAGACAAGGGAATATAAGAACATAGGAAATGCCATGCTGGGTCACACCAAGATGCATTGAGCCCAGCATTCTGTCTCCAACAGTGGCCAATCCAGGTCATAAGTACATGGTAAATCCTATAAAATCGATCTATTGCCTTCTATTACAGCCTTATGTACTGGCACCGCTAAAGGTTGTGATGGAACTTTAATAAATTTTAATATTCCAGAGAGTTCCTCAAATTGTTCAGTGTCGATGTAAATGGAAAATAGGATGAAATCTGCCATCCTTTGTAAAAATGCTAGGTAAAAGAGATCCTCCTGTGGAGTATTGCTTCTCTCCATCTCCAGGTATGGATCTTCTGAGATTTCCAGAGACTCTGGGATGGAATCTGAAAATAGAGACACATAAAAATTTGAATCAGAATCCTTAATATGAACTGAAGAGGAGTGAGCCTGACAGGACTGATGCTTACCCTCATCTTGACTTGATCATTGAACTGGCTTTATTTGAGAAGGTGATAAAAAACAGAAAATTTCTCTAGAACAGATGTGCATTCTTGAGAAGAAAGAGGCATTTCCTTCATATAAAACTTATAAATTCATGCCACATCTTCTGAATGAAGGCTGTGCTTTCTCTGTTTGATGGAAAAGTTACTGATAAGGTATCCAATTCATCATCAATAGAATTGATGATGAATGCTCTGCTGTTCTCTGTGCTGATGAACTCGGTTGCAATGTGGAGGAAGCCGAGTTCAGCACTGATAGAAATGGCACTGATGTGGTTGTCTTCAGCATCAATATGTTGCACCAACTTCAGCATGGAAGGAGTATACGGTGCGATATCAGATTTAAGTGCCACCGAAAGTTTTGCTGACTCCTTCGATCTGTAAATCAATGTGTATTTCTTCTTATCCCTGTGGGAGTGAGAAGATGATACCAAAAAACTGTCACTTAGTGACCCTGGCCTCCTTTTCTTTTTAGGCTCTGGTTCCCTCTGAGGAGGAGGCCTCAGAAGATATTTTAAACTGCCTGTACCTGATGGTTTTTGTCGACATCCTGGCAAATGCTTCACAATTCACTGTATCATGTGAAGGTCTTAAGCTTCATTAAAAAAAAACCTTGTAGAGTGGGCCATAGTCATTTTGTGAATAGTGCCTTCAACATGATTAACTGAAAAGCCACCTTTTTTTTTTAAGAGTCTCAACAAAAATTAAAAACAAAAAAACTGAAGAACAGTGAGGAATACAAAAAACTAAGCTGAGAAAAAGCACAAAAATACTGGGCCAGTGAAGAGATAGAGAATATACATCTTGCTGTGGCAATGGAAGAGAGAAGACTGAGGAGACTTGCGTGAGAACTCTTGCACATGCTCAGAAAGGTTTTCCTTTCTCAGCACTGAGTGAGCACATTCAAGCCAGTGCCATCAGATGACCTAACCCCACTTGTGTGCCTGCTCATCCATGGACAAAAAAAATCTTTATTCTAGTCAGAAAGTTAGACCCTGGATCTAAGATGGCGCCGAAGAGCAGATCATGGGAGCCATGGCGTTCTTTTCCTGACCTGTTGATGCCGCATACAGCCTGGAAGCATAGGGCTAAGGAGAGGGCTGACCCCAGTCCTCTCGGGAACCCCCCCTTTTGGACCCCATGGACACCCACATTCAGTGAGTGAGCAGATCGGATGTGCTGTCCTTGGGGGCGGGGGCTGAAGGAGGTGCCCCGGACCTATCGACATCTCTGTCCCCAATCTATAAGGCTCCACCGGCAAACCCGGCTGCCTTCAGAACCCAGGTCGAGCCGGTGGTGAGGGCATATGCTGATGTCCTGGAAAGCCTGGAGGAGAAGCTGGAGATGGCCCCATTGCGGGTAGTGCTGGCTCACCGAAGGAAGGAGGACTGAGGAAGTTCATATTTTAGTTTCCAAGTCCTCTGAGCAATTTTCTCATGCCTACCCTGGTAAGACCAAATTGAATTACTCAATACAATATGGGAGGCTATTGCAAATTTGGGGACTTCCATGGCATTGCAACTCAATCCAATAGTGGATAAAATTAACAACATTCAAGATAGAGCTGGCTTGCTGGAAAACTCTAAAATATCTCTTTCAAAAGAAATTGTGGATTTAAAGCAAGATACATTAAAATTGAAGCCGACTCAGGATCTGCTTATAAAGGGGAACCAACAGCTTTAAATTAAAATTGAGAATTTGGAAAATGCTATGCGAGGGAAGAATCTCCGTTTCATTCATTTTCCAAAGCTTCCACACGGTGAAGGAGATATTTAGAAAATATCTTTTGCAAATTCTCAAAGTTCCAGAGGCAGCAATACCACCATTATCCAAGTTATACTATTTACCTCCATATAAGAACCAAGAGATTCAAGAGAATCAAAATGGTATTCAGGGTATGGAATTTTTTAATTCCCAACCTGGATGGATCTCAGTTATTGGAAACTTCTGATAGTGCCCTGGTACAAGCAGCCAGAATGGTGGTCACATTTGCATTACAACCTGATCATAACTGGGCTTTGAGGTTATTCTTTAAACATCGTTCTGAAATATTCTTTCATCTAAATGTTAGGGTATATCCAGATGTTTCCAAGCAAACGAAAAAGAGGAGACAACAATTTCTTTTGTTGAGGCCTAGAGTTTTGCAGATAGGGGCTTCTTTTGTTCTGAAATATCCATGCAAATGCAATGGAAAATATAAGGGTCTTTCATATGTTTTCTTTTCCCCTCCTCAATTAACTTTTTTCCTTAGTGATAAACCAACATTGTAAGAAGTGGGAAATGATTTAGTTCAGTCTCCTGAACGATGAGTGCCCTATACAATGTATTATACTTGCTGTTTAAATACTGCTCTTTTGACTTTAATTCATCTTAGCGATTTTTCCCTAATAACTGTTTTCGCAATTGGATCCATTATTGTGGTCTTGTGGAATAGAAGAAGTATCTATTTTATTTCCCTTTGACAAGCCTTTGTCATGATTTGTCTATTTTTCTTTCCTCTTCTTTCCTTTTCTGATCAAGATTGTTTCTTGAAAATTTGTTGAAAAATGCATAAAGAATTAAAAAAAGAAAGTTAGACCTTTGTTGTGAACTCCAGTCCTTGAAAGCTACAAACATTTGTTTTTTTCAGGATTTCTGCAATAGATACTTATGAGATACACAGTTGTGCTCATAAGTTTACCTATCCCTGGAAGAATTTGTGAGATGCGCAGCATTTTAAGAAAACATGAGGGATCAGACAAAACAATCTGTTATTTTATTTTTTATTCATATTATGTATCACAGAATAGCACAATCATTAAACAAACCATAGCAATAAGCAAAATAATAAAATGGTCATGTTCAAAAGTTTGCATAACCTTAGTTCTTAATATATTGCCTCTTTTGCACAGTGATGGCTTGCAATCGTTTGCAATAGTTGTGAACGAGGCCCTTAATTTTCTCATGTGGTAAAGCTGCCTATTCCTCTTGGCAAAAAGCCTCCAGATCCTGTAAGTTGTTTGGTTGTCTAGCATGAGCTGCATGTTTGAGTTCTCCCCAAAGTGACTCAGATGTTGAGGTCAGGAGATTGTGAAGGCCACTGCAGACCCTTCACTTTCTTCTGCTGCAGCCACTGAAGAGTCAATTTGGCCTTATGTTTTGGATCACTGGAAACTCCAGTTGCGCCCCATGCGCAGATTCCTGGATGATAAATGGAAATTCTCCTCCAATATTTTATGATAAGATGCTGCATTCATCCTGCCATCATTTTTGACTAAATTCCCTGTGCCACCATAGCTCATATCTTCCCAAAACAGCCAAGATCCACCTCCTTGCTTCACAGTAGGTATGGGGTGCTTCTTTTCATAGTATTTATGATTGTGATCATAAAGTTCAAGTTTAGTCCAGAAGTTTTGAGGCTTCTCTATGTGCTGTTTGGCATATTGTAAGCGGGCTGTTTTGTGGCATTGGTGCAGCAATAGCTTTTTTCTGGCAACTTTACCATACAGCTCATTTTTGTTCAAATATCTCCTTATTGTGCATACTGAAACACCCATACCACTTTGTTTCAGAGAAGCATGCATTTCAGTAGAAGTTGTTGCGGGTTTTCTTCGCACCCCGATAAATGTTCTTGTCTGAAATCTTTCTTGGTCTACCTTACCGTGGCTTGATATTAACAGAGTACTGATTGGCATTTTCAAATCTTTGGATATCTTTTTATATCCTTTCCCTGATTTATAAAGTTGAACTACTTTTGCTTGTAGATCCCTTGACAGTTCTTTTGCTTTCCCCATGCTTCAGTAACCACCAAAGTCAGTGCAGCCCTGGATGAAATGCACAAGGGTTTCACAAGAGCTAAGAAACTCATTGACTATTTATACACAGACACTAATTACAATCAAACAAGGCACAGGTGTGGATACCTACCCTTCACTGCCATCTCAACCTATGCGTGTCACCTTGAGTGTATATTATCGGCCCAGACATTCATGGATAAGCAAACTTTTGAACAGGACCATTTTATTATTTCCCTTATTGCTATGGTTTGTTTAATGATTATGCTATTCTGTGATGCATAATAGATACATTTGAAACACATTAAAAATAACATGTGTTTTGTCTAATCACTCATGTTTTCTTAAAATGCTACACATCTTACAAATTCTGCCAGGGGTATATATGAGCACAACTGTATTTATATGCACTTGATTCAGCCATTGGGTTAATTGGCATAATTTGGCTATCCTGTCGAACAGACTTGTCTGCAACACTTGAGGACCAGAGTTCGCAATTGCTGCCATAGACCCTGCCCTCCATAGCCAGGAACAATCATGCAAACACATTTTCTAGTAATGCACTAGTTAATTCTACAATTCTGGAAAGTTTGAAGATTATGGGGTAGATGTATAAGAAACGCGCGCGGCCTAGATGTGCGCGCGCTACCTGGCGCCTGCTCATGTACACCTTATTTTATAACTTGCGCACACAGGTGCGCGCAAGTTATAAAATCAGGGGATGGCGCACGCAAGGGGGTGCACAATTTTGCACCTTGCGCGTGCCGAGCCGCACTGCCTTCCCCCGTTCCCTCCCCCTAACCTGACCTTCCCATCCCTTCCCTTAATCTTTCCTCCCCCTAGCCCTACTCTAACCCCCCCAAAATTTAATTTACTTTTTGCGCCTGCCTCTGTACCTAGAGCCTTTAACTCCCCTGCCCAACCCCTTTAGTAAAGCCCCAGGACTTCCATGCATCCCGGGGCTTTACGCGAGTCGCCGGGCTCTTTGAAAATAGGACCGGCGCGTGTAGACCCAGTTACGCACATAAATCCTCTGGATATACGCGCGTAACCCTTTTTAAATCTGGCCCTATTTGTCTTAGTCACAAAAGTTATGAAGGAAAAATCAGTTATAAAAATGTCATTATCTTGTATAGGAAAATAATTATTGTGCATAGGCTTAATTTGACTTTAGTCTGGGGGAAAGGCAAAGGCTAGGGAGGTCGGATATAAATTTTCTTTCCCCTCCCTTCCTGACTCTTTTACTATCACCCTCACATATACTCTCTCTTAGAAACGCAAACACTCTCTCTTTCTCTTCCCTCCTCCCTAGTCCCAATCCTAACACTCTCCCCCTTCCTGCCTCCATACCAAACTCCACCAGCCTCAGCATTCGCACCTGTTCCTGTTCAGCTGGGGCTGCAGCGGGACAATTCAGCCTCAGCTGTCTTCTCTGCCATTCGGCCTACACTGGCTCACAGTATTCCTCTGCTTCCTTTAGGCCTGCATGGGCTGACCCGGCTCCTTCTCCTGCTGAGGAAGTAAAAAAGAGAAATAGATGCCTGACGTCCGTCAATTAAAATTTATTTCGAAGGAGACAAAACACTTTAAAAAGCCCGACTCAGGCCGAGTTTCGCTCCCGTCTTGGAGCTGCTTCAGGGGCTTAATGTGCTTTATATGGATTATACTGTTCAGCTTGAGTGAATAGGATGGCACTTTTTCCTCAATCAGATTTGCAGAAATGCGGCCTGAGTCGGGCTTTTTAAAGTGTTTTATTGTCTCCTTCGAAATACATTTTAATTGATGGACGTTAGGCATCTATTTCTCTTTTTTACTTCCTCATGCCTTTTATAGATCGCCTACCTTTTTTGTTTTGTGGTCCCGTCCTTCTCCTGCTGGCCATCAGCACTTGGCGTGTTTGGAAGGTAGTGCCCTGCAAATTCCTTCTGTGTTGCTGCACCCAAAGTATACCACATTTTATAGTTTATAGTGGATAAACGGTACCAAAAGTGCACATAAACTTCACTTGGACAAAACTTTTTGATTGAAAGGTTTTTTTATTGCTTCAATACGGTAACTCCTGAATTATTAATATCACAATCTTTTGGCAGCAGTCCCCGACACGGACCCGTGTTTCGCCTGTCCAGCTGCTTCGGGGGGATTTTTTATAACAACAATCTGTGTCTCATAGTATTCTGTACATGGTTCAGGAGCATAGTTTATAGTGGGCCATGTTAGTAGGATATAAAGATGGTCCTTCTTATAATACAAAAGTTATGGACCCAACAAATTTACCACTTTTACTACACTGGTGTACTTTTAGATATGTTATTTTCTTAATACATTCTACAAAGTGTCAGGATGGATGACAATCATCATCTCTAGGTTCAGGGAATTTCGGAATCTTAGCATGCCATGTCTCTTTTTGCTCAAACCATACGAGTCAGGTATAGAAGTGCAACATATTATTTGCCTGTGCATTTCTGTAGTTTGAAAACTGTTACAGCCAGAGCTCACTATGGGAATGAAAAAGTACAAATGTATCTACTGCTCCTGTGATGAGTAACAGATCCTAAAATGATTAAGACATGCATATACCTGATTTTTAGGGTCAGCTATACTTTTTTTGTGGGAGAAGGAAGAGTTTAGTAATGTATGAACTGGAGTAAACACAATTATGGATATTTTGAAAACCAGGACTGTTTGTGACTCTTGAGGACCGGAGTTGGCCATTCCCATACTATAATCAACTAAGAGTGGGACAAGCACTTTAAACAGAAAAGTAAGGAAATAGGCATTTAAGGTGCCTGATGTTTTGTATGAAAGAATTTCTTGTGCTGAAGTTCATGATTAGAACTAGGAATTTAATACTGCTGGAAACTAGGGGTAAACTTGTTTGCTCAGCCTATACAGGGGATTCTTTTACATTGAAAACAAATATAATAAAAAATGTTAAAAGTTTGAGGCTGGCCTTGCAAAACTTCCTTCCTGATTAAATTGTGGCAGGCTTCTCACCTATGTTTCCTGACTGGGAAAATATCCTCTCACTCTGTTCCTAGCAGATCAGCACATTGCCAATGCTATATAAAACTTCAGACACTAACCAGATCAATTTGGGAAATGTGCTTCCATAGTTTACATTTGCATTATTTTAGCACAGGATAATCAGCCATCTGGTGCTAACATACTGATACCAGCACCAGCCTGGTTAATATATGAGGCTCAATGCCTTTTATGACAAAGCATTAAAAATGCCCCCCCCCCCCCACCGCTAAAGTATGCAAGTCATTCTGATTTCTTACTATGGTAATTTTAAACTCTACAGATTCGGGAACCAAGCTCTTGTGAGTTCTAGCCCACTTTGAACAGATAATAATACACCAGGTTAAAATCTGGACTGTCAGTAGGGGTGTGTATGACCAAAAATGTTATCATTTTTCATTTCTCATATTTTTTTATATTTTTGAATGTTTTAATATTTTTGTGCTCATTTGTTTTCAGCAAAGTATTGCAAATAGTGCACACTGACTGCGATGCTTTGCCAAAAATGAAAAAGAACAAAAATTATTTTTTTTTAGGAGGGGATAGGTCAAATTTGTTTCATTCAATATGAAATAAAAATGGGCTTATTCACCCTGTTTTCCATTTTCATTTCAAACAAATGCATATCCCTAATGGTTAGTTGGATACAATAGTCAACGTCAGGAGAACTCCTTTGCTTACTATTAACATTAAATTGATAAAAGAGCTGACTAGGGCATATTTGCTGTGTAATGAAAAGATAACTGTAGTAAGCCCAAGGCTCCATAAGAGGGAACCATATGTGCATTAAGCTGCTGGGGAGAGCCACCTGCCAAAGTTACAGAATTATAGAAACAGGTTGAAGACAGAAACACAATGGTTGATTCCTTTCCCTAGCTGCAGCATCCTGATCAAACTAGTGATGATGTGACTGGGAGAATGGGAGGGGAAAGGGTCAAATATAATTAAGTACTTTCATCATCCACACTGTCCCTTTTCAACAGGCCATACTGTTAAAATTATATTGCTAAACTCATACACTGAAAGTCCTGATTTGGTAGAAACGTTTTTCACCTCTGGTATGCCTACTGAAGTCTTACTACACTGCATTTATAGTCACTTTTAACAATTAGACTCTTGTGGTGCTTAATCTATTTTCTCACGAGTGTCATGTCTGCTCGTTTGATTACATTATGTTAGCATCCTCCTGTGGAACCAGCTTAGTTCACAGAAACTGTGTTTCTTCCTCTTTATACATCATCTCACAATGGGAAAAAAAATATTCTGAAGATTAAATGATTACCTCTAGTGATGTAAGAAATGGAATATTGTTGACACAATTTAGTTTTCTTCACATAAGGTGGCACTATAGACAAAAAAAAAAAAAGAAAACCCCTCATACTTTGAATAAACTAAGCAAACTAGGGGTGAAACTCAAGAGATGAAATAGATCTTATGTATATGTAAATCCAAACTATTGATTTTAGTGGTGGCATGCTTTCAGTGTATTTCTAAATACCCTTCCTCCCCTCCAATAAACTCCATATGCAAGTTCAGACAGGGTAAGTTAATAAGGCACCAAGCTCACTTACTTTTCTACGCTTCTTGAATGCAGACTGCAGAGCACCTCACAACATGCTTGCAACTCAGATCTGTTATTTACTTCCAGGGATAACAATGGTTTTCTCTAGTCTTCCTGGCTAATAATGTCCATAAAGCATTATTAGCCAGGTAGACTAAATAAAGCTATTGCTATCCCTGAGAGTAACAGGAAACAGATCCAAGTTAAGCACTTCACTGGGTACTTGTGACTGGCAACTAGGATGCTGGTTTCAATGGACCTTGGTCTGACTTAGCCTGGCATGTTCTTATCCAGCCACAACTGGATTTCAATTTTTAATATTTCTACCTTTCATATTCAAAATAAATCATGTTTAAAATTTCTCAGGCTGCTGCTTTCTCCTCACAATGTTCTTGGTATCACCATCTGTTTTTAAAACGAGTAACAGGAAAAAAAAAAAAAAGGATTTTGGATTCAAAAGATTAGTTCTCAAGGTTATGTTTATCCACCGTAGGAGCTGTAAATAAAAATGTTTATAAAACATCTTTAAAGGGTCAACGTCTTTTATGTTGTTCCCCCAACAATCAGCAGGCAATCAGGATTCCCGGATAGCCAAATTACGGAATTCTTCTTGAAGTCTGAAGCATTCATTCATGCAGCCTACTAGCGCCATCCTCTATCCCAAGTGTATCATCTTTGTAACCTACCAACCACAAAACCCAAACTGTTGTCTCTTTCATCACATCAGACTTATACCACATCAATGAAACTACCTGTGTCTCCTTCATAGTTTTATGTTACTGAATGAAAACCCAAACTATTTACACACCAGCATGGCCCCTGAAATGCTACTCTCTTATTTTGACTAGTTTATTTTGCATTTGTTTAAAGATGTTTCAAAATAAATTCTTCAGCACAGTGACTGCAATTGGCAAATTAAATATAGCATGTGGCTACCGTGGATATCCAATCATCTTCTACCACAGCGCGAGGTGTACAAATGTAGACTTGAAAGGAGAGTATGAAGCAATAAGATTACAGCTCAGAACAGATTCAGAAGAGAAACTATTATACCAGAGTATAACAATAATATTGTTTGACATCTAGAAGCTGTCATGGAACTCATGTGTTAGATTTATTATTTATTTAAATTCTACTTTTCAGGCACTTCAGAGTGGATGTATCTTATCAGGTCATACATTATAAACATGTATGCATTCCAATTTCTGAAGTATTGTATTAGAAATGTAGAGTGTAGCAATCCTGCATAGACGAAAATAACTATCAATCTAACATACTGCAGCAGTTATTCTAAGAAATGGAATTTAAAAGTCCATGTTAAATTTATTTTTAAACAGGTTAGCTTTACTTATGGGATTACAGCTCTGTACTTACAATGGTTAGTTTTTTTAAACAAACCCTAGAAATAAAATCCTTCAGTATTTCTTTTTGAGTTTACCTTAAAAACACAATACTGGTTTGTACTTTTGTCTGAATTTGAGAAGAATATATTTACCAGTGATAAGACAGAAAAGTGACATACAACATATTCAACATGTCCATCAACTTTTTATTCAAACTAATTACAAAGGATTTATTTTTGCAGGTTCTAGTTACATTAAAATGAACAATTTGAATATAAATTAGACAAGATTTTGTAGCAATAGCTTTTATCCCTGGAGTATTTTAAATGAAAAATAAACATTTGTTCAAAAACAAAACTGGTTTGTTAAATTACCTAAAACCAACCATTTCCCTGTACAGTAATCTGGCAGGTATTTTGCTATTTAAATCAAGGTTGGACAGCACATAAGGCTGCAAATGTCTTTAGCACTGCTAGGCTTTCATGCACATCCACCGTTTTCTCTTATAGCATCATTCTATGATGGGAAAGATTCTGGGGAGCATTTGCCCTAGCTATGTATAAAAAAATTGTAACCAAAATAATTTTTACATTTCCCACTTAATTTCTGCAATTATTCATTTACCTGATGGCTCCAGGATATTAAGAATAGTGTGACAAGTTGAACTCCACTGCATACAGACACAAAAGTCTTGCTTTTGTTATGGAAAACAGGTTTGCAGCTGGGGTGTTACAAAAAAAAAAACAACCCAAAACGATAGACAATGAATCTACACACCTGATGACCTAGAGCCATCCGAGGACCCTAATAAGCCTAACCCTTCACCCCCCTCCCCCCAAAAGAAACAAAACAAAACAAAATTTCGACTTAAGATACATATTGTAACACAAGCTATGTGGGCATTCAAACGTGACAGGAAAAAAAGGAAACTTTAGAAATAAGTACAAAAAGAAAAGATCATTTAAGGTGTCAAGTTCAAACTTTGCATGCAATGTCTTTCAAGACCCTCCAACTGCCTGGAAGAATCACCAGCCACTGCCCTCCCCCCCTTACAAGTCAAACTCACCTCACTTTTTCCATCAAGATTTTTTTTTCCTCCTTTGCAAAAGGAGGAAAAATTACTTTATAGTATAGAGTACAAAATTAACCAGAGACCTTTAAAGAAGAACTGACATAGAAAGATAAAATTAAAAACGGAACACTACAATTCTTTTTGTACACGTTTATATAAATTTTAGTCCTCAGCTACCAGAGGGAAACAGATCTGTTTTTATAAAGTTGGAATACAAAGAAAATAAAAGATTAAATAAAAGCTACTGTATTTACAGAATTTGTACTGGAGGTTTAAGTGTCCATAATGTCCCCTTTTGCAAGTCTCTCACTTCTTCTTCGCCGCTTTCTTTGGAGTGGCTTTTGCTTTGGGTTTGGAGGTCTTGGTCTTCTTGGGTTTCGATGCTTTCACCGGCTTGGCTTTGACCGCCTTGGCTCTCTTGGCTTTCTTCGGCGCGGGCGCCTTCTTCTTCTTCTCGGCCGCCTTCTTCACCTTCTTCTCGGCCACCTTGGGCTTCTTGGCCTTGGCCGGCGACTTGGCCGCCTTCTTGGGCTTGGCCGCCTTCTTGGGGGCCGGCGCCTTCTTGGCCTCCTTCTTGGGCTTCTTGACGGGTCGCTTGGGCTCGTCGCCCTTGGCCAGCCGGAAGGAGCCCGAGGCCCCCACGCCTTTCGTCTGCTTGAGGGTGCCGGAGGTCACCAGCCTCTTGATTGCCAGCTTGATCTGGGAGTCGGCGTTCTCCCCAACTTTGTAGTGGCCCTTGATGTACTTCTGGATGGACTGGCGCGAGGAGCCCGAGCGGCTCTTCTCGGCCTGCACGGCGGACACGATCATGTCCGAGTACTTGGGGTGGTCCGTGGACTTCTTGACCACCTTGGCCCGCTTGGGCTTGGCGGCGGGCGGCGCGGCTGCATTTTCTGCCATCCTGGTGGTGGTGGTGGCCTGGGCTGGGAGAGAGAGAGAGAGAGAGAGAGAGAGATGCAGGGACGAAGCAGCGGAGGATTCCCTGCCTGGAGGCTTCCTTGCTGATCGATAGAGATATATAAATGTTATCGTACGATCGCGGCTCCCGAGCTCACCGGCTCGCACCCCAGGGGCTTCCCCCGCCGCCTGCTCGAGCAAGGTTGACAGCAAAACGTGTGCGGGATGACGAGTCCCAGAAGGAAGTGTGGGGCAGGAGGCTCCCTGCACGCAAAAACAGAAATCCGCTTCCTGCTGGGCACCCGAAGAGGAGGAGGAGGAGGTGATGCTGGGGGTCCTCGATCCGCTTTTCACCCCCCCTTCTGCCTTCCTTCGCCTCTTTTCCTTTTGATGCTTTCTGTCGTTCCCGTGCGGCAGGATCTCCGGGTGCAATTTAGCAAAGTCTTTTATAATTTTTTTTTTTTTTTTTTTTAGGTGGGGGGGGGGGGGGGTGGGGAATTCCTTCACCCCGCTCCGTGCAGGTCCTGTGGATCGGCTCGCGCACCCCTTGCTCTCGCTCGCTCGCGCCCTCCCGTGCGCTCTCGGTGCCTCCCTCTCTCGCGCTCTCTCCGGGCGGCTGCAGCTGGGGCCTTTGTAGCTCAGGGGCGGACCGCATTGAGGACAGGACGTGCTGGCTGCTCGCGAAGGGGCAGAAATGGCGCCGCTCCGCAGCCATCTGTGTTTCTTGGCGGCGGCAAAGCGGCGATTTCCCCCCCTGCGCCGGGCCCGGCCGCTCCCGGAGCGCCGCCCCCCGACGGGCCGGTCCCTGGGGCCTCCGGCCGCGCCGCCCCGGGCCCCGCCGCCCCCGTCCGCCCCAGCCAGGCGCCCAAAAGGCGGCCGGGCTCCGGCGGCCCCTGCCCCATTTGGCCCTTTCGGGCCTCGGAGCGCCGTCGGCCGGTGGCCCCGGGGGGCTGAGGGCCCGGCGGCGGGGAGGGGCATCCCTGGCCGAGCGGGGGGACCCGAGCGGGGGACCCGGGAGCCCCTCCGGCCCTTGCTGGAGCCCCGAAAAGCGACCCCAACTAACACAGGGAGCTGGGAGCTGAGGCTCTCACTCGGGGACGGTCCCGGGCGGATTGCAGGGAGTGACCCCCCCCTGAGCCCCCCCAACCCTCTCAGGTCCCCCTCACAGGGCCTTCACCCCCCCTGCACCCCGATACCGTCCTCCCCTGGAGACACTTTGCAAAGTCTTTGCACAACTTTCCTGTCTTCGTTGGAAGTTTTTTTGGCATTCATCCTTTGTGGTGTTACATCAAGTTCTAGGGTTCTCCATTTTTAACCTCCTTACCCCCCGAAAAAAAACCACTTCATCAAATTGGGGGTGTGCTTCGATAGTGGGGAGGTGAAAATTGCACATTTCAGCTTTTAATTGTTTAGCAAATGATTGCAAATCCTCATAACAAAACTCTCTTTGTGCATGGCAGTTTAGGTGTTGTTTACTGCTCTGTAGACTTTTTTGGGGGGGATCCCTCTCTTCTCCACGTTCCCTTTCCCTTCTGTGTTGGAATTTTTTTTTCTTTTTGCATCCCGTCAGATTTGTTATTCATTTTAAATGTTTGTTTCCACTGTTTTTTCCCCCACAGTTTGTTTTTGCTTATGCAAAGTGCAAGTTGGTCAATTTCACTTTGCAGAAATACTGCTTTTGTTCTCTTTTACGGATAGCAACGGGGCATTTTGCATTTGATCCCTACATTTTGGGCTGAACCGAATTCTAGAGAGGGGTACAACGGAAAAAAGGGGTGGGGGGCACTGAAATGATCCATAGGGATTTAATTGCTTTGCAAAGAGGATTAAAGCTGCCATCGCCATCTTGGTGAAGGGAGTTCCTATTTTCTTCCTTTACAAAAAAAAAAAAAATAATGAAACAACTTTTTAAACATTTTCTAAAAAAAAAAATCGACCTCTTCATTTGTAAAGTGAGATCGCTACGCTTGGAAAAGAGGTGACAGACCAAGACTGAACCGTTGTAAGCTGCACTTTATAATAATTAACCCAAACCTGGAATCTTATAGCACAGCCACCACATTTTTCAGAAATGAAATCTTCTGCACTTTCAAAGGACAGGCAGAAACGACCTCGACCACAAATCCAAATTAGCCACGGGGGAAAATTAATAGCTTACTGCTACTCCTAATAATAAAGTGAGCTAAAATGCGTATTGTATTATTATTATTTAATACTGTCTGTCCACTAGCGTCTGTGACTTGCACCAGCTACTAGCAACATGCAGGAGCTGTTCTTTCCGTCTGATTCCCCCCCCTCCCCGTTCAACTTTTGAAGAAATATTATTAGGCTTATTTGCAGCTTGTGGCTTCCTCACACCTCTTTTCTCCCTTTTGGTTCCAAAATAAGATTCATGTAAAAAAAAAAAAAAGATTGTGCATTTAGCATATAAAACAGAATGGAATGAAACAGTTCATTTTCAAAACAGAGGATTCATAGCCAAACCACACCCAGTAACACAAAGTTGTACGTTGGTTTTTTTTTAATAGACTGGTGATAGTGCAGAATGGAAGTTTGTCTTTAGAAGTCCTAGCATAATGGTTTTGTTAGAACTATGTATCAGTTAATACAAATACTGCAAATGAGAAGCAGTGCTACAGAGGTAGCTTAGTCTAATAATGGAAACTATTTTGGCTGCATAGTGTCTTGCATCTAGATAGCAGTCCAATGTGGTTTAAAGTCATGTGCTTTAAAAAAAAATAATGTATACAGTCACTTCTAGGGTAGATTACCAACCTTACTGGATTGTGTACTGTATGGCTGCTTCTGGTGGGGTGAGCAAAAAAATATTGTTGTGGCCCAGTTACTATGCACTGGCAGTGCAATATTTGTTTAACCTAGCTGAGCGTTAGTGGTAGAACTGTGACTGGAACTCAGGAGCTTCTCTATCTGTTAGACCTTACACTAAACACTGGACCACGCCTTCTGTTATGCAGTAATACACGAACTTCCCAGGAGATGAGGCTCCCAGAGCAAAACATGCTGTTCGCATTCAAGTGCTCGGTGTTGTTTATATACCTTAATACCTGTCGTCAAATGGGGTTAGAAATCTCACAGCCAATGGTAAGCTCCTTGGCATGCATCCTGCTGTCAAATGGTAGGGCGGTTTCAGCAGTGCTTAATGCCAATCTACCTGTAGGAAAAAAAACAAAACAGGTGCGACATCTGCATGTCGTTTGTATTTGTGGGCAACTTTTTGAAAGGTACGAAAATTGCATACAAGGTTTGTAACTGTGGGCTTTGCACCTGGGTGGGCTGTTTGAAAATTGCCCCCACTGTGCATATCTGAAACAGCACTGGGGATTCCATGAATAACTGCAGTCTGGCAACTTTATGCTTTTAGGAATGTAGAAAAAGTTCAGACCGGATAAATCTTGCATTTCTATATCAAGAGGGACGCAATGACTATTAATGTACATTTAGAATATTTGGTGGCTGTCCCTTAGATAAATGTTTTATTTTTTGTAGTGCTTGAGGATGGGCATTTCCCTAAATCAAGAATAGTGGACCCAAAGGTTAGCTAGGGAAACCACTTCCTTCACAAGTAAACAATGAAAATGAAATGGCAAATGCCATAATGCCTCTAACGCTCCATGGTGAGACTGCACCTTGAGTACTGTGTGCAATTCTGGTCGCCACATCTCAAAAAAGATATAGTTGCATTGGAAAACATACAGAGAATGGCGACCAAAATGATAAAGGGGATGGAATGGCTCACCTATGGGGAAAGGCTAAAGAGGTTAGGGCTGTTCAGTTTGGGAGAAGAGACTGCTGAGGGGGGATATGATAGAGGTCTATAAAATAATGAGTGGAATAGAATGGATAAATGTGAGTCAGTTAATTTTTCTTTCAAAAATACAAAGACTTGGGGACACTCCATGAAGTTAGCTTATAGCATATTTAAAACAAATCAAAGAAAATTATTTTTCATTCAATGCACAATACACTCTGGAATTAATTGCCAGAGGATGTGGTTAAGGCAGTTAGCATAGCTGGGTTTTAACATGGTTTGGACAAGTCAATAAACTGTTATTAACCGAGTAGACTTAGGGAATAGCCATTATAGCAGCATGGGATCTTTTTACTGTTTGAGATCTTGCCAGGTGCATATGACCTGTATTGGCCACTGTTGGAAATAGGATACTGAACTTGATGTACCCTCGATCTGACACAGTATGGCAAGTTTTTCTGTTCTCAAACTTCACATCCTATCGACATCTGTTTGGTTTTCTGTTCATGCCATGTATGTATGGTCCATTTGTTTATAAAGGTAGTAATTTAACTGCATTTGTAGCTGCTTTGTCTTGTTTTGCTTTCTGATGATCCCCATGACCACTGTAATAGTCCCAACTGAACGCTGCTCTCCTGGTCCACTACCTGTGTGACATGAAGCACAGCGCAGCTGATTGCTCAGATGGACCGCGTTCCAGTGACCAAGCAAGGCTCACGTTCTAAAAACAAATGACTACATGTAAAGGTTTCTTGGAAGTACTAAAGATATTTATATGTATTGAGCCACCAGATAACGCTATAAATAGTTTGTAACTTGGTAAATATATATGAGTTTTAAAGGAAATGAATGGCAATTTATTTTCAAGGCATAGGTTTTCTGTGAAGTTTGTCAGTGTTTAGCAATTTAATAATATATGTGGGGTAGTCAAGTTTCGCTAGTGAGGACGTACGTTGCATGGTCCTGTGAGGGCATGGAGGAGCTCACTTTGCAAGATGGCATAGGTTCCTCATTGTGTCCTGAGAGACCCTTTCCATGCTGCTGCCTCTGAGCCAGGATGTGGAATGCTGGAGGAATTTAAAAATATCACTTTTCCATCTGCTGGTCTTGGCAGGTGGTGCTCTGTGCAGAGATGTGAGAGGGTGAGACACAGGGCCACTGTCTCGCCTCAGTCCCCTTTAGCAGGGACTGGGGAAGGCTTTAGTTAATGATATCGGTAACAGAGCAGATAGTGTTAGAAAGAGAGACCAGTGGCAGGACAGACGGCAACTGTGGAAGACAGCTGGGAATTTGAAGTGGGAAAAGAAACTCCACACCAGAGGCTGAGCTACTCATGTAGTAACAGTATGGCCCAGTATGGTCCCCAAGACAAGCACCCGGGAACTGCACCCAGGGCAGAGAGCGAGGGACTACAACAAAGATAAGGCACCTACAATCCCCCACGCCTTCTGGGTTTTGTGATTCTGCAAACCCACATCAAGCACTGTAGAGAATAAGGGAGAGTCATTTACATACTAAAATTTGGCCCCATTCACCAGAAATGCAAATAATTGAAGACGGGGGGAAGCAGGTCTTCAAGCTACTCTCTCCCACCTTATAAGTTTTGTGGCTAGATCTGTCACTCAAGGATTGGACTCCTAATCCACCTAAAATCCTCTGACTTAGACCATGGTTAAGATCATCATCAAATTGAAGGAGTGCCAGCTAATAATAATAATTGTTAATTGCTGTTCACTTGGCTTTTTTTCTTTCTTTCTTTCTTTCATTACTCCTGCTTCCACTCATTCGCTTCAATGAGCTCCACCTCTTTTTAAAAAGATTTCCTGAAAACCCTGCTGGTTATTTGCCTTTCCTCTCTGTGTGCCAGATCAGGAGCTCAGGGGCTGATGCGGCACTTCTCTGCCTTTTGGCTAAGATCTTGGCAGTAAGAGGCTACGAGCCGAGGATGTTCCCTTCTTGGCCATTTTGGCTGACATTGAAGACCGAAATAAGGGTGAAGGTTTAATCACCTGTTACTCACCTCCAAGGACATAAAAGCAGCATTACCATCATGGGAAAACCAGGAGAAGTAGATCTCCTATACAGAAAATAAAACCTGGACCTTGCTGTCTGTTTCATGGAAATAAAAGTTAAAAACAAAACAGCAAACAAATATATAAGGAGATAGTCCAATGGAAAGGCATCACCATATTTTTTTTTTTGCTTTGTTTTTATTTATTAACCTTTATTCCTTTGCATTCAAGTGGACTAACATGGCAGCTCCACTACTGTTTCTGAGTTGAAAACACAATTGTGCCAGTCAAACAGCATCATTTCTAAATGATGATCCAAAAGTTTTCTGAGCTGAAAGCACTCTGGTGTGCATAAATCACGTCTGAGAAGCTCCCCCGAGTTAAAATGTGTGATCAGCCTGCACTGAGTGCCCATGTTAACTCTGCTTTGTGCGCACTGCGCACATTATTCAGTCAGCGCACTTTGTCAAACCCCGGTGTGTTAGCATACCATTAGCTTACTGTGTCGGGAGTTTAAAAATGTTTTAAGCTGTGCATTAAGAAACTACCAAGTTTCAACACATAATTTTAACCAAAACGCTATTGCATCACCCCCCTCCCCCCAGGTTAGAAAGGAAGTTTGGAGATAAAGAATACTAGAGATGTGAATCGGAATCGGTTCCGGTTCCGATTCAAATCGTGCATTTTTTTTCGTCCGGCCCGATCGGTGTTTTTTTATCAGCTGCACCCGATCCGATAAACAAAAAACCCACCCCGACCCTTTAAAACCGCTCCCTTAGCCTCCACCACCCTCCCGACCCCCCAAAAATGTTTTAAAATTACCTGGTGGTCCAGCGGGGGTCCCGGGAGCGTTCTCTTGCGCTCGGGCTGTCGGCTGATAAACAAAAAACCCACCCCGACCCTTTAAAACCTCTCCCTTAGCCTCCACCACCCTCCCAACCCCCCCCCCCCCAAAAAAAACGTTTTAAAATTACCTGGTGGTCCAGTGGGCCCCGGGAGCGATCTCCCGCTCTCGGTCCATTGGCTGCCACTAATAAAAATGGCACCAATGGCCCTTTGCCCTTACCATGTGACAGGGTAACCGTGCCATTGGCCGGCCCCTGTCACATGGTAGGAGCACTGGATGGCCGGCGCCATCTTTAAAAATGGCGTGGACCATCCAGTGGATGGCCGGCCATCCAGTGCTCTTACCATGTGACAGGGACCGGCCAATGGCACGGTTACCCTGTCACATGGTAAGGGCAAAGGGCCATTGGTGCCATTTTTATTAGTGGCATCCAATGGCCCGAGAGCGGGAGATCGCTCCCGGGGCCCACTGGACCACCAGGTAATTTTAAAACGTTTTTGGGGGGGGAGTCGGGAGGGTGGTGGAGGCTAAGGGAGCGGTTTTAAAGGATCGGGTGGGTTTTTTGTTTATCGGCCGACAGCCCGAGTGCGAGAGAACGCTCCCGGGACCCCCGCTGGACCACCAGGTAATTTTAAAACATTTTGGGGGGGGGGGGGGGTCGGGAGGGTGGTGGAGGCTAAGGGAGCGGTTTTATGGTGTAACGATTTTTATTATTTTCATTCAAATATAAACAGACAACTAGCCAGAGGTGGGTGAGTTCTGCGCCCACCCCAGGCATACGTTACATTCAAGGCAACTAACAGCAACAGACCCCCCTCCCCCCATCCCCCCCACCCCCCCAAATCTCCGGAAACAACGTCCGCTAAAAGTCCAAGCAGCTGCAGGTCAATGTAGTCCACAGTTCTCACAAGGCACCAAGGAAAGCCCGAGCTGAGCCGTCAAGCATTGAGGAGCAAACTCCGAGTGCGATGCGGAAGGGTCTGGATATATAGCTGCCACACCGAAAGAAATCGTCGTCGTGCAGTGGGTGAGTGACGGGCCAGCATATTCTCCATGGTCATCAGTGAATGAAATCCGTTCCGCCACGCCCAATACGACGGGGCATCCGTCGACCGCCAGTTGGAGAGGATGATTTTCTTACCTACAAGACAAGCCTTCGCCACAAGCAAGCGTGAACCAAGATCTCGGATGCGGATGGGCGATATACAGCCAAATAATAGCCACAAGGGAGTAACGGGAATAACTACATTCAAAAGATCAGCCAGATAATCTGCAATACGCCCCCAAAACCGGTTAATCGGGGGGCAGGTCCAGAAAACATGCGACAGGGTGCCCAAAGCATGGCCACACCGAGGGCACCCTGCCCCAGAGACCAGTTTGAAGTGATAAGCCATCTGGGGAGCAATGTACGCCCTACACAAAAATTTATATTGCATGTCCCTATAATATTGGTTAACCGAGATCTTGGCTGCACGGCGAAAACACACCCCTCAAGAGTCCATATGATTCACAAAGTCACAGGCCAGAGGCGCAGTATCAAAAGTATGGGCCTGTCCCGCCACCCAAATCCTCAAACGGGCGGGAAATAGCAGGGCGAACTTGACTCCTTTATTATGTAAAGTAGTGCAGATCGCGGCAAAGCCATGCCGGGCCTCCGAGACCGCAGTAGAAAAATCCTGGAAGATTCGAATGCGGTGTGTTTGGTAGTGCAAGTCCCGTTTGGCACGCGAAGCACGCCAGATTTCCGACTTGTGAGCGAAATTGTGAATTTTTGCAATAACTAAGCGTGATCTCCCTGACGGTGCATTTCTGACCCCCAGCCGGTGGGCCCTCTCCACCACGAGCTTACCCTGTAAATGGGGGAGATCAAGCGCTTCCGGCAGCCAAGCCTCCAACATCGTGCACAGGGTGGATTCCTCGACCTGCTCGGGAAAGCCAAGGAACCGCAGATTGTCACAGCGGGCCCTGTTTTCGAGATCATCAACCTTGGCCTGCAGGGCCGAGATGGATTTTTCCTGTGCGGCCATCTTAGAAGCGTGGGCAAGCGCGGCGTCCTCAATATCGGAAACCCGGGCCTCAACCGCGTCGAGCCGGGGGGGGGGGGGCAGTGCCGCTATGGTATCCTGGACTGCACTAAGTTGCGCGGTAAGGAGAGACCATTTTTCGTCGAGCGCTTCCTTGATTGCACTTTTGATGTCGGTCAGGGTAAGCGGGGGATCGAGTTGTGCGCCATCACCCTCCGAGGGGGCCGCCATGTTGGGGTCAGAGTCCTGGGACCACTCCTTCTCCTTTCGGGGCTGTTTTGGCGTCTGCGGCGTCGGCAATTTACCGCGGGAGCGCACCGTGGTCATAAGGAACCACTTAGGAGAGGAAGTGCCCAAAAAATATAATGTGCCGCCGGGTTAATAAACGCGGTTAGCGGGACAGAGCAGGAGCTAGGTAGCAACACGACTTCCCAGCTATCCACATCACGTGACACCTCTCAAGGGGGAGCCGTTTTAAAGGGTCGGGGTGGGTTTTTAGGTTGTGTCCTAACTCCCGTTAGTGTGCCTAACCCGATTAACGATTTTTTCACGAAAATCAGGTGGAATTTCTATTGTATCGCCTCTTATCAATTAATGACAATTTAAAAATATCGGACGATATTTTAATCATCAAAAAACGATTTACATCCCCTAAAGAATACAAATCGGTACTGCTCAGATATTACTGAAGTGAATGCACAAGTTACCTAGAATTTCTCAACAGATATTTTGTATGCTGGGGACAGTACCTTTTAAACAGCCACGTGGATGTATATATACGTGCGGATGGCAGCTCGTGTGAATGGATATGGCCATTTTATAACATACATGCATATTAATGCATATGATGGCTGTATACGCATACACTTATGTGCACAATTTTCTATGGATGCACACTTATGTGTGCAAATGCCAGTTCTAATGCGTAAGTAGGGGGATTTTATTAGATATGTGTGCTGATGCAATAACCATTTCCCCAGTCCATTCCCAGTACACCCAGGTAAAGGCTCCCAACTTCCTAACTCCACTAATTAACCTTCCTCCCTTTTACCCAATTAGCCCTGACCCTTCAAACCCCACTGACTAGCCCTGACTTTTTTATTCTAAAACTTACACGCCATCCATAGAAGAAGTAAAGTTACGCAGTAGGGGACCCCAACGCATACTTGCGCACTTAAATACTTACATGCATATTTCAAGTGACCCTCCTGGAATGCCCATATCCCACCCATTCGCTGCCCCTTTTCTTAATGTTTTTATTCGTGCAAGTACCAGGAGATACGCGCAGACTCAGGCGCTTCTTAAAATTTGTGGCAGCAAGTGCCGGATGAATACATGCATGCATCTTCCAGCTTTGGCACGTGTAGGGTTTTAAAATTCATCTTAAATCATATTTATGTGCAAAAAACATCCTATCTTTGCACAAAGCATGTTATCTATGCATAAATCACGATTACAGGTTCCAGTGTTGAAATTTTAGCTTCTGCCCATCGACTGACACTAATAGTGGAAATCTTACTCCACTTCTAACCAGGAGTAAAATTTCCAGAGCTAAGAAAACCTGAGTTAAGTCAGCACTCCTCTCTGTATTGGGGGTAATAGTTAATGCCTTTATTTGCATGGGATTTCCATATGAGAGCACTAGGCAGAATGCACAGTTTTACCTGCACAGTTTTTGTGCACAAAACTCCTTGGTATATCGGGTGTAACATTTGGCACAAAAAATTGTGCGTATCACTGCAGATGAAACTCTGAGCCCACCTTATTGCATTAGGCCAATATGGGGGGGGGGAGGTGTGGGAGGCAGAGCAGGAGTAATAGAAACTGGAGTTAGGTTGAAAATGAGTATCAGGGACTTTGCCTTTTTGTAGTGCTGTGTGCTTGGCGATCGGGGCAGATTGGCCTATCGGGGGATCGGGCATGGACACTGATCACATGGTCTGCTGAGAGGGGCCGTGACAGAGTGTGCAACTCACCATGGCTGGAAGAAGGGCTCTGCAAGGCTGGGACGCAGCTCAAACCGCCGTGACTTGATGAAGGGCTCGGTGGGGCTGCAACAGAACACTGCCCGCTGCGGCCCAAAGAGAAAGGCTTTACCTGGCTGGAAGAATGATACATCTGGCAGTTTTAGAGCCACCAGGAGCATTGACCTACTCCCACATGCAGGAGCAGGGCTGACGTGGCCCAGCAGAAAGGAGGAGGCCTAAGGTATGTGTGTGTATGAGAGAGAGCGCATCTGTATGTCTGTGTATAAGAAAGAAAGAGCCTGTATGGGTGTATGAGAGAGCTTGCATGTGTGCATGCTTGAGAGAGAGTGCCTGTGTGTGCATGAGAGAGAGGGGAGAACCTGCATATGTGCATGAGAGATGGAGAAAGCCTGCATGAGTGTATGAGATAGAGAGCACTTGTATTTATTTATGAAAGAAAGAGCCTACATATGTGCATGAGACAGAGTGTCTGCATGTTGTTATGAGAGACAGAGTGCCTGTGTGTGGGCCTGAATGTATGTATGAGAGACAGAGAGAGCCTACTTAAGTTAGTCCTGGGGGAATTCTGCGCTACTGCGGAGCGCAGAATTTCCCCCCTGCGCAGAATTGCCAAAATCTGTGCAGAAAATGGCAGAGGAGACCCCGGCATGCCACGAATAGAGCATGCGAAGATGAAGGCCCCGGCGTTCTGCTCACGGCAAAGATGAAGGCCCCAGTGAGAGTGAATGTGTGTCTGTGTGTGAGCAGAGAGGGACAGGAGTGTGAGAGAGCGGAGGGTGAGAGCAGAGGGAGGGGTATGTGAGAGATAGAGAGAGCATGGGAGGTGAGAGAGCAGGGAGGGGGATGCTTGAGTGTGGGTGCCAGAGAGAGGGAGCCTATATGAGGAGATTGTGAAGGAGTGTGTATGTGTGTGAGAGATTGGGAGCGCGTATGTATGAAAAAGGTATCGTGTGTATGTGAGGGTGCTAGTCTGTGTGAAGGGATTGTGTATGTGTGAGACAGAGTCTGTGTGAAGGGGTGCATGAGAGACATAGGTAGCCTGTGTGAGGATGTATGTGTGAGAGAGAAAGGGAGCTTGTGTGGGTGTGTATGCAAGAGAGAGGGCCCTGTATGAGGGGATGTGTGTGTGTGTGCGAGAGAGTGAGGGAGCCTGTATTCAAGGGGTGTGTGTATGTGCACTAGAGAGAGGGAGCATGTGTGAGGGGCAGTGTTGAGAACGGGGTCAAACTCTGGGACTAGCAATAGAGTGGAAGGGGTGAGCCTAGAGGTGGAGGGGAGAGATACTGGCAGGTGGAGGAGTTGGGGCTTGAGAGGGCAAAGTGGCCAGGGGAGTAGGGAGAGTGAGTGGAAGGGACACTCTTACAATGAATTTCTAGGGAAATTCTGCTCAAACTATTTAAAATTCTGCATCAGTAATTAATAACTTTTTTCTGTATTAATTTAAAATGTAATTACTTAAAGACTGTCATGTAAATTGTGTTATTTTGACCAATATAAAGTTTGCAGAAATTTGCAGAATTTTAAGTTTTGTGCGCAGAATTCCCCCAGGAGTAATGTGAGAGAGGGAGAGAGCACCTGCATGTGTGTATAAGAGAGAGAAAACCTGTGTGTGTGAAGGGAAAAGACAGAGGATAAAGATTGTGTTGCTCCCCTTCCCCCAAATCCACAACAATCTCTGGGTGATTGGAAATCAAAAGATCCTGGTATTTCTTTCTTTATTTTATGGGATGGAGAGCTGGAGATTTTTTAATCCTATTTTAAATTGTGGGGTGTTATTTCATGTGTCTGCTGTTTGGAAATATTTTGGTAGTATTTGGAAAATATTAGAACAATTTGAAGTGACATTTTAACATTATTAGATGATGTTTATGGCCTCTTTTGACATGAGGAAGTCAGATACCCCCATGGGCCAGTTTTGAAAAAAATCCCCCAGGCTGATATTTTCCTGCAATTCAGCCCTGTTGGGGATTGCAACCCTAATAACTCTCACCTGCTGGGTAACACCTCGATTATGAGTGGAACTTATGGACTGTGAATGCTGATCGCAATTTTTGACTCCCAGCTGCAATGTGAGAAAAAGAATGAATCTTGACTCCCCTTATATCAATAAAAAAGCATCACAAACAAGGTTATAACAACAGTAATGCTGCACTAAATAACAAAAGCAAGCATGCCACCATTGTTCTCTATTAAGAAGGAGTAGCCTAGTGGCTAGAGCAGCAAACTAAAAACCAGGGAAGACAGTGTTCGAGTTCCACTGATATTCTTTGTGGCAGTGGGCAAGTTACTTTAACCTCCATTGCCTTAGATACAAACTGACAGGCTGATGCAATATCGGCGTGCGTTAAATGGGCGCTCATGAGGGAGAGTGCCTATGTGTGTGTGTGTGTGTGTGCGCTTGGTGATCAGGGGTGGATTGGCCTATTGAGCGCTCCCTTAACACACGCCGATCCACCTCTCCCGGGTGCCTGATGTAATATTTAAATTGGGTGCCACAGTAAAAAGGAGGCACTAGGAAAGGTTGTGTGCCCCTAGCACCTCCTCGGCAGCAGGCACCCGGGAGAAGTGGCTGTCAGCCGGTTTGGAAAACGGACACTCAAGTGTTCATTTTTGCAGGTTAAAATGTGCGCATTGAGTGCACATTTTTTTTCATTGGGGGAGAATAGCTAATAGCCTCAGCAACATGCTTTTGCATGTGATGAGTGCTATTACCTTCGTGAGGGGGTTGGACGCCCTAATCCCCTCATAGCATAAGGCGTTGTGGATGCGCATCCAACCACGGGTTAAACAGTGCGCTCAGCTGAACGCACTGTATTGTATTGGCCTGTGAGATTGTATGGAACTCACTCCCAGATTACCTAAGTTCACAAAGCAACAGCAAAACATTCAAAAAAGAACTCAAAACATGGATCTTCTCCCAAACCTTCAAAAATGGCATTGGATAACCAAAATACCGCATAAATATTGCATAACCCACCCTCGGTTATGAGAGGACTACTCCAAGACAAATGTGATTGAAACCAGTTAACTCACAGAAACACAGACATGATTTTCCATTAGATTTATAAAACTTGCTCTCATACACACATCTCGCCGCTCAACATATGACTAAAACACTGTTTCCTAGGATTTTATCAGTTTAAAAACATTAATTGTTAATTTACTGCTAGTTAAGTCAAACTGTTAAATGTAACCAAATACGTTCTCTGTTATTCAATGTTATTGTTCACATGTTACCATATTGCAATAAGTTAAATGTAACCAAATACGTTCTCTGTTATACAATGTTATTGTTCACATGTTACCATATTGTAATAAGTTGTTATATCTGTAAACCGGAATGAAGGCTTATAGCTAAATTTCGGTATAAAAAAGCAAGCAAGCAAATAAACAAACAAACAAACCAACCCACCCACCCTCTGGAGACAGGGACATACCTACTGTACCTGAATGTAATTTGCCTTGAGCTACCAGTGAAAAGGCATGAGCTAAATAAATGACAGAAGTTATGACTCTATGGAAAGAAGGAATACATATTATAAAAAGTTTCAAATAGAACAAAAGATGCTATGCAACAAAGCAATGACTTTATGGTTTTACATAGCTAAACTATACTATTATCATAGTTTTTTAGTGTGACAAAATTCAAGCCAGGAGGAATTACACAACTGACTGAGCAATACGTTTTACACCCAGACATATCTGGAAATACCTCACCTTGAAGAGGACTATCTGCCCTGCTGGCAATATCCATTTTATTCTTCCTGTATCTGTGCTACTATATATGAAGACCCTTTTCCAAATACAGTTGCTTACCCTATTAATATCATGGCACATTTATTTATTTATTTTTATGATTTACAATCATCATTTATAGCCTGCTGATCCACCAATCTCAGTGGGTAACAATTCACATATAAAATTAAGACAGCCTTACAAAAAAAAATCACAAAACAAAGAAAACAACAAAAGCATAAAACCCTCTAGGGAGGAAGGACAAAAAAGGTACCTAAATAGGGAAAGCAAATCCAAAGAAGTGGACTTTCAAAACCTTGCAAAAATGAACGTGAACATGTTCTAGTCTGCACAACAAACAAACCAAGAGGTCAAAAATCACAAAGAAATTTTCCAATCTCACTTCCTATCATCTACCTCATTTACTATGCTATTCTTAATGAACAGGGTATCAGACATATGGCGTTCCCTAATTTACATCCACCGCCTCTCACCACACAATGGGCCCCAAGTAGTATCAGCAGTGGACACCTTGGGTCTCACTCATCTGCCAGTTCAAAGAAGGAAACCCTTTCAAAAATCCATTACTAAATATTTAATTATCTATATGCTTTATTATTCCAACACATAACTAAAATATGGATATTATCTCTATGTAAAACCAGTGTGGTAACCCCTGATGCAGGCGGCGTAGCCCGCCAAAATGTCAGCTCATGTCAGGTGATGACAATTAGGTGTTCAAGTAGAGTACAGATAGTGAGACCTGATCATTTTGAGATAAGTAAAAAAACATTTCAGTTCATTTTTTCTGGGTAGCTGTGAGTTGAGATCAGATCCATATTTTAGTTATGTGTTGGAATAATAAAGAATATAGATAATTAAAAATTTAGTAATAGATTTTTGAAAGGGTTTCCTTCTTTGAACTGGCAGATGAGTGAGATCTACTGCTGATACTGCTTGGGGTCCATTGTGTGGTGAGAAGTGGTGGATGTAAATTAGGAAACATGCCGTGTTCATTAAGAATAGTATAGAAAGTAGGGTAGATGATAGGAAGTGAGATTGAAAAATGTCTTTTTTTTTTTATTTCTTGGTTTCTTTGTTGTGTAGATCTAGTAAGAGGGGATCTCTGCTTGGGTATATTGCATTTTCTAGTCTCATCACATCTGGAAGGGAATTCCAGAGCTGAGGACCTGCAATGCTAAACATACGGTCTCTGTTTTCAGCTAAGTAGGCTATCTATAGAGATGGTATGTCTAATAATTTTGCTGAAGAACGTAGGTGCCAAGAAGGGAGGTATTTTTGAACTAATCCTTGGATGCTAGAAGGAGCAAGATTGTGATAAGCCTTAAAAATGAGGGAGAGAATTTTAAACCGCACTTTTCACTCTATTGGAAGCCACTGAAGACTAGCTAAGACTGGAGTTATATGATCACTAGATGAGATATCAGAGATTAAACGTGCAGGAGAATTTTGGACAAGGTGTAATACTTTTAAGTGAGATTGAGATAGATTAAGGTAGACTGAGGAACAATGCATTGCATTAGTCAATGGATGAGATTATCATAGCTTGGATCACTGTACAAACCAAACCAAAATCTCCGTTCACCAAACCAAAATCTCCGTTCAGCTAACAAATGTCTATTAAAAATTCCACCTGCTCGTCACAAACTTACCTCAACTCGGAAGAGAGACATATCCCTAGGAAGCCCCGAACTATGGAACTCCCTCCCAACCGAACTGAGAACACAACAAAATTTAAAAACCTTCAAAAGAGAAATAAAAACTTGGATGTTCACCAAAGCCTACCAAAACACCCTATGACTCTATGCTACAACTTTCCTCCCTACCGGCCCATATAAACATGCAGAACCAATCCAAAGCACGTAATCTAACCTGTACAATTTAACAACTAAACTATGTTCATAACGACTATGATAACTATGTTAACAAGCATATTAATTTTTGAACACTCTGTTAAACATCGAAACTTTGTAAACCGTTGTGATGGCGAAACCGAACGACAGTACATAAAACTCGATAAATAAATAAATAAAAATACAAAAGTTGGCGTAGTCAAGAAAAAGTTTAAGAGAACTCAGAATTCGCAATTTGAAGTATGAAGACTGGACCACACAGTTAATGTGCGGACAAAGTAATTGTGGGGAATCTATTATGACACCTAAATGATGAGCCTGAAGTTTAATGGGAATTATGTGATTATCAAAGATGAGGTTATTAGGGTACTTCTCAGGAGGAATGCATGATAGT
Organism: Rhinatrema bivittatum; assembly: GCF_901001135.1. Lineage (NCBI taxonomy): Eukaryota > Metazoa > Chordata > Amphibia > Gymnophiona > Rhinatrematidae > Rhinatrema > Rhinatrema bivittatum. The sequence goes on along the minus strand of NC_042616.1, from coordinate 412,384,327 downwards.
AAAACAATATCAGTCTTACTGATATTAAGGGTTAGTTTATTAAATGTCATCTCTTAATTTGCTCTACGCAAGAGATCAGTATTTGAAGAGCTTGTTCCATGGTTGAAATAAAAGGGAAAAAAAACCTGAATATCATCAGCGTACAATTTAAATTAAATATCTAGGCCTGCCAGAACTTCACAAAGTGGGACCAGATAGAGATTGAACATCACAGCTGAAATTGAGGATCCTTGAGGGTCTCCAATAGGCAATGGGTGCAAACCAGAGGACGTGCTACCAGTCATGACTGAAAGAATGGTCTGATAAATAACAGGTGAACCAGATGGCTTAACCAACCTATCAGGTCTTCTTTAGACATAAACAGGAATAAAATCATACTTAGTTGATGTAGAATATACATCATGTGGTATATCTGCAATATACCATGGATTATACTAGCTAAATATGGGACAGATACAGAACCACAGTTAATTGCTAAATGGAAAGATGATTTGAGTTAGAGCTTACAGTCCAGAATTGGAAAAATATATGGATGGTTACACACAAAGTTTTTATCTCTGCTAGGAGAGTGGAACTGATGGTTGAATTATTTCATAGAACTTATCGTACTCCCTGCTATTTTGCCAGTATATCTATGCAGATGCTGATCCCTCCTGTTGGAGAGGGTGTGGGGAGCTGAGTACATATCTTCACATGTGGTGGGACTACTCTGGGGTTAGCCATTTCTGGTTAATAGTCTCGCAAGAAATTGTTGATATTATAGAGTGTCCTTTTCATTTGTCTCAAGCTCTTGGGGTATTGGGGAGGTGGGTTGGCTCAGGAGCTGCATTAAAACACAGGACTTTGGTTTCCCAATTATTGCTGGCTGCTCGCCTTATGATTGCTACAAGATGGAAATTCAATCCCAGCCCAGACTATTGGAGAGATCAGATAAGAGACATTGTAGACTGAAAAACTGCATTATACCTTGATTGGACAACAGGCCAAATATGAAACGATTTGGGAATATTTCTGGACACATTATAATTTATCTCAGGTTCCATCACACTGGTTATATCACCATATGTCATTCTTTGTATGGGTGCTGATTATTGTTATACACAAATTTATTTTTCTGTCTGGAAGATTGTCTTAAACATATGGATATATTGACAGTTATTACTTTTGATTAAATAAAAAGTTAAAAAAAAATAAAATAAAAGGTGAACCAAGGGAGAATAGTTGCGGAAACCCCCATAGATTCTATGATGAGCTACAAGGATGGAATGATTAATGGTATCAAAGGCTGATGATATGATGAGTAAAACTAGAAAATACTGGGTTCCCTTATCAGAACTGATGAATGGTGTCAAAACTACTCAGAAGTAAAGTTTCACATGATGATTGTGTTTAACTGCGGATACTACATGAGATTTCTATGAAGCTATACAGTGAAAACTATTGTATATTGTGGCCTCCTAGCTAGTTCCCTCAGATATTTTTTGACTGAGAATCCATTTTGTGCTAGGGCCAGTCAGTGATGTCATCATTTCTCACAATGCAGTGGACATACTGATATCACTATCCTGCTATTTCAGCACAAAATGGATGCTCTGGGAAACAGTTGAAAGCCTTTTTCAAGTTGTCACATCATGACTTGCTTGGGTCTAAAATGTGCTGTCCAGTCACATGGGTGCTATCAGCTGACTGAACAGTTAACCCTTCTTGAATTCTGAGCAGCAGTTCTCTGTTAGATAGACTTATTTCAGTTCCTATGATGTTGCGAATGCTCCACTTTTCAAGATCATACCATGTGTCAATGGTATAGCGTTAAAGGTTCTGGGATCCTTGTAGAAATGATCAAATCAAAAGGTCAATGAAGATGTTGTCAAGCATTTCCAACTTTTATTCAAGAAGTACAATAGATTTCAGTCCCCCTAACATGGACCATGTTTCGCCACTTGGGCTGCATTTGGAGGGACAAAGCCCAAATATTAAATTGCCAATATATAAAAGTAAATAAAAATACATAAAAGGAAGGGAGTCGACAAGGATATGTAGTAGAGCAACATAAATGGCTACACAAAACATCATAACAATTCATACATAACAAAGAATATATAGCACATTGTATACAGTATGAAGTAAAACTAAAAATAAAGTAAAATAAAATAAACTACTGAACAGGAGTCTGAAACAATAAAATCACATAACAGAGGAAACAAATATAAACAAGGAAAAATGACAACAAAGATAAGCAAGATTCTGAAACAATAATATTACAAAAATGTACAATATAGTAAATGGGGGGAAGAATGGGGACGGAAGGGAAAAGACAAAACTCAAAATAGTGTGGCATCAGTTAGTATGTTGTACAATGTAGGAAATACCTAATTGCACAGCTTCAAAGATCGTCTTCAATCAAGTCGGCTCCAAACACTATTAAAGAAAGAGGAAGGATGAATAAACAGGGAAAGAACAAGAATGGAAACCAAAAAGAACAAAGCAGGGTGTATGGAAAAGAGCACATACCGCGCAAAGGAAATGCAAGTCAGGTGAAAGTGTTCAAAACAGCCCTTTCAGTAGCGTCTCTAAATGACTGAGAAAAGGAACAAGATCAAATTGGAAACAACTGGAAACTTAAGACGGATGAAATCTCGGGAAATACATACCAAGAAACAAGTCATGCAGTGTGGCTGTGTTTTTGTGTATAATTAAATGTGTTTTATTGTTGATTAATAATGGCGGGTGCCAGGACAAACAAATCAATAAATGTACATGAGATGAATGGTGCCGAGGCATCAAAGGGTTGCGTCCAAGGCAGCCTACAAAGAAACCAAAGGAAAAAGGTCGTGTACAAAGATAAAAATAAGTGGAATAGAAGAAGCAAAAACATCAAACAAGACCCACAGTCAAAAAGAACTGAGTTGTGTCAGCAAGAGGTGATTGTGGCAGTGTGGCTGGGCTAGATAAAGCCTCAGCAGAAACGGGGCTAACCTCAAAAGCGCGCAAAAGCAGGACAGAGAGAAAACAGACAACAGAAAGAGCAAACACGCTGAAGTGAGCCAAGGGAACTATAAGGGTCAAAACTACAAATCAAACAAAACAAGGCAACAGAAATCCAGGCGGCAGGCAAAACCCAAACAAAGAAAAACTAGAAATAATAACAAAAACGGAAATGAAAATGAAAGAAAACCAAAACCAGTATAAAATAACAAGTATAATAAAAGGAGGGGAAAAACCAACAATAAATCCAAATAAAGGTAAAAAAAAAAAAAAAAAAAAAAAAAAATATATATATATATATATATATATAGAAACAAAGCAACAAAGGAGGAAAGAAAAAAGAAGGGGAAGGAAACAAAGCTAAGAGACCAATAAAGAGATTAGAAAAAGACTGACCATGGACTATCACAGTTCAGACTGAAAGGTTGTACCGTGTTCAAAGTGAAAATCCACCATTGTTCCCTTTTGATCAGTCAATCAGCAAAATTGCCCCCCATGAGACTGTGGGGTAGGGACCCGAACTGCGAAAAAATGGAGGTCTTCTATCTGATGGTGGAGATCACACCAGTGCAGAATTAAGGGGACTTCTTCGCGGGAATTGCGCATACAGCTCATGTGTTCAATAATACAGGTTTTCAAAGCGTAGATGGTCTTGCCCACATAAAACAGTGGGCAAGGACAGGAGACACCATCTACTACACAGGCAGTACTGCAGGTAGAAGCATGGAGTCACTGTTGAAAGAGAGAATAGTGAACTATCTACAGTCGGGAGAATTGCTGGACCAGAGGCAGCATGGATTCACCATTGGAAGATCCTGTCAGACAAATCTGATTGACTTTTTTGACTGGGTAACCAAGGAATTGGATCGAGGAAGAGCACTCAATGTCATCTACTTGGATTTCAGCAAAGCTTTTGACACTGTCCCGCACAGGAGACTGGTGAATAAAATGAGAAGCTTAGGAGTGAGTGCCGAGGTGGTGGCCTGGATTGCAAACTGGTTGACGGACAGAAGACAATGTGTGATGGTAAATGGAACTCTCTCTGAAGAGAGAGCGGTTTTAAGCGGTGTACCACAGGGATCGGTGTTGGGACCGGTCCTTTTCAATATCTTTGTGAGCGACATTGCGGAAGGGATAGAAGGTAAGGTATGTCTTTTTGCGGATGACACTAAGATCTGCAACAGAGTGGACACGCCGGAAGGAGTGGAGAGAATGAGACGGGATTTAAGGAAGATGGAAGAGTGGTCGAAGATATGGCAGCTGACATTCAATGCCAAGAAGTGCAAAGTCATGCATATGAGGAGTGGAAATCCGAATGAACTGTATTCGATGGGGGGAGAAAGGCTGATGTGCACGGAGCAGGAGAGAGTCCTTGGGGTGATGGTGTCTAATGATCTGAAGTCGGCAAAACAATGTGACAAGGCGATAGCTAAAGCCAGAAGAATGCTGGGCTGCATAGAGAGAGGAATATCGAGTAAGAAAAGGGAAGTGATTATCCCCTTGTACAGGTCCTTGGTGAGACCTCACCTGGAGTATTGTGTTCAGTTCTGGAGACCGTATCTCCGAAGAGACAGAGACAAGATGGAGGCGGTCCAGAGAAGGGTGACCAAAAAGGTGGAAGGTCTTCATCAAATGACTTATGAGGAGAGATTGAAGAATCTAAATATGTACACCCTGGAGGAAAGGAGGAGCAGAGGTGATATGATACAGACTTTCAGATACTTGAAAGGTTTTAATGATCCAAAGACAACGACAAACCTTTTCCATAGGAAAAAAATCAGCAGAACCAGGGGTCACAATTTGAAGCTCCAGGGAGGAAGATTCAGAACCAATGTCAGGAAGTATTTCTTCACGGAGAGGGTGGTGGATGCCTGGAATGCCCTTCCGGAGGAAGTGGTGAAGACCAGAACTGTGAAGGACTTCAAAGGGGCGTGGGATAAACACTGTGGATCCATAAAATCAAGAGGCCGTCAATAAAGAGTGGGTGGCTAGCCAGAATGACGGCTACTGCCTGGAGACAATACCCTTATTCAATAAACATACACATGGTTACTGTGACTCCAACATCGCTCTAAGCTACAACAGCAAGAGGAAATGTGGAAAAAAGGATTCGCACTCACAAAGTGGGGAGTAGCTGGCTTGTTACGGGGGTTACTACCCCAAACCAAATAAGCCTGATACTTCACTTTCAATGCATATCCAGCATAGCTCTCTGCTTCAACGTCAGGGGAGAAGAAAAACTGATACTTCACGCATATCCAGCATAGCTCTCTGCTTCAACGGCAGGGGAGAAGAAAAACTGATACTTCACGCATATCCAGCATAGCTCCCTGCTTCAACGGCAGGGGAGAAGAAAAACTGATACTTCACGCATATCCAGCATAGCTCTCTGCTTCAACGGCAGGGGAGAAGAAAAACTGATACTTCACGCATATCCAGCATAGCTCTCTGCTTCAACGGCAGGGGAGAAGAAAAACTGATACTTCACGCATATCCAGCATAGCTCTCTGCTTCAATGGCAGGGGAGAAGAAAAAAGGATTCGCACTCACAAAGCGGGGAGTAGCTGGCTTGTTACGGCGGTTACTACCCCAAACCAAATAAGCCTGATACTTCACTTTCATTGCATATCCTGCTTCAACGGCAGGGGAGAAGAAAAACTGATACTTCACGCATATCCAGCATAGCTCTCTGCTTCAACGGCAGGGGAGAAGAAAAACTGATACTTCACGCATATCCAGCATAGCTCCCTGCTTCAACGGCAGGGGAGAAGAAAAACAACCAATAAGGGCTGAATAACACAGTCTGGGTAAAACAAATAAGCATGGGTGTAGCTTGCTTATTGCGGCGGTTATTTCCCCTACTACCCATAACTAATCAAGCTTGATATTTCACTTGGTTGCAGCTCCATCACTGCTCTCTACATTAATGGTGGGGGTGGAAGGGAAATAGAACCAAAGAGCTAAGAGAAACAGATAAGTATGAGAAAAAAATGTGAAGCTTGCTGGGCAGACTGGATGGGCCGTTTGGTCTTCTTCTGCCGTCATTTCTATGTTTCTATGTTTCTATGTTTCTATGATGCAATGAAACGGATTGGCCGGTACTGGCATTAGAGAACTTACGTAGATGTTCTGAAAAGGGGCAGCCAACACAAGAGCCGCAAGGGGCATTACGAGAGAATCAGGGCTGTCCCTCTGTCTAGTATATAAATCAGATGATACTAACATGGCCCTCAGATTTCGACTACAGGTGATCACAAAGCGGGGGGATCCTGGAAAAATGAATGTGGTGAAAGCATGTGCCAGAACTGTCTTATCTCCGAATAGACTCGGCCAATTCTGGAGGAAGAAGGCAGTACACAGATCAATTCGGAACATGGAAGCCTATTCTGTGGGGACAAAAGTAGCTCGCGATTGGTATAGTATGCACGTTTTTACAGCACATTTTAAAAGTTTTTAAGGATAGCCACAAGTTTGAAAATGTGCTAGCATAGTGCGAGCCTGGATCAGAATATCTTCTCAGGAAGTGCAAAGTCTCTTGAGGCAGAAGATCTGACTAACCGATATATTCTCATGTACCACTCTAGGGTGATTACTTGTAAAGTGAAGAAGAGTGTTGCGATCAGGAGGTTTGTGGTATAGAGACGTGGAGAAAACGCCATGGTCCACTGTGATAGAGATGTCCAAAAAAGAAATGGTTGAGGGATGTATCTGGGCCTGAAAACACAGACTGGGGTGGCAGGAATTCAAAAAATTGAGGAACATATAGAACTGTATGTCAATGCCTGTCCACATACCACAAAAATGCCATCAATATAACGCAACCATGTGGTAATAGCCCATAGAAAGAAGTTGTGTAAACAAATAATCTTTCAAAATTGGCCACATATAAGCATGCGATATCTGGGGCCATAGTGGTGCCCATGGCAGTCCCTTTAATTTGTTTTGCCCTGGAAGGAAAAAATTTGTTTCTCAAAGCGATACTGGTAAGGGAAATAAGCAAGTCAGTAGGTGTAAGGCAGGGGCCTTGTCACTGCTCCAAAGTGGTTCTCACGATTTCAATGGCCTCGAGCTGGGGAATATTATAATAGAGAGGTTCAATATCTAAAGTAGCTAGAAAACAAGATGAGTCAGGAAGCGTGAGTTGTTGCAACAAATTGATAAGTTGGCTCTAGTCCTGGATGAAGGAAGGAATCAAGGGGATAAAGGGTTGTAAAAACCTGTCAACAAAATTAGAGAGTGACTCCAGAAGGGAACTGGTCCCAGAAACGAGGGGAAGTCCAGGTGATTCACTAGGGACTTGTGAATCTTTGGAAGAACATAGAAAACGGGGTAAAGGATGTTTTTCAACCTGAAAATCAGCCTCATTTTGAATGAGATAGTGATGGAACAGACCTGAATCAAGTCGAGAAATCTCAATAGACAGTGCTGCAGTGGAGTCGGAGGGAAGAGGTGTGTAGAAGCGGTGATCCGATAGTTGATGTTCTATTCCATGAATGTACTGTTCCCGATCCAGTACCACCACCCCTCCCCCTTTGTCCGCTGGCTCAATTATAATGGAAGAATAAGAAGCCAAGCTCTTGATGGCAGAGCGTTCGGAGCGAGACACGTTCTGAAATCCAAGGGAGGTGTCAGTCAGTATCAATAAGAGCAAGATGATGCAACACAAGATGTTCAAAGGTGGGCTTCCTCGGACGCAACCCTTTGACGCCGTGGCGCCACTCATCTCATGTGCATTTATTGACTTGCTTGTCCTGGCACCCGCCATTATTAATCAACAATAAAACACATTTAATTATAGACAAAAACACAGCCACACTACATGACCTGTTGCTTAGTATGTATTTCCTGAGATTTCTTCCGTCTTAAGTTTCTCAATATTTCTCGTTTGATTTTGTTCCTTTTCTCAATTAGTCTTTTAGAGACACTGCTGCAAGAGCTGTTTTGAACACTGACTTGCATTTCCTTCACTTGGTATGTACTCTTTACTAGATACCCTTTTGTTCTTTTTGGTTTCTGTTCTTTTGGTTTCCATTCATGATCTTTCTTTGTTTATTCATCCTTCCCCCTTTCTTTAATAGTGTTTGGAGCCGACTTGATTGAAGACCATCTTTGACGCTGTGCAATTAGGCATTCCCTACATTGTACATACTAACTGATGCCACATTATTTTGAGTTTTGCCTTTTCCCTTCCGTCCCCATTCCTTCCCCTTCTCCCCTCCCCCGTTCATTATATTGTACTCTTGCTTATCTTTGTTGTCATTGTTCCTTGTTTATATTTCTTTTTCCTCTGTTATGTGATTTTATTGTTTCAGACTCCTGTTCAGTAGTTTATTTTACTTTACTTTATTTTCAATGTTGTGATTTTACTTCATACTATATACGATTTGTTATGTATGATTTGTTATGATCTGATTTATGTAGCCATTTCTGTTATTTCTTTGTTCTATTACAGATGCTTGTTGACTCCCTACCTTTTATTTTTTTTACTTTTTTTTATTGGCAGTTTAATTTTTGGGCTTCTGTCCCTCCCAACGTAGCCCAAGTGGCGAAACATGGTCTGTGTTGGGGGAACCGAAATTTATTGTACTTCTTGAATAAAAGTTGGAAATGCTTGACAACATCTTCATTAAGCTTTTGATTTGATCATCTCTACAAGGTTCCCAGAACCTTTAGCGCTATACCATTGACACATGGTTTGTCACCAGCACATATACCGCTCACCTTCTCCACCCCATCTTAAGCTTCCCACTTTTCAGTATGACATTTATTAATATGTTGTTGCCAAGTGAAAGAAGTGATTTTGTAAGAATCGTTTTCCGTGGCAGCAGGGCTGGTACTTCCATTAGGCAAACTGGGTGGTTACCTAGAGTGCAAAAATTTTGGGGGCAGCAAAATCCCACCAGCATGAGGCCCAGAGGGGAAGAGCCAATACTGCCAAAGAAGAGAGCATTGTGCTGGAGCTGCCGCCATTAGGGTAAGCAGAGGTGGGGGCTGCACGATCAAAGGGCACAAAACACTCTTGCACCAGCCCTGTGTGGCTGCCATCAGGCCTTAAAGTTAGTGTTGCCAGCAGGAGGATCAGATTTTCAGCTTGAGCAATCATGAGTGGAAGGTACATACAAAATCCTGAAATTTAAGTGCTTATTTCTTTCTAATGAAGCAAGCTGTGGATACAGTACTCAAAGTCTTTGAGGGAAAGTGAAGGCATCGCTCTTCATCAGTTTCTGGTCCCTTCTGAGCTAAAAGTAATTTTAAGGCGAAGGTATTCACTTCTGTTCCTCAACAGCCACAAATGGGTCACGTTTTCAGAATACCCCTAATAAATACGCATGGCAGATATTTGCATACAGTCATAGTACTATGCATGCAAATTTATCACATGCATATTCAATAGGGGTATTCTGAAAACCCGACTGATTTATGGCGCTGAAGGACTAACAGTGACTGTCACCTCTCTAAGGCTATTTATGTCTTAAGCTCACAGTTACGGGTGGGGATGGGTCCCTTAAGCAGCCTACATTCCAATAAAGGTTTAAGGAAGATTACAGAGAGACATTACCTAAGCCAGAGATGCATTTATAGACCTGTAGTTCCAATTTTTGTAAGAAAGCAGCACTCCAAAGATGCAAATGGGGTGAAACCAGGACTGGCTCAGCCTGTCCCTCAAGTTTTGGATTCACTGGGTAAGCCTGTCACTGAGAGTAGTTATTTGGATTTCATTACATTTCAGGGTAATTAAGTAAGATAACTGATTTTTATTTTGTCTGGTGAATTAAATGCCTGGGTAACCTTTTTGATATGCCTTCTTCTGGCCTGCATGGGCCCATGAGAGTGTCCTTCTACTTCCAACCTGTGCCTGCTGGCATGAGTATGGTGTTACGGGCTTTGCATTATGGGCCCTCTGCTATGTAGAGCCTTGGGCAGCTGCTCCTTTTGCCCATAGATAAAAAATACCCTGATTTGGGGAGGGGGGAGGCGAGAGCAGTGGGTGGGGGTGGAGACAGAGGTGAGAGCCCTAAGCAAGGTGTATTTAATTTAAAATCAGTTGGATCTAGGTCATAATGAAGATCTCATTTTCAGCTGAGTCAAAAGCAACTACATAGTAATTGAAGCTGGTTACATCTGACAATTACCAGTAAGTGTTATTGCAACATGTTATTTTGGTTTTCAACCAGTAGCTGTAGGGTAATGCAACTAGCTACAGTTCTCAGCTGGAGAGTAACTTGTAACTGTAACCAGTTAGCTCTGTGCAATATCTTTTCCAGTTCTGCTTCTGCAGTCTTCCTCTTGGCTTCCTTCCTCTCCAGAAATGCAACGGGGGAGAACAGCTGCACTGGGGCTCCTCAGCCTGATCCTTTTTTTTCTGGGGCATGGCTGATTGGAGCTCCTTGGTGAAGAGGGGTCCTGCCTCCAGGTCAGGCTCACAGGTAGGCCCCTGGGCAGGAGAGGAGCAGGCAGGAAGAGCAGGGATCAGATTTCATCTTCGGTCCCCTCCTGCTCGGGCCTGTTGAGCTACTTGCCTTACCTCTAGCAGCTGATTGGCTCTAGTAAAGAGAATGAGCCAATCAGCCGTGTAGGCTGGAGAAGGCGCCTCATGCCAGGTAGGGTTTCTTGCTATTGTGGCAGGTATGTCTGCAGGAGGTAGGAGATAAGAGAATGGGGAAATGCTGTGCTGGGGAGAGAGGGGGAGTGCACCGAGGGAGGGAAAGCAATGAGAGAAGGGTGAGAGTACTGGGTGGGAGGCGAAGAAAGGTGAGAGCATATGATGGAAGGGAAGACAGTTAAGTTTTGGGGGATGGCGAGAGTGGTAAAAGCACTGGACATGGTTAGAGAGAGGCGAGAGTACTGAACAGGGAGTATGGGATGAAGCCCTGAGCAGGAGGGAATGGAGGGTGAGAGACGCTGGATCGGGGGGACAGTAGTGCGGAGCGACAGCACTGGGTCGGGGGGGGGGGGGGGGGGGGATTATGGAGCAAGTGTGCTGGGTTGGAGAGTATGGGGTGAGAACATGGAACTGAAGGGTGAAAGGTTTTGTTATAGGTTTGGGGCAGGGCCACTTTAATATTTTGTATAGGGCCCTGGGCAAACGTTTGCTGCTAGGCCCTTTTTATATTTTCCCATATTGACCGCCACACTCCCTCACCCCCCCCCCCCCCCCCTTCCCCTGCCACTCTCCTCCTTCCTTCCCTTTCAAGCCAGCCCTACCAGCCTCCAACTAACCCTGCTTCTGTGCTCCATCCCACATCCACCTGTTAATCTGATGCCGCTGGCCCACTGCTGCAGCTTTTCCCCTCTTCTGCGCTGGCCTATAGGAGGGCACCCGCAAATCTTCTCCTTCTTCTGGCCTGCATGGGCCCATGAGAGTGTCCTTCTACTTCCAACCTGTGCCTGCTGGCATGAGTATGGTGTTAAGGGCTTTGCATTATGGGCCCTCTGCTATGTAGAGCCTTGGGCAGCTGCTCCTTTTGCCCATAGGTAAAATACCCTGGTTTGGGGAAGGGGGGGGGGGGGACAGAAGTGAGAGCCCTAAGTAAATAGGCAATGAAGGGTGAGAGTTCTGGGTGGGTGGGATGTAGGGTGAGAATCCAGGGCTACAAGACAGCAAGGGCCCTGGGGCAGAAGGAGGTGAAGCTGCAGCATGGCCGCATGTTGCAAACGAGCAGGAGCATTGGCTGGGCTGTGAAGGCCAGCCCGACGGGGGGGGGGGGGGTGTGTGTGTGTGTGTGTGTGTGTGTGTGTGATATATATATATATATATAGTAACCCATCCTGGGGGTCCCCCAATCAATTGCATGAATGGAGGCGGGGGGGGAGGTGGCATGGCTCAAAAAGTTTAAGAACATAAGAAATTGCCAAGCTGGGTCAGACCTAGGGTCCATCAAGCCCAGCATCCTGTTTCCAACAGAGGCCAAAACCAGGCCACAAGAACCTGGCAAATACCCAAAAACTAAGAAGATCCCATGCTACTGACGCAATTAATAGCAGTGGCTATTCCCTAATTAAACTTGATTAATAGCAGGTAAGGGACTTCTCCTCCAAGAACTTATCCAAACCTTTTTTGAACACAGCTACACTAACTGCACTAACCACAACCTCTGGCAACAAATTCCAGAGTTTAATTGTGCACTAAGTGGAAAATAATTTTCTCCGATTAGTTTTAAATGTGCCCCATGCTAACTTCATGGAGTGCCCCCCTAGTCCTATTATCCAAAAGAGTAAATAACCGATTCACATCTACCCGTTCTAGACCTCTCATGATTTTAAACACCTCTATCATATCCTCCCTCTTCTCCAAACTGAACAGCCCTAACCTCTTTTGCTTTTCACTCCTATAGAAACAGAGAATATTATTTTTTTTTATACCAACATTTGATCTCAATTGAGATATCACACCGGTTTACCTTCAGGTACTGTAGGTAGGTATTTCTCTATCCCCAGAGGGCTTATAATCTAAGTTTTTGTACCTGAGGTAATGTAGGGTAAAGTGACTTACCCAAGGTCACAAGGAACAACAGCAGGACTCAAACCTTAGTCTCCTGGTTCATAGTCCACTGCTCTAACCACTAGGCTATTCCTCCTCCCTGAATATGGCAGCAGGCAAGGACCACAAGCTCTCTAGTCTCACATTCTCGCATCTAAGGAAGAGAAAGCAGACCAGCAATTTTTGGAGTTACCCTGTGAGTTTAACTAGGCTGGTAACTGCCTAATGATGTGAGTAAGGTGCACGTCTATGTGCACTTCTATGTGCAGAAGAAACCCATTTGGAGACCCTATCCCATCATGACCTTCATTTTCTTTCAACTATAATTGCATGTGTTCAGAAAAAGGTACATTTTAATCAGTAAGCTAGTAAATATGATGAAAGCATATAGCAGTCACACACAGGCAGCCAGAGGATCATATTAATAGTGACATCAGAGGGACTTCTAAGGCCCCCATTGAGAATAGTGTGGGTTCAATCCATCAGATATTAAGATAAGTGCATTGCATATAAGTGTGAGACAATAAGATAATAAGGAGAAGTTGGTATTTTAATTGCAAACAAAAAGCTAAGAAAAAAGCTTTCTGTGAGAGGGAGTTGATGGTCTAGCAGTTAGTTTCAAAAATACTGTTTCAACTACTGACACTTCTGACTTTGGGTAAGTCACCTTTATCTCCCTGTGATTCGGATACACACTTGTACTGTAAGTTCCCTGGGGCTGGGACCAATTCTACCTGTCTGTAGTTTATTGTAAAGTGTCCCTGGTTTAGGATGCAATATACATGCTGAAATAACAGCTTCTATGTCTTATCTGTGCCATTCACAAGACACAGAAGGATTCTTTTCTATTATAAGATTGTTTTGCGACAGCATAACTCTTCCACTAGTGTCAGCTATTCCAGAGCTAACCTGACTGGAGAAAACCAAGCAAGATTCTCTCTTCTTCATATGTCGTCCAACCCAGGAAAGTAAGAATCTAATTCCAGAATCATTGCTGTTGGCGGTTGTTGATAAAGCGTTAAGAGTAAAGCTTGATGTTCTCCTGCTAGGTTGGTTCTGCAGTAGCTGGCACAAGCACAGTATGGCCAGACTAAAGAAGTATGATGTGAAGGCTGTGTGGGGAGCTGATTAATATCACACCAAAGTTAGACACATGCAGACAATTTATTTTACCATAGGGGAAGCTGAAAGACAAGAAATCACTTCCTGCTTAAGCTCCTAGACTTACACTGTCACACATTATTCTGACCTCTAAATCTAATTTCCAAATGGCTCAGTGAAGAAAAAAAAAAGACATCTGTTCCAGACTGAAATCCTTCCTTACTTTTTCTTTCTTTTTAAATACTCATTCAAACTTCAAACAATTGAAGGATAGTACAAATGGCCACTTGTGCAAATCCCTTTGCCACCTATTCTACTAAATTAACAGCACAGAAAATCAAATACCACCTTTTTACTCACCAAAACATGGCATCTCAAACTTTTATTTTGGTAGTGGGTCTTCTCAAGGCTAGATACATGAGTCAATGTGCTGAAGGTTGTAATTCAATATTTGCAGGGAAAGTTAAGTTATTGCCCCAGGTACTAAAGCATTGCTACACATTTAGCACATCTAAAGGCAGCATAGTAATGTGCCATAAGCACTTTTAACAGTTTGCTTAAAGTTATATGCATTTTAACGCAAAAGTTCAATTTTTCATAAATGTAAGCTTTCCACTATTCTATACCTTTCTGCAAACATGCTTTTGCCTACAAACTTTTTTTTTATGCCACTCTCAGGGTGATAAAAAAGGTGCCTGTGGGCCTCTCAACATAGTAACATAGTAAAGGTCAGCAGATAAAGACTAAAAGGCCCATCCAGTCTGCCTTGCGAGGTGTCTAGGGTTGTAACAGCCACTCCGTACAGGTTACTCCCATACAGAAAAATTACCACAGGTTACCCCAGTGCTTCATTTCCATCCTCTTATTCCTAGGGATTCTCAGTGTTTATTACATAGAAACATAGAAATGACGGCAGAAGAAGACCAAACGGCCCATCCAGTCTGCCCAGCAAGCTTCACACATTTTTTTCTCATACTTATCTGTTTCTCTTAGCTCTTTGGTTCTATTTCCCTTCCACCCCCACCATTAATGTAGAGAGCAGTGATGGAGCTGCATCCAAGTGAAATATCAAGCTTGATTAGTTAGGGGTAGTAACCGCCGCAATAAGCAAGCTACACCCATGCTTATTTGTTTTACCCAGACTATGTTATTCAGCCCTTATTGGTTGTTTTTCTTCTCCCCTGCCGTTGAAGCAGAGAGCTATGCTGGATATGCGTGAAGTATTAGTTTTTTTTCTCCTAACATTTCTATTCCGCGATCCAAAATTCTTGGCGGATTACAACATATACTCATAATAAGTAGCAAACCCCCATACATAAGACATAAGACAAAATCAGCAAATCATAAGACAATAGACATGCTGGAACTGCATACCAAGGCATAACTAACCCAAGGCAATGCTGCAAGATGCATGACAGCTAGATGTCATGGTGAGAAGGAATAGATAGGTCTTTAGGAGCTTTCTAAACCAGCAGAGGTCTGCTTCTGATCTAGTCCCTCAGGCAACTCCAGAGCACAGAGACGCAACTGTGCAAAACATTCTGTTTCTTAATGTAGTCAACTTAATTAGTTTGAAGGATGATATCTTTAAGAGATTTTGAGATGCGGACCGCAAGACGCATGTGGGCTGATAGTTATGAACTGAGGAGATGAAACTAGTCACGGTGGAGTGCTTTAAAGACATAGAACCTTGACTCTCACACGGGAAGCAATAGGTAGCCAATGTAGTTTAGCAAGAACTGGAGACACATGCTCCCTTAGAGGAGCCCCAGTCACCTAACATGTCATGGAATTTTGAATTAATTGCAATGATGCTATAGAAGATGCAGGTAATCCTCAGTACAGGGCATTGCAGTAATCTGGCAAAGAAAGGACGAAGACTTTAGTAATGTTGTTATCAAGCCTGGTGCAACCGGTTATGAGTACCATGCAGTGGTATGAGGTGGCACGCCTAAGGGGGGGCAGCGACAGCAGCAGGTGGAGCCAATGTGTCCGTGTCCTCCCAAGTCCCAGTGGTCTGATTCAGTGCCAACCAGAGCAGAGGCTGTAGATTAGGGGAGTGAACACATGTGCTACTTCCTCCCCCACCACCTCCTCCTCCTCCTCACTGAAGCCAGTATCATTTTATTTTTAGATTGCTTCCTGCTAAAACATAGGAGTCGCTCAACCCTCCTAGCAACTTTTTTATTCATATCCAACCAGTTCCTGCATCAGAAGGGGGGGGGGGGGTAGTATAATTGCCTCCGGCCAGGGACCACCGGAAGAGCTTCAGCTGTGCAAGGCCGTCAAAGGAAAAAGTGCAGGTGTAGTAACAGAAGACTCTGAGCAACACATGCAACACATAGAGCCTGGTAGGAAGAGAAAGGGAAGAAGTTCTGTGCCAGTGTATCCTATTGTCAACAGCGAGGGAATGTGTGAGAATGGGAGCCAGCCTGCCTACCAGCCTGGCTTGTGTGTGTGTGTGTGTGTGTGTGTGAATGGCAGCCTGGGTGTGGGGGTGTGTTTTGTGTGTGTGTGTGTGTGTGTGAATGGCAGTTTGGGCTGTGTGTATGTGAATGGCAGCCTGGGTGTGGGGGTGTGTTTTGTGTGTGTGTGTGTGTGAATGGCAGTTTGGGCTGTGTGTATGTGAATGGCAGCCTGGATTTTATGTGTGTGTGTGTGTGTGTGTATGTGTGTGTGTGTGTGTGAATGGCAGCCTGGATTGTGTGTGTGTGTGTGTGTGGTTGTATGTGTGTGTGTGTGTGTGTGTATGTGTGGTTGTATGTGTGTGTGTGTATGTGTATGTGAATGGCAACCTGTTATGGTTATTGATGTATGGGTGGATCCTTGGACACTGTGGCAGCTGACCACGCCCTCTGGGGGCAGTTCTGTGAGGGACCCCGGTGTCAGGCTAGACTCTGGACACACAAACACAGATTTGAATCTTTATTTGAATAGTTTTGGAAACCACCAGAGGTGGCAGTAGTGAGTAGTAGATGTTGAGCCCAACTGGGCGAGTATCCCACAGGACCCTGCTTGGCTGTGCTGTAGTGGAAAGAGACTGAGAGTTATGAGTAAATAGTGAGAAACATACAGAGTCCCAGGTAGAATAGGAGAAGCTCCGAGACAGGGAGAGCAGGTCCTCGAGGAGCGAGTACCTGATCCCTTAGGGGTAGATTTTCAGAGCCCTGCTCGCCTAAATCCGCCCAAAACCGGGCGGATTTAGGCGAGCAGGGCCCTGCGCGCCGGGAAGCCTATTTTACATAGGCCTCCCAGCGCGCGCAGAGCCCCGGGACTCGCGTAAGTCCCGGGGTTCTCGGAGGGGGGCGTGTCGGGGGCGTGTCGGGGGGCGGGCCCGGTCGCCGCGGCGTTCCGGGGGCGTGTCGGCAGCGTTTTGGGGGCGGGTACGGGGCGTGGCTACGGCCCGGGGGCGTGGCCGCGCCCTCCGTACCCGCCCCCAGGTCGCGGCCCGGCGCGCAGCAGGCCCGCTGGCGCGCGGGGATTTACGTCTCCCTCCGGGAGGCGTAAATCCCCCGACAAAGGTAAGGGGGGGGGTGTAGACAGGGCCGGGCGGGTGGGTTAGGTAGGGGAAGGGAGGGGAAGGTGAGGGGAGGGCAAAGGAAAGTTCCCTCCAAGGCCGCTCCGATTTCGGAGCGGCCTTGGAGGGAACGGGGGGAGGCAGCGCGGCTCGGCGCGCGCAGGCTATACAAAATCGATAGCCTTGCGCGCGCCGATCCAGGATTTTAGTAGATACGCGCGACTACGCGCGTATCTACTAAAATCCAGCGTACTTTTGTTTGCGCCTGGAGCGCAAACAAAAGTAGGCTGTTCGCGCTCGTCTGAAAATCTACCCCTTAGAGTAGAGAGACTCAGTAGAATTGTACTCACACAGCGATTCCACTAGACAAGAGGTCTGGCATTGGAATAGAGGGCAGGCCCTCAAGGAGCGAGTACCTTGTTCCAGGGAAGCAGTACTGTGGAATAGATGGTAGTTGTACTCACAGATGGAAACTGGTAATGAAGTCTTCCAAGTAGAAAGGGTTGTAGATGCAGGCAGCAACTCAAGGAACATGGGCCCTTGAGGAGCGAGTACCATTTTCCTGATAGCACCTGAAAGAAGCAGAAGAGGCCCCCGAGGAGCGGGTACCCCGTTAGCAATAAGAGTTCCAGATAACGCTGGAGTGGCAGAGTAGCTTCGGTACGCAGAGCGAATCCCATCCGTAGTGTTCCGGTTGCTAACTCGATTAGCTAGCAAAAGTAGTAGACTTAAATATCCGGGCTGTGTGAAGTCATCTCAGGGGGGTGCCCCTGAGGTTCGTGCCAACGAGGAAATAAAAATGAGGTCGGCGTGCGCATGCGCACCCTATGGTACCTTGGAGGAGCATGGCGGGAAGCAGCACCAAAGCCGGTCCAGGAACGCCGGAGAGGACAGCAGACAGATGCCACGGCAGCCAGTAGTCTGAGGTAAGCGGGAGGAGCCGCAAGAAGAGTGAGGTAGGCGGGGTGAAGCCGTCATAGACCGGTCGCAACGATACCCTCCTTCAAAGGGCGGACTCCAACTCTTGTACCAGGTCTTGGTTTCCAAAGATGCATCTGGTGAAACTGATGAACCATCTCTTTATCTAGGATATTAGCCATCGGCTCCCAAGAATTTTCTTCAGGGCCGTAACCTTCCCAAGACAGAAGGTATTCCCAAGTCTCGCCACGTCTTCTTACATCTAGAATAGCTTCGACCTTGTATTCTAGGTCTTCTTCTGCATTGATAGAAGATGGTTCAGGAGATTTGGATGAGAACTCACTGAGAATGAGTGGTTTCAGAAGTGAAACGTGGAATGCGTTGTGGATTTTCAATCCAGGCGGTAGTTTCAGACTGTATGTAATGTTGCCAAGACGTCGGAGGATTGGAAATGGTCCAACGTAGCGAGGAGCAAATCGAGAGGAGGGTAACTTTAGTCTCAGATGCTTAGTGGATAGCCAGACTTTGTCACCAGGTTGAAACACAGGCGCTTTAGAATGGTGAGCATCATAGGACTTCTTTGCTCGATTACCCACTTTAATTAGCATTTCTTTAGTCTGAGTCCATAGTTGATGGATATCATCAGCAGTGGATTGAGCTGCTGGGGATGACACTGAGAGCTTCAGTGGAAGTGGTGGTGAAGGTAAACGTCCATATACCACTTCAAATGGTGTTGATCCAGTGGATGATGCTGGATGTGAATTAATGGTGAATTCAGCCCATGGTAACAGCTCGGCCCAGTTATTCTGACAGCAACTCACATAGGCCTGAATGAACTGTTTCAGGGTCCTATTCATCCTTTCAGTTTGGCCATTTGATTGTGGATGATAGGAAGATATATAATCCAGAGAGATGTCAAATAGCTTGCACAAAGCCTTCCAGAAGTTTGCCGTGAATTGAGATCCTCTATTCAAGACTATGTGCTTCGGTAGGCCGTGAAGGCGAAAGATGTGTGCGATGAAGAGCTTCACAAGCTCCAAGGCTGAGGGTAAGCCAGGCAGCACCACGAAATGAGCCATCTTGCTGAAACGGTCAACTGTGACCCAGATGGTACTCATTCCTCCAGAAAGAGGTAGATCAACTACAAAGTCAGTAGCGATGTGAGTCCATGGTTATTCCAGAGCTGGCAGTGGTTGTAGCAATCCCCAAGGCTGACCAGAAGTAGGCTTAAGTTTGGCACAGTTGGAGCATGTCGCTACATAGGAGTATGTGTCTTCCTTGATAGTAGGTCACCAATAGTACTTCTGTAATTTCAGCAGGGTATGGCGTTGACCAGGATGGCCAGTCAGCTTGGAATCATGATCCCAGTATAGAAACTTCTTTCTGAGGTCTTTTGGCACAATTGTTTTACCGGCAGGCACAGAATGGGTAGCCGCCAAGATGACTTTCTTCGGGTTGATGATGTGCTGAGGTTCTTCAGGAACATCCTCAGAGAGGAAAGAGCGTGATAGAGCATCAGCTCTGGTATTCTTGTCTCCGGGGCGATATTTGAGCATGAAGGCAAAGCAATTAAAAAACAAGGACCATCTGGCTTGTCTGTAGTTAAGACGTTGCACATGATGGAGATACTCTAGATTCTTGTGGTCTGTGAATACTGTAATTTGATGTTGGGTGCCTTCAAGCCAAGGCCAACATTCCTAGAATTCCAGTTTAATAGCCAGGAGCTCTTTATTTCCGATCCCATAGTTCTTCTTAGCAGGAGAAAAGCGTCATGAGAAGAAGAAGCAAAATCTCCGGTTTGGCTTAACACAGCCCCTACTCCAACATCTGAAGCGTCAACCTCCATGATGAAGGGTCTATTGGGGTCCGGGTGATGTAGACATGGCTCAGTGGAAAAGGCAGTCTTTAATTCCTCAAACGCAGAAATGGCCTCTGCAGACCATTTAGAAGCATTGGCCCCTTTCCGTGTCATTGCAGTTAAGGGCACAGTTAAAGAAGAGTAGTTCTTTATAAAGCCTCTATAGTAATTTGTGAACCCCAAAAATCATCTCAGGGCCTTCAGACTGGTAAGTTGAGACCAATTCTTGATACTCTCTAATTTTTGGGGATCCATCCGGAAGCCTTGTTTTGATACGATATAGCCAAGGAAAGGCACAGAATCTTTATGAAATACACACTTTGACAGCTTGGCGTAGAGGCGGTGTTCTCGAAGTATCAGTAATACTTGCTTGACATCTGCTAGATGAGTAGGCATATCCTGTGAAAATATAAGGATTAGGGATGTGAATCAGGCTTCGGACGATTGAAAATATCAGACGATATTTTCAAAATCGTCAGAAATCGGGGGCTCCCCCAAAACGATAGGAAAACCCCACGATATTGATCGGGGGGGTTCTCTTATCGTTTTGGGGGACCGCGGGAAAAACGGCACACAAGAATAACCCCTAAACCCACCCCGACCCTTTAAAACTAATCTCTTAGCTTCCCCCACCCTCCCGACCCCCCCCCAAAAAACTTTTTATAGGTACCTGGTGGTCCAGTGGGGGTCCCTGGAGCGATCTCCCGCTCCTGGGCCGTCGGCTGCTACTAATCAAAATGGCGCCGATGGCCCTTTGCCCTTACCATGTGACAGGGTATCCGTGCCATTGGCCGGACCCTGTCACATGGTAGGAGCACTGGATGGCCGGCGCCATCTTGTGCTCCTACCACGTGACAGGGGCTGACCAATGGCACCGGTAGCCCCTGTGACATAGTAAGGGCAAAGGCTATTGGCACCATTTTGAATACTGGCAGCCGACGGTCCGAGTGCAGGAGGTCGCTCCCGGACCCCCGCTGGACTTTTGGCAAGTCTTGTGGGGGTCAGGAGGGTCCCCCAAGACTTGCCAAAAGCCCCTGTGGTCCAGCGGGGGTCCGGGAGCGATCTCCTACACTCAGGCCATCGGCTGCCAGTAATCAAAATTACTTCAGGTAACTGACTTTCATTACTGGAAGTAGAACCTTGATTCATCTGGGCGTGCAGCTGATGAAACGCAGTAGTGAGTTTCTCCAATGCGTCTTGTTGTTCAGCAATGCGCAGGGCCAGGCCTGGGATGGCCTGCAAGGCATTGAGCTGAGCCGGATCCATGGAGTTAGCAATCTGTTATGGTTATTGATATTTGGGAGACTGTGGCAGCTGTCCACGCCCATGGGGGGCAGTCCCGTGAGGGACCACGGTGTCAGGCTAGACTCTGGACACACAAACACAAATTTGAATCTTTATTTAAACAGTTTTGGAAACCACCAGAGGTGGCAGTAGTGAGTAGTAGATGTTGAGTCTGGCTGGGCGAATATCCCACAGGACGCTGGAACAACTTGCCTGTGCTGTAGTGGAAAGAGACTGAGAGTTATGAGTACACTGTGAGAAACATACAGAGTCCCTGGTAGAATAGGAGAAACTCCAAGACAGGGAGAGCAGGCCCTCAAGGAGCGAGTACCTGATCCCTTAGAGAGACTCAGTGGTATTGTACTCACACAGCGATTCCACTAGACGAGAGGTCTGGCACTGGAACAGAGGGCAGGCCCTCGATGAGCGAGTACCTGGTTCCAGGGAAGCAGTACTATGGAATAGATGGTATCTGTACTCCTGATGGAAACTGTTAGTGAAATCTTCCAAGTAGAAAGGGTTGTAGATGCAGGCAGTGACTCAGGGAACATGGGCCCTTGAGGAGCAAGTACCGGTTTCCTGATAACACCTGAAAGAAGCAGAAGAGGCCCCCGAGGAGCAGGTACCCTGCTAGCAGTATGAGTTCCAGATAACGCTGGAGTGGCAGAGTAGCTTCGGTACGGAGAGCGAATCCCATCCGTAGTGTTCCAGTTGCTAACTCGATTAGCTAGCAAAAGTAGTAGGCTTAAATATCCGGGCAGCATGACATCATCTCAGGGGGACGCCCCTGAGGTTCGTCCCAACAAGGAAATAAAGATGATAACGGCATGCACGCGCGCGCCCTATGATACCTTGGAGGAGCATGGCGGGAAGCAGCACCAAAGCCGGTCCGGGGACGCCGGAGAGGACGGCAGACAGATGCCGTGGCAGCCAGTAGTCTGAGGTAAGCGGGAGGAGCCGCAAGAAGAGTGAGGTAGGCAGGGCGAAGCCGTCGTAGACAATTGGTCGCAACACAACCTGGATCATGTGAGTGTGTCTATGACTGGCAGCCTGGGGGGTTGTATGTGTGTGTGTGTGTGTGTGTGTGTGTATGTGAATGGCAGCTTGGATTATGTGTGTGTGTGACTGGCAGCCTCGGGGGTTGTATGTATATATGTGTGTGTGTGTGTGTGTGTGTGTGTGTGTGTGTGTGTGTGTGAATGACAGCCTGGATTGTATAAGTGTATGTGTGTGTAAATGGCAGACTGGATTGTATGTATATGTTTGTGTGAGAGTGTGTGTGTGTGTGTGTGTGTGTGTGAATGGCAGCCTCGATTATTTTTGTGTGTGAATAGCTCCTTGGATTTTTTTTGAGTGTGTGTTTATGTGTGATTGGCAGCCTGGATTGTTTGTGTGTCTGTGTGTGACTGGCAGTCTGGAGTGTGTGTGTGTGTGTGTGTGAATGGCAGCCCAGATTGTATGTGTGTGTGTGAGTGTTTGTGAATTGCAGCCCCTGCCAGCCTGGAAGTATGTGTGTGCGTGAATGACAACCTGCCAGCCTGGGTGTGTGTGCAAATTGTACCCTGCCAACTTGGGGTGTGTGTGGTGAAGGTTTGTGCCACCTCCAGTAATCCTCAACAAGCTCACAACAATGTTTTCAAGTATGGGAAGCTAGGGATTTTTCCATCCTTATTAGTTTTAATTAGTGGGCATATGTGTCTTCTATTTTGAAATATTTTATTGTTGTTTGGAAAATTTTTAAAACTTTTTATGTATTCTTAATTATTGAATGTTATTCTATTCATCAGTTCTTTGGCATTATTCTTTTTATTACTATGGTTTCTTAGGATTGATTTATATTTCTTGATTTTATTGTTTGATTTATTTATTTATTAATATTTATATACCAATGTTTCATGAGAACATATCACCTCGGTTTATATTAGTCAGCAAGTATTCATTTAAAAATACTTGCATTTCCAAAATTAAATGAGAAAAGGAAATTACAGAGTTTCAAAATAATTAAATACAAATACAATAGTAAAATAATTAATCTTAAAATTTATACAGTTAAAGAAGCAGGAAAGTAAGAGCAGAGATAAAACATAAAATCTGAATATATATTATTAGGGTACGTAATCATTTGGTTAACATTCCTGAAAGGCTTGTTTGAATAGCCATGTTTTAATACCCTTTTTAAATATTTTAATGTCTGATTCCAATCTCAGTTCCTGTGGTAGACAGTTCCACAGTTGGGGACCGGCAATGGAAATAGCCCTTTCCCTTACATTATTTAGATGAGCAATTTTAGGTGAAGGTATGGGCAAAATCCTAGTACCTGCTGATCTTGTTATCCTAGATGGGATATGGAAATGTAATGTTGATGTTAACCATTCTTTCTTTTTGTTGTAGAGAGTTTTATGAATTAATGTTAGAACTTTATGTCATATCCTATAATTAACAGGCAACCAATGACGGTCCTTTAATATTGGCATTATATGATCCGATATTTTAGTACCTGTTAAAAGTCTAGCTGCTGAATTCTGCAATAATTGCAATGGTCTAGTAACATTTGCTGGAAGGCCCAAAAACATTCAGTTACAGTAATCTAGTTTTGACAATACAAGAGCTTGCAGAACTATTCTAAAATCTTTAGGAAATAGAAGAGGTTTCAATCTTTTAAGAACATTTAATTTAAAATATCCATCATGAATGATTTTTTTTAATGCATGCTTTCAGTGTGAATTCACAGTCTAGGAAGATCCCTAGATCTCGGAGCTCCAGGGAGATGGGATAATTTTTAGCAGCTACGTGAATTTCATGTTCTTTTGCCTGGCTTAACTTAGGGCAGATATATAAAATTTCCGTCTTTTTTGCATTCAGGGAGAGGTTCATGTGGGTTATTACTTTATCAATGGCAGATTGATAGATGTCCCAGAGCTTAAGTGTTAGCTCAATTGATTTTTCAATCGGAATTAAAATCTGTATGTCACCTGCGTATATAAAAGTGTGAAAGATTGAAACCAGATAAAATTCTGCATAAGGGAAGCGTGTAAATATTAAAAAGGGTCGCGGACAGAGAAGATCCCTGGGGAACACCATGTTGAAGCTTAATTGGCTGAGATTCTTTATCATGAAATTTAACTTTAAAAGATCTACCCCTTAAGTAAGAGTCAAATCATTTGAGTGCAGAGTCCTTTATACCTATTTCGTTTAATCTATCTATGAGAATTTTATGGTTGACTGTGTCAAACGCTGATGATATATCTAGCATAATCAGAAAATCCGTTTGGCTGCTGTCAGTTCCTCTAAGGATAATATCTTGTAAAGAGGCTAATAGTGTCTTGGTGCTAAAATATTTTCTGAATCAATGTTGTGCCGGATATAGGGTGTTATGAGGACTGGTGATGTTTCTGTTTTTCCATTGCTGCAATGCATACAGAGTCTGGCTTGTTGCAGTTTTCAGTTCTGTTTCTGTCTATATGTTTCTATTTATACTTTATTCTGTATTTGGTGAGGGTATGCAGAGTGACTGAGATGGCGTATTCTACTAGCATGTCATTTCAATTTAGGGATTTATAGCAGCCTGATTTGTTCTGCTTTTCTAATAGGAGGTGTTTTAGGGCCTGGTGTGGCCTTTTCATAGATAGGGTTGTTCCTGTGTGAATGCTTGAAGTTAATACTGTTTTGGTATGGGGTTTATTATATTGTTGTCATTCACTTTACTCAAAGGCCAAGCCCTCTCCTAACGTGTTACAATAGGCCTAATATCATATGGGTTCCAAGTGTCTTTTTTGCAGGGTTTTCTGAGTGGCACCACAGCAGTGCATATTTTTCTGTACAAGAAAATGATACCAGCTACAGGGCCCAGCCAGTGCCATTTTTATATACCAGTAGGTGGGGCAAGAGCACCTGGGGATCACTCCTGCACAATTTAGGGATTTTGGACCTGCAGATGGGTTAAGATATGTTAATGGAGTGTTAATTTAGAAAGTTTGGATCACTGGAGGGAACAAGGGTTTTTTTTTTAGGTGGGGAAAGGGGTTCTGGGACAGAGTGTGAGACTATTTTCTATTGTGTGTTGGTTATTTGGAAAAGAACAAAAATTCAGTGTTAAAAAATAACAGAATGGCGGGGCGGGGGGCAGCATAGTAACTGTTTGCACAGGGCAGCAAAAAATTCTAGTGCAAGCCCTGAATGGTACAGACGTCAGAGGTGTGAAGATATGGCTTTAGGGATCACAGCATACAAAGTTTAGAGTAAGAGGACTGGATTAAGGAGTTCATATGTGGTCACACTGAAAGAGATGAGTCAACTGTGACTCCCAGGTGCCGAGCTTGCCTAGAGGTGGGAATTGAGCCCCCCCCCCCAAAATAAAATCAGAGGGTATGTCAGGAGACTCAGCACGTGACAACAACATTTAAAGCCAGCTTGCTAAAGGCCAGCCAACTTTTTACCTTCCTTAAACAGCGAGTCAAGCACTGAAAGGCCCCAGTGATGGAAGTGGTTATCAGGGTACAAAATTATATGTCAGTGGCATACAATCTGAATGGGACATTAAGATCTCTTAGAACAGAGCAGAGCGGAGGCAAGTAAATGTTAAATAGTACAGCAGACACTGCTGAGCCCTGGGGGACCCTAAAGCAAGAGAATGAGAGAAATTCAAGATGAGTTACCAATCCTGGCACAGATAGAACAATCAATTAGAAATGACAAAAACCAGGACAGAACAGTGGTGGAGATATGAATTGCTTCTTAGCGATTCAGGGATATTGTGTGGTCGAGGGTGTCAAATGTGGCAGAGATGTCCAAAAAAGACTGCAAGGAATTTAGTACCTGAGTCGAGACCTCTAAGGATAGTTTTGAACATAGATACAAGAAGCATTTCTGTATTATTAAATGTTCTAAAGCCGAACTGATCTTGGTCGAGAATGTTATTCTCACTAAGATATTCATGCAACTGGTCAAGAACAACCTTTTCTAAGATCTTAGCTGACACAGGCCGATACAGTAAAGTGCGCGGGAGAGCCGGCAAGCGCCCGCTCTCCTAACACGCGCACAGGTCAGTGTCCTGGGAGTGTGATTCAGTATCGGTCCGCGTGCAAATGAGGGCCCGCGGTAAAAGGAGGCTGTCAGCAGATTTGTCAGCCGACGCTCAGTTTACCGGCGTCGGTTCTCGAACCCGCTGACAGCCACGGGTTCAGAAAACAGACGCTGGCAAAACTGAGCGTCTGTTTTCCAACCCGCAGGCCGCGGGCAGATTTTGAATTTTAATTTTTTAAAATTTTTAAATTTTTTAAATTTTTGGGGCCTTCGACTTAATATCGCTATGATATTAAGTTGGAGGGTGTACAGAAAAGCAGTTTTTTCTGCTTTTCTGTACACTTTCCCGGTGCCGGCCAAAATTAGCGCCTACCTTTGGCAAGCATTAATTTCTGAAAGTAAAATGTGCGGCTTTGCTGCACATTTTGCTTTCTGTATCACGCAGGAATGACTAATAGGCCCATCAACATGCATTTGCATGTTGCAGGTGCTATTAGTTTTGGGGGGGTTGGCCCCGTATTTTCGACGCGCTATTACCCCTTACTGTATAAGGGGTAAAAATAGCGCATCAAAAATGTGCGGCCAAACGCAGGCTAACAGTGCACTCCGCCAGAGCGCACTTTACTGTATCGGCCCGAGTGAGAGAGAAGAGTTGGTCTAATAATTGGATAGTTCAGATGGATTCATGGAGGCATTCTTAAGTGTAGGCCAGACAGTGGCTGCTTTAACACAGGGGGAACAAAATCCTCTTTTAAAGAAGCGTTAACTAGGAAGCCACTCACATCACCCCACAGGAACTTAATCAAGGCAGTAGAGCAGGTGTTAAAAAAACAAGTTATTCTTCATCTTATTTAGAATGAAACTTACTTCTGTGGCTGAGGTAAAGTCTGCAGCTTGAGGACTTTGATATAGGAGCCCCATCCTGATCAACTGATAAAGAAGGAGAGGAGGTATCAATTGAGCTAGCTATTAATTAGGTTTTTCTCTTTATCTCATGTCCTTTTTTTATTCCGTCACTGATTTTATCTTCACTGCCTGCTACAGGAGGGCATCCGCTACCCTTTCCATAAAACATTATTTCCCGATGTGCCTGAGTTTAGCCCCTCTGGGGTTTCATTTCATAACCCTTAGTTCTATAATTTCCTTTCCATTAATAAAGGTTAATTTCTTGTAACATACGGGCCAATACAGCCTGCGTTTGGCTGAGTGTTTTCGACGCGCTAGCTTTACCCCTTATACAGTAAGGGGTAATAGTGCGTCGAAAACGCGCGGCCAACCCCCCCAAAACTAATAGCGCCCGCAACATGCAAATGCATATTGATGGGCCTATTAGTTATTCCCGCGCGATCCAGAAAGCAAAATGTGCAGCCAAGCCGCACATTTTACTTTAAGAAATTAACGCCTGCCCAAAGGTAGGCATTAATTTCTGCCAGCGCCGGGGAAGTGTACAGAAAAGAAGAAAAAACTGCTTTTCTGTACACCATCCGACTTAATATCATCGCGATATTAAGTCGGAGGCCCCAAAATTAAAAAAAAAATTAAAATCGGCCCGCGGGTCGGAAGATGGATGCTCAATTATGCCGGCGTACATTTTCTGAACCCGTGGCTGTCAGCAGGTTTGAGAACAGACTCGGCAAAATTGAGCATCGGCTGTCAAACCCGCTGACAGCCGCTGCTCCTGTCAAAAAAGAGGCGCTAGGGACGCGCTAGTGTCCCTAGCGCCTCTTTTTACCATGGGCACTCATTTGCATACTAAATCGTGCACACAGGAGAGTGGCCTGTGCGCACATCAGGAGAGCAGGCGCTCGCCTCGGAGCTCTGGCTCTCCCGCGGGTTTTACTGTATCGGCCTGTTAGTAAATGTCAGGAGACAAAGACCAAAACAGTTCATCCAGTCCGCTCAGCAAGATGTTTAGGTTCTAAGTGTCGCTCCTTGCAGGGTTTCCCTAAGGGTGAGGAGGCCCCATGCAATTTCCAACTCCCTCATTGTCAGCCATCTTCACCCCCCCCCCCCCCCCCCCCCCCCGAGGCCTCTGCTTCAGGGAGACAGGCACCTCTGGGCCTCTTCCCTGAGGGAAATTCCCCAAAGATGTGGATTTCCCTGACTATCATGGCTGTGCTCCAAAGCAACCAAGGATGGCTCCAGGTGCCTTGGATTTCCTGGTTACATGTGCCTCCTCTGAATCCCCTAGGGGACTGGGCGTGGATAACGAGTCAGACTTGGATGATTCACTGGATTTCTTGGGGGAAAGGGATTGCTCATCTGAGGATGATGACTTCTCGGTCAATAGACTGTTCTTTAAGGAATTGTTATCTGCTATCATTACTCAAGTGGTTTCCTCACTCAAGATGTCTAAGGTAGAGAAATCTTCAGAGGGAGATTTGATTTTGGAGGGAACTGGCAAGCCTCTGAAGGCCTTTCTTCTCTACAAAGCCTTGAAATGCAAGGTATTGAAAGAATGGGAATCCACTCAGAGGGCTTTAAGGGATTGTACCCCTTGCCTGCAGAGGACAAGGAGAGCCTCCTTTGAGTTCTGGTGTCAGCCGTAACACGAAGACTACCATGCCAGTAGATGGTAGTATGGCTCTCAGGAACCCACAAGATAGGAAGATTGAAGCCCTCCTAAAACAGGCCTTCTTGGTAGCAGTCCTTGGTGGCAATCCTCTATTTGTGGAGGATATTTTGCTTGGACTGTAGTCAGCAGCTTCCCAAGAGTCCCGCATCAACACCCTTGGCATGGGCATTGCCTTTTTGGTGGATGTCTCCTCTCTTTCAGTGGCTTCTGTAATTGAGGCCTGAAGACTACTGTGGTTATGTAATTGGGTTGTGGGCATTACATCTAAAGTCTGCTTCAATAAGCTGCTCTTTAAAGACAAGTTATTCTTTGATAAGGAGCTGGAAAAGCTGGTCAAGGATCTGGGAGAATCTAAGTTCCAGAGGCTTCCTGAAGACAGACCTGTTCTGGGCCATGGGGGTGCTAGAAGCTGTAGTCGCTTCTGAGCATCCAGGCCAGGGAAGCAGTCCCCCTTATGATGGAGCTGTTTTCATGGCAGGAATCATATCTTTCATGGAGCTGAGAAGCAAAGGAGTGACCCCCTTGGGGTGTTGGAAGCTGTTTGATTGCCTCACTGAGATTCAGCATGTTCCTTCTGAAGTAGTTCCGGTTGACAGTCACCTTCAGCGTTTCTAATGGGAGTGGATCCACATCTCATCAGAACAGTGGGTCCTAGATGTTGTGGAGAAGGGATATTCCCTGGAGCCTGTGATTCCTGTTGTTTATGCCTTTATGATTTCCCCCTGCACATTGATTTCCAGGAGAGAAAGCAGTAAGAGCAGCTCTGGAAAAAACTTCAAAGATTGGAAGCTGTAATTCTGGTCCTGACCGAGGCCCAGGGCCAAGGAAAATACTTGATTTATTTTGTATTCCCAAAAAACAGGTCCTTTCATCCTATCTTGGATCTCAAAGGGGGGTCAACAAGTTCCCCATTTCAGAATGGAGACTCTCTGTGCCATTATAGTAGCAGTAAGGAGAGGGGAGTTCCTTTTGTTCATGGACCTGGCAGAAGCCTATTTTGATATTCCCATTCAAGAAGATCACCAGAGTTCTCAGATTTTGTGTTCTGGGACAATATTTCCAGTTCAAGGTTCTGCCATTCAGGCTCACCTCGGCCCCAAGGACCTTCATCAAGGTGATTGTGATAGCTGCAGCAACCCTCCCCAGGGGATGCATCATGGTGCATCCCTACCTAGATGACTGGCTCATCAGGGCCAAATCATTCCAAGACAACCAGTTGGCATCTGCCAGAGTTGTCCAGGTGCTGGAATACCTAGATTGAGTGGTAAATATTCAAAGAGCAGGTTAAGTCCTTCCCAGTCCTTAGAGTTGTTGGAAGCCCAGTTTGATATGAAAACAGGACAATTCTAACTTCTTTCAGAAGAAGATTGTAGATGCTTGTGCCAGACTCAAGTCCACCTCTGATCTGCTGGTAGTGCAATTATCTATTTCAGTTTCAAAATGGTTGCATTTTGAATTTGTCTTACAGAAAGATTCTCAGTATTGTTAAATCAACGAATTCATCAAATCGTCCATTGAACTCTTGGGACACACCTATGTAAACGTTAATTGTCGAGGATATGTCCATTTTTAGCCAAACTGGTAAACATGTTTCTCACTTAAGGTCATTTACCCTAAAATGATCCTTAGTTCAACCGTTATTAAAGAAATCTCATTTGGATCCATCTGATCCTCTTAACTTTCAACCAATATCACCCATACGTTTTGTCTCTAAAGTCATTGAAGTGGCAGTTTTTAAACTGTTCCATGACTTCCTGGGTGATAATATTTTAGATACTTACCAATTTGGCTTCCACACTGAATACAGCACTGAGGCTTTAATTGTCTCCAGCCTTGACATTTTCTGCCATGGATTCAACAGTGGTACTGACTTTATTCTGGTCTTACAGTATTAGATACTGTATTTCATCTGCATTTGATAACCTTAGACCATAATGTTTTATTGAGACCTCTGGCTGAGATAGGGATTAGATGAACAGTATTGATATGGTTTTAGTCTTATCTTTCTGAATGATCACAACAGGTTAAATATAATTCACTGTTGTCTAATTGTTTTCCACTCGCTACTGGAATCCCTAAGGATTTTCACTATTTGCTATTCTTTTTTTTTTTGCAATGCATTTTTATTGGAGTGTCAAGCGCAGAACACGTTAACAACAGTTGAACATACACAACAGAATACAATGCAAGGCCCCCAGCAGTTTTCTACCAGTGTTTCTTCCCCCCCCCCCCTCCCCTGTAGAGAACCTCTGGGACAGAGCAAAGGTCTGAATGTTATCTATGGTTGAAGCCAACATATGCAGGGACGCCCCAGGCAGGTAACCATATAACAAATCACTGGCACAGTGTCCCTTGCAAATTAAGCCAAACCGCTACTACTGTCCCTTTAAAGGGGCAGAGTGCCGAACCATTTGAGATAGTGTCTTATAATAGCAAGCCCAAATCTCGCAAAAGACCTGCTTTTTGCGTGAGGAAAAGTGTTTATACATTGAACCATATTCCAATTGATATAATTCAGTAAATAAGGAGGACCACATCTCCTGTGGGGGAAGTGCAGCGTCAAGCCATTTCAGCAAAATACATTTTTTGGCAATGAGACATGCTTTAGCTATAAAAGTAAAATTGTCCACATTCAAACTTTGGTCCCCAACATCATTATTAAGAAGGCATAAGGAACATGACCAGCGGACCTCCGTTTGTAGGAGAATGGATAAGAAGCAGCGGATGGATTCCCAAAAGCTTTGGTTGGCTGGACAGTCCCATAAACAATGAATCAGAGTGGCTGAGGCTTCAGAGCATGCTTCAGAAGAGATAAATCCCATGTGATAGGCACGAGCTGGGGAGTTGCTATTCTTTTTAATATTTATATTAGTCTGATCTGCAAATTCCTTGCTGGTATCACAGAATATATCTGATGATATTCAGTTTTTCTTTGCAATAACAACTGTTATTGCAAAAACTACTTTAGTAATGCTCACAATTCACCTAAAAGCAATTCAGAGCTGATTAACTAACAACAAATTGGTTTTAAATTTAGGAAAACTGACATCATAAGGATGAGTAGATTCTCATTGTCTCCTTTTCCCAAGAAGTTGCAATTTGGTGGACTCCAAATTCCAGTTGCAAGCAAGGTTCATAACCGAGAAGTGACCTTTGACTGTTCTTTAATTTTTAAAACCCACCTAATAATCAGTTGTAAGGAGTTTACTTAGTTTATTTAGTTATTTTATATACCATCATTCCAAGTGAAGATCACAACAGTTTACAAATGTAACATGCATATTTTTGTTTAACACACAGTGGGCCAGATTTTTAAACTTATGCACGGGCGTAGATTTGTTTGCACAACCCGTCGCGAAAAAAATCTACGCCCGATTTTATAATATGCGCGCGCAGCCGCGCGCATATTATAAAATCTGAGGTTGGCGCGCACACAAGAGGGAGTTGTGCACCTTGCGTGCGCCAAGCCCAAGGGGAGCTCCGATGGCTTTCCCCATTCCCTCCAAGGCCGCTCCGAAATCGGAGCGGCCTTGGAGGGAACTTTTTTGCGATCCCCCCCCACCTTCCACTCCCTTCCCCCATCTAGCCCACCCCCCAGCCCTAACTAAATCCCCCCTACCTTTTATTTCCGAAGTTATGCCTGCTCGAGGCAGGCGTAACCTACGCGCGCCGGCTCGCCATCCCCCGGCACAGGCCGCTGTGCTGGAGGACTCGGGACCACCCCCAGACCGCCCCCGAACCTCCGCCACGCCCCCGGACCGCCCTCTGACACGCCCCAGACCACCATCACGCCCCCGGAGCCACCCCCTTCCTGCCCCTTTTTCGAAGCCCCGGGACATACTAGTGTCCCGGGGCTTGCGCACGCCGCCGAGCCTATGCAAGATAGGCTCGGTGAGCGCAGGGGCAGGCAGGAGCAGCTATTCGGGGGTTACGCGTGTATCTTAAGCGCGTAACCCTTTGAAAATCTGCCCCAGTATGGGGAGACACAGACATAGATAAAACATGGAGTTGACTAACAGCTAAATTTTAAATCCCCTGCACGCGGGGAAAATGGGGGTTACGCATGTGGCCAGGCCTTGTGCACGCTGCGCGCATTTTAGAAGAGGCCGCTGGCATAAGTTCGGAAATAAAGAAAATTTTAAAAGGTAGGGCCTTCAAAGGGGTCGGGTAAGAGAGGGAAAGAGGGTAGGAAGGGGGTAGGAAAGTTCCCTCCCAGTCTGCTCCTTAATTGGAGCGGACTGGGAGGGAACTGGGGGAGGCCCGATCTTGTCACTGCATGTAAACTGAGCAAATGTTGCGTGCCCTGTCTGCGGCAGGCCCACAACCGGGCCTACTCACCTCCTGGTGTCTCCCTGGACTTGGCCTCCTCAGGCTCTGACCTCTACTACCTGGGTGCCACTTGTTCTTGCTCCTGACCCTTCTTGGTGCTCGGGTCTCTGAATCCCTGCCTTGTCCAGATCCGCTGCAGTCCTCCTGTTACCTCTTCGGGTCCCTGACTCACTACCACCTCTCCAACTGGGAGTCATCTGACGGAGGCCCACCTAAGACCAGCCGGCCCCGGCACCCAAGGACTCAACCTGCGGGGAACGCGGGCTGGTATTGGCGAAGCTCCAGCCGGCCTCCGTCTCCAGCCAGCCTCCATCTCCTGACCAGCTCCGCCTCCCGATGGTGGGGACCCGTAGGGCTTGCCCTACGGGTAGCGTCAACCCCACCTCGGGCCAAGGGTCCACCTCCGATGCAACAGCAAATCTGCCCCCACTGCACGCGCCGGCCCGGATTTTATAAGATGTACATGCCGGTGCTCGCGTGTTATAAAATCGGGCATCCATGTGGGCATGTTGGGTAGCGCATGCACATTGAGGCGTGCGCATATTTTTAAAAAATCTACCCTTTAGAAAATAGCCACTGCTATTACTGGCATCAGTAGCATGGGATCTACTTAGTATTTGGGTACTTGCCAGGTACTTGTAGCCTGGATTGGCCACTGTTGGAAACAGGATGCTGAGCTTGATGGACCCTTGGTGTTATGCGTCCTGTCCGCGGTAGGCCCGCATCCGCGCCTATTCACCCCAGGAACCCAGCTGCCAGTCTCAGAGCACCTTCGCTTGCAGTTGCGGGCAATCGCTTCCACCCTTGAGCCCTTGCAGCCTCCTCTGCCGCTTCTGACTTCTCTGTGGTTCCTCCCTGTGCCCGGGGGCCTCCCCGCGTGGGCCGTGGACAGACGCCGCTGTCCTGCCTCCTCTGGGCCCCGGCTTAGGCACGCGTGTCCGTGACTCTGGTTCTTTTAAAGGGGCTGCAACGAGAAAATAGCCCATGGCCCCGGATGATGACATCACTGGGCCTTAGTATATAAGGCAGGGCCCAGCCACTTGTTCCCTGCCTTGGCAACAAGTCTCCACAATTGCTCAAGTGCTCGTTGCCCATCGTTCCTGGCTCCTGCTCCTGACTCCGATCCTGGTTCCTGTTCCTGATTGCTTCTTTGTTGTCTCCTTGTTCCCTTGGACTGATCATCTGGCTTTGACCCCTGCTTTGTTGGACTACGCTTGGACTGATCTTCTGGCTTTGACCCCTGCTGTGTTGGGCTTCGCTTAGACTGATCCTCTGGCTTTGACCCTTGCTCTGCTTCCTGGTACCTCGCTTGCTCAGCCACCTGCCCCGACTCCAGCTTGCCTAGATCTTGCCTATGGTATCCCTCAGACTTAGCCATTCAGGCTTCGGACTACCACTACCTGGACACCTCCTGTCGTGCCCTGTTCCTGTTGGCGTCCGGGTCTCTGGATCCCTGCCTTGTCCAGATCAACCTCGGTCCTATGATACCTCTGCTGGTCCTTGGTGAACCCTTGCTTTCCATCTACTGGGAGTCGTCACACGGAGGCCCGCCTAAGACCAGCTGGCCCCGGCACCCAAGGTCTCAACCTGTGGGGAACGAGGGCTGGTATTGGTGAAGCTCCAGTTGGCCTCCATCATGCCCAAGCCTCAGCCCTATATAACCCTGCCCTGCCAGAAGCTCCTTGTCTTCTCATGGTGTCACTTCTGGCTCCGTGACCTGACCCTTGTTCTCACCAGGCCTTGTGACCTTCGGGCCTTCTCCCTTGCCTTGCCTTGTGACCTTTGCGCCTTCTGCCTTTTTCTCTCTTGTATCCTGCCTTGACCTTCGGGCCTTCTGCCTATTCTCTCTTGTATCCTGCCTTGAAGCCTTCAGACCTATTCTGCCTGTTCTAAGTCTTGCTGTCTTCGGGCTTCTGTGTTCTTTGTTCAGTGTTTCCCTTGTCTGGCTTGTTTAATTCCTGCCTTATTCTGCCCTGTTAGTTTTATCTTTTCTGTTCCAGTATCCAGTCCTGCCTGTACCAGAGTCCTCTCTTTGCCTTGTCTCATTCTTGACTTGTCTAGTTCCAGGTGCTGTCCAGCTTGCCAGCTCCTGCCTGCCTTGTCCTGCTTGCCTTCGTCCAAACCTGCCTTTGTCCAAGCCTAATCTCCAACTTGCCTTGTCCAATCTTTATCCAGCCTGCCTTGTTCAAGCCCTATCTCCAGCCTATCTTATCCAAGCCTTGTCTGTGTGGATTCACCACTATGATGTACTGCTGCAGCAGAGACCTACTGACCCCCAGAACCCAAGGGCTTAACCCGCAGGGGAGGAGGCTGGTAGGTGGAAGACCAGCCATTGTCTTGCTCCGAGTCTTGCCTTGCAGTCCTGTGTCACTCCCCCGGTGAGTTTCCCAGACTCCGGGGCTGTAACAAAGCTGAGAACTATGTAGTGCATGGACTGTACTAGCATACACAGAAGTGTGATCGCAACTTAGAAAGGTATTTAGTTGCATGCTCATATTACCGTCACATGACAGATGCATAGACACCTCCTTCTCACTCAAGGGTCTGAGCCTGCTCCTTTCCCCAGTCTGCCCTTTATCTCTCAAATTGGGTTTTAAGGTGGACAGAATGCTTCCTTACCCTTCTTTGAAGCCTCTTGCTCCTCCCCTTGTTTTCCATCTCTCACCCCCATCCCGAGGCCCTGTCTCCATCACAATATCTCTCAATCTTTCTTCATCTCAACCCCCATCTTTCACTTCATCTTTATCACATTGCCTCCCAATCCCTCTCTCCCTCTCTTCATTTCACAACCTCTCTGATACCCATCTTCTCTCTGTTTCACTCCAGTCCATCCCTTCTCCTCTATTTCCTTTTGTATAACATCTCCTTCATGCCACATTGCATCCCATCTTCCCTCTAGTTACCTCATGAATTGTAGCAATATTGGCAGCAGCAGAGAGAGCATGAGAGAGCTGCATTCACTGTAATTGTGACTGGGTTTCCTCCTCCTCCTTTTCGTGCTGTTTGACCTTTATGTTAGAAAGGGAACGTACAGCATGGGGAGAGAGGAGGAGGAGGAACACTGAGTGCAACTCTTTTGCTGTCATGAGTTATGGAACCATGCACATATGTTTACTCAGATACAGGGTGGGCAATTTTCACAGCCGATTTACATGGGGAAAATACTTTTTACCTGTAGAAATCCCTTTGAAATTGCCCTTTTAATCCTTAGTCAAAGGGAGATTAGAATTGGACTTGAATGAGAATTCAAAGAGTAAGTGCATAGACCAAACTAGCCTAAGAAAATGCATGGATTTTACAAAGGGAAGAATTCCTTACCATCTATTACAAATCTTTGAAGGTATAAATTAAATACACAGATTGATAAGACTAAGATAGTTGATATGGTGTATCTGAAATTTCAGCAGATATTTGACAAAGTCTCTCATTAAAAAAAAAACCCAAAAAACTCCTCAGTAAATTAAAAAGTCATGAGAAAGGAGACAATGTCCAACTGTGGGCTGGTAACTGGTTCAAGGATAGGCTTATATGTTCAGTTTTCACAAAGGACAAAGGGTAAAAAACAGAATGCTCCAAGGATCTGTACTGGGACCAATGTTTAACAATTGATCTAGAAAAGGGAACAATGAGTAAGGTCACCAAATTTGCAGATGGCACAAAATTATCTAAAGTAGTTAAAACACAAGCAGACTATGAGGAACTGCAGAAGGAAGCTGAAACTCTAAATGGAAGATGACATTTGAATGTGGACAACTGGAAAATAATGCACATAGGGAAAAACAATCCTTACAATCCTAACAGGAAAAGGACCTTGGACTAGCCAAAATCCTTAGCTCAGTAAACAGCAGCTATTAAAAAAATGGAAATAGAATATTATGAATTATTCAGAAAGGAACCGAAAATAAATCTGTGATGATGTGCAGGGATAGGTCTAAAAAGTAGTGTGCAACTGAACCAAACTTTGCTGACTTGAGCAACACAAGATGGAAGTCCAGCCATGTGATGGCCCCTATAGTTATAATGTGAATGCTGTGAGAACTACACTGAGGAGAAGAAACTGCTGTTGTTCTTCATATCAAGCAATCTGTCTTCATCTTACAATTTTGATGGTACTACTGGACACAAACTTGCTGAGTCTATGGCCTTGACAAACTTTGTACCCACAATGAGTCTCAGTATTGTTTGATAGATGTCTTCTGACTCATGCTAGCATCTTCATGAGAATGTGCATATATGTACCAACTAAGATGAAGAAATGTCAGAAACTCACCAATCCTATGTCAATGGATGGTGGTAACATCTAGTCGATATGAACTTTTGGATCATATGCATATGTATGAGATCCTGAGGAAAAAAAGGACTTTGGACATACAGATTCAGGACCACACTGTACCATGCTGCTTGCTGCCTTTCAAACAAGCTTCACACCCATGAACTTGGCACCCAAGATATTTTCATGAAGGCTACAGAGTAAGGCCAGAATGCCTGGAAAGACCCAGAGCAAGGCAGATAGACCTGGAATGCCACAGAGCAAGGCAGAAGGCCTGGGTAGGCCACAAGGCAAAGCAGAAGGCCTGGGTAGGCCACAAGGCAAAGCAGAAGGCCTGGGTAGGCCACAAGGCAAGACTGACTAGCAAGATAAAGATGCCAGTTCAAGGAGCCAAGGTGACTCAATGAAGAGGCACTGAGGGAATGGACAGGCTGGGTTAAGTAGGGTTGGATCTGAAATGTTATGTGATCAGCAAGGAGGTAACTTGTGCAGTGCCAGCAAGGCTCACTGAGGGCCCCTGGTGGAGGGGAGGCTGTGCAGCAGGTGAAACTGTAACATCTCCATTCGCTCTGTCCATGGTGGATCAGTCAGCTGTGTTGCCCTTCTCTGTGATCAACCTGGCCAGCTCACACAGAATCTTGACAAGTAGGGCAGAGAATGACTCCTTGCAGCACAGTAGCAAAAAAAAAAAAAAAAAAGATTACTAATGATAAAGCATAGCCCTTGCCTTCTCTTCTGTTCTTCTGCTGCTGTCAGTCTATCAAAAGGTGATAACAAAGTTGCAGCTCCAGTTTGTTTTTTTTTTTTGCTGGCTGTGATTTTTTCCTCCTTCCAGCAGAGAGAGTTCATCTGTGAGGACATCAGTATCTCCATGGTAGGGGTTAGAGAACAGAGAGGCTAAACTAGCAGAGCCTCTTCTTAGGAGGAAGGGGGCAGGACCAGCAATCATGGCACTTTAGCCAGAAGAGGTCACATTCTCTTGTACTCTCATACAGCACTCTAGTCAGAGGAGATATCACTCTCTTGTAATCTCCTGTAACACTCTAGCCAGAGGAGGTTTCACACTTGTACTTTTCAGCTTCGGTAAGTAGGGAGCCTGTTGGAGATTTAGGAAAAGGGAGCAGTTGTTGCAGGTGGTTATCTGAATTTTGGGGGGCCATGGCCCCCCTTTTATGACACCTATGGTGATTTTGCCCGTTGCAGGTCCAGTTGGCTGCCCTCCATGCTGAGACAGGACCCTGATTCTCCAGAATGATGAGCTGAGCCTTTGACTGTCTCTGAGACATCTTCATGTACACTTGGAGAGCATAAGATTACTGGCTAAATTATTATTTTAAATTGGAGTAATTGAATTGCATTACATTTAAGAGGTGAAAGTTAACTTTGAGTTAAATGCAGGGGTTTCCCTAACTTTTCTAACAAGAGTACTTTGTTCTGTTAAACCAGAAATCTAAATAATATCTACTGTATATAAAACCATTGTGTGTTTATGCTGCTATAATAAAACTTATTATAAACTGGTGTGTCGGACCCTAATGTCATATCACCATTAAGACCTGGGTGAGCCCTTAGTTCAGCTAGGGTAATGCAGGTTAGTGTGATGGGAAGGTTATCATTCAAATGCAGCTCCTCCCTTTGAGGGGTCTGGAATGGCTGTCCCCCTGAGAGTCTATATAGCAGCTCCCTTCAGAGAGTTCAAGAGGCAGTCCCTTTAGTTTTGCTGAGAGTTAAGAGGTAAATATGAGCTTTTCATAAGTTGTTTTTTTCTGGCCCAGTCAGAGAAGCTAGGCAAACCCTGCCTGGTAGTTCTGACCAGGTGTAATGGGTAGGAAAATTGGTGATTATTTTGTCATAGAT
Organism: Rhinatrema bivittatum; assembly: GCF_901001135.1. Taxonomy (NCBI): domain Eukaryota; kingdom Metazoa; phylum Chordata; class Amphibia; order Gymnophiona; family Rhinatrematidae; genus Rhinatrema; species Rhinatrema bivittatum. The sequence goes on along the minus strand of NC_042616.1, from coordinate 412,345,130 downwards.
TACACAGCACACTTATTTATAAGTATTGACATTTTACTTATAAATCTGAGAATAAGCAATAAAAGCATACAAGATTGGAGTTTGCATTAAGGAATGAATACTAAAAACTTCCCCCCCCCCATAGTTCCCAATGTGAATCTGATATATCGTTGGAAATCTGGGAACACAGCGCCGGGAAACCAGCAACAGCTTATCAGGCACATCATTAACCACTGGTAATGTCCAAAAGCTTTTCCGCTGAGCTGTTCTTTCTCTGATTTCAAACAGGTAGCTTGAAGTAGGTCTTTTTATGTTGATTCTGCTGACCTTTGCTCTAGTTTTTCTCTGAGTTACTCCCATGTGTTCTTGAGGCCCTAACTGTCTGTTCTTATCACATCAGCAAGCAGTTAGGTGTGGCCAAGTAGCTACTGTTCTGTTTTCCTCTGATATCTGCACAGTTAGCCTCCTGAGTAACTGCTCTTTAATATATATGATCTCATTACTTGTTTTTTGTTACAGGCAGGCTAAGAAAAATGGCATATTTATTCTCAAAACTTATATCAAATAATTACACTAATAATATCAGTGATTCTCTGCTTCAATACTTTCTATCATGGTACAATATTCTTTATGTTAGCTGACTAACTGCTTAAAATAATTTCCCACATCAGAGTTGGGAGGCATGTGTTCCATACCACTCACTGGCTGGTTAGAATTCTCCCTCTGGGTCTATTTTTCCAGATTTAGGATTTTAAGTGGTACGAGCCTCACTGGACAACTGGGCCTTTCTTGGACTCAGGGCCTGTAACCATTACAATTATTACAAAATGTCTCAGCAAAACTTCTACTAGGAACTAGGAAATTTGATCACATTACACCCTTGCTGATTTCACTGTACTGGCTGCCAGTACAATCCCAAACCTATTTTAAAGTATTAACGTTAATATTCAAAATCATTCATACCAGTAACACTGGTATAATAGACATGATGTTACAACCATATATACCTCAGTGAACACTAAGATCACAAAACAAAGAACTAATGAATGTTCCCACAATACGGAGAACACATCTGTCGCCAAGTAAGAGATTGTGTGTTTTCCATTGCGGATCCAAACCTTTGGAATTCTCTACCTGAGAAATTATGTTTGATAACAGATAGAAATTTAAATGCGAGCTAAAAACATAGCTATTCAAAAATGCATATAACTTAACTTAAAAACATTAGAATGTAGAGAACTACAATAATAAGAAAGACAAGTGATATTAATTGAAGCATGAGGAATAAATCTAACAAGTGAATGTAAGAATCTCAACACAACATACTGACTAACGTGAAATTTGTTATATGATCTGTACTTCTCACCTTGTGTCCTAGATCTTTAGTTAATAAGTAATGTAAAATTGAATTTGATTGTTGCTATTGCCTGTTAATAAATACTACCTCTGTTACCCATCTTTATTTGTTGATCCATAGCTATGAATGTTGTTTTTGTAAACCATTGTGATCTTTACATGGAATAACGGTATATAAAATGTTTAAATAAATAAATAAATAAACCCTGTGTCTGGGATGCCCAAGAATAGGGAAGACCTGCCCCTGAAGTGGTGGTGACCTGCTATGAAAAGGAATTCCGATGTTAAATTCTGTTGGGGAAAAAGACTTTGGGTTCAAGATCCAGGAGGAAGTTTTGGCTGCCCTTCCTTTCTGTTTGAAGCAAAGATAGCTGCTTGCTTCAAGGGGATTCCTCTCATCCGGGATCCAGAAACATCATAAGCATTGGCAAGTTAGATGCAAAGCATTGATAAGGAAGGCAAAGACAGAATTTAAAAAAAAAGCTTGCTGTGAAAGCAAAAATTCATAATAAAAACCTTTTCAGGTATATTTGAAGCAAAAGGTCTGTGAGGGAGTCAGTTGGACCATTAGATGAACAAGGGGTAAAAGGGGCGCTAAGGGATATTAGGTCATAGCGGAGATATTAAATGAATTCTTTGCTTCAGTCTTTACTGAGGAAGAAGTATGGCAGATATCCACGCCAGAAGTGGTATTTAAAGGTGATGATTCAGAAGGGCTGAAACATATCAGTGAATCTAGAAGAGGCACTAGGACATATTGACAAATTAAAAAGTAGCATATCATCTGGACCAGATGGTATACATCCCAGAGTGCTGAAAGAACTGAAAAATGAAATTATAGACCTACTGTTAGCAATCTGTAAACTATCATTAAAATCAGCTATGGTACCTGAAGAATCGAGGGTGGCCATTGTAACATTGGTTTTCAAAAATGATTCCAGGGGTGATCCAGGAAACTACAGATTGGTGAGCCTGATAACAATGCCAGGAAAAATGGTTGAAACTATTCTAATGAAGAAAAGTACTGATGATATAGATAGACATAATTTAATGGGACAAAAATCAACATGAATTTAGCCAAGTCAAGGCTTGCCTCACCAATCTGCTACATTTTTTTGAAAGCATGAATAAACATGAGGTCCTTATTCAACAGGCCGGGTAGTGGACAAGTTATCTGGCTAAAATTAGGTGGATAACTTATCTCATATATTCAGCAAGATAAACATCCAGCTATATGTAGCTGGATAACTTAAAAACCTAACCAGCTATGTTTGAATATAGCCTGTTAAATTTTGAAGTTATCCGGCCTCATGTGACCTGATAACTTGCTACTTACCTGGATATCTTCAGAGATATCTGGGTAAATAGCGCATCTTTAAAAAAAAACCAAAAACCATATGTAAAGGGGGTCTGTGGCTCGTTTCTCTCAATCCCTTCTCCTAAGTAAAGACGAGGCCCTGCCTGCCTTGCATGTGCCATCCCTCAAACCCTCTAAAATCTGCTTCCATGCCCTGGGCCCATAAACCCCATTACCAATGTAAATAAATTGTAAATCTTCTCTGACAACCCCCTCACCCATCCATTGTTTAAGATCTGACCAGAATACCCCCTGGACCCCTCCCCCCCCAACCCTCTGCTTCCATCCCCCTGTCCGTGGCGGAGCAAGGTATTTCCTTACCCACTCCTGGTGTTGCAGTGCTGAGTGTCACAAATAAAACCCCCAAAATGCCCCTTTTTTATCCATCTAAATTTAGCTGGATAAGTGGCTAAATATGCCACTTTTGCCATTTAGATGGATAACTTGTGAGTTATCCATCTAAATGGCTTTTGAATATTGACTTCCATATGTATAAAGGTGAGCCAGTTGATAAAATGTCATGGGATAGGAGGCAGTGATCTATTGTAGACTGAGAACTGGTTAAAAGTTAGAAAACAGAGAGTAGGGCTAAATAGTTAATTTTCTCAGTGGAGAAAGGTGAATAGTGGTGTGCCCCAGGAATCTGTACTAAGACCACTGCTTTTTAACATATTCATAAATAACCTAGAGATGGGAACAGCGAGTGATGTGATCAAATTTGCTGATGATACAAAATTATTCAAAGTTGTTAAATCACAAAAAGGATTGTGAGAAATCGCAAGAAGACCTAGTGAGACTGGGAGCCTGGGCATATAAATGGCAGATGGCATTCAATGTGGACAAGTGAAAAGTGATGCACGTAGGGAAGAGCAACTCAAATTATATCTACACAATGCAAGGTTCCACCCTGGGAATCCCACCCAGGAGAAGGATCTAGGTGTCATCATGAATAGAATAATATGTTGAAATCCTGCTCAATGTGCAGCAGCAGCCAAGAAAGCAAATAGAATGCTAGGCATTATTAGGAAAGGAATTGAGAATAAAACAGAGAAGATCATAATGCCTCTGTATCGTCCATGGTGCAACTGCACCTTAAGTATTGTGTGCAGTTCTGGTCATTGCATCTCAAAAAAGATATAACGGAATTAGAAAAGGTACAGAGAAGGGTGACCTGTTGTGTTCCTCCTGCGGCTGGAGCCACGGGAGGCACTTACCTTCATGGCCCAGGCCGCTGCTGCTCCCTCATGGCCCAGAGGGCGCCCTGAAACTTGTTCCCGTGGTGTGGAGGCTGCGCCGCCGCTCCTCCCTCCGCAGCTGGGCCGCTGACATCATCCGTCTCTATGCAGCCAGGAGGCCACATCCCCGGTCTCCCCTTCGCGGCTGGAGCTGTCTCTGCCGCTGTCCAGGGTTCTGCCCAGCTTCCTTTAGGGGCGGGCCTGCCTCTCTTCCCCAGAATTAAAGGAACAGCGCAGGTGTGGTTCATCTGGAACTCCTCCCATGTAGTTCCCTCTCAGCCCTACATAATGGCTCCTCGGTCAGTCCATCGTCGCCTTGGCAAGAAGTCAATCCATCCTGGCTTTCTCATGGAGCCAGTCCTCAAGGGACCTTCTCCTCCTGGACTTCGCTGCATTCCGTTCCTGCCTGGCTTCCTTCCTTGTCTTACAGTCCTGATGTCTCCGTTGTCCACGTTCCTGTCTTCATCTAGTCGTCCCAGGTCCTGAGTACCTGTGCCTCTGGAGGAGGATCCTTGCTTTTACCTGATCCGAGATTCTGGTTTCAAGTTCCATGGTTTTAAGACTGTTTCCTGTTCCTGACTCTGGGGGATCCAAGGAGTAACTTGTCCTGACCTGTCCCTTCATCCAGAGCTTGCCTGCTCTTCTCGTGGTCCGCAACCAGCCTTCCAGCTGTGAGGGCACCTGAGGGACCTTGCTCACCCTGTCTCGCCCCCTATGTTCCAAGCTCTTCAGAGTTCCAAGCTCCATGTCTTCAGAGTTCCAAGCTCCACGTCTTGTTTCTGGACTTCCAAGCCTCAGCCCTGACTGGGCTTAGTCTGACCGCAAGGGCACACTTCCCTCGTCCCGTGCTGGGGAGTGCCTCCTAGCGCTCTCCACCACCGCAGCGCAACAGATTCACCAAGGCCTCCGAGCATCCCATGCTTAAGGTCGCCCGCAGTGCAACATGACTAATATGATAAAGGCTAAAGAGGTTAGGATTCTTCAGTTTGGAGAAGAGACCACTGAGGGGAGATATGATAGAGATCTATAAAATAATGAATGGAGTGGAATGGGTAAATGCGAATTGGTTATTTACTCTTTCCAAAAGTACAAAGACTAGTTGACATTCAATGAAGTTACAAGGTGATACATTTAAGACAAATAAAAGACAATATTTTTTTACTCAATGCATAATTAAATGTGGGGAAAGCTGTTAGTGTGACTGGGTTTAAAAAAGGTTTAGAGAAGTACCTGGAAGAAAAGTCCACAAACCATTACTAAGGTGGACTTAGGGAAATCCTGGGATAAGCAGCATGGAATCTATCGATCTTTTGGGTTCCTGCCAGGTATTTATGACCTGGATTGGCCATTGTTGGAAACAGAATATTGGATGAGATGGACCTTTGGTCTGCCAGGTATGGCAAATCTGATGTTCTTATGGAGGTGGAGCAGCTGAGTTAGCCAGATCAGTTAATCAGCTAAATCCAATATTCAGAGTTAGCTGGCTAACATATCTGGAATACTCCGTCAGTCCTAAAGATAGCCGGATAAACCTATAAGCTAAGTTAGTCAGTTAAGTTTATCTGGCTAACTGACTGAGCCACACAGCGGCTAAATATGAACCTCAGTACTTCTAGCAGCAAGGAAACCTTTCACCAGGGCCTAACGTTTGGGGGCTTAAGAGGCAGAGAAGCAGAAATATTCTGCTCCAGCCTCTCCCCTCCAGGCAGTCTGCATGGGATGGGTGAGTCTGGAGCACCCAGAGAAGAGAACAACCACTCTGTTCCCTTATCCATCTAGTTCCCCTCCTAAGCCTGAAAAGAAGTGGAGAAATGTGTTCCAGGCCATTCTCCCAGAAATGAAGCCCTGTTTGAGGAACAGATTTGTCTGTGGACCAAGACTTGCAGTCATACCACAAAGCTTTTTTTGTCAGAGGCAGATTCCACACTTACTAGAGCTGTGGAAATAGCACTAGCCATGGAAATGACAGAGAAAATCTTCCAGTGAACTGAAAGGCATGGAGATGCCAGATCTCAAATGCTTGCACAAACTCAAGAGAAAGCACAAAGAATTCCTACTCTGAGAGAAAGACGTTTGACCAGTTTTCAGTTTGCACTGATCAAAAAGGTGCCATTCATGTTACAATTGTGGTAAAAAAAAAAATATTCACAATCATAATTCAGTTAACCATTGGTATAAGGTGCATCACTTCAGTTTCATAACAAAATGGGAGATTTGGTCTAAGTTAAGCACTACAAAAATATGTGCAAGAGGATTCTAATGCAACCATCTAAATTTATGAGCGCAATCATGTGGCTTTGTTTCCCGTGCAACCAGTACCAAAAATTATACCATTAAGATAACAGTAGGTGGTACCAATAAGTTGGTTGAAATGAAAGTGGACACATGGTACCACTATGGATCTCATTCCTGAGGATATCTGCCATAAAAAGTTGATGTGTGTCAAGCTTTTCAAGTCAAGCCTTTTGTTTAGAATCTATACTGGAGAAAGGCTAATGCTGTTCGGCCAAGCTGATGTGGAAGCCATGTGCACGAGTCAGTTTGCAATAGTGCACATGATAGTAGCCAGAACAAAGAACAGCCCTCTGCAATGGGAAGAAATTGGCTTCAGCAATCACAATTGGACTGGAGTAACGTTTGTGAAATGTCTGCTGTGTCTCCTCCTTCCTGTGCTCCTCAGGCTGCAGTGCTGTAGATCTTTCTGCAGTGACAGCAGCTATAGCTGAAGAAACTTAAAATCAGCACAGGGCCAGTGTGCCATGAGGCCGCCCTAACTTTCTCCTACACAAGCTTATTCATTGCAATATCTTGAAAACTTCCCTAGGTCCTTCAGCCTTGTGCATCCTCCTCAATTAATTTTCAGGCTCATAGGCTCCCCCTGAGTGTTTATAATTAAACTCAACTTTCATTATGTCCCCACTAGAGTCCTTCCCAGAACATTCCTGCAAAATCACACAAATGGACAGCATACTTTTAATTATTAACTTTGTTTTGCAAAATATATGCTTCAGGGATCATGTCACTGTGTCTGATGAATATGTGTTGTTATTTTGGGGGAAAGACTGCGAAAGAAAAAAAGGCCCAAGGAATAACTACATTTATCAATTAAGAGGTCCATTCTGAGCCGCTGTGTTAACTAGATAAACTTATCCACCTAAGTAGTCCTATTATATTCAGTGACTGAGTATACTCAGCAGCGCCATTGAATATACGCAGCTATCTTAGTTAGTCAGATAAGTTTACCTGGCTAACTTTAGGACAGCTGTACGGGACGACCAGATTTATCTGGCTAATTCAGCTCCTCCTCAGAACGCTTCTGGAATGCCCAGCACTTACCTGGCCAAATTCTTGCCAGACAAATAGTTATCTAGCTAGACTTAAGCCGGATAAGTGCTCAAATTTTAATGTAGCCAGATAACTTAAAATGCATTTGAATACGGGCCTCTAAAAGATATTCATACTGCATTGGTTGAAGGTAATTTCTGAAAAGGCTGGCTAGGCTGAACTTGAATTTTTTTCCCTTTACTACTCCCCAGAGGAAAAACATTAAAATGATGTTGCCACTTCAGTTACAGTGACACAAAGTCCCTTAATTAAAAGGCACTTTGCGAAGTAATACAAACCCTGCAAAAGGTCACTGAGAACCTGTAGAGAAAGCCTGCCATAACAACACAGCATTAACCCTCAGAACAAACCCTGCATGAAAAGGCAACACCGCAAATATTCCACCTGGGCCTAAAACACCAACACCCACCTTCTAGTGGGAAAACAGAACAAGCTGGACTGCTACAGATCCCTACTCAGAACCTGCATGCTAGCAGAATATGTCACCTCCGTCACACGTATAGGACACAGACAGACCCTCACCAAATACAGAATAAGGGATCACAAATTAGAAATAGAAATGTGCGGATAAAAACTAAATTTTTTATCTGCACGTGCCCCGTCCCCCCACACTTTTTCGGTTCCCTGCACAAAGGAAGAGAGAGGGGAATGAGAGAGGAGAATGGGGGGCCAGGATTAGGGCGGGTTCTTAGCTTTGCGCTGTGCTCTGTCTACTCCAGACTCACACTCACGCCCATCCAGTTCCTTGAAGGGTGCTTGGGTAGGGAGGGACTGGAGTAGGAAGCAGAGGGCTGATCTCTGCTGCCTGAGATTTCGGGCACTGGCCAGTTGAGACATTGCGGCACAGCCCTATGTGCCTATGCCCATAGATAAAAACAGCCTTGCAGATTACATCTTGGGCTTGACACCCGGGATCAGCTGCCCGCCTCATCCTCCACTTGTCCCAACTCTGCCATCGAGATTGAACTGAGGCATCCACAAGATGAAGGAATTACTTCTGCAGCAGAGTGTAGCAAATGGGCTACTTCAGTTGTAACTGTACCAAAAGCTGATGGCTCTAGTCATCTATGCAAAAATTATAAAATGATAATAAACCAATTTTGGATGCTGACAAATATCCCCCTGAGCAGTATTCAGGATCTCTCTGCAGCATTAGCAGGTGATAAAGATTTCACAAAATTGAACCTTCTACAAGCATACATAAGGACTCCTGATTACAATTAACCATAAGCACACACAAAAGGACTTTTTGTGTACAGTTATCTTCCTTTGGCATTGCAAGAGTACCAGCAGTATTTCAATCAATCAATCATGGAATAAATTTTGCAAGTGTTCGAAGGTGTCATGCGCCATCTTGAACATTTCATTTACTGGTATGCATGCACCAGGACAAGTATTTAGAAAGGGATTACTGTGACTGAAAACTATGGACTGTGACAAAGCGAAACTCCTCCTTACCTGTAACAGATGTTGGCCACAGCCAGCAGTTCAAATCAGCCACAATCTTTGATGCTGCCAGTATGGACTTGCTCTCTCAGAAAAGTCTTTCTGAGCATGAGCAGGAGTATCCACACACTGGCTCTGTGTGCCTCCTCAGTGTTTTCACTAACAGGCCAAAGGTAGGCGTTAATTTCTGCCGGCGCCGGGGAAGTGCACAGAAAAGTAGTAAAAACTGCTTTTCTGTGCACCCCCCGACTTAATAACATGGCAATATTAAGTCGGAGGTCCCAAAAGTAAAAAAAAAGTTAAAAATTTAAAAAAAAAAATTAAAATGGGCCCGCGGCTCGCGGATTGAAAACCGGACGTTCAATTTTGCCGGCGTCCGGTTTCCAAACCTGTGGCTGTCAGCGAGTTTGACAGCCGACGCTCCTGTCCAAAAAGAGGTGCTAGGGAACCGCTAATGTCCCTAGCGCCTCTTTTTACCGCCCTAATTTAAATAAATTAATTTACTGAATCGCACGCACAGGAAAGTGACCTGTGATTTTTACTGTATCGGCCCGTAAGTGAGCTTCGACTCTAAGGGGAGAAGGGTGGGATTGTGTGGCTGATTTATCCTCTGAGTATGGAGAGCACCTATTACAGAAAAGCAACTTCGGTTTCTCTGTGGACAAGCAGAACCAAATTCGGCCACACGAGTGGGGACTCTCAAGCTAAGGGTTGCATGAAATAGTTTTTGGTTTTCTTATAAGGAATATACAAAGCATTGGAAATCAGAAGATGGGAGAATTGATGCTACTATTGGAAGAGGTTTTTAAGCGCTGCTTGGCCAAAGGCGCTATCTGTGCAAAAGTCTTGATCCAAGAAATAATGTTTGTCAAAGGTGTGATCAGAGGATCAGGTTGCTGCTTTGCAGATGTCTTGGATGGTGGAGCGGAAGAAAGCTTCTGAAGTTGCAGTCTGTTAAAGTTCATAAGTAAACAGATTAAGATTATAGTTTAGGATAAATTATTAGCCATCAGTTGAAGAAAAGTACTCTTTGTGTCAGGAAGGAGAGGGATAGCAAGTAATTTAGGTCATTTAGAGGGCAATAATCAGTGCTGCTTAGCTGGATAAGTTAGGACTTAGCTGGCTAAGTAGTGGCAGCTGAATATCTGGCCCAACTGAATGGCTGCCACTTAGCCAGATAACTAGTTCTCCAGGTAAATAGTTAGACTGCTAAATGGTGGGTGGGGTGAGGGTATTCAGGGGAGGAGCCGACTTAGCCAGATAACTTATTCAACTAACTCGGATATTTAGAGTTAACCAGATACTTATCCGGCTAAGGGGTAGATTTTCATAGGTGCGCACGCGCGTCCATGTGCATGCTGGTTTTATAACATGTGCGCACTGGCGAGCACATGTTATAAAAATCGGTGGGCTGCGCGCACATGCACGCTTGATTTTGTAATCCGCGTGCGCAAAGGGGGTACAATTATGCAAAATTTGCACAGCGATGCATCCCGGCCTTCCCCAGTTCCCTACCCCCTACCCTATCCTCCCTTCCCCTTCCCTCCCCGCCCCCATCCCTATTCTAGCTAACCCTGTTTTTTTAAATTTACCTTTTGCTCCTCAACAGGAGCAGTAGCAAGTAGTGCGCGCCGGCACCCTACTCTGCCAGTGCGCACTTCCCTGGCACAGTAGCAAATGGCCGCTGTACCAGCGCATCCAGCTCCACCCCTTCCTTCCCCTCCCCTCCCCCCGGACTGCCCCTCCCCCAGGACTGCCCCTTTATCTTGGCCCGGCACTTCGGCACGTAACAGGGGTTACCTGCGTGGCCGGGCCCCTTTGAAGATGCACGCAGTGCATGCAAGGCCTGGCCATGCACATAACCCCCATTTTTTTATGTGCACGGGGGATTTAAAATTTGGCAGTAAATCTGGTTGGCCCATAGGACTGTCCTAAAATTAGCCAGATAAACTTATGTGGCTAATTTTAAGGTAGCCAAATATATTCAGTGGCGCAACCATACCACTGAATATATGAGCTAAGTTAGCCGGATAAGTTTTTCCAGCTAACTTGATGAGCTGCACAGTGGCTGAATACGGACCTCTTAGTGTCTTCTGCAAATAGAACAAATTAAAATTAAGTAAATTTCTTGTGAGCTAGATTGGTAGCATCATATTTGATCTTTGTGGTAATAATAATTTCTAGTTGCTCTGGTTTACTTTTATAACCTCAGGAAGACGAGTCTGCAAAAGGAGAAATGCAAAACTACATAACTCATAGATTCATAAATATATTTTGTAGTCTGAAAGAATAAGATCAACTACTTCATACTTCCAAGCATCAAGTAAGTAAGTAAGCAAACAGGTCCACAAGCAGGGATTCTGAGTATGGAGGCAGAAGTCAGATTCCACAGACTAGTTAGTTTTACTTGCATGACAATTGAGGAAAAGGCAGGACCTTGTTAGGTCTTTCCCATTTCTTTCAATAGGTACCTGAAGCTCCTTACAACTGAAGGATGGCCAGGAAACACTGTATTGCCAAAGCTGTCACTGCTGTTATCACATCCATACTGTTGTCTAGATAGATGTCCTGATCCACAGTGAAGAGCTCTCTTCAAGCAGACCTTTGGAGACCCAGGTTGCCAAGCTGTAGCCGGCCATAATCTACTCCACCTCCGTCAAGGGTCGCAGATCCTCTCTGAGTATATGGTGGAGTTCAAGACCCTGGCTACTGAGCTCGGGTGGCAAGAAGATTGTCTGCAAGCCATCTTCCTAGATGGACTCTCCAGTGCTCTCAAAGATGAACTCTCCATCCCTGAGATTCTCACGTCTCTAGAGGACCTGATTTCCCTCACCGGGAAGATTGACCACCATCTCTGGCAAAGACAGCTAGAAGTAAAGGCTTCCCACTCTCCTACACCACGCCCCATGCATGTCCAGAGTCCTCCAGCCAAGATTCCAGCACCACCACCCTTTCCCGTGGTGGAACCTATGGAGATAAACTGTGGGTGACTGTCTCCAACCGAACGTCTTCATCGGAGGAAGGAGGGTCTTTGCCTTTACTGTGGCACTTCCGAACATCTTCAGCAGCTCTGTCCGGCTCGTCCGGAAAACTGCAATGCCAGAGCCCGGCGGGGGTCCTGAGCTTAGGCGCGACTGTCACCGGCCCCCAACTCTTGCTTCCGGTCTCTCTGGGCATTGAGGCCCACTCCTTCGCCACCACTGCTCTTGTCGATACAGGAGCAAGTGGCAGCTTCTTCATGGATGACATCGTCAAGCTTCTGAACATTCCTCTTCAGCTTTTAGATGTGAGTCTCCACATCGCCTCCATTCAAGGAGAACATCTTCCAGGGCTTATCACCCATTGAACAGTGCCTATCCGTCTTACTGTGGGCACTAGGGATGTGAATCATTTTTTGACGATTTAAAATATCGTCCGATATATTTTAAATCGTCAAAAATCGTTAGGGCCACGATACAATACCAATTCCCCCGATTTATCGTCAAAAAATCGTAAATCGGGGGAAGGGGGAGGGCAGGAAAACCGGCACACTAAAACACCCTAAAACCCACCCCCGACCCTTTAAATTAAATCCCCCACCCTCCCGAACCCCCCCCCAAATGCCTTAAATTACCTGGGGGTCCAGCGGCACACTAAAACACGGCACACTAAAACCCCCTAAAACCCACCCCGAACCTTTAAATTAAATCCCCCACCCTCCCGAACCCCCCCCCCCCCAAATGCCTTAAATTACCTGGGGGTCCGTAGCGGCGGTCCGTAGCTTAAATTACCTCCGTAGCCTTAAATTACCTCCGTAGCGGCGGTCCGTAGCTAAATTGGGGAAGGGGGAGAGCAGGAAAAACCGGCACACTAAATCGTGTAGTCTTCAGCCGGCGCCATTTTGCAAAATGGCCGCCGCAAAATGGCGGCGGCCATAGACCAAAACGATTCGACACAGGAGGTCGTTCCGGACCCCCGCTGGACTTTTGGCAAGTCTTGTGGGGGTCAGGAGGCCCCCCCAAGCTGGCCAAAAGTTCCTGGGGGTCCAGCGGGGGTCCGGGAGCGATCTCCTGCCGCAAATCGTTTTCCGTACGGAAAATGGCGCCGGCAGGAGATCGACTGCAGGAGGTCATTCAGCGGGGGTCCGGAACCCTCGCTGAACGACCTCCTGCAGTCGATCTCCTGCCGGCGCCATTTTCCGTACGGAAAACGATTCGCGGCAGGAGATCGCTCCCGGACCCCCGCTGGACCCCCAGGAACTTTTGGCCAGCTTGGGGGGGCCTCCTGACCCCCACAAGACTTGCCAAAAGTCCAGCGGGGGTCCGGAATGACCTCCTGCGTTGAATCGTTTTGGTCTATGGCCGCCGCCATTTTGCGGCGGCCATTTTGCAAAATGGCGCCGGCTGAAGACTACACGATTTAGTGTGCCTGTTTTCCTGCTCTCCCCCTTCCCCCGATTTAGCTACGGACCGCCGCTACGGAGGTAATTTAAGGCTATGGAGGTAATTTAAGCTACGGACCGCCGCTACGGACCCCCAGGTAATTTAAGGCATTTGGGGGGGGGGTTCGGGAGGGTGGGGGATTTAATTTAAAGGGTCGGGGTGGGTTTTAGGGGGTTTTAGTGTGCCGCTGGACCCCCAGGTAATTTAAGGCATTTGGGGGGGGGGGTTCGGGAGGGTGGGGGATTTAATTTAAAGGGTCGGGGGTGGGTTTTAGGGGGTTTTAGTGTGCCGGCTCATGATTTTAACGATTTTCACGATACTTTACACACCCAAACGGCAACAATACGATTCCCTCCCCCTCCCAGCCGAAATCGATCGTTAAGACGATCGAGGACACGATTCACATCTCTAGTGGGCACTCTCCATGAGGAGGAAATGTCCTTCTATGTGTTAAAACATTCCACACATCCAGTCATCCTGGGGCTGCCTTGGCTCCAGGACCATGAACCCCAGTTCGATTGGCATTCTCTGTAGTTGGTGCAGTGGGGTTCCCAATGCCAGAAGACATGCTTACGTCAAGTATCCCCCACAGTCTCTGTCATGAAGTCTACCACTCTATCTGGTTTGCCTACTCAGTATGTTGAGTTCGAAGACGTCTTCTCGAAACAGAAGGCAGATACCTTGCCTCCATTACACAAGTTCAGTTGCTCCATAGAGCTTCTGCCAGGCACGAATGGGCAGAACTTACCCATTGTCTCACCCAGAAACACTAGCCATGTCTGAGTATATCAAAGAGAACCTAGAAAAAGGGTTCATTCGTCCCTCTGATTCCCTCGCTGGAGTGGGCTTCTTCTTCGTCAAGAAGAAGGACGGCGGTCTCCGCCCTTGTATTGATTACAGAGGGCTCAACGCCATAACCTGCAAAGACCGTTACCTTCTGCCCCTTATCAGTGAGCTGTTTGACCGCCTTCAAGGGGCATGAATCTTCACCAAGTTGGATCTAAGGGGTGCGTACAATCTGGTACGCATCCAACCCGAAGATATCTGGAAAACCACATTCATTACGAGGGATGGTCACTATGAATATACAGTGATGCCCTTTGGGCTATGCAATGCCCCAGCGGTCTTTCAACGTCTCATGAAAAAAATCCTCCAAGACCTCTTGTATTCATTCGTAGTCATATATCTTGACGACATCTTGATGTTTTCCAAAGACTTTGAGCCCCATCGAGATCATGTTCAGATTGTCCTCCAACATTTAAGAGAGAATCATCTATATGCCAAGATAGAAAAATGCCTCTTCGAGCGAAATAGCTTACCCTTCCTAAGGTACATCATATCCGATCGAGGTTTCTCCATGGATCCAGAGAAAGTTCAAGGGATCCAAGACTGTCCCCAGCCAGTAGGCCTACGGGCCTTACAATGTTTCCTTGGTTTTACTAACTATTACCGGAGCTTCATTGCCAATTACTCTACCCTAGCTGCTCCGCTCACCGCCATGACCAAGAAAGGGGCTAACACTCGTGTGTGGACACCCAAAGCAAAAGCCACCTTTCAGACATTAAAAAAAGTCTTCTGTTCTGGTCCTTGCCTTCAGCATCCAGACCCAAGACGTCCATTCGTCATCGAAGTCGACGCCTCCGCAATTGGAGCCGGAGCCGTCCTATGTCAGTTTTCTCCAAAGTGTAAATTGATACCTTGTACATTCTACTCCCACAAGTTTTCTCCTACAGAGCAGCACTACACCGCTGGTGACCGAGAACTTCTTGCCATCAACTTGGCGCTCCAAGAGTGGTACTCCTGGTTGGAAGGTGTGCAACATAAATTTACCATTTTCACCGACCATAAGAATCTTGAGCACCTGAAAGAAGCTCAACTCTTGAATCCTATACAAGCCCGATGGGCGCTCTTCTTTGAACGGTTCAATTTCATTCTACGTTATCGCCCAGGTTCCAAGAACCTCTGTGCTGACGCACTGTCAAGATCCTTTGAACCAGAGGATGTCTCTGATGTTCCCAGACACATCATAGATCCTGCCTGCATATCCCTTGCCATGACCACCACAGTTCTGTGGGGAAAACCGTCGTTCCACGTAGATTACGTGAACGAGTTCTGAAATGGGCCCATGATTCCAAGTTGGCAGGACACCCAGGTCGTACCAGAATCCTAGAGATGTTGCGGAGATATTACTGGTGGCCCAGCATGGTGCAAGACTCTCGTAACTATTTGGATTCATGTCCCATCTGCGCCCAACAGAAGCCACCTACCGGACGGCCTTGGGGCCTACTCCAGCCGCTTCCAGCACCTACCGAGCCATGGTCCAGCATCTCAATGGACTTCATCACAGACCTGCCTCCGTCCCAGAACAATACCATAATTTGTGTCATCATCGACCGTTTTTCGAAAATGGGTCACTTTATTCCCTTGCTGGGCCTCCCATCAGCCCCAGAACTAGCGAAATTGTTCCTGAAACACATTTTCCGTCTCCATGGACTCCCAAAGGAAATAATATCCGATCGAGGACCACAGTTTGCTGCCAGGTACTGGCGCTCCTTATGCAAGAAGTTTAATATTACCTTGAATTTCACGTCGGCCTATCACCCACAGTCCAATGGTCAAGCTGAAAGGACCAACCAGACCTTGAAAACATTCCTTCATTCCTACGTGAATGACCAGCAGGACAACCGGTCTGATTTGCTACCTTGGGCTGAATTGTCGCATAATACCCACGTCGCTGCTCCCTCCAATGTATCTCCGTTTTCTGTGGTATTGAGATGACAACCTCGGTTGCCACTTCCAGTTCCTTTGACTGTTCCTTCTCCAGCCGCGCAATTCATGGCCCACACCATTCGCCAGGTGTGGAATCAAGTCCAAGAATGCCTTACCCAAGCCACTGAATGCTCCAAGTGTACCCCTGATGCCCATAGACGCCCCGCTTCACTCTTCCATCCTGGTTAAGAGCCCAACACATAAGGTTGAGACTTCCTTCTCATCGCCTGGCTCCCAAGTACATTGGCCCATTTCCGGTGCTTCGAAAAGTGGGAGCAGTATCTTATCAGCTCCAGCTACCACGTGCCATGGGCATCCATAACACATTCCATGTCTCGCTGTTGAAGCCTTTGGTCCTCTCCTGGCCCTCTCGTAGAGTTCCTTCACCTCCACGGATCTCTACCGAACCAGACTCATCACTCCAGGTAAGAGAGGTCCTCGATGTCCATCGGCGTCGAGGTAGATGGGAGTTCCTCTTAGCCTGGGAGGGTTATGGGGCCAAGGAGAACTCATGGGAACCTTCCCACAACATTCTCGACAAAGAACTCCTTAAAGCCTTCCATAGGACCTATCCTGACAAGCCACGGCCGTGTAGAGGGAGGCCTAGAAGGGGGGGTACTGTTGCATGCCCCGTCCGCGCCTGGCCCGCACACGGGCCTGCTCACCTCACTAGTTCCTCTGCAGATCATGGGTCGGCCTCCCCAGCAGCAGCTGCAAGCTCCTCTAGGCCTCAGTGTCCCGCGGCAGCGGTCGCCGGGCCTTCCACTGCATACAAGGCCTCACACCGGAGTTTGGCATCTCCAGTGGAATTGGCCATGCCCCTACGCGCGCACACGTGGACCGCCCGGCCTCTTGTAGGGCCAGGGGTGGATCCTAGCTCTACGGCGAGCCCTGATTTACCCTCGTGTTCTTCCAGGCATTCCGAGTTTTCATGCACAGTCTGCACTATTTGTGCCACTTTCTCCACGATGACACCCAAGCAAGAGTCCAATTTAGCAGAGATTCACTCCTCAAAGTTATCCATAAATTTCCGCATCTCCTCAGATACCAATGCAACAGAACGGCCTTCAACCAAATCGTCCTCTGAAAAGGAATTGCCATCTTGCAGCGTTTCTTCCTAGCAGGCCTTGTCTGTGCATTTCACCAATTTAGTTTTACCTTCTTTATTTGCCCAGAGAGATGAGATTGAGTGCTTCCCGGTATCTTTAACAGGAGGCATCACTAACACTGGTGGCTGAACAGCAGACATAGTAGAAAACAGGTGAATGAACAGGAGGTTAGTGGGAGCTCAGTCAACACGTGTCACCTGCTTCACAGCATAACCAGAAGTCATGCAGATGTAACATTTAACAAAACTAAAACTACTGACCCCACACCCTTTATCAAACCCTTGGAGCAGGGAGTCCTGAAAAGAAACCAACATATTCTCTATGCTATAATCAGGAAGGAAGTCACTCTGGAGGCAGTCTAGGGTTTTGAAATCGTTGAGCATGTTCCTTTGGAGGGATGATACATGGTGAAAATAGATGAAACAAGGAGTACAGGAACGGTAAACACAAGAACCGAGAGGTTGGAATGTTTAAACCCTGCATTGAGATTAGCGACAAAGGAATGGTAGTGTTACGAGCGCGTGCGGGCGCGGTCGTCTCGAGCTGGTGGTGAGCCCTTGGGCCACGGCGAAAGCTAGGGAGGAGCCCCGGCCACACCGTGGGAGGTGAGCTGAGCAGGCATGGTGAGCCAGGCGGGTACAGAAGCAGGGGAGTCCGACCCTCAGCCGGACCTGCACGCCCATGGTAGCCAACACTGGGAAGTTGACTGATGAACGGTCCTCCGACTGTTCCCGGCCCTTTCGGACCTGCCGCTGGGAACGGCAATGGGCAGCAGGCCGGACAGAGGCGAGGGCAGACAGAGTCCTTTACACTGAAGACGTCAGATGGGGGCTGAAGCAGACATCCAAGACAGGCTGAAGCAAGACGTTGGAGACATCAGGGCAAGGGCTGAAGCGAGACATTGAAGAAGAGGGCAGGAAAGGTCCAGGCGAGCAGGAACTCCGATGCTGGGATACTGACATCCGAAGCCCCTTCGGCTGGCAGGAACAGAAGCTCAAGAGCCCGGGGGACGAATCCCTCCTGTTGGCCACTCCAGGGCCCAACAGGACAGAAGGCTCAGGAACCAGACGAAGACACAGGACAGAACAACCGGAACTGGAACAGGAACAGGATCAGGCAGCTTCAGGAACAGACATCAAAGCAAGGTCAGGAACAGACATCAAAGCAAGGTCAGGAACAGACATCAAGGCAAGGTCAGGAACAGACATCCGGACAGAGACAGGACAAGGAGCCATCAATACATGGAGGACCTGGATCGGCAAGGTTACAGGCGACTGTAATGCACAATCTGCAGGCCAGTTGCAACTGACAAGAAAGTCCTTATATACTGGAGGTAGAAGGCAACTCCCTGGGAGGAGCTTGCCAGGACCGCCCACCGCTGGCCCTATAAATAAGGAGGAGAGCTGCGGGCCGGCCCCTAGGGAAGGGCGTCGCCAAACAGGAAGTCCAAACGCTGGCATGCAAGCCACAGGCACAGCTAGGCCTCTCAGGCCCTGGAGCAAGTCCCGGGTGGAACACAGGCGAGGCCCTGGCTTCGGAGCGGCCTCCGGGAGGAAGGTAAGAGACCACCTGTAGCGCAGCAACAGGGGGGATCGCAACAGGTAGTGCGGGTGAACAGTGAGCCATCTAGCAGGCATATAATGAGGTGGAGATTAAATGAGTCTTGGCTGAGTACTAAGTGTTGAGACGATTCACAAAATTGAAAGAGAATGCAATGGCTGTATGTAAAGTACGGAGAGCAATGGATTGATGGCTTACAACAAACAAGGTTCTCCTGTAGTAGTATATTTCCCCCTGAAGAAGCCGATTGGAAGTAAAACAAGGGCCTTGTTGGGACAGATTGAATTGAGAGAACATATTTTGGGATAAAGTGATTTGAGAGAATATGCTGTAATTTTGAAGGAATAGATTAATTGGAGTAAATACACTATAGAGTAACAAATATCTTGAATAATCTATAGGGGTTTAGTTATATGGGTAAAACAAAGATGCCATGTAATTAAATGTACAATGAGTTCTAGAGATATTGGTGTGTTTAATCAATGAACAGAGTTGTGAGGGATTTTTTATGAATGTATTGTTAGTATGAATGAGTATGTATGGTTACAGATATATGATTACGGGGAGGGAAAGGTGAAGTAGAGATAAGTGTTAATGATATTTGATATGTGGATCAAGTGTAAATGTACAGAGCAATATATTTAAAAATAATAGAGTAGACAAGTACTGTTTAATGACATTTTGTAATAAAAAGAATTTTTTAATAGAAACTATTTGTTAAAAAATTATATATGGTTCATAAATAATCAATAGTGTCTGTATCTCACTCTGTGTATGTTGTGACCATTGGTCTGCGACAGCTTCGCCCCGCCTACCTTACTCTTCTTGCGGCTCCTCCACTCACCTCGGACTACTGGTTGCCGCGGCAACTGGCTGCCGACCTCTCCGGTGTCCCCAGACCGGCTTTGGTGCTGCTTCCCGCCATGCTCCTCCAAGGTACCATAGGGCGCGCGCGCGCATGCCGCCCTCATCTTTATTTCCTCATTGGCGAGAACCTCAGGGGCATCCCCCTGAGATGACGTCACGCTGCCCGGATATTTAAGCCTACCACTTTTGCTAGCTAATCGAGTTAGCAACTTCTCGGAATTCTACAAATGGGATTCGCTCTCCGTACCGAAGTTACTCTGCCACTCCAACGTTTATCTGGAACTCTTATTACTAAGGGGGTACCCGCTCCTCGGGGGCCTCTTCTGCTTCTTTCAGGTGCAATCAGGAAACCGGTACTTGCTCCTCAAGGGCCCATGTTCCCTGAGTCACTGCCTGCATCTACAACCCTTTCTACTTGGAAGACTTCACTAACAGTTTCTATCTGTGAGTACAACTACCATCTATTCCACAGTACTGCTTCCCTGTAACCAGGTACTCGCTCCTCGAGGGCCTGCCCTCTGTTCCAGTGCCAGACCTCTCGTCTAGTGGAATCGCTGTGTGAGTACAATACCACTGAGTCTCCCGGCTCTAAGGGATCAGGTACTCGCTCCTCGAGGGCCTGCTCTCCCTATCTCGGAGCTTCGCCTATTCTACCTGGGACTCTATATGTTTCTCACAGTGTACTCATAACTCTCAGTCTCTTTCCACTACAGCACAGCCAAGGAGAGGATTCGCTGTTCCAGTGTCCTTTGGGATACTCACCCAGCTGGTCTCAACATCTACTACTCATTACTGCCACCTCTGGTGGTTTTCAAAACTGTTTAAATAAAGATTCAATCTGTGTTTGTGTGTCCTGAGTCTAGCCTGACTCCGTGGTCCCTCACGGGACTGCCCCCCGTGGGCATGGTCAGCTGCCACAGTGTCCAAGGATCCACCCAAACATCAATAACCATAACAGTGTAGAGTGTCTTGATGTATATATATATATATATATATATATACACACAAAAACAATACTCTATACAGAGTGGGATACAAGCACAAACCAATTATTTTATACAATCTTTTTTTATTACAAAATTTGTAATTATTCTTAAGATCTCTCAATACAAATATGAATTTAGGAATGATTGCACATTGTATCCAATTAACATATCATTATTATATTCCCTAATATCTGTAAACACACCTTTAACACATTATTTTAAAAGGACATGTTATCTCACTCATAACCCCATACACACCCATTCATTCTAACAACTCAATCATAAAAATACCCGAGCATTTACCACTAATAAGACAAACACTTTCATAAAAATTAACACTCAATATTCGCACATATTTCCCATAAATAATTAATCTATCACCCCAATATGTTCACTTGTTACAATGTATCCTATACAATATACCCTTTGATTTGACATTGTCTTTTATTTTTTATTACAATATAATCCTTGCAATATATCCCCGATATATTTCCCTTATTGCGATGAAGCAGGAACCACTCTAAGGATGAATCAATATAAAAAAAACTTTTAAATCAAAACCATAAATTCACTTCTATTGTTGCAATCCCCCCTGCTGCTGCGCTGCAGGAGGTCTCTTACCTTCCTCCAGAGGCCGCTCTGAAGCCAGGGCCTCGCCTGCGCATCATCCAGGACTTGCTCCAGGGCCTGAGAGGCCTAGCTGCTCCTGAGGCATGCCGGTGGCTTGCAGCCTCAGTGTTTGGACTTCCTGTTGGGCGACGCCCTTCCCTAGGGGCTGGCCCGCAGCTCTCTACCCTAGTTATAGGACCAGCGGTGGGCGGTCCTGGCAAGCTCCTCCCAGGGAGTTGCCTTCTACCTCCAGTATTTAAGGACTTTCTGTTCACTGTGTCTTTGCCTTCGGATCGGGCTCTACAGTGGTCTGTAAACCCTGCCGATCCAGGTCCTCCGTGGCGCCGGCTCCTGCTTGTCTTCAGCCTGCCTTGACTCCGGTCCGTGACTCCGACTCCTGCTTGTCTTCAGCCTGCCTTGACTCCGGTCCGTGACTCCGACTCCTGCTTGTCTTCAGCCTGCCTTGACTCCGGTCCGTGACTCCGACTCCTGCTTGTCTTCAGCCTGCCTTGACTCCGGTCCGTGACTCCGACTCCTGCTTGTCTTCAGCCTGTCTTGACTCCGGTCCGTGACTCCGACTCCTGCTTGTCTTCGGCCTTCGATCAGGCCTTGGATCTGAGCATTACAGTCGCCTGTAACCTAGCCGATCCAGGTCCTCCATGTTTGATGGCGCCTTGTCCTGTCTCTGCTTGCTGTTCCTGATGTCCAGTGTCTCTGCCTTGATGTCTGTCTCTGACCCCGCCTAGATGTTTGTTCCTGTGCCTGCCAGCCGTAAGGGCTTCGGATGTGAGTTTCCCAGCATCGGAGTCCTGTTCGCCTGGGTCTTCCCCGCGCCCTCCTTCTCAGCGTGGTCCGCGACCAGCCTTCCTAGGCTGTGTAGGGCGCGTCTGGGACAGGGTGGTCCGCGACTCAGTCCCACGGGTGGGCTGAGTAGGGCGCCCTGATGGACAGTGCAATGTTCCCGTCCAGCCTTGTCTTCAGTGTCTGCTTCAGCCCTTGTCCGGATGTCTACCTGTCTCTGCCTTGACCTGGTTCCTGAGCCTTCTGTCCTGTTGGGCCCTGGAGTGGCCAACAGGAGGGATTCGTCCCACGGGCTCTTGAGCTTCTGCCAGCCGAGGGGGCTTCGGATGTGAGTATCCCAGCATCGGAGTTCCTGCTCGCCTGGGCCTTTCCTGTGTCTCGCTTCAGCCCTTGTCCTGATGTCTTCGTCTTGCTTCTGCCCCGTCTGATGTCTTCAGTTTAAGGACTCTGTCTGCCCTCGCCTCTGTCCGGCCTGCTGCCCATTGCCGTTCCCTGCGGCGGGTCCGAAAGGGCCGGGAACAGTCGGAGGACCGTTCACTAGTCAAATATTTTTTGGGAACAGTCGGAGGACCGTTCACTAGTCAACTTCCCCGTGTTGGCTACCATGGGCATGCAGGTCCGGCTGAGGGCCGGACTCCCTGCTTCTGTTCCTGCCTGCCTGGCTCACCATGCCTGCTCAGCTCACCTCCCACGGTGTGGCCTTGGGCTCCTCCTGGGGTCCTGCCGTGGCCCAAGGGCTCACCACCCGCCCGAGACGACCGCGCCCGCGCGCGCTCGTAACATCTATAACACCCCCTCCTCTTTTTTAAAAATCTAAAAGTGGTAATTACCTTCACTATTCCTTCTATTGAATACAAAACCACTGCACAGTTTTTTATGATCTATTTAACTGCTCCACTATCCTATCTCTTCAAGACTGTTAAAGCAAAGAAAAATGAAACCATTAGTTCTTATATAAATTTAAATATTACTGCATGTACTACCTACTATTTTACCTGCTTCAAACAAATTAATGTCTTTATAGAATGAAGGGAACAGCCCATCGGCGAACCCTTCGCTATACAGCAACCACCCAGCAGTATACAGCCGTACCCTAGGAATTTACTCTTAAACTATATCACCCCTATTACTAACAAATACCCATCTCTTTCCACACGGATCACACATTTATCACCTTCCACCTTTTCCCGTTCCAAAATCTCTTTCTGCTTGTCACCACAGCAATACAACCTTCTCTCATGGACCTCAGATTTGAAACCTTCAAAACCCTCATCCAATTCACTTGCCTAAAAAATAAAAAGTATTTAACTACTCAACTGCAGTTGAATTCTACTTAGATCCATTCACAAACATCAAATTTGGAAAGTAACGTAACTCCTACCGCAATACTTCAGCTTGCTTCTGCTTTCAATATATGCCATTCTCCATATGAAGACTCTCACTGAATTCAAAGCGAGGTAACGTCCCTCCTCTAACCACACCTTAAATCCATCTGCATGGTTTTCAAAATTAACCAATGGATGAAGCTGCCCAAGCCGAATCATACACTTCATTGGGTCAGTGATTCTCTCATCCCTAATACCAAGACAACACTTCAATCAAGTTAAGGAAAAGCAGCCCTTTAAACATGGCTACCCTGATCACTCCAACTCCAACATCCTAAATGAACGCCAATTTTTCCATTGAAAAATAAATTTTTGTTCATATTGTCTTAATACTTGTGAGATGTTCCCACCCTGGGGACACGGAAACTGTCTCAATACACAAAATTTGAGTTGATCAATGGAATGTTCATAATCGTGCCAATGTTTAACAAGAGGTGCTTCTATTTTGTTTGTCTGGATGCAACTCTTTTGTTGAATAATTCATGTTCGTATAGGTAAAATTGTGTGGCCAATGTATAACTTAGAACACGGGCACATTATTACATATACTAGATGGCGGGAACTACAATCGAAACGACCCCTAAAGAAATACTGAAATGGAATCAATTCATGGGTGAAGGACTGGTCGACCAAAACGTGAACATTTGGTACAGCAATATTATCCTATCTCAACATCAGATATTTCCTCACTCGATACTGATGAGATGAGTAAATCTCTCAAATTCCGCCCTCTGGTGCTTGCAAAAATGGGTCTCCTCTGTAATGATTTGTGAAAGGTGAATATCTGCCAATGTTTTAAAATAATATTTTGTACTTGAGTTCTGGATGAAACTGTAGGACAGGAGGTCGTTCAGCGGGGGTTCCGGACCGCCGCTGAACGACCTCCTGCAGTCGATCTCCTGCCGGCGCCATTTTCCGTACGGAAAACGATTCGCGGCAAGAAATCGCTTCCTGAACCCCGCTGGACTCCCAGAAACTTTTGGCCAGCTTGGGGGGGCCTCCTGACCCCCACAAGACTTGCCAAAAGTCCAGCGGGGGTCCGGAACGACCTCCTGCGTCGAATCGTTTTTGTCTATGGCCGCCGCCATTTTGCGGCGGCCATCTTGCAAAATGGCGCCGGCTGAAGACAACAGGATTCAATTGAGGGGGCCGTTCCGGACCGCCGCCGTTCTGGACCACCGCTGGATCCCCAGGTAATTTAAAGCATTTGGGGGGGGGTTCGGGAGGGTGGGGGATTTAATTTAAAGGGTCGGGGGTGGGTTTTAGCGGGTTTTAGTGTGTCGGCTCACGATTTTAACGATTTTCACGATAGTTTACACACCCAAACGGCAACAATACGATTCCCTCCCCCTCCCAGCCGAAATCGATCGTTAAGACGATCGAGGACACGATTCACATCTCTAATGTGAACCACTCTTGTTATCATATTTATCTATGTGGTTCACCTCTCTGTTTTTCTTGTGTTGGGATGATAAACAGCTAGGACATGCCATCTGCATGTTTCCATATGGGGCAACAAAACTTAAACCTCTCTCAATTACCTCTGCACAGAACCTCCTCAGATTAATAGTACATTCCTTTAGTAAGGGGAAACCAAAGGTCTCTCACACTTATAAATTAAAACCATTCCTCCACCTCTCTTGACTTCATGTGATTTTTGTTCATATGATTAACCTGGTGGACACAGCTGCCCCGTAATGATGGCATCAGCATCAGAGTGTCAGGATACAGTTAGACACAATATATCAAAATGCTGATCAAGTATTAATGAAAAGATAATTGCACACTTATTTCTAACCAATCAGACACTAACATACCCAATTCACAATTGGGAAAAATCTGTAACAGTGGGCTGAAGCTGCATCACAGAATGAGACAGTTAGATCCAAACGTTGGGGGTGCACTAGCATTTTACTTGTAGTTTTCTGGGGAGAAGGCAGTATCTCCCTCTACCCTATACCACTAGAATGGCATAACTATTAATGGTCACAGAAAGGTCCTGACACACAATTAACAAACAAACATTTCTGCAGTAAATAAATTATACGGGAGATGACCTATCCATCTCACACAAAACAAAATTATATAACAGAGCCAGAGATAACAGCCAAATAAATATTAAACAAAGTACTCACTTTAGCAGTTATGGGGAGGAGATTTAGCATGGACGCAATGCACACCACTGTGTGCACCATGAAGCACACAAAAGGTATGTCCTGAGGAGCAAGCCCGCCTGCAGGCAGTCCCCTTTGGGTGGACTCAGCAGGCTGCATCACTTGCAGAGGGAGGCATTGCTTTAGCTGCATTACTCAAACAGCTCCCCTGATGCAGAATCCAAACTCCATGGAGGGAGGAAAAAGCTGTTTCCAGTGACTCAAGGCTCAGGCTGTTGAAAGTAGAGTGCACAGTGCAGTACTGATATGGAGCTTCTGGTCCCAAGAAGGGCCGTGCTTGCTTCTTGTTTCCCAGGATGGGACTGTTATTCACTATTCAGATATGATGCTGGAGCATTAGCCACTGGGCAGTCTCTTCTTTCTCCCTCTTAATATTATTTATCTTTCACTTAAGGTTAAGTTTTTTTCAAGGATACATCTTCTATTTGCCTTTTCCAAATGGTATCGTGTGCCTTTTGTCATAGTCTGGTTAATAACATAAATTGTTTGTGGCATGCATAATGCCTGGGCAATTTTTTTTTTTTTTTCAATTTATATTTTATTAAGTTTTTAAACAATTTAACATTGTAAAAAACACAAGAAGATATTCTGTTTTGAGAAAATAACAACGTATTAAGCAAATACTTTTACCATACACATTCAAAACAGTAATATTTAGTCCACATTACGTGAGGTTTCTCACAAAAAAGTAAAAGATCATAGGTAAACTGTAATCATAACTTACAGAAAAATAGGAGAATATATCATTTAATTGCAGTTTCACTTCTCAACCCAATTCTTTATCTACCAAAAAGGACTCTAAGAGGGATGGATCTTGAAAGATAAATTTATTCTTCTGGTAGACCACAGAGCATTTACATGGGAATTTTAAATAGAATGTTGCCCTTAGGGCTAACACTATAGACTTCAAAGTCAAGAATTGTTTACGCCTAACCTGTGTTGCTCTGGCTACATCAGGGAAAATTTGAATCCGTTGTCCACAAAAATTATAATCCTTATTTTCAAAATATTTTTGCAAAACCTGATTCTTATCTCTCTCTCTGCAGAAGGTAACTAATAACCTAAGGTTTCGAATACGATTTTGGTTTTCCAGATTTTCCATCTGTCTGTGAATTACTAACCCATCCTTTATAAAGGAACTATTTACATCCTTAAGTGCATCTATCTGGGTAGACACATTTTTACTTTGTTCTTCTAATTGTATCAAACGGTTATTATGTCTCTCCATTACATTTTTAAATTCACAGGTAGTGATTATATTTTGCTCAATTGAGTTAGCCATTATTTTCTGTAAATTGTCTAGAGCCTTCCATACATCCCGTAAGGTAATATTCTGGGGAGCTATGGACTCCATGGCCGTTTCTTGCGGTCCCGGGCCCAATTGCACCCCTACAGTTTCTACATTTGCAATTACATTAGATAATTCAGTATTTACTTTCACTGACTTTCTTAGTCCAAGAAGACTTGTCTGGGTTGTAGGATTAGGCTCTCCCATATTAAGTTGAAACAACTGCTGTGGCCCTTGAGCTTCTGGGGATCCTGAAGAAAAAGATATATCAGGAATTATTCTTTGGGTAGCTTGACTTACCCCTCTTGCGACATGCGAGTCCATCAGTCCCCTCACAGGCAAGCCTGGAGAGGAAGTCCAAACTTTCACTTTTCTCTTCCTGCCCATAAAGATATAATAAAAGAAACCAGGAACATTTTCCAGGAGGGGCATGCCCCTTTGGTGCGCGGCTTAGGCAGCACGCTGACGGCTGCACGCCGTAGCCGCCTTAATTTTAAAGATGCAAAAGTCCATCCCCCAGTGATGACCTCACAGGGGCGGGGCTACAGGCAGTTTCGCATAGTTGCTCTGACTCCGGCCCCAGAAGGGTTGGAGCCCCGAACTCAGTCTCGGTCAAGCCCTCTCTCGATGAGGGGTCTCTCCTGCAAATACCTCCAATTCCACGCCGTAGCCGCCTTGATTTTAAAGATGCAAAAGTCCATCCCCCAGCGATGACCTCAAGGGGGCAGGGCTACAGGCAGGTTCGTGTAGTTGCTCTGACTCCGGCCCCAGAGGGGTTGGAGCCCCGAACTCAGTCTCAGCCAAGCCCTCTCTCGACGAGGGGTCTCTCCTGCAAATACCTCCCCTGGACAATTATTTTCAAGACATTCTGATAATTTTTATTCAAGACATGTTTTACCTTCTGTGTAACTGTTATATCAGGTGGATCGGATTCTCTGATTGTCCAAAGTCCCTTAATTTTTAGAAGAACCATCTTAAATCTTCAGGTTGGATAATTGTTGGAATTCAGCATCTCAATATGATTTGTTGTATTTTCAGACACTATTTTAGTTACTTTCAATTTCAGTTTGTTCACAGAAAATCTTTTCTATGCAGGCTGCTGTTTAACAAATTATCTCTGCAATTCACAAAATATTTTTTTTTGAATAGGTTTCTCTTTACTGGGTTTTTTTTTTCCTTGTTTGGAAGCTTATCTCATTCTTCCAGCTCTGGCTTTGTCTTATCTTCTTTTGCATTGCCTGAGGCCATAAGCCTTTTTTTTTAAGAGATTTATGACACAATGAGTATGTTTAGATAAGAGAATGCCTTCTAAAGAAAAACAAACCAGGCAGTGAGGTTTCTTCTTTTTAAGAGCAGGAACCAGCACTGCTTTTATTATGGAGGTATAAGAGAGCTGCAGTAGCCATCAACTCAACTCACATATAGACCCAGGAAGCATGCAAGTACACATACAGAGCAGTACGGAAGCCTTAGTAGCTTAAACAGGTCAGTACTAGCTAACTCAATATAGTCTAGCATAGTGACATGAAACCTTTTTCCAACATGGACCATGGGCGAAAGTAATTTAAAGTAAAGTGTGAGTCAATTCTCTTTGTGGCATCTCTGTCTCTACAATCTAGACCTGAAATAATGGTGAACAACTCTAGAAGCTGTGCTTCCAAAACTGGTTCGACTTATTTACAGAAAAAAATATTTACAAGCTGTTCCACAGACACAATTTGTATGTACATTGAGATCCATATTCAAAGGAAAAACCATGGGGGTTTAAATATCCTGCTGGCCTGAATGCCCTGCAGGTTCCCACTGTCGGCAGGTGGAGTTGGCCGTAGCAGAGCTCCAACTGGAGATTCGCCACTACCAGTCCACGTTCTCCTTAGGTTGAGTCCTTGGGTGCCAGAGCCAGCTGGTTTTAGATGAGGGCCTCTGTGGAGGTGAAGACCCATTGCAATGAAGTTGATGCAGGCCAGCACAGATCAGGACAAGCAGTGGTCAGGACAGGCAGCAGTCAACAGGGTCAGGTTCAGACTGTGGTTGGATGCAGACAGCGTGCTCGTAGTGTCGTGGTTCAGGCAGAGTTCAGTCAGAAGCGGAAGCAGGCAGAGGTCATGGGCAGGTGGAGGTCAAGCAGCATCGAGGTCCAATCTGAGGTAAAGTCAGAAGTCCAATCTAAGACAATACCAGAAGACCAGTCCGAAGTCAAAGCCAGAAGTCCAAACCAAAGAGATGAGGAACAAAGAGGAAGGAGGAGGATAGGGGATCACAGGAGCAAGATGAGGCGCTGAAAACAGATGCAGGGAAGACTGACTATGAAGACAAGAACTCAAGAGACAAGGAACCAGGAATAGGACACAGCTGCAAAGGGACAACACACAGCAGAAACCAGGAAGCAAGAACGTGGAGGCAAAGCACTTCTCCAGGAGGAATCGACCTATTGCCAAGATGAAGACTTCAGGGAGAGGTTGCCTTAAATACTGGAACGAGTCTGTTGTCATCAAAGGGTGCCATGGGAAATGTCCCGCAGCGGGACCTTTAAATGCCAGCAAGTCGGGTGCACACGCCTAAGGGCTCCCTCCAGTGTAGTCTATGGTGGCATTGGCCTGGCCATGCTGCGTTGGACTGCTGCGTCCTCACTGGGGAGGCTAACTGCAGCATTGGGGAGTAGTCCGGACTGGAGGTAAGAGCAGCAGTTCATGGGACAGGCCCACGGACCACCAAATATAACAGTACCCCCCTCCCTTAACCCCCCTCCTGAGAGCTTAGGTTTCCTAGGATGTGTGGCATGAAATTCTCTTAGCAGATTCATGTCCAAAATATTAGAGGTAAGATCCCACATATTCTCTTCTGGACCATATCCCTCCCAGGAGATAAGATACTCCCATTTCTTGCCCCATCATCTTACGTTCAAGACCTATTTTACCCGATCGATAATGTTGTCTTCTGAGAAGACTTCTTGAGGATCTAGTGGTCTCCTGAAGGGCCATGAGAGAACCAATGGTTTGAGGAGGGAGACATGGAAGGTGTTTTGAATTCCTAGAAAGGTTGGTAAGCGTAAATGGTAGGTTACTGGGCCTACTTGGCAAAGAATTGGAAATGGCCCAATGTATCGAGGAGCAAGCCGCATGGAGGGCATCCAGAGCCGAATATGGCAGGTGCTGAGCCAGACTTTGTAACTAGGCTTAAATTGTGATGCAGGCCTATGGTGTGCGTTCATAGCTTTCCTGGCCCTCTCTACCACTTTCTGAAGCATCTCTCTTGTGCGGATCCAAAGTTCTTGGTGCTCCTGAGCTTTCAATTCAGCTGCTGGTGAGGGAACGGTCAAGGGGATAGGCAACGGAGGTGATGGCTGTCTTCCATAAACAATTTGAAAGGGAGAGAACCCTGTGGTGGTGCTGGTGTGGGAGTTGTGGGAAACTCCGTCCGCAGAAGGAAAGCAGTTATCTTGGCGATCATTCGCATAGGCTCCGAGGAAGCTTTTCAGTGTCCAGTTGGTACACTCAGACTGGCCATTAGCTTGGGGGTGGTATGCTGTCTTATAGTACAAGGACATGTTAAATTTTTTACAGAGGGAGTGCCCGTACTTGGCTGTAAACTGAGCCCACGGTCTGAGACAATATGTTTTGGCAGGCCATTCAGGTGGAAGATATGGTGTATAAATAGCTCTGGGGCCGAGAGAAGGCCAGGAAGTGGGATAAAGTGAGCCATCTTTGAGAGCTGGTCAACTATGACCCAGATAATCAATCAGCCATTTGAGAGAGGGAGATCCACCACAAAGTTGGTGGACACACGAGTCCAAGGTTCCCTGGGGCCTGGCAATATCTGTAATAACCCGCAGGGTTATCCCACCAAAGGATTCTGCTGTGCGCAGGTGAGACAAGACTCCACGAAGGCCCAGACATCTCTCTGAATCTGGGGCTACCAGTAGTACTGCTGGAGCAGTTCGGGCCCATCTAAGATGACCTACGACACGGGAATCATGAGGCCACTTTAACACTTTTTCTTGGAATTTGCATGGAATGATCATCTTCCCTGGTGGAACGTATATTGGAAGCCAGAAGGATCCAAGCTGGATCAATAATGTGCCTGGGTGGAACCAGGGTGTCCTCTGCTACAAAGGAGTGGGAGAGGGCATCCACTTGGATGTTCTTGGTGGCTGGTTGGTACTTCAATTCAAAGTCAAAATATGCAAAGAACAGTGACCAACGGGCTTGATGGGCATTCAGCTGTTGAGCGTGATGAAGATGTTCCAAGTTTTTGTGATCGCTGTAAATAGTACTGTGATGTTGAGCCCCTTCAAGCCAATGATGCCATTCCTCAAGTGCAAGCTTGATGGCCAACAGCTCTTTGGCCCCGATCCCATAGTTGCGTTCTGTGGGAGAGAATTTCCATGAGAAGAAGGAGCAGGGGCAAAGAGCTCCCATATCAGAATGTTGACTCGATACTTCTCCTACTCCCAGTGAATAAGCAATGATATTGAGGATAAAGGGACATTGGGGGTTAAGGTGAAGGAGGCACGGCTCTTGAAGGAATACTTCCTTTAATTCTTGGAAGGCAATGACCGCTTCCAAAGGCCAATAATGTGCTCCTTTTTGGGTGAGTGCCATGACTGGGGCCGCAATCCGGGAATAGTTGGGGATGAAATTCCAGTAATAGTTGACAAAATCTAGGAACGTTTGCAGGGCATGAAGAACGGAGGTTTACAGTCAGTTTTGGATGCACTTGACTTTATATGGATCAATATGGAAGCCCTTGCTAAATACGATGTATCCTAGGAAAGGAAGACTCTCTCTCTCGAAAAGGCATTTCTCCAACTTTGTGTACAGTTTGTTATCTCTTAGCCTCTGGAGGACTAGGTGAACATCCTGACGATGGGAGTTGAGATTCTTAGAGAAGATAAGAATATCATCAAGGTACATGACAACACAGACATAGAGGACATAAGAACATAAGAAGACTGGAGGGTGGCTAATGTAATGCCATACTGGGTCAGACCAAGGGTCCATCAAGCCCAGCATCCTGTTTCCAACAGTGGCCAATCCAGGCCATAAGAACCTGGCAAGTACCCAAAAACCAAGTCTATTCCATGTTACCGTTGCTAGTAATAGCAGTGGCTATTTTCTAAGTCAACTTAATTAATAGCAGGTAATGGACTTCTCCTCCAAGAACTTATCCAATCCTTTTTTAAACACAGCTATACTAACTGCAATAACCACATCCTCTGGCAACAAATTCCAGAGTTTAATTGTGCGTTGAGTAAAAAAGAACTTTCTCCGATTAGTTTTAAATGTGCCACATGCTAACTTCATGGCGTGCCCCCTAGTCTTTCTATTATCCGAAAGAGTAAATAACCGATTCACATCTACCCGTTCTAGACCTCTTATGATTTTAAACACCTCTATCATATCCCCCCTCAGCCATCTCTTCTCCAAGCTGAAAAGTCCTAACCTCTTTAGTCTTTCCTCATAGGGGAGCTGTTCCATTCCCCTTATCATTTTGGTAGCCCTTCTCTGTACCTTCTCCATTGC
This sequence comes from Rhinatrema bivittatum, assembly GCF_901001135.1. Taxonomy (NCBI): domain Eukaryota; kingdom Metazoa; phylum Chordata; class Amphibia; order Gymnophiona; family Rhinatrematidae; genus Rhinatrema; species Rhinatrema bivittatum. Next base: position 412,312,921 of record NC_042616.1, on the reverse strand, counting down.
AATTATATCTTTTTTGAGATGCGGCGACCAGAATTGTACACAGTATTCAAGGTGCGGACTCACCATGGAGCGATACAGAGGCATTATGACATTTTCCATTTTATTCATCATTCCCTTTCTAATAATTCCCAACATTCCGTTTGCTTTTTTGACTGCTGCAGCACACTGAACCGACGATTTCAATGTGTTATCCACTGTGACGCCTAGATCTCTTTCTTGGGTGGTAGCTCCTAATATGGAACCTAACATTGTGTAACTATGGCATGGGTTATTTTTCCCTATATGCATCACCTTGCACTTATCCACATTAAATTTCATCTGCCATCTGGATGCCCAATTTTCCAGTCTCAGAAGGTCTTCCTGCAATTTATCACAATCTGCTTGTGATTTAACTACTCTGAACAATATTGTATCATCTGCAAATTTGATTACCTCACTAGTCATATTTCTTTCCAGATCATTTATAAATATATTGAAAAGTACGGGTTCCAATACAGATCCCTGAAGCACTCCACTGCCCACTCCCTTCCACTGAGAAAATTGTCCATTTAATCCTACTCTTTGTTTCCTGTCTTTTAGTCAGTTTGTAATCCACGAAAGGACATCGCCACCTATCCCATGACTTTTTACTTTTCCTAGAAGCCTCTCATGAGGAACTTTATCAAACACCTTCTGAAAATCCAAGTATATTACATCTACCGGTTCACCTTTATCCACATGTTTATTAACTCCTTCAAAAAAGTGAAGCGGATTTGTGAGGCAAGACCTGCCTTGGGTAAAGCCATGCTGACTTTGTTCCATTAAACCATGTCTTTCTACATGTTCTGTGATTTTGATATTTAGAACACTTTCCACTATTTTTCCTGGCACTGAAGTCAGGCTAACTGGCCTGTATTTTCCCTTATCACCCCTGGAGCCCTTTTTAAATATTGGGGTTACATTAGCCACCCTCCAGTCTTCAGGTACAATAGATGATTTTAATGATAGGTTACAAATTTTTACTAATAGGTCTGAAATTTCATTTTTGAATTCCTTCAGAACCCTGGGGTGTATACCATCCGGTCCAGGTGATTTACTACTCTTCAGTTTGTCAATCAGGCCTACCATATCTTCTAAGTTCACCGTGATTTGGTTCAGTCCATCTGAATCATCACCCATGAAAACCTTCTCTGATACAAGTATCTCCCCAACATCCTCTTCAGTAAACACTGAAGCAAAAAAAGAATTTAATCTTTCCGCAATGGCCTTATCTTCTCTAATTGCCCCTTTAACCCCTCGATCATCTAATGGTCCAGCTGACTCCCTCACAGGCTTTCTGCTTCAGATATATTTTAGAAAGCTTTTACTGTGAGTTTTTGCCTCTACGGACAACTTCTTTTCAAATTCTCTCTTAGCCTGTCTTATCAATGTCTTACATTTAACTTGCCAATTCTTATACATTATCCTATTTTCTTCTGTTGGATCCTTCTTCCAATTTTTGAATGAAGTTTTGGCTAAAATAGCTTCTTTCACCTCCCCTTTTAACAATGCCGGTGATCGTTTTGCCTTCTTTCCACCTTTCTTAATGTGTGGAATACATCTGGACTGTGCTTCTAGGATGGTATGTTTTAACAATGACTATGCCTCTTGCACATTTTTTACCTTTGTAGCTGCTCCTTTCAGTTTTTTTCTAACTATTTTTCTTATTTTATCAAAGTTTCCCTTTTGAAAGTTTAGCACGAGAGCCGTGTATTTGCTTACTCTCCCCCTTCCAGTCATTAATTCAAATTTGATCATATTATGATCACTATTGACAAGCGGCCCCACCACCATTACCTCTCTCACCAAATCCTGTGCTCCACTGAGAATTAGATCTAAAAAGGCTCCCTCTCTCATTTGGTTCCTGAACCAATTGCTCCATAAAGCTGTCATTTATTCCATCCAGGAACTTTATCTCTCTAGCATGTCCCGATGATACATTTACCCAGTCAATATTGGGGTAATTGAAATCTAAAGAAGCATAAACCATGCACGTATAGCAATCCACAGAAACACTGGTGCAGGAAAAAGTTCTCACTTCCACAAAAGTGAATACCAATGAAAAATGTTTATTCAAAATATGGAAAATAACAAAAGTTCATTATGGCAACTCCATCAGTAGTAACATAGTTTCCTTGAAGTCCCCCGACACGGTTCCGTGTTTCGCACTTGCTGCATCGGGAGGGACCAATATACAGTCAAAATCTACAATATAACAAAATTATAAACTAAAATCAATAATGGAAGCAAAAGACTACGGGAAATATGTTGCACAAGCTGTCACATACCTTTAAACTTTAGTGTCCGGAGCGCAAGCGCCCTCAAGCATTTGACAGCCATTTAAACGCTAAACAAACACAAAAAAGGCGCAAAAGGAAAAATCTCGCGAGAGCTAGCGGAACTATTCTCTTAGTAGAACAGGTGCCATTCTATATCCTTATTAAGTCCTTTCGGAGCAACTGTGTCGAGGATGAAGATCCATCGCTGCTCCCTCCGACCCAGTATGCTGGGGTAGTCCCCTCCCCAAACGGGGCACAGGACTACTTCCAACACTAGAAAGGCGAGAGGTAGAAACCTGTGGGATCAGCTGGTTCATACGGCTGCTTCCCGCTCAGTTGATAGGCACAGCATGCGTGGATTACATAGACCCTGTGGACGCTGCACTATGTGCAGCCACACTGAGACCTTGTCAGAATTTGTTAGGGATGTGAATCGTTTTAGGACGATTAAAATTATCGTCCGATAATTTTAATATCGTCTTAAACCGTTATGGAACACAATACAATACAGATTCTAACGATTTATCGTTATAAATCGTTAGAATCGTGAGCCGGCACACTAAAACCCCCTAAAACCCACCCCCGACCCTTTAAATTAAATCCCCCACCCAAATAACTTAAATAACCTGCGGGTCCAGCGGCGGTCCGGAACGGCAGCGGTCCGGAACGGGCTCCTGCTCTGAATCTTGTCGTCTTCAGCCGGCGCCATTTTCCAAAATGGCGCCGAAAAATGGCGGCGGCCATAGACGAAAAAGATTGGACGGCAGGAGGTCCTTCCGGACCCCCGCTGGACTTTTGGCAAGTCTCGTGGGGGTCAGGAGGCCCCCCACAAGCTGGCCAAAAGTTCCTGGAGGTCCAGCGGGGGTCAGGGAGCGATTTCCCGCCGCGAATCGTTTTCGTACGGAAAATGGCGCCGGCAGGAGATCGACTGCAGGAGGTCGTTCAGCGAGGGTTCCGGCGCCTCGCTGAACGACCTCCTGCAGTCGATCTCCTGCCGGCGCCATTTTCCGTACGAAAATGATTCGCGGCGGGAAATCGCTCCCTGACCCCCGCTGGACCTCCAGGAACTTTTGGCCAGCTTGTGGGGGGCCTCCTGACCCCCACGAGACTTGCCAAAAGTCCAGCGGGGGTCCGGAAGGACCTCCTGCCGTCCAATCTTTTTCGTCTATGGCCGCCGCCATTTTTCGGCGCCATTTTGGAAAATGGCGCCGGCTGAAGACGACAAGATTCAGAGCAGGAGCCCGTTCCGGACCGCTGCCGTTCCGGACCGCCGCTGGACCCGCAGGTTATTTAAGTTATTTGGGGGGGGTTCGGGAGGGTGGGGAATTTAATTTAAAGGGTCGGGGGTGGGTTTTAGGGGGTTTTAATGTGCCGGTTTTTCGATTTTTCGATTTTTCGATTTTTCACGATTTTTAACGATTTTTCACAATATTTTACCCCCCCAAACGGCAACAATACGATTCCCTCCCCCTCCCAGCCGAAATCGATCGTTAAGACGATCGAGGACACGATTCACATCCCTAGAATTTGTACACCCCATGAATGGACGAGTGTTCAGACTTTTTTCCTCATCTGACTGTACCACAAGAGGTGTCATTTATGTCATTAAATGCCCCTGTGGCCTTCTTTATGTTGGAAAAACCTCCCGCATGCTTAAGACACGCATGATCGAACATTGTTCGAATATCAGGTCTCTTAGAGTGGATGAACCCCTAGTCACCCATTGGATACGATTTGGTCATCCCATCTCTGCTCTCGCCTTTCTAGTGTTGGAAGTAGTCCTGTGCCCCGTTCGGGGAGGGGACTACCCCAGCATACTGGGTCGGAGGGAGCAGCGATGGATCTTCATCCTCGACACAGTTGCTCCGAAAGGACTTAATAAGGATATAGAATGGCACCTGTTCTGCTAAGAGAATAGTTCCGCTAGCTCTCGCGAGATTTTTCCTTTCGTGCCTTTTTTGTGTTTGTTTAGCGTTTAAATGGCTGTCAAATGCTTGAGGGTGCTTGCGTTCCGGACACTAAAGTTTAAAGGTATGTGACAGCTTGTGCAACATATTTCCCGTAGTCTTTTGCTTCCATTATTGATTTTAGTTTATAATTTTGTTATATTGTAGATTTTGACTGTATATTGGTCCCTCCCGATGCAGCAAGTGCGAAACACGGGACCGAGTCGGGGGACTTCAAGGAAACTATGCTATTACTGATGGAGTTGCTATAATGAACTTTTGTTATTTTCCATATTTTGAATAAACATTTTTCATTGGTATTCACTTTTGTGGAAGTGAGAACTTTTTCCTGCACCAGTGTTTCTGTGGTAATTGAAATCTCCCATTATTACCGCACTACCAATTTGGTTAGCTTTCCTAATTTCTCTTAGCATTTCACTGTCCGTCTCACCATCTTGACCAGGTGGACGGTAGTATACCCCTATCACTATAGTCTTCCCCGACACACAAGGGATTTCTATCCACAAAGATTCTATTGTGCATTTAGTCTCATGCAGGATGTTTATCCTGTTGGACTCTATGCCATCCCGGACATAAAGCACCACACTGCCTCCTGGGTGCTCCTCTCTGTCATTGCGATATAATTTGTACCCCGGTATTGCACTGTCCCACTGGTTATCCTCCTTCCACCATGTCTCTGAGATGCCAATTAAGTCTAAGTCATCATTCACTGCTATACATTCTAATTCTCCCATCTTACTTCTTAGACTTCTGGCATTAGCAAACAAACATTTCAAAGTTTGTTTTTTGTTTGTATTTTCATTCTGCTTTTTCATTGATAGGGATAAGTTAGAATTTTTTTTAGCTCAGGTGAGTTTTTAGTTACAGGCACTTGGACTACTTTTCTTATTATTGGAACCTCACTGTCGGGATGCCCTAATTCTAATGCATCATTAGTATCCTTTGAAGATACCTCTCTCCGAACCATACGCTGCTGAGCGACTGTCGGCTTTCCCCTTTGTTCTAGTTTAAAAGCTGCTCTAATCTCCTTTTTAAAGGTTAGCGCCAGCAGTCTGGTTCCACCCTGGTTAAGGTGGAGCCCATCCCTTCGGAAGAGACTCCCCCTTCCCCAAAAGGTTCCCCAGTTCCTAACAAAACTGAATCCCTCTTCCTTGCACCATCTTCTCATCCACGCATTGAGACTCCAGAGCTCTGCCTGTCCCTGGGGACCTGCGCGTGGAACAGGAAGCATTTCAGTGAATGCTACCCTGGAGGTTCTGGATTTATGCTTTCTACCTAAGAGCCTAAATTTGGCTTCCAGAACCTCCCTCCCACATTTTCCTATGTCGTTAGTGCCCACATGTACCACGACAGCCGGCTCCTCACCAGCACTGTCTAAAATCCTATCTAGGTGACGCGTGAGGTCCGCCACCTTCGCACCAGGTAGGCATGTTACCAGGCGATCCTCACGCCCACCAGCCACCCAGCTATCTACATTCCTAATAATCGAATCACCAACTATGACGGCCGACCTAACCCTTCCCTCCTTGGCAGTAGGCCTTGGAGACACATCCTTCCTGCAAAAGGACAATGCACCACCTGGAGAGCAGGTCCTTGCTGCAGGATCCTTTCCTGCTGCACCAAGTTGATGCTCTCCAATCATGAGACCTTCTTCCTCCAAGGCAGAAACTAAGCCTAGGGCCTGTTGTGAGCCAGCGCAGGATCAGTCTGTGCAGTGACCACCCCCCGTTTCCTAAGTAACAGGAAGCCCGTGCAGCAGGAGAGGGACAGGGTCACTTCAGGAGCTGTGCACGCTGGCTCACAGCAGGCCCTGTTGCTTATTTTCTATTTTTTCCCTTCTTCAGCTGCAGTATGGGCTTTGTGCAAAGGCAACATTCATCCCCATAGTCTTCCTGGATAAACTGAACCAAGCCAGATGACGGAGGAGGACCCAGGATGGGGCTGTGGAAGATACTTGGCAGGGGGTTGTGGAGGAAAGAGGGTAGAAAGTGATGGAAGGTGTTGGGCAGGGGTGGAGTGGCGTGGAGAAGAGAGTTATGGGAGATACTGGGAGGGCAGAGTGATGGGAGATTCTGTACAAGAGGTTATTGAGAGGGGTTGAAGCTGGGAGGGGGAGAAATTGATGGGAGATGCTGGATGGGGGGATAGAGAGAGATGGGGAGAGTGATGGGGTGTACTAGGCAGGGGGTGAAGGGGAATGCTGTGAAAGGGAAGGGGGAGATGTTGAGCAGGGAAGAGAGAGGAGGGGGATACTGGGAAGGGGAGGTGGAGAGATACAGGGCAGGAAGAAAATCAACGTCACTCAGATGTAGGGGAGGAAGTGAAGAAAACGAGGAAAAAGAAGGCAGGAGATTCTGGAAAAGGAGTTAAAAGATAGATAAGAGCAAAGCTGCGAACAAGAGACCAGGATCAATGTGATTAAACCAAGAAAATATGCAGACAGAAAAGGTAGAAAACCAAACATTTTATTTTCACTTTAATGATGGGAATATGCCAGCTTTGTCAATGGGCACCTCTTATATCTTTATATTTTGCTCAGTTCAGGAGAAAATACATTTGTGTTTGTTTCTCCCGCATTGCACTGTGTGTCTAGCTTCTTGGAGACCCGTTTCATTATTTGGTCTGCATATTTCAAATTTGTGGTCGCTTCTTTTCTATTGGGTGAGAGATTCTGCCCAGGCTGCTCTCTAACGTGTGCGCATGTGCAGCCGCGCAGAATCCTTCATGCGGCCGTACCCAGTGCACATCTGCCCGCGCACGATCCGGACCAAGGAGAGAGGGGAGGGGAGGAGAAGAGAGCCGAGCCGAGCCTCTTCCGCCGCTCGTCTGAAACTCGTGAGGCTGGTACTTCCTCCCTACCGATCTCAGGATGCTTGCGGTCAGCACGGAGGAAGCACCGGCCCCACGTGTTTCGAGCGCGCTGCAGCAGGACTGGCATACAAGAAGGAGCAGTGGAACAGGCTCCTCTCCTTCAGCGATCCTCCCCACTTCCTGCAGAAGAGAGAGAGAGAGGGAGGTCCCCGTCGCCAGATTCCATCCCAGCAGCGGCCGAAGAAAGGAAGATGTGAGAGAAGCTGTGGCTGAAGAAAGAAAGGAAGGAAGGAGAGAGAGCGAGCTTGTGTGAGTTTATGTGAAAATGACTTTTCCACGCTTATCTTTCGCCCAGTGATGCAATGCTGCTTCTCCGGTGGATAAATAAAAGGAGACTATCCGCCAATTGTGCACAGTTGATAACATTTTAAAAGAAAAGTTGGTCATTTTAACAATTTATATTTGGAACATTGCGATAGCTTCTATTATGGTTTAGTAGATCATCATTTTAAGCCAAAAGACTGTAAATTAAGTGTGGCCATTGAATACACTGGCACATGATTATTATCTACGGTGGATCACAGCCATTTGTCTTTGGTGTATTATCACCTTGTATGATACCAGTTCTAATAAATTGATTTAAGGTAGTGATAACCTCGTGAGTGGAGATGAGAGTAAATTGATTGATACACTGTGACCCTATTTTTGTACAGTTATCTTGCATTTTACAGAGATGATGATGGAGACCATCAAACTCACAAATGATGATCCTGTGTTCCAAAATCCGTTGTTGTAGCCTCCGCAACGTATAGCAATTGCATAGAAAGGTGCAATCCAGTGTTGCACGCAGAAAAGGGCAGGAGGCCATGCCCTGGGGGTATGCATGATGTGTGGAAATGTTGCTTTGACTTGCCCCTCCATTGCTTCCTGCTGCCCCCCCCCCCCCCCCTCAAAATACCTCTAACTAGGGACAACACTAGTTCTGTCGGGAAGGTGGGGTGAGGGAAGGAGTGGGCCCAGAGCCAGACTCCAATTTAGATATCTTGGGAGATGGGGCCTCAAGCTGCTATGGCCCACTATGTGGTTTTTTTTCAATTAATTTGGAGGGTTGGGATCAGGAACTGTGTCCCAACATAGTTGTACATATATTTGAGAGGTGGGGGGCTAGGGGTTTGCTCTGTTTGCCTGCCACTCTATTTTATTATTATTTTTTACTTAATTGACTATATGCTGTATGTAGCTAGTTAACCCTCAATTTATCTGGTAACTTTAGGAAAGTATATATTCAGCAGGACATATACCTCCTGCTTCAATGGAAACAGGATGCTGGGCTTGATGGACCCTTGGTCTGACACAGTATGGCATATTCTTAAGGTAACCCGGTTAATTTTAACTGGGTAACTTGCTTCTCTCTTCCTTCTGAATATGGACCTCAAAGATTTTAGATAGCCATGCTAAATATTTGGACATAGGGTTCACAGGAGCCAATGAAGATCCATGTCCTCTCTCAGGATCTGGGGCAGGGGGGGGGGGGGGATGATATTAGATTGGGGTTCTAGGAAAGGGAGGGCAGGTGAAAGGAAGGATATAAAAAGTACCTTCATAGATTTGCACCCTCTCAAAGGAAGGTGCAAATGTATGCATTTAAACATGAATAAGTTTTGAAAATCCGATGAATGTATATAGTTTTCTCCTCTGACAAAATCATGCACCTGGGAACACCTACCATTTGAGTAGCTAAATATACCTGCCTAATGACTCTAGGGTTATATTTAGCTGCTCCAGCAGGGAACTGTAATCAGGACGTCAGGTCTAGCCAGTTAACTCCTTTCCTAGCTGGCTAGATCCATTTAAAAACTGCCTGTAGCATACTTAGTTTTCTATCTTCCCCAGCTGTTATGTGGACTGCAATACCATGTCACAAAACCAGTATAAAATGGCATGCCGGTAGGGATGATTGTAAATTGTGTTTGGCTATGATGTAGATTTGAAATTTTATTTTGTTACTTAGGCTTTGACTTTAAAAAAAAAAAAAAATCAAGAGCTTGGCTAAGCGAGTGGGCTTTCCCAGTGCTGGAAATGAGCCTTTCCACTTTTAAATACCCCCTTTCTTGCTTACTTTCTGTAGTTGACCTTACTTTGTATCCGACTTGGCGTTTTCTGTTTAATTAGCCATGTCTGTCCATTGAGCTTTCACTTACCCTGAATTTCCCTCTTCAAAGTTGTACCCACTTTCTCAGTTCACATCCCGGGGCTAATGCAATAAAGTGTACCCAGCCTAGCTAAAAGGTTTACGCGTGTTTTGTACATCCTAGATTAGCACACAATGCAGTGAGGAGATTAGGGTGTCCAAAACGTGCGCCCAAACAAATGCGTAGCCCATCGCATGTAAATTCAATGTAGATGAGGCAGAAAATCGCTGGGCGCCCATCGTGCACTTCTCAACGCGGCAAAATGAAATCCAGCCCCGGAGCTGGTGTTCAGTCAATCCCCGAGTGAAGGGCTATTTACAAATTAAAAATACTGTCTTCTGTGGTTCCTCTGTATCGTTGTGATACCTAATCTACTGCTTGCAGAGTTTAAGAATAAAGGTTTGATGGGTGTGCAAAAAAAAAAAAAAAAAAAATCAGGATGCACAACATACACACTCCAAGCTGATTTTGCCCCTTGCTATTTTGCGTGTATATCATGTATGTATATTGGGCAAAATTGACCTGAAGCGGGATAAAACGAATGCTCATACTGAGTGCCCGTTGCAATTGTGGGCACCCAGCCACGTTTCCTGGGCACCTGATGCATTTCAGCACTAGGTACTCGTAATTCTTCCCTAGCGCGTCCGTTTTAACGCAGTAGCTCACTAAAATATTGCATCGAGCGCTCAGGAGAAGCGACTGTGTGCACATTAGGAAAACGGGCGCTCGATACAGGTGCCCATTTTAAGACGTGTCTCATTGCATCAGCCCGTCAGTGGGCTGGGATGGCAGCTGGAACTGTTCTCTGTTTAGTGACAGTAAAGCTTGACAAGGCACCAGATACATACAACGGGCTTCTTGGACAGTCTGTGTTCACCTGCTCTTCCATAGTCTCTTTGAAGGTTTCAAGAGCAGCCACTGCATGACATGTGGGATGTCTAATCCGGCAGCATGGAATGGATCTCTCTCTCTCAGCTGGTAGAGTTTATCCTTTGAGTATGTGCAGGAATTCCCACACGGGCATTGCTTCATGAGCCCCCTTTAGTTTTTTTTTCCGTCTGGAGCACCAGCACAGACATGTACGTCTATCTTTCTGGGAAGTAAATGTTACTGTGGTGCCCCCTTGGGTCAGCCTTTAGATGGCCCTAGATCCCTGCTTAGAAACCTCAGCCCTGTGAGCCTTCCATCCTTTTCGGCTCCTCCCAACCAGGAGAGCTTGGATTGTTTGCCTCAGCCTATTCAATGCATCTAGTTTAGTGCACTGTGTGGTCATTTGAGTTAGCCTCGGAGCAGTGAGGATGCAGTTTTTTATACTCCCTGGAGAGGCCTCCCAGCTTGGTTATGAATTCTGTTTTTGAAGATGTTCCTGTCTGAAGATCTCCTAATTCTTTGCAGTGAGAGATATTTTCTGGAGCTCTTTTGGGACTTTCATTCAAAGGGATTAAGATCTCGGAACTCCACTCTACTCCCCAGGTGGGCAAGACCAGTGACAGCATCTTCCGAGTGAGATTTTTGATGGCCAAGATGTATTCTGTTTTTTTCAGAAGGGTCATAAGAACATGCCATAGTGGGTCAGACCAAGGGTCCATCAAGCCCAGCATCCTGTTTCCAACAGTGGCCAATCCAGGCCACAAGAAGGTGGCAAGTACCCAAAAACTAAACTGGTTGAGAACAGGTGAAATGTGATCAGCTTTTCTTTTACCTGTTAGAACTCTGGCAGCAGCATTCTGAAGAAGCTGCAAGGGTCTGAAAGATGTTTTTGAAAGGCCGATCAATAGGGAGTTGCAGTAATCCAAGCTGGAAAATATGAGGGCTTGTAGGACGGTTTTGAAATCATGGGGGTGGAGCAGTGGTTTTAGGTGTTTTATTATTTGAAGTTTGTGAAAGCCTTCTTTTATTTTTGTAGAGATGTGTTTTTTGTAGTTTAGATCAATGTCTAACCAAAATCCCAGGTCTTTAACGCTCTCTTTCTATCTGATAAGATGCTGTTAGAAGTTCTTTCCCATTTTTTGTAACCACCTAATGCTATTTTATTGGCAGAATTCAGTCTGTCATTATTTGTGCTTGTAGGTGATACATATCCTTGATATATTTCCTTGAATTGTGTTAAGATCCCCATATGGTGGACTGAGATTGAATTTGGCATTGTTTTGTTTTGTTTTTTTGTGTGTGGTTCTCGAGTTCTTCTTTTTTTTTTTTTTCGTTTTTCTTCTTTTCTGTTTTCACAACAAGAGGATTCTTGGTTTTTGTAATGTAAAATTGCATAAATAAAAAAATTTAAAGGGTGATAATCTATTCTGCCTCATACCCATGGCCAGGGATTCTACTCCCATTACTTTCCTATCTCAAAAAAAAAAAATAAATCCAGAGGATTGAGATAAATCCTGGATTTAAGAAGTCAAACATACTCTGGGAGAAATTCAAAATTAACTCTCTCCACACAGTTCTTCCCTTTATCCACAAAGGAGAGTGAAGGTGTGCTCTAGATCTGAAGGCTACTTATGCTCATATTCCCATCTAGCCCACCCACTGGCATTACCTATGTTTCATGGTGGACTTCTCCCACTATCAGTACAGAGTGCTCCTCTTTGGCCTATCAGCAGCACTGAGGGTATTCACCAAATGCCTAGTGATGGTAGCAGCAAGGCATCAGATTCTTACCATATTTGGATGACTGGCTTGTGATGGTGAAGTCCCCAAAAAGGCATGTTAACCTCCCTGAAAATATCAATATAACTGCTTCAGTTGTTTAGGATTCCTGGTGAATTTTGAGAAATCTTCTCTAATTCCTTGCCAGAAAATAAAATTCAATGGCGCCTGGATACTCTGTCCAAGAGAGAGCTTATCTTCCAACAGATAAAGCGTGTACACTCTCAGATCCATAGTGGATAATCTGTTGAACAAAGATCAGTCGCTGGCCAGAGACATAACAGTGGTTCTCTGCCATATGGCAGCACCAGTACATGTGGTTCCACTAACCTGCCTTCACATATGATTCCTGTGTTGGGACCTTTGTTCCCAATGGGACAAACTCACTCTTACCTTTGGCAACAATAGTGCAGATTTCCAGAGAAATGAAACAAGAATTGCACTGGTGACTAGACTTCTTCATGAAGGAGTAGCCCTTTGGCTACCTCCTCACCAAGTAACATTGGCAGCAGATGCCTCCATAAAAGGTTGGGGAGCCCACACAGGGCTCTTTCGAACTCAAGGGACTTGGCCATTCATAGAAAAATTAAATACAAATCAGCCTTCTAGAACTGAGACCGATCAGGTATGCTCGGACAGCCTTTGCTCATTTTCTACAGGGGAAGAGCATTCTCATTCAAACAGATAACCAGATAGTCACGTTCTGTGTGAACAAACAAGGAGACCACAGGATCATGGGCTGTTTGCCAAGAAGCAATAAAGGTATGGGAATGGGTATGCAGACATCAAGCCATTTTGCAAGTGACTTAACTCCCAGGGGTCTCCAACCCATTGGCAGACCTCCTCAGCAGAGTATTTTGACCACACAAATGGTCTCTATAGCAGTTGACAGCCGACAAAGTACCGTATTTGCCGACGTATAGGATGCACTTTTTCCCCCTCAAAATAGGGGAAAAATGAGTGCATCCTATGTCCAGGTAATTAAATAAATAGCGTCCGGTGGGGGGAGGGGGGAGTGTTGCGGTGGCATAGGGGAGTGAGGGTGTGGTGCCCAATTGGCCGGTGCTGGGCAAAGGGGGCTTGCCGATTGGGGAGTGTTACCGGTGCATAGGACCTGCAGAATCGCTCCCTGATTTATTTTTTTCCTTAAAAATATGTATAAAAAAGGGGGGGTGTCTTATATGCCACTGCGTCCTATGCGCCTGCAAATACGGTACTTAGTTAATGGGGACTTCCAGCCATTGATCTATGTGCATCAGAGCAAAATGGAAAGTTTTGCTCCATTCTTGCCAGCAAACTCAGCTCTACTCAGGATGCTTTTTTGCTCAGTTGGAATGCAAATCTCATGGTCATGTAAACACCCTTGGGCACAAAACTACTTCAGGCACTGTCAAGTTGGTAGCCAGATAGTTAAGCTATTGGGGTTTCCACTTTTAAAAGATGTTATGGAAACAGTTTGAACACCCAACGTGTGTTCACTGTGAAATAGTTAAAATAGAAAAATGATCTCAAAGGCACGTCTATGATCAAATTAATCTTATTTTGTTGGCAAATGGATAACTTTTCAGGTTCTTCACTTCTAGAAACAAGTTTAATTATTGAACAGAATAAACACTTCAATTTTCAATGAAAAATATTTTACTTCTGATGTACAAAACATTTTTTAAATGTTATTCTCACTCTTTTTTTTTTTTTTAACACACTATTTTAAATAGAAACCGGCTCCTTTACAAGGATTACTTCTCACCAAGATGCTATCAGATAAGTATTTTCTTTATTTAGTTTTTCTTAATGGGAACAAGTGTTGTAACTTCAACTTTAATCCAAGAAAATCTGATTCTTTGTGCTAACTTTTTATCGTTACAGACTCTGCAGGATAATTCTAGAATTCTCCAGGCTTCTCCTTCAGGTAAGTATGAACCATGTTTTTTTTCTTTCCTCGCTCTTTTCTGTATATGTGTTGCACTAGCTTACTAATGCAATTAACCACATTTTGTCACAGTTTGTTGGTGTGCGCTATTTTCATTTTACTTCGGGGTAATACATTTTGAGAGTGAAGCTTGTGAATGCTGGATAGAGACTGCTGACTCAGAAATGAAGTGAAGCTTTAGTGGCTTATCAGGGAATAGAGTATGCTGCTTGATAGTGCCGATTGGAATCGACTTCCACTCTTGATTGTGAAGTCTCAGGATACAAAGTTTTACCTAGTATGTTAACTAAAATCAGATAATTTTAGCATCCATTCAGATGAATCCAGGACCAGTGGGTTATGCAACTCTACCAGCAGATGGAGACAGAGCAAACTGACATCACAGATTATATACACATGCAGTTATATCAGCCTGCCAGTATTCTCGGTCTCCAGCAGATGGTGGATGTGCACCTCCATATTGGGGATTGCTTCAGCTTTTAGAAGGAAAATTAATTACCCTACTCTCCGGTGATACCTCATGGTCCCTCCCCCAGTTGTGAATTCCTGAGGTGATTTCCAAGTCCCTCAGATGTGTGCCTTGGTCTGGTAACTGGTATTTCCTAGCATGTAGCAGATGGACTCAGGACCAATGGGTATAGTGTGCTCCTGATAGCAGTTGGAGACAGAGTCAGCTTTCAGTCTGACGTCAGCACTACATATACCCGTACACGAGGCTCTGTTCTTCTTTAAAGAAGAAACAAATCCTTACCTCCAAAACGAGCCCCATTCTCCTGCGGTGATACCTAAAGAGTCCCTCCCTCAATCGAGATTTCCTGAGGTGATTTCAGAGATCCCTCAGAAGTAAGCCTCTGTTCCGGCGTGGACTTAGCCCCCTGAAAAGGGAGCGGATGAGAGGCAGCGGGTACAAAACCGAGCACGGCGGTGAAGATAATTCCCTCTTTCCCCCCGCAGCCGGAGACCGCCCGGCAGAGGACCGGGAAGCGCCGAGACAAGGTAAGGTAGAAAACTTTCTCTAAATCTCTGGTCTCCGAGGCTCAGACAGCTGCACAGATCATCCCTCCAGCATCTGTACAATCGGGTTGAGCAGCCCCGTCCGGACTAGACCCCGATCCGGCAAGGGTGCCCACCCCCCACCTCCAAGTTGCTCCTCCCTGTCGTTGTGATATAGTTTGTACCCGGGTATAGTTCTATCCCATTGGTTATCCTCCTTCCACCATGTCTCCCATCTTTTTAGACTTCTGGCATTGGCATACAGATATTTCAAAGTGCGTATTTTGTTTGTATTAACAGCCTGCTTTTCAATTGACAAGGGATAATTTTGGATTCTTTTAGCTCGGGTGACTTTTACTTACAGGCACAATGAATACTTTTTGCTTTTATTAAAACCTCTGTTGGTTTGCCCTAACTTTCCTGCTTCATTAGTATCCTTTGAAGATATCTCCCTCTGAACCATGCGCTGTTGAACTGCTGTCTTCCCAAAACATGAGAAACCATAGCTTTAAAACATCTTTATTCCTGCAAGTGGTAAACATGAGGCCTTTATTGTGCAGTGCCTGAGTCACATTCCTGCTAAACAGCATTTGGAAACACCCAAGCTAGGTCACAGGAAAGGGAGGTAGAACATCTGGGATGTTGAGAGGTGTGGCACAAACTCTTCCACTGACTCACTGTGACTGGCAGTAATAGTATTTATCTTAACATTAATATCACAGGTAGTGATTTGAGGTGAATATCCAGAGTTGTCAACCATGAAGGAAAATGTTTACGTTCTAGTGATGCAGAGATTAACATTTTTATCATAGGGCAACACGTTTTCATAAGAACATCAGAAGTGCCATGTTGGGTCAGATCAATGGTCAATCAAGCCCAGAATCCTGTTTAATCCAAGTCACTGTTTCCTATAGTAGATGGGACTTTGCTGTGCCTGCAGCTGCAGATCTCCGTCTGGTATCGGTGAGCTGTTACCTCTCTGGTCTGTCATGCTTAGCCCCAAACTTCCTACAGGTGTCCCATCAATTCTGTTCCTCACGAATCCTCTACTCTCCGTGCTTGGGCATGCATTTTCACAGTAGGGATTGCTCGGCCTGGTAGTTGAGCCATGTGTATGCTGTCCATAGCAGCCTCATGAAGCTGGCCTCTCAGCCACTCACAGATCCACACAATTACGGTGATAGAGAGTTCCTTCAACATCCACCAAATATGAGTGGCATGTGACCTTTTGTATGCAGGTAGTCAGCCTTCAACAGTTTGTTAGCTCTCTCAGTAACGGTTTCATGCAGTTTAGCTCACCAGTATTCAACTTGGGCACATCCTAGCAGGTACCGCTTAGCATGACTTACAGGCTTGCCTCTTGTGTCACAGCCTTTCTGATTCACCTTGTATCACACAGGGCTCAGGTAGTTTATTTATTTATTTATTGAACGGCTTTTTTATACCGACATTAAAATACACATCATATCGGTTTATATTGTAACGAAAGGTAGAAATTACAACGAACGGGGAGTGGGGAAACAAGAGAACAATAAACAATAGAAAAGGGGCTATGAGGAGGAGCCAGATATCAAGCTAGAGAAACTACAGAAGGGGGGGGGGAGAGGGATATAAACATATTTACAAAAATTGGAAATGATGCTACATAATATATAACATATTTACAAAATAATTCAGGGAAGGTAAGAGAAATGATTACTGAAATGATGATATTGGTCTTCTTAACAGACTCTGTTCTGGACTGCAATCCATACCTTTATTAATGTTTCTCCAATGGAGTATACCTTTCCAGGGGTCTTTGCCATCTATTTTAACCTTCTTGCCTAGGTTTTCACTATCTTCACAGCTGATTTCAGCTTTACCATTAGCTTACGGATGCCATGGTGATGCAGTGTGACACGCTCACATCCCCAATTGGTAGCAAACCAATTAAATTGCATGTATGAAAATAGAGGCCCATTATCCAAAATCACCTTAACTTGCAAACTATCAGGCAGATGCAGTATCATGTGCTCAGCCTAACGCACCGGTTAACTCTTGATTGGACGCATGTTTTGAATGCGCTAGGCTAACTCCTGATGCAAAAAGGGGATTAGCGTGTCCAAAATGCAAGTCCAAACACGCTCGTAATTAATAACACTCATCACATGCAAATGACATGTAGATGAGGCTATTAGCTATTGCCCCCGATGCAAAAAAATAACAGTGCACATTTTAACATGCAAGAATTAACGCCAGCTTGGAGCTGGCGTAAAGTCTTGCCTCACATCAAGGGCTCATGAAAAATTATTTTCTGTGGCTCCTCATACACAGGAGGCTGTCAGGAGCTAATCGTGGCGCTGCCACTTCTCTCCCTGATGCGCCCTCATCACCGCCACCTATCACCGGTGCCAAACTAGAGGCCAAGGCCATCCTGCTTGCTTCCCTGACAGGCTGGAGAAAGATTGCACTGGCCCATTATTAGAAGCTAGGATCTCCTGGGGAAACAACCCCCTGCAGGGATGGGTAAGCCAGATGCCTTACTGGATCACTGGGTGGTGGAAGCAATCACTGTCCCCAACCACCTGGAGGTGATTTAGCCCAGCGATAGATCCAATCCTAATACCAGAGAAGGTGAGAGCTCCTTAATGAAATCCCAGTAGTCCCGTAATTAACCAGCACACTGGTGAGTGGCCTCCCTATTTTTGCAACTCGGGCTAGAGGTTGCTGTGTAGCCAAGCGAAACCACACCAGAGTTCTCAGCATCCATCTTCTAGGAGATCGAAGTTATCAAGAGGATTGTGTTAAAGTTATTCTCACCCAGCGTGAGTGGCAGTGTGTTGGGAGGTGTTGTGTGCTGGCAGCCTTGGTTGTTCCCCCATGGTCCCAATCAGCTGTCAAAGGGGCAAAGGGGTTACTGAGAGGAAGCGTGCGTGCCGATGCAAAACGCGCAAATAGGCAACCCTGGGTGCCTAATGTGTGTTAATGAAGCAGCTCATTAAAATATAGCATTACACGCCCAGGAAAGGTGGACATGTGCGCGTTGAAAAACACAGGAGCCCACTTTGGACGCACATTCTTATGTGCTCGTCTTATTGATTTGGCCTGATTATCGTGCAGTACTTGATCGTTGCTTCCATAGATATGTCACGTCTGATTAGTAATCAACAGGAAATCTGTCCCAGCAAAGTTGAATAAGTTCATGCTGATAATCTGCTAAGGCTGTGTTGGTATGTCATGTGACAGTTTCCTTCTGTTGCTTGTACTCATGTTTGTTGCAGATAGAATAATGTTGATGTCTTTGATCTCACCTTGCTTGTTAGGCCAGTATCGAGTATTGTGTGTCTCTCTGAAACATGCTTCCCCATCGAAGTGGCTGAAATGTATACATGTTAACAGCTCTGAGGTCCATATTCCGTCACGGTCTGGATAACAAAGTTAGCCAGATAAACTTATCCGGTTAACTTTGGAGGTATAGAGTTCTGTATTCAGTGCCACTTAGCTAGATAAGTCAAAATTTATCAGGCTAAGTGGTAGCAGCTGACTATGTGCCCAGGATCAGTGGCTGCCACTTAGCTAGATAACTACTAATTTGGCTAAATAGTTGGCTTAGTGTCAGGCGAAGCGAGGGTGTAACTGAGAGGAGCTGAATTAGCCCGATAATTATCCAGCTAACTCTGATATCCAGAGTTAGCCGGATAACTCCAACTAATAGGGAGATTTATCAAGCCGTGATTAGGGCTCTAATGCACATTAAACAATGAATATCACGCAATATACGTGGTTTATTGTGCGATAGACGCCTATCACAGATCACGCGATATTTTGCATATTCCTGCTCAGATTCCCTCCTCTTATTACAGTGAGCTGCTTTGCATGCGATTTGCATGCATGAATTTTGCAAATGCATGCAAAACAGCTCATGATTAGGTAAGCTGATATTAATTAACACTGCTGACTCAGAAATTTGTCAGCCCTGGAAGTTTAACACCTCCTGGCCCCAGTCATCAACCGTGCGCTGGTTATTTTTACATGGTGTCCGGCTTTCGTCGGTGCTTCCAGTGCCCGCAGATCATGTCTATCACGGATCTGCATGAGGTTTGCATCCTCCACCTGGGGGGGCCTTGCACAACATTAGAGGGTGTCAGCTGTGTGACCAGATGACCCCCAAGGGCTGTGGTCCCAAATCTCTTGTGTTAGATTTAAAGGGTCATGCAAAATATTGGAAAAAAAAGCCTGTAAAAATCATAAAAAGGTGTGGGGGGGTTAAAGCTGGACCCCCTCCCTTCTAACCCCAGGACCACAACTTGAGGCAGCCCTGACTAACGGGCCGATTCAGTAAAGTCCACGCTAGGAAAATCAAATTTTCATCCCTCACCATGTGTGAACATCAATGCAGCAGAACCTGTTTCTCCAAGACTAACAAAAATGCACCCGATGATGCATGCACGTACCTCAAGTGCAGTGGGTGTCTCATCAGGTCAGGATAAAACAGGAAGGCAGACTCCCTGGCCAAACAAGAACACTTACCTGCCTGAACCCTAGGTCCATGTCAGACCTAGAAAACACAAGCACCTAGACAGCATAATATATAGGGAAGGTCAGGAGCAAAAAGAAATGATGGAGAAGGGTGAAACAATAGCTGCCTTCACCTGCAGAGGTGTGCAAAGTAAACAAGTTTTACCTCATCAGGTAAGCAATGATGAGTCTTGGAGGGGAAATGCCAACAATCTTTTGCCTTTTCCCTTTCACACAGAAATGCATTTTCTCAATATGAGCTATTTCCATGGCAAAAATTTCTCCAGTATGCTAAAGAAGGTTTGTCTTCCAATAAGCTGCAATTATAAAATTAGCTGCCAGCAGGAAGAGACCAGAGCTCTGCGATTTCTAGAAATTGACTATCCCTCCCATCTAGCTAGCAACTCCAGGAAATGGATCTTCAGCTTGGACAAGAGATGACTGAGAAGGGATATGACAGAGGTGTATTAAATCATGATGAGGGTAGAACAGGTAAATAGGGAATGGTTATTTACCTTTACAGATAGTCCTAAGACTAAGTGCAGTTGCTTACCTGTAACAGGTGTTCTCCTAGTCCTCGCAGATGGGTGACATCAGATGGAGCCCGATACGGAAAACTTTTGTCAAACGTTTCTAGAAACTTTGACTGGCACACTGGACATGCCGAGCATGCCACTATCCGCGCCTCCATGCAAGGTCCCCCTTCAGTCTAGTAACATAGCGAAAAATACTAGCAAAAAAAATAAAACAAAAATGGAAGGAGAACCCAACTCCATAGGGTGGCGGGCGGGATTCCTGAGGACTAACATCCTATTGTCCTAGAACACCACCTGTTACAGGTAAGCAACTGCGCTTTCTCCTAGGACAAGCAAGATGGTAGTCCTCACAGATGGGTGAATTCCAAGCTCCAGGCTATCCCTGTCAGCAAGTGAGATCAACAGTTACTGAACAAAGTGCCAACAGGCACAACAATAACTGTGGTGCTGTTGCTCAGCAGGGGACGGCCTGGTTCCAACCAGGGGCTCTAGGCAGGAAGAGTTGGGTTTAAGTATGCAAGAGATTACGCAGGACAGACTGGCCGAAGGCAGTGTCCTGACAACCATCTTTGTCCAAGCAGTAGTGGGCTGCAAACGTGTGAAGGGAACTCCACACTGCTGGCCGGCAAATTTTGGCAAGGGGGACCGCTTGCAGGGGGGCCACCAAGGTTGCCATGGCACGTACAGAATGAGCTTTGATTCGGCCTGCCAGCTGAAGGCCCGCTTGTGCGTAGCAGAAGGCGATGCAATCCGCCAGTCAGTTGGATAGAGTCTGCTTACCCACCACCACTCCCAATCTATTGGTATCGAAGGACTGCCTGTGACCGGCTTTGTGTTCTAAATAGAAAGCCAAGGCCCTCTTACAGTCCAAAGTATGAAGAGCCTGTTCCCCTGGATGGGAGTGAGGCCTGGGAAAGAAGGTGGGAAAAAGCAATGGACTGACTGATGTGGAAATCAGTCATGACCTTAGGTAGGAACTTGGGGTGGGTACGCAAGACCACATGATCATGAAAAAGCCTTGTGTATGGCAGGTACATAACCAAGGCCTGAAGCTCACTGACCCCATGCACTGAAGTAATTGCCACTAGGAATATAAAACTTTCCAGGTGAGGAACTTCGGGTCACATGAGGATGCATGAGCCGTGCCGGGACATAACAGGAGGCCGAAGAGGGGGCTTCAATTGAAGTAGACCCCTCAAAGCGACCCACTAAAGGCTGCACAGATATGGGGTGTGCCAGCAACACCTCAATGGTAGGCATTCTCGGCACTAAGATGAACCCTGACTGAGCTGGTTTGAAGCCCAGACTCGGAAAGATGCCACAAATAGTGCAAGAACTTGGGGAGGGGGCGTGTGAATGGATCTAAGCCATGCCCCGCACACCAACTGGAGAATTTTCTCCATTTTAATCTATAAGATTTCCTGATGGAAGGCTTTCTAGAAGCCACCAGCACCTTGGAGACACTTTCCGAGAGGGCCAGGGGCTGAAGAACTAGGCACTCAACATTCACATCGTTAGGGCCAATGCCTGGAGGTTTGGATGGCACAGGGTGTCCTGGTTCAGATTGGGCGTGGTCCCCAGCCGGATGGGATCTCTGATCCTGAAGGAGAGGGAACCAGATCTGCCAGGGCCAGTAGGGTGCCACAAGTATCATGGTCCCCCTGTCCTGTTGAAGCTTCAGGAGAGTCTTCAAGAGGAGTGGGAGAGGAGGGTATGCATACAGAAGACCCTTCCCCCAGTGAAGGGAGGTGTCGGAGGCCAGATGCCAGTCCCGTGGCAACAGGGAGCAGAAATTGCTCATCTTGTAGTTGTATAGGGAGGCGAAGAGGTCTACAGCTGGAGTTCCCCACCGATGAAAAATCCTGGCTGCTACCACCAGATTTAGGCACCATTCGTGTGGCTGGAAGAAGCGGTTCAGCCAGTCCAGCAGTACATTCAGAGTCCCGGGCAGGTATGTCGCTCGCAGTGACATCCTTTGTACAGGGCCCAGGACCACACCTGTACCGTCTCATGAAAGAGGAGGAACGATCCCGTGCCTCATTTGTTGATGTACCACATCATGACTTGGTTGTTTGTCGAATCAGGACTTCCATTTGTGACAGTCAGTCCCGGAATGCCCAGAGGGCATAACTAATTGCCCAAAACTCTATGAAGTCTATTTGATAAAGAGCTTCTTGAGCGGTCTAGAGACTTTGTGTGTTGAAGCCATCTACATGGGCTCTCCAGTTCTGAGGAGAGGCATTGGGGGCGAGGACCACTTGAGGCAGGGCAGCCTAGAAGGGGATTCCCCGCTCCAAGTTGGAGAGGTTCTCCTACCAGGACAGAGAGATCCTCAGAGATTCCGTGACGGAGAGACAGGTCTCGAGGTCCTGGGAAGCCTGCTGCCATTGCGACCGTAACGTCCATTGTGCCCTTTGCATGCACAAGTGGGCGAGTGGGGTAACATGGACTGAAGCCACCATGTGGCCCAACAAGTGGACCAGAAGGCAGGCACTCACATGGCAGCTGCTGCGCACAAAGGTTGCCAACGAAGTGAGGGCATGAGCCCGATCGCGGGGCAGAAACGCTTTCACCTGCTCAGTGTCCAGCCTGGTTCCTATAAAGTCCAGTTGAGGAGACGGACAGAGGTGAAATTTCGAGTAGTTGATGACAAACCCCAAGGATTGTAGTGTCTGCATGGTCAGGGCTAAAGCGTTCAGTGCCCCTGTGCATGAGTTGCTCTTGATCAACCAGTCGTCCAGGTATGGGAAGATGTGCACCGCACAGCGCCTGAGATGCGCAGCCACCACCGCTAGGCATTTGGTGAAAATGCAAGGAGCCAAGGCCAACCCAAAAGGCAGTACCTTGTACTGGTAGTGAGCCTTCCCCACCACAAAGCAAAGGTATTTTCTGTGGCCGGGGAAGATAGCTATGTGAGCGTAAGCTTCCTTGAGATCGAGGGAGCAGAGCCAGTCTCCTTTTTTGAGGAGAGGGATCAGAGTGTCCAGAGAAACCATCTTGAACTTTTCTTTTAAGAGAAATCGGTTTAACGCCCTGAGGTCGAGAATGGGGTGTAAGCCTCCGGTTCTCTTCGGTACAAGGAAATACCTCGACTAGAACCCTCGATCCTGCTAAGGGCGAGGAATGGGCTCTACTGCTCCTGTCATGAGAAGGGCAGACAGTTCTGTCCGAAGTATGACCTGCTGGGTGGATGAACCCCACGAATTAATATGGGGGAGAGTTCTCTGAAGTCTTCTGAAAGAGAGACTGTACCCCTGGCGGACTATGGTAAGAACCCATTAGTCCAAGTGATGGTCCTCCAAGTGATGGACCATCACTTGGATTAATGGGCGAAGCAAATAAGCCTGGGGGATCCAGTACCAGGAGTATGTTCTGCAGACTCCTGCTGCCAGTCAAAAACCCATAGCTGGGGCTTGCTCGGGTGCCACCTGGGGCCTAGGTGCCCGCTGTTGCTGGGAGCGGCCCCTGGAGCTAGTATGCAGCTGCCTGTAAAAGGCTTCCTGGTGCTTGGCCTGGAAGACTTCCTGGCAGAGGAAAGTGCATCTGAAGTGCTAGCAGAGAGCTGTTGGAGGGTTTCGTGGTGATCTTTCAACTGAGCTACTGCATCTCTAACCTTATCCCCAATAAGGTTGTCACCTGTGCATGGGAGGTCAGCCAGCTTCTCCTGCACCTCTGGGTGGAGGTTGGAAGCCTGGAGCCAGGCTATTCTAGGGCACCAATGCCCACGGTGGCTACTCGGGCCGCTGTCTCAAACAATATCGTAGGTGGATCTCACCTAGTATTTTCCAGCATCCAGACCCTGCAGGTTAATGGCAAAGAGTGACTCCTATTGTTGTTGCAGCAGGCCCTCTGCAAGGTCGTGAACCTGCTTCCACAGCTTTCGGTTGTATTGGGTCACATACAACTGGTAGGCAGCGATACGGGCAATGAGCATAGTGCCCTGAAAGACCTTCCTACCCAGAGCATCTAGATCCCTATGTTCTTGCCTCAAAGAGGTGGAGGCATAGGTGCGGGAGTGCTTGGCCTACTTGAGGGCAGAATTCACGATCACAGACTGGTGAGGGAGGTAACGCCTCTCAAAACCTAAGGCCTGCTGTACCAATTAGGTGGCATCTGCCTTCCTATTTACCAGAAATATGGAGATTGGATGTTCCCACATCTGAAGGAGAAGATCCTTAAAGATGGGAACTGCCACAATTTCCCTAGGAGCATTGACAAATTGGGAGTACTTCCAACATCTTATGTTGCGCATCCTCCTCCGTGAGAAGCTGGAAGGGAATAGCTTCAGCCATGGTCCTGATGAACCCTGCAAAGGAGAGGTCCTCTGGGAGGAAGGGGGGGGGGCCCATACACCTTTCCTCCAGTGGGGAAGGCTCAGAGGGGGGTCGTCCAAGAATTCGGATGAAGACTCCAAGGAATCATCCCCCCCATGGGCCATCTTCTTCATTAAGTCCATCGTGGGGCTTACATGAGAGGCCTGTGGAAGAACCTTAGCCCTGGACTCCAAAGGCACCGCGGGAGGCCAGAGGGCCCAGGTGAAGGCTCGGGGAATCAAGGCCTTGGGAACATGGCACCGGCTGCATCTTCCTCCTCGGAGGACCCAATAATGGGAATCACTCCTGAGGGGGGGGGGGGGGGGGGCCATGGTGGCCGCTGGGGAACCAAAGGTCCCTTGGGCACTGGTTGCATCAGAAGGGTACAGAAAAGGACATCCAGACGCTTGAGAGCAGTGCCAGAATAGACGGCAAAGGCTCCAGCACCAGCATGGGGACAGATGGCAGGGCGGCTCGATGCTCCGCAGAGCTCGGAGCACCTTCTCCTGAAAGTCCAGTGAGGCCAGGAGTGAAGGAGGGGGTGAGGCATCACTGGTGCTTCCCCAGTTCTCAGAGGAGGTACGGGTGCCTGGTACAGATATCTGTGGGGACACCTGGGACTCCAGATATCGAAGAATGAGGCCTCTGAACCATGGGGTCACTTTGGCAGTAAGGCAGCTGCCGGTAACACACTGGAACCAGAGCAGTGTGCCAATGACATCAATGCTTGCGGGAACTCCCACGGTGCTTGACCCGGTCTTTCCCTGGTGCCGAGAAAGCAGAGGATCCCGATGTCCTGGAAACTGGTGAGATCATGGACCACCGCTCACTGTTCCCTCGGTTTTTTGAAGATGTAGTCTGAGGAGTAGCAAGAGGGAGCGTATCGAGAGCCTCCCCTTGACCCCCCCCCCCCCCGGCTGTCGAGGACTCAGGCGGGTGTGGATGGAGAGGACATTTTGGAACTGAAAAACTTCTCCATTTTGTCCAGGCACGCACGACAGCCCTTGGGGGTCATCAGGTCACACAGCTGACACCCTCTAATGTTGTGCACGGCCCCCAGGTGGAGGATGCAAACCTCATGCAGATCCGTGATGGACATGGTCCGCAGGCACTGGAGGCACCGACGAAAGCCGGACACCATGTAAAAATAACCAGCGCACGGTCGAGGACTAGGGCCACCGAGAAGTGGGATCCTGGGAATTGACTGCGAAAAAGGAGAAATGTTCTTCTGTTCTTACCTACCATGCAAAGCAGGGACACAGAGGGACACAGACTATGAAGGGGGACCCAATAACGGAACAGGGAAAAAAATCCAGATTTTTAGACAGAAAGATGAAAAAGAAGCAGAACTCCAAAAACCGAGAGGCAACTGTACTACAAAAGAGACTGAAGGGGGGACCTTGCATGGATAGTGGCATGCAGGCCCCAACACTGGATCGTTTTTGGAATTTGGAGGTTAGGGGGTGCAGGAGGGTGGTGGATTCTAAACTAGAACCCAACAAGTTTTTGAACCATTTGAGGGATCTGGTAGGATTAGGGAGACGTTCCAAGATATTATGGTATTGAAAGGGGGTGGGGGGGGATACACTTTATTGAATTTTGATAGGGTTGGGGAGCTGTCACGCAAACTTTTTTTTTTTTTTTTTTACACTTAGTATCAGGCCGATACAGTACAGTGTGCTCTGACCGAGCGCACTGTTAACCCGCCACTGGACGCGCGTTTTCCCTTACCCCTTATTCAGTAAGGGGCCAAAAACGCGCGTCCAATCCGCAGAACCTAATAGCACCCACAACATACAAATGCATGTTGTTGGCCCTATTAGGTATTCCCACACGATTCAGAAAATAAAATGTGCAGCCAAGCCGCACATTTTACTTTCAGAAATTAGCGCCTACCCAAAGGTAGGCATTAATTTCTCTCGGCACCAGGAAAGGGCACAGAAAAGCAGTAAAAACTGCTTTTCTGTGCACCCTCTGACTTAATATCATGGCGGAGGTCCCGAAACTTTCCAAAAGTTAAAAAAAAAAAAAATGAAATCGGCCGGCGGGTTGAAAACCGGACGCTCAATTTTGCCGGCGTCCAGTTTCCGAGCCCATGGCTGTCAATGGGCTCGAGAACCGACGCCGGCAAAATTGAGCATCGGCTGTCAAACCTGCTGACAGCTGCCGCTACTTTTGCCCGTTTTTACCACCGGGCCTCATTTAAATACAGACTCGCACACACAGGTAGACTTCAGAGAGATCCAGGGAGGTTAGGCACTCTCCTGGTTGTACTGCCATTATTACGGATCGGAGGGTCTCCATGCGGAAGTAGTATCCGCAGATGACGGTTGACATTCTTGAGATCCAAGATGGGTCTGAATGATCCTTCTTTCTTTGAGACGATAAAATAGATGGAATATTTGTTGGGGCGTAGGAACTGGAGTTATAGCCTTCAGATTGAGTAGTCTTGTCAAAGTGCCTTCCACTGCCAGTCTCTTGGTGTGGGAGTGGCAGGATGATATAAATTTGTTCCGAGGGATGCTGCGGAACTCCAAAGAGTAACTTTATCGAATGATGTTTAGCACCCATTTGTCAGACGTGATCTCGACCCATCGTTGGTAGAAGAGGGAAAGTCAACCCCCTATTTCCTCTTCCTGTGGATGGGTTGTCCCATTCTCATTGGATAGCATGGCTGGAGCCTGCCCCCGGGCCTGCTCCTCTCTTGGTTTGTCGGTTCCGAAAGGGCTGGACCTTCCTGAGGGATGAGGTGCCTGGAACTGCGAGTTCCTGTAGGGACAAAAGCATGGAGAGCCTCTGCCCCTAGTTCTTCTGGGGGAGGGGCACTAGAGATTCATCCCACTTGCTAGCTAACTTCTCCAATTCACATCCGAATAAGAGAGATCTTTTAAAGGGCATTCTTGTGAGATTCGCTTTAGAGGTCGCGTCAGCAGACCAATTCTGCAACCATAACTGTATTCTGGCCGCCACTACAGAGGCTACTCCTCTGGCTGAGGTACGCACCAGATCTGAGCTTGCGTCTGTCAGGAAGGCTTCTGCAGGTTCAATAGTTTCACCAGCATACATGCTGGAGTTATTTGCCTCTCTCGAGAAGAGCAAGCAGGAACATGCCACCAGTGCACAGCAGGAAGCAATCTGCAGTGTCATTGCTGTTGCATCGAAGGCCTACTTAAGAATGGATTCTAATCATCTATCCTGAGTATCCTTCAATGCAGCCCCTCCCTCAATGGGAATGGTTGTTCTCTTTGAGACTGTGCAGACCATGGCATCCTCTTTCGGGAAAAGCAGGTGTTCCTTGGTTGCTGGTTCCCGAGAGTACAAGGCTTCTAAGGCCCAGCCTCCTTTAAAGCTGGCCTCCAGAGCATCCCACTCCAGATCAATCAGTTCCTGGATGGCTTCCATCATTGGGAAGTAGCATGAGGCCTTATGAAGGGATATCAATATGGGGTTCTTCTTTGGTTCTGCCATAGGATCCGTGCCTGGGATACCCAGAGTCTTCAGAGTCTGGGAAACAAGGGCTGGTAATTCATCCCTGTGGAAGAAGTGAAGCATGGTTCTGTATGGTTCCAGGCCTGGAGGGATTTCTCCTTCTTCCAGAGAGCCACCATCATCTGAGGTGTCCAGGTCCCTGTCAGGGAAATTCTTGGTTAGGCGAGGCATGTCTTGAGGCATCCGAGCAAGGCCGGGAAGATCTTATTGCGCCTGAATAAAGGCTTGCAGCTCCTGGAAAAATTCTAACCAGGAAAAGGTCCCTGGGTCCATGTTAGTCCCAGGGGGAGTCAGAGTAGGTGCCCTCTTGTGGAGAAGCCATTTCGGAGTTGTATAGATCTGGGATGCTATCGTATGTAGTAGTTCAGGACCTATCCTCAGACAGTGAGGACCAGGCTCTGGTCCCCTCAGGGCTTCTTCGCAATGATGACACAGACAGGACTCCAGTTCAGGCTGCGCAGCTCTGATGTGGCAGGCTGTGCAAAGTGAGTGCATTCTGGGCTGCTTAGACAATGGTGCCATTGCCTCTGTATAAAGGTGCACAGGTAATGTGCTGTAATATGCGCGGATATGCGCGAGAAAACAATGCTCGTGTGTAGTTTTAAGCGCGGCTATGCGTGTAGTTATGCGCACAGGTGTGCGCGCGTCTACGTTAAAGGCACACAAGATAGGCACACAGACCGTCCGGTCTGCCCCGCACGTACCGCCGGTCAAGAAGGGAAGATGGCGCAGACGCCCCCCCCCCCGTATGTAAGATGGCGCCACCTCAAGGGTCTCCTGCACCGGACCAGGGCCTAGCCCAACCAAGGCTGCTCAACCCGATCGGTGCTCCCTTTTACCTCACCGGATGAAATACTAAATTGGTACAGCACTCCAAGTCCCAGAGACCTTAATTTAAGGTTTTCAGCTTACCTGGTCTCGGCGCCTACCCTTCTCGTGCCGGGACGGTTTCCAGCTGCGGGGGGGGGGGGGGGGGAAAGAGTTTTACCTTCACTGCCTCGCTCGGTTGTGCACCCGCTGCTTTTCAGCCGCTCTAGGGGCTAAGTCCATGCCGAGTTGCCAGCTACCAGACCAAGGCACACCTCTAAGGGATCTTGAAAATCACCTCAGGAATTCTCAACCGGGGGAAGGATCCTTACAGGAGAGCGGGGCTTGATCTTAGTCAAGGTAAATTGTCTTCTTTGCTGTAATTTCTTAACACTATGCTAGTGTGTGGGATAGTGTCCGCATCTGCTAGGAGATGGAGAGGTGCTGAGGTCATTGCAGGTGTATATCTAGGGTGACATCAGCTTTGAAATCTGACTCAGTCTCTCATCTGCTAGCAGAAGAGCACTTAACCCACTGGCCCTGAGTCCATCTGTCTACACTAAGGAAAACAAAATTATCAGGTAAGTAATTTCTCCAATGTTTGGTGGGCTTCTCTCGCGGAATGCTGCACTCACCACCTCTGTTGGCCATCCTTCCCGGTCTCTCCCCAACACGGTGAAGGCCACTGTTCAATCACAAAGCAAAACTCCATCAGCGAGATGCTGCTGACTTCCTCCTGCCATGACCTGCCATAGGCACATGTGCCCAAAGTTGCTTTATTTAAGGGGCCCGTGGTGGGAAAAGCCCCGTGGTGCTCACTGATGGATCTCATTCAGTCAGGCCTATAATAGGGCCCTCTCACCCTCCCTCTCATTGCCTCAGCAACAGGTCTATCTGCTCTGTAGTAGTGCGAGTTGCCTAAGTGTCTGGACTTCAGTGGCTTATCTTCAGTTCCAGTGTCTTCAGTGTCTTGTGTTAAGAGGTCCTTGCCTGCCTGCCCTGCCTATCCGCCCCTATTCTCCTTTCCTTTTGGATAAAGTTTTGGTCTGACCTCAGCTTGTTCTTGATTCCTCTGACCGCTGTCTACATCTGACCATTGCCCGGACCTTGAACTTATCTGATTTCCACCTGCTGTGACCCAAGCTTACCACGGACCTCCGCCCTTATGTTCAGCAGAGACCCCCACCTAAGTCCTGCCAGCCCTGGCACCCAAGGGCTCAACCCGAGGGAAACGAGGGCTGATATAGGCAAAGGCCCTGACTGGTCTCTGCTGTGCCTGAGTCCACCTGCCGATGGTGAGGACCTGCAGGGCCCCTCCCTGCAGCAGTACCAACCTTGCCTTGGCCCAAGGGTCTACTAACGCAACACAGTTGCCTTGCAGAAGCAGAGAAGAGGTGATAATTGCTTTGTTTAGTTGGTCAAAACCTTTTGGGGAAAGGGTGGTGGTAATGCCTTTGCTTTGCATTCCTGGTCATTTGCATGTGTCAACTGTTGCTGTCTGCGCTCTCCTTTTGTCTTTTGGCTCTGTTCCCTGCGTTTGGCTTTCTGCATGATCATGCTGTTTAGCTGCATGCAGTGACTTATTTTTCCAAAAATTATTTTGAGATACTTGTACAATAATTTATTTCAGGTTTGGGAACCAGAAAATAGGTAAATTGTCACAGTATAGAAAGGAGTTGGAGTCTGATCCAGATCTGAATACATGGATTGCCCCCATTTCAACTGATGAGACAAAGGCCCGTTAATCCATGCACATCATCAAGATTTAAGAATGCATGCAGCAACAAATGAGCATCGTGCGAATTGTACACCTTCTGCAGGATTGATAACATTTTTTGGTGTTGCTGCTGCTTGACCAAGTACCAGAAACACCAGGCATTAAAGATCGCAACTTAGCTGCTAAACATCTATAAATGCAGTGGATGAGTTGGAGGAAATTCTTCAGGATGAAACTTTAAAATGCATCACATAACATGCACAGCAATTAACTTCATTTTACAACCACATTTCAGACAGTTGCTTAATGTCAGCACAACTCCATATTCTCTACTGATTGATAAATCAACTGACATTTCCGTGCAGAAACGTCAGGCATGTCAACCAGAAGTTTGTCAACACATTCCTTGGCAGTATTGAATTATCACAAGCAAGTGCAACTGATACAGCACATGCTATTGTTATTTTCTTACAAGATACTGCTACAGATGAAGCTAGTGTAATATGTGGCAGGAATCACTCTGGGAACAATTTTAAGAGGCAGCCTGCTCTACAACTGATATAGTGTGTTTGCGTTTGCCATTCCCTTGTTACTGCTAAAAAAAAAAAAAAGCCAAGCAAAGCCTCCCTAACATATAACTTTTTCTTATTTTGCAAAAAGATGGGCTGAATACAGAGAGTTATACCAAACATTAGATGGAACCTTGCTACTTAAAGTAAGTTCTCCTAACTGATGGCTTGTTTCGACAGATTGTGATGAGTGGATCTTGCAACGATTTGATGCACTGAAGTTGCACTTCAGCCAGCCATCCTATGTGGAGCACTGCTATTCTGCTCGGCTGCTAAATTTAAAGGTACAAAGAGGAGGTGAACTTTCTTTACTTGACTTTTCTGAAGCCCATCCTATTTACATAGTAACATAGTAATGATGGCAGAAGAAGATAAAATGGTCTGTCCAGTCTGCCCAGCAAGTTTGTTATGGAAGTAATTGCCACTTCGAGCTTTCTGTTAAGGGTAGTAACTGCCTCTTTCTTTAAATTTTAAAGTAGTCTATGGTATTTTACAGCTGGAATCAGAAGCTATATCAGCCATATTCCGTGATCTGCATAGGTGTTATGTCAACTTATGAACAGGGCTTAATATGTAGATGAAAAGGAAGTGGAACTTGAAGGATGTGAGATTACACACACACACACACCCCACACACCCACACCCCTGTTCTGGGTTGTTGTGTCAGACGTTAAGCCCTTGGTAATAGACACACAAAGCAGCTGGATTAATACAAGTTTGAAAGTTGTGAGCAGTAGTGCCATTCAGAAAGGCCAGGGTTGAAGCCTGGACAATTGGCATTCCTGCTCACAAGTTTCACATTTTGTGCTAATTCAAACCTTTTTTTTTTTTGGGGCCTGTTCTTTGCTCTGCAGTGTCTGCTTCTGTATCACCCCCATCCTCTTCTGTTCCCTGCAATACAGGAGAAGAGGTGGGGGAGGGGTAAAGAGGAGATGGGTTGGATTAGGGAACAGAGTGGATGTTTTCTTCACCCCCTCTCTTATATTTCCTGCAGACTGCCTAGAGGGGAGGGCCTGGAGCAAAATATCCGCTGCTGCTCTCTCTCAAGACTGAAAAGATATGCTGGAGTTGTGGGTATACATATTCAGATCCTTCAGCTTCTCCTCAAGTCTTCCGATACAGACCCCATATCCTTTTGGTCACCCTTCTCTGGACCACCTCCATCCTGTGTCTATCCTTTTTGAGATATGGGCTTCAGAATGGAACACAGTACTCCAGGTGAGGCCTGGCCAAGGACCTCTCTCTATGCAGCCCAGCATTCTTCTGGCTTTAGCTATCGCCTTGTCACATTGCTTTGCAATCTTCAGATCTCCAAACACTACTACGCCAAGATCCCTCTCTTGATCTGTGTGCAACAGTCTTTCACCACCCCGTCACATGCATGACTCAGCACTTCTTGGCACTGAATCCCCACTGCCAAGTCTTTTTCACCACTCTTCAAGCTTTCTTAAATCACGTCTCATTCTCTCTACTCCTTCAGGTGTGTCCACTCTGTTCCAGATCTTAGTAACCTCTGCAAATTGACAAACTTTGCCTTCTATCCCTTCTGCAATGTTGCTCACAAAGATATTGAACAGAACCAGTCCCAACACTGATCCCTGTGGCACTCTGCATAACACAGTTCTCTTTTCAGAATAAATCCCATTCACCGTTACATGCTGTCTCCTATTAGTCAACCAATTTGTAATCTCTGGCACTTACTCCCTAGCTTCTCATTTTATTCTCAGGCTTCCTATGCGGGACCGTATCAAAAGCTTTGCTGAAATCTTAGTAAATCACATTGAGTGTTTTTCCTTGATCCAATTCTTTAGTCACGCAATCAAAAGAAATCAGATTTATCTGACAGGACCTTCCCCTGGTAAAATTCAAGCTGCCTCTGGTTCAGCAACCCACTGGATTGTAGATGGTTCACTATCCTTTCCTTCAGCAGAGTCTCCATTAATTTACCCACCACCGAGGTGAGGCTAACCGGTCTGTAGTTTCCAGCCTCCTCTCTGCTCCCACTCTTTTGAAGCAGGAATACTACCACTCTTCTCCAATCTTGCAGCACCACTCCTTTTACTAGGGATCTATTGAACAGGTCCTTCAGCAGACCCACTAGCACATCTCTGAGCTCTCTCAGTATCCTGGGGTGTGTATCATCTGGCCCCATGGCCTTGTCCACTTTCATTTTTCCTAGCTCCTCCCAAACATTCTCTTCTGTAAATGGAGTTTCTCTATCCCATCCCCATCCTACGGTCTTGTGAACCAGCAATGGTCCTTCTCCAAGTTCTTCTGTAGAAATACTGAACTGAAGTATTTTTTAAACATTGCCTTTACCACCAATTCTTTTTCTCTCTCCACACATTGCTCCTCTTCACTTTTCAGTTTCCCTATACCACTTCTGGTCTCCCTTCTTTCTCTCTCCACCCATTGCTCCTCTTCACTTTTCAGTTTCCCTATACCACTTCTGGTCTCCCTTCTTTCTCTATCTGAAAAATGTTTTGTCACCTTGCTTTACCTCTTTCGTAATTTTCTTCCACTTGACCTTTTGCTTTCCTTATTTTTCTTCGTTTCACCAGATATTCTTCCTTGTATCCCTCTCTTGTGATCCTTTATACTTCTTGAACACTGTTCTTTTTGCCTTTATTTTTTTCAGCCACCTCATTAGAGAACCAGAATGGTTTACTTTTCCTCTTACTCTTGTTTACTTTTCTAACATATAGATTTGTTGACTTTGTAATAACTC
The DNA here is from genome assembly GCF_901001135.1 of Rhinatrema bivittatum. Taxonomy (NCBI): domain Eukaryota; kingdom Metazoa; phylum Chordata; class Amphibia; order Gymnophiona; family Rhinatrematidae; genus Rhinatrema; species Rhinatrema bivittatum. The sequence continues at coordinate 412,279,426 of NC_042616.1, read as the reverse complement.
CTTTTAATTTGGCCCACTGTTGTTCCACCTCATCCATTTTTCTCCCAGTTTTCCAATTCTTCCTCCAGTTATGTCCCTATTTTGACAGTCTGCATTTGTGAAATTCAGAGCTCGGGTTTTTGTGTGACTTCTGTGTATCCTGTTTAATCTCGAACCGTACCGCCTGATAATCTCTGGTGCTCAGCTGAGCCCCTACCTGAACATTAGAGACATTATCCCTATTAGTGAGCACTAGATCGCGGATCACACCCTCCCTCTTGGGTTTCAGTACCATTTGTTTGAGCAGAGCCCCTTGAAAGGGCATCCACTACCTCTACTTCTTATACATGCTGTGGAAGGGATACTCCAATCCATATCTGGCAGATTAAAATCTCCAATGAACAGCGCTTAGCCCTTCTTTCCCACCTTTTGGATGTATTGGATGAGTTCTCTGTCCAGTTCTTCAGTATAGTAAAATAAACATTACCAGTACTACGTGCATAGAGTTCATAAAGGTGCTGCTTATCCAGTGTCAAATGTGACTTCCGGTATCATTGGATATGCTGAAGAAACTAGGGATGAGAATCGTTTTTAGTGTTCGGGTCGGGCGCTCCGCGGAAAATATCTTTCTTAGGCTCGGTATTTTTTTTTTGGCATTTTGTCGACGAAGTGCGTTAGTGCATCCTAATAGAACTTACAGTGCACTAAGTATGTAGTAGTGCGCTACAACTAATGTTAGTGCGCACTAAAAAATTGCAACTTAAAAATTAAAATGTATCAATTCAGAGGAGTTAGCTAGAAAGACAGTGCGCACTAATAGATATGTAGTGCGCAGTAACTCCGTTAGTGTGCACCAACATGAAATACGATTTTTTGCCGAATTTTTGTCAAAATGTGCTTCGGTTTTTGGGGCTAATGAACAATCATGAATTAGACAATATCATTGATATTTTCTAATTTGTGAAAAACAAATGCACATCCCTAGAATAAACGAGCTTTTAAGCCCAAAAGTGACTGTCTAATGTAAAACCATCTGTGACTGAACTTCCAAGATGTTTTTTTTAAATATCTGACGGAAGAGCGTGAATCACAATGGCAGGCCATGTCTTCATGTAAATTTGTAGAATAGAAAAACATGGAAGGATTCCAGATAGTGCCATACAAATACACAGTTGCTGCTGCAGCTTTTGAGGTGGTGTTGGGCATGATCAGGATGCTATCACTTCCAGTGTCAAAAGCCCAAGTATAGCAATTTGTTTTTCAGATGATGCTTCTGAAAGATAGTAGCACCTGTAACAGATTGGGACTGAAACTATTCTCATATACTGCACATTCAACTTGGATGGTACAAAAATGGCTTGAGCTCAGCATCATTTGTGCCTCCTCATGAGCTGCTGACAAAATTTGACAGTTCCATGTATGACAGGTAAATTTGAATTTTTTTGCATGAAAATGACTTTTGAAAATGTTCATATTGTACAAAGTATTGTGAACACTTAAGGATTTTTTCACTACAAAGTTTCTTTCAGTTTTGCTTGATGCAATTTTATATCCCGCTATTGCCATACTGCAAGTACACGACAAGTTTGTATGTTTAATACATCAGAAATAAAATGATTATTGAAACTGACATTTATATTAGCTTTTATTTCATCTCTTGAAGATTGGGCTACTTTTTGGGCTTGATCTTCCTTTCTGTGAGTTGCTTTTGCTAATTTTGGGATAAAATGTCTTATCTTGGGCCCTAAAACCTATTTAAAATCTGGCTACACTGGCAGGAGATGAAGCTGACTGCCACGGCAGAGGCGGTCCGATATCGTGATGTGGGACCCAAGCTGAGAAGCTTCACTTTAGAGGACCAGACTGGCTAGCTTAAAACTGTCATGCTCTTCTTCAGAATATTGTCCTGTCTGCTAAAGCTGAGAATCTGGAAAATGCCAGCAGGAGGAACTGATGAATTTCTTCAGTTTAGATCACCTCTCTGAGAGATGTTTAAGCACTATTTATGAGACGCATTGAGTGCTATCTCCCTACAGCTAAATGCTGCTGTAAAGACCAAAAGGTAAGCAGCTGATGGACAGTTTAGCACTGTCCCAATTCTTGGAATCCTTCCTGGACGAAGGATTTACTAAGGCTACCCTTATGGTAACACTTGCACTGGAGTCTGATAAGGAACTGATTTGATTTACTTAAAAATTGTATAACCTGCTTATCACCAGTTCTTGGCAGATAACAATACATACATTAAACTTTGTGGGGGTTTTTTGGAAATAGAACTAATAGGCTATAATGTTTTGGTTATTCCCAGATGTGTCAGGTGATTCAGGTTAGGCACAAGAAGTTCTTAGTGTTGTGCAAGCAGTGACACCTCTTGGGGGGGGGGTTGAGGGATTTTTCTTCTAAAATTCCCTCACAAGTGCCTGCTCACTTTGCAGGGGAACTGTGCTGTCTTGTTGTACCCTGCTCAGTTAGATACATTCTTAAAGGGTAGGGCTGCTCTTCCCTAGAACTGCTGATTGTTTGGGGAATGTTTTGAGGGAGAAGGGGGGTTACCAAGATGGTTTTGAGATGCTAGAGGGGAAATGTATTTATATACATTTGGATAGGGTTACTTATTCTGCTATGCTTATTTCTTTTATCTTCTTTGAGGTTGGATCCTCTCTCCTCATTTGAGGACTTGATAGCGCTGTTTATTTTACCCTTTAATGGCTGAATTTTCAAACGCGCTTGTGTGCATAAAACACAATTTTGTGTGTAACTGGGCTTTTGAAAATTGCACTTTTGTGCTAAAACCTCAGGGGCATACAGAAGCGATTGCGTGCATGCTTTTACGCGCGCTGCAACGAGGTGTTCTAGGACCCAGAATTAGGGTGGGGGGGATACTGTTTTACAAACATACTTGTGATTTTTCTAAAGTATGTGTGCAAATCTACTCTCACACATTTACGCCAGCTAACAAGCAGGTGTCCGTATGCTGCATGGCATTGGGCGCGTACTTGCTAATTTTTAAAGCGGACTTGTGCCCATAAGTCCACTTTGCAATTTCAGGTTAAAGTCTGCAGGTGCCACAGACCTGCAGACTTTAGCCCTCCGTGGGCCACCAAAAATTCCTCTCCCTATTTTGGGGGAAGGGCTACTATGGTGACACTATAATGTTATCTTTTTTTTTTTTGCTGTAAGAAATTGATATTTCTTGTGTTCAAGCTATTTTGAAAGCATTATAAATAAAAGTAATAGATTAGAATAAAGGGTGGGTGAAATCGGGACATGGGCATGTCAGATGGTAACCTTCTCAGCCAGTGGAGAGCCAGGCAACATTTTAAGCATACAAGAAGAAAAGCAGATACTGTGCTTCTCTTTCAATGAACCACACCATTTCTTGAACGGCCAGCTGAATACTAGTCAAGGTGAAGCTGGACTCATCGTTTTCCTCCAGGACTAAATAAAAATAAAATAAAAAATAAAATCTTGAGTTTCACAACTCAGTTATAAGTATTATTGCATATGATTTAATGTTACAGGGTAAGAAGTGCTGAGAGCACACAGAAAAACATCTGCGTGCCAAACAAAAAATTATAGAAGTTCATAGACTGCACATATTGGGCTGAATTTTGAAAGCCTTTTATGCACATAACACACAGCTGTATGTCTGTAAATGCCTGTTCTAAAATAGCCTGGGGCTCAGTGTAAAAGTGTTGCATGTGACCTGATTTTGCACTTTTTACATGCACTGGAAGAGGCGTTCCAGCAGTGGCACTTAGTGCACACTTTTTAAAATAGAGAAGAAGAGGTAATTTTGTGCTGGTGAGTTTATGCGTATGCTGGTACGCTTACAGAGGAGTTTCCAAAACAAACTTACACACGTGAGTTCACTTTGAAAACATGCGGTAGAGCCTGTGTACATCGCATTGATTTACATTTGGTTAAGAAGTTGTGATAAATAAAGAGGTGAATTAGGTGACACGCACATCAATTAGGGGATTTGCAAAGAGGATGGGCCAGCATGCGTCGAGCAGATTTTAAAATGTGCATATCTTCCACCACGCATACAAACAAATTTCTGAAAAGTTTGGTGTGTGGGCATTCTTGGATTTCAAGTTCAAACTTGCAGGTGAATACCTGTGCACACAGGCATGTGTCACAGTCCCCTGCCATTTAACTTTACTTCTGATATGGAGGATGTGTAAGCAATAAAAGAGAGAAAAATAGATCAGCGGGGTTTTAAAGGTAGGCGCTTCTAACCGGAAATGGGAGGCTATTAAACTAGGAGGGTTTGGAAGTCCTATCCCTTGTCTGGGCAAATTGGGAACAAACTGCGAAAACTGGAACTGGCGCCATGCATGTCTACTAAAATCTTCCTGCTTACACAGTAGAAGCGGCATTTGCATGCATAGGCATGTGCCCACTTAAAATTGTGTGCACGCAGTCAGTCTGTTTTATAAGATATGCGCATATACGCACGTATCTTTATAAAACAGCAGCATCCCCAGACGCGGGCCGAACGTGCACCTGTGCCTGTTTAAAAGTTTCGGTCTTGGTAAATAAATGAGTAAGAAAAGTTTGAACTGTGCATGGAACTAGATAAAGGAGCCGGTGGAGTGACTTGAGAGTATTAAATGGTTGCAGCAAGATTGGTGAAAAAGTTGTACAGCTGCATTGTGAATAGATCATAGTGGAGAGAGATGGTCAGTGGAGACTTGAGAGGAACGGGTTACAGCAGCCTAAGTGGGACATCTTTGTGAGGTTCGCTTTAGAGGTAGTGTCCGCTGACCAGTTTTGCAACCTTAGCTGTCTTTTGGCTGCCACCACTGAGGCTACTCCTCTGGCTGAGGTGCATACTAGGTCCGAGCTTGCATCCACTAGGAAGGCTGCGGCGGACTCAAGTCTCTCTGATATGTGCCCCTGAGCTATCTGCCTCTTGAGAGAAGCAGACACGAACGAGCCATCAAGGCACAACAGGAAACGATATGCAGCGTCATTGCTGTCGCGAAGGCCTGCTTAAGGATGGATTTCAACAGCCTATCATGAGAATCCTTCAAGGCCACGCCTCCCTCTACTGGGATAGTTGTTCGCTTTGAGACGGCAGAGACCAGGGCATCCAATTTTGGGAAAGGTAGGCGTTCTTTGGCCTCCGGGTCCAGGGCCCGACCTTCTTTAGAAGTGGCTTCCAGGGCATCCCAATCCAGGTCAATCAACTCCTGGATGGTTTCCAGCATCGGGCAATAGCAAGAGGCTTTCTGTAGACACACCAGGATAGGATTCTTCCTTGGTTCTAACAGAGTCCCATGCCAGGAACTCCCAGGGTCTGGGAAACCAGGGCTGGTAATTCATCTGTGGAAAAATCAAAGCATTATCTGGTAAGGCTCCAGGCCTGGAGGGATTTCCCCATCCTCCAATGAATCTGCATCCCCTTCACCATCCAGGTCCCTGTTAGGGATACACAGTGAGGTGAGGATTGTCCCGAGGCATGCTGATAGGGCTGGGAGGGTGAGGCCTTCCCAGCTGGAGCTCTGGCCAGGAAAGGGCAGTAGCCAACTGCACCTGAACAAAGGCTTATAAGGACCTGAAAGAATTCCAACCAAGAGGTCACTGGATCCATATTTAGCCCAGGAACTGGGGCAGGTGCCACTGACCTGCCTCTCCTGGGGGGGGGGGGGGGGGGACACCACCCCCCCAGAATTGCTTAGGTCCAGGGTACTGCCTGTTAAGTGTGGATGACCCATCCTCCGACTGGGAAGGGCCAGACTTGGAAAAGTTCTGAGAGTCCAGCCCTCCCTGGGCTTCCTCAGTGTTGACACAAGGATTCCAGGTCAGACTGTACAGCCCCAATATGGCAGGTAGCACAAAGGGAGTGTCATTTGAGCTTCTTTGCTGCCGGTGCCATAATACTCTATAGCTTGTGCGTTCAGCCGGATAGTGTCTATTGAGCACACACAGGCCCTCAGCACGCGTAGATCTGAGCGGCTGGTTGTGTGCGCAGTTATGCGCACAGGAGTGCGTGTTAGGTACACAAGGGCCAGCCTGCACCACTCGTACAGACAGACAATGGGGGAAAATGGCACCTCCATGGCCAGCCATGTGGAATGTCCACTGAGCCTGGAGTGGGGCCTAGCCCATCAGGAGTCGTTCAACCAGCTCGGAAACCCCCTTCCTTTGCCCTATCCAGGGTCGGGAACAACGTCAAAATGGTGTGCCGAACAAGGAGTCCGGAGGAAAGACTTACCAAAGCCCTTCCATGGCTCTGGATAAGAGGAGGAGTTCTCTACTTACCTGGGCTGAGTAGAGATGGTCTTTGGCTTGGGAGGGTGGGGCGCTTAGGCCATCACTGCCGCACTTGGCTTCCTGCACCTGCTGCTTCAGCAGCAAAGTCCATGCTGGGAACCAGCTACCGGACCAAGACAAACGTGAGGGATCTCAGAAAATCGCCTCAACAATTCTTAACTGGGGGAGGAACCCTTAGGTATCACTGCAGGAAAGTAGGGCTCGATCTTCTCCAATTTAAAATTAGAAATTTGAAGGTAAATTTTCCTCATCTAAAGAGTACTGTGTTCCAGGTAGGAGACAATCCACATCTGCTAGGAGACAGATACTGAATGGCTGCGGTCACTGCAGGGGTATATCTAGGGTGACGTCAGCTTTGAAACCTGCCACAGTCTACATCTGTTAGTAGGGGAGCACATAACCCATTGGTCCTGAGTCCATCTGGTTACAAGCTACGGAATTAACAAATAGAACAAATAGTTAAAAACTTTAAAATGTTCCAAACACCCATACATATTTCAAAACAAATACCCAATAATTAAAATTAGTAATAATTTTAAAGAATTCCCCCCTCTCTATACCTAGGAAAATTTGATTTCCACATGCCCTGAGATTTGCCATGGATTAGCAGGCAGAGAGGAAGGGGGGTCGTTGCACACATGTTTGCTTTCTCACCCTCCCACACATGAAGTCATCCACCCTTATTGGAAGAAATGTCTCAGACCAAACCATCGCCCACAACTCTCTTCTAATCAACAACATATCCATACCTCTAAAAAGCTCAACAAAGGACCTCGGCGTATGGATCGATAAAGATCTCAACCTAAAAACACACATAGCAGCCAAAACCAAGGAAGGTTTCTATAAACTTCATGTACTAAAACACCTAAAGCCGCTCCTCCACCATCAGGAATTCCGAACAGTTCTACAATCCCTGATCTTCAGCAGCTTAGACTACTGCAACTCAATGTTATTAGGTCTCCCCAAATCCATCTTAAAACTGCTGCAGTTACTGCAGAATGCCGCTGCAAGAGTACTGTCCGGAAATAAAAAATCGGATCACATCACCCCAATACTAAAAAGCCTACACTGGCTACCAATCATTCAGAGAATTGAATACAAAACCCTGACGATCATCCACGACGCATTACACAATTCAGTTAACTCCGCAGTCAGTAAAATGTTCCACCCCCACAAACCTCAACGGAACACCAGAACTTCTGATAAACGTCTACTCGAAATACCCACATATCCCATGGCTAAGCTTACTAACACCAGAAATAGAGCTCTCTCCATAGCGGGGCCTAAACTCTGGAACGCCCTACCATGCTACCTCACCACTATCATCGAAAATAAATCATTCAAAAAAGAACTGAAAACCTGGATCTTCAGCCAGACTTTCAATGATGATTTAAGCAATCCACAATTGTGATGCCTTAAGCTTCTCATCCTTCTCCCCTCTTCTCCTCATACCTACCCCTTCCTCCTTCCATTACCTACCCCATCCCCCCCCATCTCCTTCTTTTCCCATTCAGACTTTCTTGTATTCAGAGCACGAGTTTGTATATACCTTCCTCGTTTTTCGTTTCTATTTTCATTTTCGTTATTTGAATTAAATTATTTTTAGTTATTTCCTGTTACATCCTTCTCCATATGCTAGTTGCATATACTTTTGTTTCTCAAATTGTTCTATGTATCATTGTTTCGTTCCAATGTAAACCGGGGTGAAGGCATGTGCTAAACCTCGGTATATAAAAGCTTCAAATAAATAAAAAAATAAATAAATAAATGTTCTTTCACCCACACCTACTAACTCTGGCTCCCTAACACACACACAGTAGCCTCAGAGCCTTTTATTCCTCCACTGCCATTGTCACCGTGTGTCATTTGTGCTGCTGCTCCTCCTCTGCAGGCACCGTGGTACTAAAAATTTGCAAATATAGCACTTCCTCCATGTTGATCCTGTGTATCGTGAGATCAGCACGGAGAAAGTGCTGCCCTCATGAGCTTTTAGTACTGAGAGGTCTGCACACATGACAAGATGGGTTGTTTGCCTGGCAGTGCAGATGTGCAGGTTCTGCACCATCAGGCAAACTGAAGATATGGGTCTCTTCTCTTCAGGTAGGATGGGGTCCACCAGCAGCCCCATTGCACTTTTTAATTGGTGGACACTAGGGCCATGTGGCTTTCCCTACACTACCAATGAGAGATGCATCCCCTCCAGCCACCAACATTCAGATCAAAGTAATCCACTAAGGCCTGCTATGTCAGGCCATTGTTTATACCATCACCATAACACGGCAAGATTCGCTGTAGCCTGAGTTATTGCGAACAAAGAGACCTCATACAAATGTGGCCGGGTTACCGTTTGCAGTGCCCAAGACGCCACTCAGGTTGTGCGGTGATAACTTTTCAGAGTACACCGTCATCAAAGTTCAAATCATCGGTCTCTTTGTTGAAGGATGAAAGTAAGGACAACTTGTGTCGGTTTACTAGGAAAAGTTAGGCAGTGAGAAATTATTATCATAACGTTTTACTTATCGTAGCGTTGGTAGCGTTGTAGCGGAGTGTGCAGTAAGGATATAAATGTTGGCCCGACACGGCTCGTGTTTCTTGCACCAGCTTCCTCAGGGGCCTCACAATGCCACTACTGAAAATAGAAATGCACAGTTATCAATTCCTTACTAAACTGCAAAAAGTAAAGTCCGCAATGCTTAATACCTACGATTCCAAGCACTGCCGCTCTGCTCTGCTACTAGGCTGCAGCTCTTATCGGGCAGCCGGATCCGCCATTTTACTCAATGATTATATACCTACCGCGATAGGAGGAACTCATTAATTATGACGTCAGAGGGAATTAAATTGAAACAGACGGAGTTACTTAGATAAGCGATGTCCATTCAACAGAGTCGTTCAGACCATTAGGTGATGTAGATGCCAAAGTGAAAATCCACCACTGTTCACGCATATTAAGAATTTGATTGATATCGCCACCCCGGGTATTGGGTACAATATGTTCAAGGATTGTCTCTTTACAATTGTTTTTTCTTTGGGTCAACACAATAGACAAGGATTTACAATTCACCACACAGTACAGTTCCACAAACTTAGCGTTTTTAGATATTGCCATCTCTATTGTTAATCAGCATCTCCATACGTCCATTCACCGCAAACAAACAGAAAGGAACAACCTGCTCAGATATCACAGCTTCCATCCCAGAGCGTTCAAACAAGGTTTACCCGTGAGCCAAATTTTTAGGCTCAGACGCCTATGTTCATCGGATGGCGATTTCAAACTACAAGCTGGCAAACTGGCAGAAAGATTCTTCTCCAGAGGATATCCGTATGGTGCTGTCTACAAAGCCTTTAAGAGAGCATGGCACTCCCCACGGACAGCTCTATTGGAATATAAAGTACAAGACCCGGTGACTTCGGATATATGTGTCCTTACACATACGGAAAAATCCTACTTAATCGTCAAAAGCATTCAACAACATTGGCACATCCTTCAGCTGCATCATGTATTTACTGACCTGCCAATTTTTGCTTATCAGCGGAGTAAAAACTTAAAAGATTGTGTAGTACATGCGGCTGTCACCCCATGTGATACTGACCGCTCGCAAGGATTGCACACTGCTTGTGGCAACTGCGATATGTGCTCCATTACTATGGAGGGACCGTCATGGCAACATCCCAAAACGGGTTACATCTTTTATAAACGATCAGTTACAACTTGTAACTCCACTTTTGTGATATACCTGATACAGTGCCCCTGTAAATTAGTATATGTGGGTAGAACCAGCAGAAAAATCAAAACTCGGCTCTTTGAACATCGGAGTCGTTTGAACACACTCAGTATGGAAGCACCTATGGTAACACACTGCACCACTTTGAACCACACGTTCGACCAACTCCGCTGGACAATCCTTGAACATATTGTACCCAATACCCGGGGTGGCGATATCAATCAAATTCTTAATATGCGTGAACAGTGGGGGATTTTCACTTTGGCATCTACATCACCTAATGGTCTGAACAACTCTGTTGAATGGACATCGCTTATCTAAGTAACTCCGTCTGTTTCAATTTAATTCCCTCTGACGTCATAATTAATGAGTTCCTCCTATCGCGGTAGGTATATAATCATTGAGTAAAATGGCGGATCCGGCTGCCCGATAAGAGCTGCAGCCTAGTAGCAGAGCAGAGCGGCAGTGCTTGGAATCGTAGGTATTAAGCATTGCGGACTTTACTTTTTGCAGTTTAGTAAGGAATTGATAACTGTGCATTTCTATTTTCAGTAGTGGCATTGTGAGGCCCCTGAGGAAGCTGGTGCAAGAAACACGAGCCGTGTCGGGCCAGTGCCAACATTTATATCCTTACTGCACACTCCGCTACAACGCTACCAACGCTACGATAAGTAAAACGTTATGATAATAATTTCTCACTGCCTAACTTTTCCTAGTAAACCGACACAAGTTGTCCTTACTTTCATCCTTCAACAAAGAGACCGATGATTTGAACTTTGATGACGGTGTACTCTGAAAAGTTATCACCGCACAACCTGAGTGGCGTCTTGGGCACTGCAAACGGTAACCCGGCCACATTTGTATGAGGTCTCTTTGTTTGCAATAACTCAGGCTACAGCGAATCTTGCCGTGTTATGGTGATGGTATTTAGAAATTGGTCAGTTTAAGATTCCATCTCTTTGACAGTTTTTTGTTTTTTCAGGCCATTGTTTATGACATTGTTGCAAGATGCCAGCAGGTCAGCGATAAAAGGGGTAAATTGAGGAGGGCAGGAAAATCTGTCGACCTGCAGGTTGTAGTTTGCCCATCCCAGTACTAAACCAAGCCTCATTTTCCTTTTTTTTTTTTTGAGCATTCAGCTCTGCAGGAAATCTTTGTATCAACTACAAAACCCCCCCTCCCCTTTAGCCCTATTATAATATCACTAATGAAAATAGGGAACAGAACCTAACCCTGGCTTGATCCTTATTGCAGCCTCCTGATTAACCCCCACTGTAATTGTAAAGCATTAGAGGATGTTTAGTGGATGGACTGGGGAGGTACTTCTGCAGAAAAATTGCAATATAAAATGCAGCATATAGGAAAATTGGTTTTTACCTGCTAATTTTCATTCCTGTAGTACCATGGATCAATCCAGACAGTGGGTTATGTCCCCCATCCAGCAGATGGAGTCAGACAAGGCTTCGGAGGGTGCTGCCATATGAACCAGTGCACCCTCTGAGTCCTCAGTATAGAAGATATCAGAGCCAGAGAAGGATGGATCGAGCTCACCAATCACACCATCGTATGAGAGAGAAAAATCACATGTAAAGGAAGCAACTGGTGCCACAACTTGAACTTGCAAAAAGAACTGTAAAACAGCCTCGAAAATGCAGAGGTGAAAACCTGAATAAGATAACCAGAATAGAGAATTCAGATAGATCGAGCAGGAAAAGACCCCAATCCCCAAAATTGTTAAGGAGGGCATCTGGACTGATCCATGGTACTACAGGAACAAAAATTAGCAGGTAAGGAATAATTTTCTTTTCCCTGTATGTACCAGGATCAGGCCAGACAGATGTACCAAAGCTTTCCTACATAGGGTGGGCCCCTGAAAGCCCTGCTTGAATGATCCTGTCACCAAAATAACCTGAAGCTGACGACTGGAGCTGTAACCGATAATGCCTTGCACATGTATGCAATGACTTCCAAGTGGCCACCCGGCAGATCTCCTGAGAGGAAACAGACTGACTTTCCGCCCAGGACGTCGCCTGAGACCGAAGGGAATGGGCTTTGACACTTGGAGGTGGTGGACCTGCTCCTATGTATGCCACCATAATAGCTTCCTTGAGCCATCTAGTGATCGTTGTCTTTGTAGCCTTAGAGCTCTTCTTTGGTCCTGACCAAAGGAAAAACAAATGGTCCGAGACCCAAAATTCATTTGTGACCACTAAGTAGCGGATCAGGCTGCGCTTGACATCAAAGTGGCAGAGAGACAGTGACTCGTTGGCCGAGAAGGACGGGAGTTCTATCTGATTCAGATGAAATGCCGAGACCACCTTCGGTAGGAAGGAAGGCACTGTACGCAAGGAGACCCCCCCCCCCCCCCCCCCGAGTCAGTAAAACAGAGATAAGGCTCCCTGCATGACAGTGCTTGTAGCTCTGAGACCCTGCATGCAGAACAACTGGCCACCAAGAAGACCGTCTTGAGAGTGAGATCCTTGAGGGTGGCGGCACGTAGAGGGTCAAAGGGAGGGCCTACCAGAATCCTGAGAACTAAGTTGAGGCTCCAGGAAGGACAAGGATGCTGGAGTGGAGGCCTCAGGTGTTTCGCCCCCTTGAGGAAGTGGGTGAGACAAAAGTGAAAGATGGTCAGGCAACTGAACCAGTGAGCCAAGAGCAGACACTTGTTACTTGCAAGGAGTTGTAGGCGAGTCCCTTCTCTAGGCCGTCCTGTAGGAACGCAAGGATCTGAGGCACAGAGGCCGTTCTAGGTACACCAGGATTCGAACACCTTCCAGACTCTTACGTAAGCGACTGAGGTTGAAGTCTTCCTAGCCTTGAGAAGGGTCTTGACTACTGCGTCACGGTATCCTTTGCGCTGAAGACGCTGCCTTTCAAAAGCCAGGCCACAAGACAGAAGCGTTCTGCCTGTTCGAAAAATACTGGACCTTGGTGTAGTAGGCGAGGAAGATGGCCCAGGCGTAGAGGGCCATCCAGCACAAGATTGATTAGGTCCGCGAACCAAGGACGGCATGGCTATTCCGGGGCCACCAGAATGACAAGACTCTAGTGCAGTTCTATTCTCCGAAGGACTTTGCCCACTAGTGGCCACGGGGGAAAACACGTATAGAAGGAGATGACGTGGCCAGGGAAGTACCAGCACGTCCATGCCCTCTGCGCCGTGCTCCCGTCTGCAACTGAAGAATCGCAGTGCCTTGGTGTTGTGGAGAATGGCCATGAGATCCAGGCGAGGGGTCCCCAAGCAAAGAATGAGAAGCTGTATCGCCTCTTCGGAAAGTGACCACGCCCCGGGATCTATTTAACACTTTTCTATACCGACCTTCATGGACAAGAACCATATCGGATCGGTTTACATCGAACAGGGTAAACAACTGTAGTGCCAACTAACTTAAATCAACAAAAGTGTGGAAGAGGCAAAGTTACATTCAACAGGGAGTAAGAACTTGGGAGCTTAATCAGCTGGAAAGATAGGTTAGAGCAGGCCGAAATTTATAAATATAATACCATTGTTAAGATAGACCCCCGATACTCCTAAGCACCTTATGCACTATCATACAGGCAGAAAATAAGGCTGTCATTCAGGCATAGAGTAAGGGCAGACTAGTGAATATCAGGGGGTCGGCTCAAGAAGTCCACCTGAATGTTGTCCATGTCCACAATGTGGGAGGCTGCCAGATGGGAGAGATGAATCTCCACCCACGACATCAGGTGGGCCGTTTCCAGCTAGACATGCTGACTCCTCAGGCCACCCTGGCGGTTGATGTACACTATGGTCACGTTGTCAGAGAGGATCCTGACCGCACGAGCGGGAGGAAGCGTATGAGTGCCAGCCAGAGTGCTCGTTTCTAGACAATGATTGGCCACATTGCCTGGGTCTTTGTCCACTGCCCTTGTGCTGAACTCATTTGGCACACTGCCAAATGCCCCAACCAGCCAGGTTGGCATCGGTGGTGACCACCACCCAGTCAGGAATTTCTAGTGGCATGCCCTGTGCCAGATGGAGCGGGTCTAGCCACCAGCTCAAGTTGGCTTTGACGAGCTGGGGGAGAAGGACGAGCTGGTAGTCCTGCGAGACCAGTTTCCAGCGAGAGTAGTGCCCCCTGTAACATGCGCATGTGTGCAAATGCCCACTGTACAAGATAGATAGTAGATGCCATGGATCCTAGGACCTGTAGGTAATCCCAGGCTGGGAGAGGGAAGACGGGCAAAGTGTTGAATCTGTTCCCGGAGCAGTGTCAAAGCGTGCCCCCAGAAAGTCCAAGGACTGTAAGGGACAGACTGCTCTTGGCGAAGTTGACAACCCAGCCTAGGGATTGAAGAAGTTGTACTACCCAGGTGACTGCTGCATGACCCTGTGAGTGTGTCTTTGCCCAGATATGGATGAACTAGGATCCCCTCCCGGAGAGCTGCCGCCACAACTACCATGATCTTCGTGTACGTCCGCGGGGCTGTCGCAAGGCAGACGGGGAGGGCTTGGAATTGAAAATGCTGTCCAAAGATCTTGAAGCGGAGGAAAACACTGATGCGCTTTGAAAATCGGGGGTATGAAGATAGGCCTCCATCAGATCGAGAGAAGCAAGGAATTCTCCCTGATGTACCACCGCAATTTACTGAGCGCAGAGTCTCCATCCGAAAATGAAGCACCTTGAGATCCAAGTTTGGACGAAAAGATCCTTCCTTTTTGGGTACTACGAAGTAGATGGAATAACGACCCGAGCCCACCTCGGAAGGGACAGGAAGGATGGCCCCGAGATCCAGGAGTCTGTCCAGAGTCTGCCGTACAATGAGCTGTTTGGACGTGGTCCGCAGGGAAAGAAGAGAAACCTGTCCCTTGGGGGGGGAGGGGGGGGGGGTGTTCGAACAAAATCCAATGCGTAACCTCGCCTTAGGATGTCTAGAACCCACTGATCTGAGGTGATTCGAGCCCACTCATAAAAAAGTGAAATTCGCCGCCCCCCCCTGGGGGTTGAAGATTGGACAAGTCTGGCATCATTGAAAGGACTTGGGGGAGCCCCTTGGGCAGCCCTGTCCCTAGATGGTCTGCAGCCTCGAAAGGAACGAGGCCACGACTGAGATCTGGACGAGGGAGTCCGAGGCATCGTCTGTCTAGGATTGCGATATACCAGCATTGTGCGGGACCGGCTTCTAGAGGGATTAAATGATCTCAAGGATCACGGACAGTCCTCTGGCAGGCGATGTACCACATTCTCACCAAAGGACTTAATGATCTGGTCAAGATCCTCCCCGAAAAGAAATGTGCCCTTAAAGGGAAGAGATCCCAGAGTGGACTTGGAGGAATCAGCTGACCAGTTGCGAAGTCAGAGAAGCAGACTCGCCGCTATCACCGAAACCATGGATCTTGCCAGTACGCCTAAGGTGGTCATACAGGGAATCCGCTCCGTAGGCTATGACAGCCTCTAGGGGGTCTGCCTGGCTTGCTTCCTCCGGTGGTAGGTCCTGAGAGGTGAGGAGTTGCGGAACCCAGCGGAGCCCCACTCTTTGCGCCAGTGAACTACAAATGGCCACTCGGACTCCAAAGCAGAAACCTCAAATACCCTTTTGAGGTAGACTTCCAGCTTCCTGTCCTGTAGATCCCGCAGGGCCGTGCCTCCTGTAACCAGGATAGTTGTCCGCTTAGTAACTGCTGAAACCGCGGAGTCCACCTTCGGAACCTTAAGATCTAGGAAGACTTGGGAAGAGGATATAGCTTTTCCATCGCTCTGCTGATCTTAAGTGAGGCCTCGGGCCTATCCCATTCCCTGACCAACAGCTGTAGAAAGGTGGGATGGGTAGGGAAGGCCCTGGACAGAGGGCGTAGACCTAGTAGGACTGGATCCCCCTTCTTGCTCGAGGAGGAGGTGCCCGAGGTGGAGGGTCCCGGTGGATCCTGGGGAGGCTCGATGTTCAGCTCTTGTAGAATATGAGGAATGAGGGCATCCAACTCATCCTTCTGAAAAATCAGGAGCACCCTCGGGTCATCACCTTCCATCTGTGCAGCAAGCAAGGAATCATCCTGGCCAGGCAGGGGGTCATCCCCAGCCGGATCCGGGGCTGGGCCAGCCCCTCCTGCCAGTGGAAGGGTGAAACGCACCCGGGAGGTCCTGTGAGTGGCCCCCGGTGCCCTCCCCCCACTGGGTCCTGGACTCCCAGGGGGGTATCCGCTGCCCTGGGGACTTTGGATGGAGGAGGTCCCGCTGTGGGTTCCGTGGACTGGCCCAGCCTTGCCCGGTAGGCATTGCGCATTAGCAAGATAAAGTCCATAGAAAACGGGGGAGGACCCGGGGGGGGACAGGTTAGCAGAGTCTCCTGACTGTGCCTGGGGTCCCAGTGGCGGAACCGGAGTCAAAAATCCGCAGGGGGATATCCAAAAAAATCATCCCCGTCTTCCCCTGATGGCTCCTGCATTACTGGCTCCGGGACCAAGATGGCCACCGCTCCCGCACGAAGTGGCAACGGGGCCGGCCCCTGCTTCCTAAGGTGCACTTGATCGCACGAATCAAGAAGTCCCAGCGGATGTGAGGTGCCCTCCCCACCACAAGCCCCGTTCCCCACACGCCGAGCAACGGAAGGCCCTCTGCATGCTGACGCTTGGAGGGGGAGAAATCGAGAGCCGCTGCAGATCCTGGAAAATGCCGCAGTTAGCGGGAAAACGCGTCCACTTCGCCTCTGACCCCATCAGTGGCAGCAGAGGAATGTGACCTTTCTGCTGTGGCAGCCCTGGGGAATGCGCGTCTCAGGACCGCGGGTTGGGCCTCGGCGAGGGGGAGGAGAGGTTGAAACCTCCAACATCCACCCCCAAAGACGAGAAGTCCAGGGAACTAGGAGAGAGATTTGCAAAGAGAAATCACAACAAAGTAAACACCAGGAACTTACCCCACCAGGGAGAGAATTGAGAGAGAGAAGAGAGGTTAAAGACAGAACCGTCTGCAAGCCAATAGGAAATCCCTATGCTTGAAAACCCCCCCCCCCTTTTTTTTTTTATAACTTGATCCATCTTAAGTAAAAAACACAAGATAAGAAGTAAAAAAAGAAGTAAAGAGAACAAAGTGTCTCCAAGACAGGGGAAGCCAAGGTTCCCCTATTCCTATCTGCTGGAGTCAGGAAGATACGGAGGACTCACAGAGGTTGCACTGGTTCATATGGCAGCACCCTCAGAAGCCTTGTCTGACTCCATCTGCTGGACGGGGGGACATAACCCACCATCTGGACTGATCCTGGTATATACATGGAACGCAAGTTTTGCACCACCTCCATCTGCTGGAGAAAGAGAAATACTGAAGAGATGTAGGTGGCACACCGGGTTACAAGGCGATGCCTGAGAAATTTTCTGTCTCCATCTGCTGGAAGGGAAGCAAAACCCAGGAATCTGGACTGGTCTGGTTATGTACAAGGAAACACCTTTAAGATGTAGTAAGCAGTGCTGGAATTAGAGTAGGATTAAATGGTCTGTTTTCATAGTAGAAATAGGTAAACAGTGAGTACCTCAGGGATCTGTACTAGGACTGGTGCTTTTAAATATATTTATAAATAATCTGGAAAGTGACGAGTAGGGTGATCAAATTTGTAGATGACAAAATTATTCAGAGTAGTTAAATCACATGCGGCATGCAATAAATTGCAGTATGACCTTGCAAGACTGAGCATCCAAATGGCAGATGAAATTTAATGTGGACAAATGCAAGGTGATGCATATAGGGAAAAATAACCTATGCTGAAGTTACATGATGTTAGGGTCCTTAGTAGGAGTTACCACCCAGGAAAGATATGGGCGTCATAGTTGATATTACATTGAAATCATTGGCTTGGTGTGCTGTAGTGGTCAATAAAGCAAACAAAAAATTTTAGTAATTAATGATGGGAAATGCAAATAAAAAGGAGGATGTCAATGCCTCTGTACTGCTCCAGTTAGACCAGGGGTCGGGAACCCATGGCTCGCGAGCCAGATATGGCTCTTTTGAGGGCTGCATCTGGCTCGCAGACACTGTCGCCATACTTCGCGGTTCCCCGCTGACCCAGCTGCTCCCCGGTCCTCCGCCGCCCGGGCTTAAAATGCTGTCAGCCCGGGCGGAACGCGGCAGGACAGCTGGAGTCAGCGGCACCGGCGTGCTCTCTTCTCCTCCCCCCCCCCCCGCGGCCCGGAAGAGGAAGTGGAGAGCATCGGGTGCCTGCGCGGGAAGAAGAGACCACACTAGCGTGGTCTCTTCTTCCGCGCAGGCACCCGATGCTCACCACTTCCTCTTCCGGGCCGCGGGGGGGAGGAGAAGAGAGCACGCCGACTGGAGTCATCCGGGTGCCTGCGCGGGAGTCATCGGGTGTCAGCCGGGTGCCAGCGCTGGAGTCATCGGGTGCCTGCGCGGGTCTTCCCGCGCAGGCACCCGATGCTCTCCACTTCCTCTTCCGGGCCGCGGGAAGAAGAGAGCACGCCGGTGCTCTCTTCTTCCCGCGGCCCGGAAGAGGAAGTGGAGAGCATCGGGTGCCTGCGCGGGAAGAAGACTGCAGCGCGGCTCGGAGGAAAATGAAAATCTTCAACCGCGGCCGATGGGACTCCGCCTTCGCCTCCGCGAGGGCTGAAAATGAAGGAGGTTAGCGTTGGGAGGTGGCTGCTGCTGCCGCGAGTTCCCGGGGGGGGGGGGGGGGGGGGAAGGGGGAGAGAGAGAGTGAATGAGCGAGCAAGCATGTGTGTTTGAGATCCTGTGTGTGTGAGTGAGAGATTGCATGTATGTGAATGATTGAGAGCCTGTATATGTGAAAGAGAGTATGTCTGTGATTGAGATCCTGCCTGTGAGAGAGAGAGCATGAAAGTAAGTTTACCATTGGGAACCTGTATGTGTAAGTTTGTAATTGAAAACCTGTTTGTTTGAAAGAGTATGTGTGTATGATTGAGATCCTTTGTGTGTGAGAGAGATCATGTGTATGTATGATTAAGAGCCTGTGTGTATAAGTAAGAGAGAGATCATGTGTGTCTGTGTCTGATTGACAGCTGGTTTAGGTGATGGAGCATGTGAGTATGTGATTGAGAGCCTGTGTTTAAATGAGAGAGAGAGACCATGTGTGTGTGTGATTGAGAGCTGATTTAGGTGAGGGAGCATGTGAGTATGTGATTGAGAGCCTGTGTGTAAATGAGAGAAAGAGAGGACATGTTTGTAAGCATGTGAATGAGAGTCTGTGTGTGAGAGAAAAAGACAGCATGTATTTATGTGATTGAAAGCCTGTGTGTGTGTAAGCGTGAAAAGATAGACAGCATGTGTGTAAATGTGTAATTAAGAGCCTATATAAGTGAGAGAGAAAAAACATTTGTATATGTGAGTGACTGAGAGCATGTGTGTATAGGTGTGTCATTGAGAGCCAGTGTGAGAGAGAGCGCTGGTATGTGACTGAGAGAGGAGAAAGTTCCAAGCAAACCACCCCACCTCCTGCTAATTCAGAACAATCTCAGGACACCTGGATATCAAACGTTCCCAGGTATGCAGAGCAAAAAAATTTTTGTATCCTTATTATTTTTCATTACTGGATCTTTGTGTCTGCTATTTTGAAATATTTTGTTGGTATCTGGAAATGTTTTATATGAGTTTTTAATTATTGGATATTCCACTCATCAGCTGTTTCGAAATATGTTCTTTTTGTTAGTACAGTTTTACTGCTGATGATTTTATATTTCTTGATTTGTTTTATAAGGATGTGTGATGTTTCTTTTTTCCTTTGTTACACTGCATACAGAGACTCTGGCTTGTTGCAGTTTCCAATTCAGTTTTTGTCTGCATGCTTCTTGTTATGCGTTTTGGTCTCTTTATTCTATGTTAGGTGAGGGGCAGCACGTGATTCAGGTGAGGTTTTCTGCTGGCGTGTAGTTTCTGTGTAGGACTCTATAGCAGCCTGACTTGGTCCGTTTTCCTAATAGGAGATGTATTGGTGTCTTAAGGCCTGGTGTAATATTTTCAGAGACTTATTGTACTTTAAAAGTGTGATCTTACATAAAATGCACACATTTACTTGTATTTAGTTTTAAACATATTGTATGGCTCTCATGGAATTACATTTTAAAATATGTGGCGTTTATGGCTCTCTCAGCCAAAAAGGTTCCTGACCCCTGAGTTAGACTGTACTTTGAATACTGTGAAATTCTGATCACCACATCTCAAAAAGATATAGTTGCACTGGAGAAGGTACAGAGAAGGGCAATGAAAATGATAAAGGGGATAGAACTGCTCCCCTATGAGGAAAGGCTAAAGAGTTTAGGGCTGTTCAGCTGGGAACAGATGGTCGAAGGGGGATATGAGAGGTCTACAAAATCATGAAAGGACTTGAATTGGTAAATGTGAACTGTTATTTACTCTTTTGGATAACACAAGTACCATATTAGGGGGCACTCTATGAAGTCAGCAAGTAGCACATTTAAAACAAAATTCTCTCACTCAAAGTCTGATACTTCACTTTCAACGCATAGCCAGCATAGCTCTCTGCTTCAATGGCAGGGGCAATATAGAAAAGAGCTACAACCCAAGAAAGAGATCTAGGTGTCATAGTGGATAACACATTGAAATCGGTTTAGTGTGCTGCGGCAGTCAAAAAAGCAAACAGAATGTTGGGAATTAGAAAGGGAATGGTGAATAAAACGGAAAATGTCATAATGCCTCTGTATCGCTCCATGGGGAGACTGCACCTTGAATACTGTGTACAATTCTGGTCGCCGCATCTCAAAAAAGATATAATTGCGATGGAGAAGGTACAGAGAAGGGCTACCAAAATGATAAGGGGAATGGAATAACTCCCCTACAAGGAAAGACTAAAGAGGTTAGGACTTTTCAGCTTGGAGAAGAGACGGCTGAGGGGGGATATGATAGAGATGTTTAAAATCATGAGAGGTCTAGAACGGGTAGATGTGAACCGGTTATTTACTCTTTCGGATAGTAGAAAGACTAGGGGGCACTCCATGAAGTTAGCATGGGGCACATTTAAAACTAATCGGAGAAAGTTCTTTTTTACTCAACGCACAATTAAACTCTGGAATTTGTTGCCAGAGAATGTGGTTAGTGCAGTTAGTATAGCTGTGTTTAAAAAAGGATTGGATAAGTTCTTGGAGGAGAAGTCCATTACCTGCTATTAAGTTCACTTAGAGAATAGCCACTGCCATTAGCAATGGTAACATGGAATAGACTTAGTTTTTGGGTACTTGCCAGGTTCTTATGGCCTGGATTGGCCACTGTTGGAAACAGGATGCTGGGCTTGATGGACCCTTGGTCTGACCCAGAATGGCATGTTATGTTAGGATCTATATATAGACAACAACCAACAAGGACTGAATTACATAGTCGAGTAAACAAAAGCATGGGTGTTGCTTGCTTATTGAGGCAGTTACTACCCCTAACTAAGCTACATATTCAATTAGATGCAGTTCCAACACTGCTCTCTGCATTAATGGTGGGGTGGAAGGGAAATAGAACTAAAAGGTACTAAGAGCCAAGCGTAACAAGTAAGAGGGAAAAAAATGCATAGCTTGCTGGGAAGACTGGATGGGCCGTTTGGTCTTCTTCTGCCGTCATTTCTATGTTTAATTAAGTTCTGGAATTTGTTGCCAGAGGATGTGATTAAGGCAACTAGTGTAGCTGGGTTTAAAAAAAGGTTTGGATAAGCTCCTGGAGAAGACTTTAAACTGCTATCAACAGGGAACCACCAGTACTTGTTGCTGGCAATAGTAGCATGGGATCTATTTAATGTTTGGGTACTTGCCAGGTATCTATAACTTGGATTGGCTACTGTAAGACAGAGGATACTGGCTTGACAGACCCTTGGTCTGACTCAGTATGGCATATCTTATGTTCTTATGTAAAGTTTTTAAATTATAAAACCAAGGCAGCCAACCATGATATAAGAAAAGCCATACTGAGTCAGATCAACAGTCTATCAAGGCAAGCATCTTGTGTCTGTCAGTGGCTAATCGGGTCACTTGGAAGTAAACAACAGATCCTAAATGGGGAGATCCAGTCCCTGGTGCTCACATCCAGCTCCCGACATTTAAGGGGTCATGTTCCCCAAGCTTATCCAGAAACACTGTATTAAAGAACTATAGCAGAGCTCATTTCATATTGTACAATTTTATTAAGTTATAGAAGTCTGTGGTTTAACAACCTTTGAGATAAGGTGAAGCAGTCATTCACTTGTGCTCCGGCAATCAGTCTTAACGTCAAAGCCGGCAATCCTTCACCGAGGGGGGGGGGGGGGGGGGGGGGGCGGCACAAGATTACATGCCTTTGCAGGCCAACTGATGAAAAAACAGCAGCACACTTCACTGAGGAAGCCTCCTACCCAGACACCACCACCTATGTGTCCTGCAATATGTTGCAAGCCAAGTAGTATAAAACTTGCATCAAATGTTCACATGGTAAGATGTAGGACACACCCAGATTGCAAATTTAACAAAGAAAGAGGAAGTTTAGGCTGTTGCCCACACATGAAATGGGCTGTCAGTAGTGTCACAAGAGATGACAAATTAATCCATACAGGCAATGATCTAACTGAACACTGGAGTACGCACACCCATTTGTATGGTGTCATCAGCAACAGGACCAAGAACACAGCTACCAGAGGATTTGTACATGAGCTGTTTAAAGACACCAAACCAACTCTTGCCAAAGCACCAGGCTGCACAGAAAGGAAGCTGTACAGCCTTCAGATATCCCTGCATAGGATCTGCCAAGACTTCTGTAAAGGGGAGACCTAAGCAGCTAAGTTACAAGATGCATGCATACAGGAAAGTACAGGGGCTACACATTTATTCTATTTCACAGATTCTTACCCCAAGCTACAACTGCAGTCTAATAAAACGTGCCCATAGGCAAACAAATGCATTGGCAGGGTAGGCAATTTGGCTGCTCTCTATGCATGAGGCTCCGTGTAGAGTCCATGGAACTTCCCAAATCACGGCATTCCCAAGTTCACTTGTGCTGGAGTTTTCCTGTAAAAATCAATTCCTTAAAGCATAATTTCTAATTCACAGAACAGGTACTTCTGCTCAACCATGAAAACCTCTTAAATCTTACATATTAAGCTTTTGTCAGGATAGCTTATTTCTCATCATGCCATGGGTGGTAATACTAATTAAAAAAAAAAATATAGTTACAACTGTCCAGTAATAAAAAGCCTCAGTTTTACTGGGGCAATAAAATTGGAAATAAATATAACCTAAAACAGAGTCCAACCCAACCCCCTCTCCCTCCACCTTCCTTGTTCTTGTCCACCATTTTCATAATCCTGGACACACAAAAAAAAAAAAAAAAAAAAGCAAACGCGTCACACTTCAGCCAACATTCGCGCACACAGAACACCACCACAATGCTCCTCGCTATGTATGTACAGACGCAGGTGGACATCCTGGTCCCAAAACCTATGGGTGGGTGGGTGGCTGCCTGCCTCCCCATCTGCAAGGGGATGGGAGCCCACAGAAAAAAAACCAAAAACATTTTGAACAGTTTTGAATCCAAAGAGGTAAATTCAGGATTTCCCACAAAAGTTAAAAAGTTCATTTCAAAATTGTTTCTTGGGGCAGGGAGGGAGAGGGAGAGAAGGGTTTAAAAATTTCCATATAAAAATCCTGAAAAAGGTGCATGTGGCGCATGGTAGAAAAGTTGTGCTCAGCAGTTTATTTCGTTCTGGATGCGTCCTCTCAATGCTCTTGCTGTGATCAGCTGCGGGGCTGACAGAACGTGATCCCTAGTTGGCTGGGGGAAGGCACTTTTCAGGAGTCCCTGGAGATGCTCTGCAGGAGTGAGGAAGCATCTGGAAGCAAACAGATGGCAGGTTATAAAATAGGGCTGGCTAAGGGCTTTACACTGCCTCCCCACCCCCTCTCCTATTCCTGCTGAGAGGAATAGGACAGCAGGACCAGTTTGGCTCTTGCACGGCACCCAAGTTACCCCCCTAGGGTGAAGGTGAAAATGGAAAAGGGATGAATTCCTTTAAGTCAGGAACAATGGAAAATGCAAGCACCAAAAAAAAATTTACATTTTCTATTGGTTTAAAAAAAATATATCACAATAGTTTTGTGTGTTCTATCACAATAGTTTTTTTCTTCACGGGTCCATACCACACTTTAGGCTGTTCTTTGTTGAAGTGTGAGCAGGCAGGATAGGAAAGGGGGAAACAGGATACATCAGAAGCAGATAAAGGAAACAGGTTAGTTAAAAGGGGAAAACAAGAAGCCACCACCAGAATGGCAAAGTAGACTTAACATCTTTCAGCAGACTAAAGTTTAATTTTATTTTGAAAATTCAGAGGTTCTATCAACTTCTAGCTTTTTTCTTAAAACAGCTATTCCAATACAGTTGATTAAAATTGTGCTATGTTGAACTGTGCTGCCACCGATTTTAGGCAAATTTTAAAGTGCAAAAGGTAAAATTAGATTTCAAACGTGCTAATTTTCTTTCCTCGAGTCCTACCAGACCAGTCCAGATGCACGGGCTTAGTACCCCTGCCAGCAGATGGCGCTAGCACAAAAGCTTTGCTGGAAGCAGCCTGCAGTCTCTCAGTATTTCTTTCCCAAAGCAGACTTTGTGAACCTTTCAAACAAATGGACCTTAAAGACCAAGAGGTATAAGATATTATATATATATGATTTGTTAGGACGCAAGGAAAGAAAATTAGCAGGTAAGAATTTTTACCTTCATCATCCATACCATACCAGTCCAGCACATGGGATGCACCCAAGCCACTCCAATCTGGGAGGGACCCTGAAAGTCCTGCTCTCAAGATGCTCCCCTCAAAAGAAGGCTATGCCCTGAGCATTCACATCCAGATGTCATTCGATTAATCCCAGAGATTAAAGCAGTTAAGGAAGCTCTTAAACATTATCTGTTCCTCCAAGCCTTCCCTGATCTGTGTACCACATACATCTCTTACAGATTTTATTTCTCATGATAGTTTTAAGCTAACATATAATCTAAAATGAAATCATGTTATTTTTGTTTTTAGTCTGTAATGTTAGTTTTAACCATATCATGTATCTTTGTAACCTGCTCCGAACCTTGGAGGGACAGGATATAAATGCTTTTAAATAAATAAATCTGGTAAAGGACTGTAATGAGGACCAAGCAGCAGCCCTACAAATTCCCTGTGGTGACACCAGAAACGTTGCCCATGAAGTCACATGGGCTCTTGTGCACCCACCGACCTTCCGGAAGCATCAGGCCTTTGCAAATGAAAACAGAAGCAATTGTTGCTCTAAGCCATCTAGCAATAGTAGCTTTTAGAAGCCTGCTGACCTCTTTTCTCTCCTAAATAGCACATACAAATCATCCAACCCGCAGAAACCATTCACCACCTTCCAATACCTCGATAGCGTTCTATGCACAACCAAAAATGTTCTGAAACAAAGGAAAAACCA
Source organism: Rhinatrema bivittatum (assembly GCF_901001135.1). Classification (NCBI taxonomy): domain Eukaryota; kingdom Metazoa; phylum Chordata; class Amphibia; order Gymnophiona; family Rhinatrematidae; genus Rhinatrema; species Rhinatrema bivittatum. The sequence continues at coordinate 412,254,061 of NC_042616.1, read as the reverse complement.
CCTCTGGCAAACATGACAGTATCGAATCAAGACCTCTTCCTTCAAAATCTTTACAAAGAGGTCCCTGCTGGACGAGGCTTGTAGCTCCAATACACAAAGCTTAGCTCCTCCATTGGACCCTTGTCCTTTTGGGGTTCTTGTAGGTTTGAGAGACTCCTTCATAAAGATCCTGAGCAGACATGGAAGGGGCATTTGCAGATTGTTTTTTGTAACGCCCCGTTTTAAAGAGTGCTCAGCTAGCACTAGATAGCCCTGCCAGTTACAGGGTGCTTTCAATACTCCCCCTTCTTTAGGGAAAATTGAAATAATTATCCCGGTTTGATAACTGGAACACAATATTCTCCACGTGAAACTATGTGGTTTTTGTGCCAGTAACGGCACTGAGACCCTTTTGATTTCAGTCTAATTTTTTGTAAGTTGGACCAGAAACAACCTGTTATTGCTATCTTCCTAGATGTTTTGGCCACCTTTGACTCTATATCACACACCGTCCTGTTACAGCGCTGGACTGAGATTGGGTTGGGTGGAGCTGTCTAATTGGTTTCAATCTTATTTAGATAATTGCCATCAAGGTTTTGTCTTTTTTTTTTTTTTTTTTTTTTTAATAAAGCATTGGACAAAAATCCTCAGACTGGTCTCAGATACTCTAGTGTGCCTCAGGGGTCCTGTCTTTCCTCTCTTTTTAATGTTTATGCATGCCTCTATGTGAAATCTTGGCGTTCATTTTAAAATATATGCTAATGATATATAGCTTCTGTTTCCAGTTTCAATGGGAGTGCCTGAGATGCTTCCCTTGGTGTGCCGGGTTTTAAATTTGATTAAGTATTAATCAAATTTAAAACCCGGCACACCAAGGGAAGCATCTCAGGCACTGGATGAAACCACCTTTTGCTGAACTTGGCAAAAACAGAAGCTATACAGATTGTACATGCTCCTCTGTAAGCGTTGACGTCTTCATTAACTGACACTTCTATTCTTTTTTCTAGTGTAGTTTGTAACTTAGGAGTGTTTGATTCTTCGCTCAAATTTAACTCCCAGTTGAAATCAAAGGGGCTTTTTAAAATTAAGGCATTAGAGAAATCTGAAATATACAGTGGCTTGCAAAAGTATTCCACCCCCTAAATAGTCAGTAGATTTTACAAATGACACAGATTGTTCGACAGTATATTTATTGCAAACCAGTATGTTCTTAAAGTATATTTTCAAATTCATTTTTCTGCATTTTTTGTAAAATAAACCAAAAAATGCTGCTTGTATTAAATATTCAACCCTTTCAGATTAGTACTTGGTAGAACCACCTTTTGCTGTTTAAGTCTGTTGGGGTAAGTTTCTACCAGCTTTGTATACAGAGTGATTTTTGACCATTCTTCCTGGCAGATTTGCTCTAGGTTGTTCAGGTTGCTTGTAAGACACTTACAGACTCCAGTTTTCAAGTAGTGCCACAGATTCTCGATTGGATTGAGATCTGGATTTTCACTTGGCCATTGTAGAACATTTACCTTTTTGTTCAGCCACTTCTTGTTGCTTGGGATCACTGTCCTGCTGAAAGATGAACTTTCTCCCAAGTTTAAGTTTGAGCAGACTGAAGCAGGTTGACTTGCAACATCTCCCTGTATGTTGCACCACCCATCAGAAGAACATGCCATACTGGGTCAGACCAAGGGTCCATCAAGCCCAGCATCCTGTTTCCAACAGTGGCCAATCCAGGCCATAAGAACCTGGCAAGTACCCAAAAACAAAGTCTATTCCATGTTACCATTGCTAATGGTAGTGGCTATTCTCTAAGTGAATTTAATAGCAGGTAATTGACTTCTCCTCCATCCATTCTTCAATTTTAATGCCCATTGCGGAAAAGTATTCCCACAACATAATGCCGCCACCCCCATACTACTGTTGGGATGGTGTTTGCTGAAGAATGGGCAGTGTTAGGTTTGCACCACACAGTGTTTTCAATTTTGACCAAAAAGCTCCATTTTTGTCTAATCTCACCACAAAACTTTATCCTACATTTTAGCTGGGTCTCTGATGTTTTCTGGCAAACTCCAGATGTGCTTTGATGTGGTTTTTCTTCAATAATGGCTTCTTTCCAGCCACCTTCCCATGCAGGCCAGTTGTATGCAGAGCTCTTGATATGACTGATTGTTGCACCTCCACTCCAGTCTCAGCCACTGAACTCTGTAGCTCCTTCAAATTGATTGTCAGCCTCTCTGTGGCTTCCCTCACAAGTCTCCTCCTTGCTGAGACGCTGAGCTTTGAGGGACAACCTTGTATAAGCAGTGTCTGAGTGGTATATGATGCAGCTTCCATTTCCTCACAACTGATCCAACAATACTCACTGGGATATTCAAGCACTTGGATATTTTGTAGCCTTTTCCTATCTTGTGCATGTCTATAGCTTTATCTTTACTTAGAATGGTCTTTGGTCTTCATTTTCACAGCTTTCTTTCAGATGCACAGCCTGATCAGTGACACTGGAATTAGAGGGTCTTATGCAGAAAAAAAAAAAAAAAGATAGATAGATATGAAAGGTAGAGGGCCAACTGTAAGCTAATTGTTAGGGCGATGATATCTTTGTAAGCTTGGGAACTTCCATAGCACATGGGGTTAAATATTTATGCAAGCAGCATTTTTCAGTTAATTGTATTTCACAAAAAATGCAGAGAAATAATGAATTGTGACTTTGAAAATGTACTTTAAGAGCATACTGGTTTGCAATAAACAATACTGTCTAGAACAATAAGTGTCATTTGTAATCAACACAAATCTGACTTTTTAGGGGTCTGAATACTTTTGCAAGTCACTATTTTAGACCTCAGTGATTTTAGAGCTGTAGAAAAACTGAAGAAAGATCGCATGGGGGTCATACAGACCCATTTCGCTTATTAATGTAGACAAAAATCTTAGCAAAAACACTGGCCTGGAGATTGGTAGCTTTAGCATCTTTGTTGAAACATAATGATAAAACAGTGTGGTTTTTTTGTCCAATACTTAATTTTTTGATGATTATCTAAATAAGATAGATACCAACTAAAGACAGCTCCACCCAACCTCAGTCAAACACTGTAAAAGGCCTGTGTGTGATATCAAATGAAAGGTGGCCGAAACATTTAGGAAGATGGCAACAGGCTGTTTATTGACCTTGGGAGAAAGGACGGAAGGTCACAGCATCTGATGAAGTCACCAGAAATAATTCAAGACAAAGCTTGGAGCTCTGAGACATGACGTGTGGCATAGATATCCACCAGAAAACCCCTCTTTCAATGACAGATCCTTCAATGAAATCTATATCAAGGTTTGAATGAAACCCCCACCAGGGCCCTCAAAGCCAAATCAAAGTCCCAAGGGGGCACACCAATGGGCCAAAAAGATGGCCAACATCCACTTCACCCCCCATCAAAAGTCAGGACACATCTAAGTGTGCAGCAATGGAAATGCCACCCACCTGACCCAGTAGCATGAAATAGCCACCACCTGCACCTTCAAAGAAGGTGCGGCCAGCCCTTATCTAAACTGCCTTGAAGGAATGCCAAATACACTGCACTGTGGCGAATCACAGAATCATCCTCTGGCCCCGAAGGAACACCCCCCCCCCCCTTCCAAGGATGCCGAGCTATTGGCATCCCTGGGATTCTCTGCATCCTCCCCACGAGAGCCCTGAAGCCTCAATGACACCCTGTGTCCTCTTAGTGGGAACCTGGGGGGACAAATCAGACAGCAAGCCTTCAGAAGCCTTCTCCCCAGCGCCATGTGGGGCCTCCCCTGGCTAGGAAAAAGCACAGAAGGCCTCCTGTAGAAAGTGGAAAAACTCTGGGGAAAAATCTCCACTGGACTCTAGAATCACCAAGGATGAATTCTCCATCAAGGATCCCACTGGAACCACAGCCAGCACAGAGTAGGTGGTGTGTCTGGTACCCCACAAGCATCAGCCACATCTTGAAGCCAGAGGCCTATATGCAATGTAGAAGCTACTAAAATGGCTGCTGGCTCTGAAGTACATGTGGCCAGCCACATGTCTGCCTTGGTGCAGAGAGAGAAAACTACTGGGAGGAGAAGGAGCTAATCCAGCCATGGAGCAAATCACTGGGCTTCTCCTTGGTCCTGACACATGCAAGGCAAATGGGCCCCTTCTTAGCCGCTGCCCCATAGGCCTCTCAGCACTGCATACAGGCCCACTCCATCCCCCCTCTGTCTTGACGCTAGCGCTACAAACAAGCCACACAGCCCCCCCAGCTGCCAGGCATTCTCTCCTCCCAGAGCCATGACCTCAGACTAACTTACACTCAGTTGTCTCAATACAAGTCCTGCAGACTGACTTTGCCTCTTTTTTCCAATAAACATTACACACATGGAGGCTAGGCTGGAGACTACAAGGGAGGAGAAGACAGGGCAGGAGAGCTTAAAAACTTCCTCTCAGAAAGACAGGAAAATACAAAAATTCTTTTTCCCTGTTACTGCTCCTTTCATCAAGCTCAACCACACACCAATCTGGGACCAGAAGCGGTGTGGTGGGATTCACTTCTGGCTGAAACCAATGGCCAGGCCCCAAGATCTGATCACGGATCCAACAAGCTGCTGCACCAACCAGCCCAACCATCTGCTGGAGGCAGAAGATACTGGATTCTGCTGCTGGCAGGAATCCAGTATCTTCTGGATTCCTGCCAGCAGCAGGAAAAACCAAAAAAAAAACCACCCCATAACTGTCTCCATCTGCTGGAATGGAGGCAAAATCCAGGAGTCTGGACAGATCTGGGTATGTACAGGGAAAGCCGGTCTTCCTTTAAAATGGCCACTTCAGAAGCTCACACCAGTTCTCCCCTCAAGGAGCCTGTACATGTAAAGTAGGTACAGCCAGACAGGTTTCCCACTGCAATACCATGATGTAGCAGCCCCCACAAGCGAGACATTGTTTTCCTGTATTCTGTGGAAGTGACCATCTTGGTTGCACAGTGCATTTCTCAAGAGGCCTCCTGCCACACAAGTCTACCTCTGTCTCGCCCCGAAATTCTTCCAAAACTCCCCCCCCCCCCTCCCTTGCATGGCAGGGCTGTCAGGTTTCAGCCCTACACCTCCAGGTCCTCCATACAGACTTCATTTTTTTTTCTCCTCTGAAGATACAGGCAGTCAGCAAAAAGAGACTCAGGAACACCCTCCCCACCCCGAATAAAGAAAAAGGGTACTTCCCTTCTCCGGTGTCTTCTTATTCCAGAGGTCACAAGGCCAGCGTCACATGGAGGTAGGGGGAAGAGCTAGTCCCACTGGTTTTCAGTTTCTCACCAATATCGGGGCATAGCCAGAAAAAGTCAAACCCCCCCCCCCTGCTCGTCTCTTCTCAATCAGTGGATAGTGGGTGGGCCCAACTATGCCACCCCACTGAGAGTATATCCAAGTCCTCATGACTGCAGGTTTGGCCCCTCTACCACCTGCCAGAGGCAAATACTGAGAGGCTGCAGGTGGCACAGTCCCCGCTAAGGCTTCCAGCAAAGCTTTTGTTCTCCATCTCCATCTGCTGGTAGGGAAGGAAAACCCAGGTGTCTGGACTGATCTGGTATGGACTGAGGAATTAGCCTTTTCTTGTCTGGAGGGCAATATGCAATGGCCCCAGCAGCTCATACAAGTGCCAGCAGTTAAAGGGCTGACTGAAAAGCAGTCATCTCCAGAGGATTTCAGAGCATAAAATAACCATGTGATGGCACAACAGGTGGGGGTGGGGAGCAGGACATACTGCTTCTGCCTTTCCTGTAGCGATACAAACTAATTTAAAACAGGACAGGTTCAAGTTACTGTCAAGCACCCTGGGAATAAGAAGTCAATCTGACATGGAACCAAGCATGACTGGAGATGAGCAAAACCATTCATAACCAGAATATCAAAGTCACAGGAACTACTAGTTCATTTTTCAGCTAATAATCAAACAAATCCCAGTGTCGCAGTTTCAAGTCTCACCATCACTCAATGCTGTTGCGCACTGTGGCCTCCTCTTGGAGTGCAGCCATGGCAAGTCGCAGGTGCTCCTTCAGCTGCTCAATCTCCCGCTCCGAGCGTGTTTTGATGTTGTTCAGCTCTACATAGATATCGTTATACTTATTTGACGCATATCGTTTATCCTGCCACAAATGAACACAGAAACCATACAAGTTAGAACACGAGCAACGGGAACCACTAAGAGGTCTACTCAAATCTATCAGTACCACAATTCACATACTGAGAAATGATTACTTACCTGATAAAAGAAAATTATTACTTACCTGCTAATTTTCGTTCCTGTAGTACCATGGATCAGTCCAGACAGTGGGTTATGTCCCCAATCCAGCAGATGGAGTCAGTCAAAGCTTCGAGGGGGCGTCACCATGAGTACTACTACCCCCTCTGCAGGAGTTCAGTATCGAGAATATCAAAGCCCGAGTAAGCAAAGAACCCCCAAATTGGATCAAGTTTAAAGTAACGGCAACCATAAGCCGCATAACATAAGCAACTAAACCGAGCCCGTCCCACCAACGGGAGGGAGGTCGGAAGGTCAGCGTGCCAACCCCAAAACGGAACTGTGACAAACAGTGAAAAACTGAGAAATCGTGAGAGACAGAAGGCACTACCGTCCCATAGAGGAAAAGACAGTCGAGCAGGAATAGGACCCAAATGTGGTGGGCGTCTGGACTGATCCATGGTACTACAGGAACGAAAATTAGCAGGTAAGTAATAATTTTCTTTTCCCTGTACGTACCTGGATCAGTCCAGACAGTGGGATGTACCCAAGCTTCCCTAAACCGGGTGGGGTCCTGCGAGACCCGCTCGTAAAACCTGCTCCCCAAAGTGTCCGGAGACCGATGAAGCAAGGTGTAGACGATAGTGTCTCGAGAACGTGTGTAACGACTTCCAGGTGGCCGCTCTACAGATTTCTTGAGAGGAGACCGAGCGAGTCTCCACCCAAGAGGCCGCCTGAGATCGTGTAGAATGAGCTACGATACCGGGCGGGGGAGTCCGCCCCACCCCAATGTAAGAAGCGGCAATGCCGGCCTTCAACCATCTGGCAATGGTCGTCTTCGAGGCCCGAGATCCTTTCCGAGGGCCGGACCAAAGGACGAAGAGATGGTCAGAAGTCCGAAAATCATTCGTAGCCTCCAGATAGAGGCGCAGGGTGCGCTTGACGTCCAGTAGCCGGAGAGACCTCGGCTCCGAAGAGGAAAAGGAAGGAAGTTCCACCGTCTGATTCACATGGAACGCGGACACCACCTTCGGAAGAAAAGAGGGAACAGTGCGAATCGAAACCCCGGAATCCGAGAACCGGAGATAGGGCTCTCTGCACGACAGGGCCTGCAGCTCCGAGATGCGCCGAGCGGAACAGATAGCCACCAGAAACACCGTCTTAAGAGTGAGATCCTTGAGCGTCGCATTCCGCAGTGGTTCAAACGGAGGTTCCGACATGGCCCGTAGCACAAGGTTGAGACTCCAGGAGGGACAAGGATTCCGCAACGGCAGCCGCAAGTGCTTGACACCCTTGAGAAAACGAAGAATGTCCGGGTGTTGTAGCAGAGAACTCCCGTCCCGCAGGAGCGACCCAAGGGCGGCCACCTGAACCCGGAGTGAGTTGAAGGCAAGCCCCTTGTCCACCCCCGCTTGCAGGAACTGAAGGATCTGAGGAACCGAAGCCTCCGTGGGACTCGTGTTCAGTCCGGCACACCACAGCTCGAACACCTTCCAGACACGCACATAGGCCACAGACATCGAAGTCTTTCGAGAACGCAGCAGCGTTGACACTACCGCCTCCTGGTAGCCCCGGCGGCGGAGGCGGTGCCTCTCAAAAGCCAGGCCGCAAGACAGAAGAGTTCTGCCTGGTCGAAAAATACCGGGCCTTGGTGAAGGAGGCGGGGGAGATGTCCCAGACGGATGGGTCCGTCGATCACCAGTTGAAGCAGGTCCGCAAACCAAGGTCGTCTTGGCCACTCCGGAGCGACGCAGATCACAGGTCCCTGGTGGGCCTCTACGCGGCGGAGTAGTCTTCCTACCAGTGGCCACGGGGGAAACGCGTAAAGCAGCAGGTCGGTCGGCCACGGGAGCACGAGAGCGTCCACGCCCTCCGCCCCTCGCTCTCTCCGGCGGCTGAAGAACCGGGGCGCCTTGGTGTTTCGTGCGGACGCCATGAGATCCAGGTGGGGGGGGTCCCCACCGCCGGACGAGCAGCTGCATTGCCTCGGAGAGGGACCATTCCCCGGGATCCAAAAGCTGATGGCTGAGGAAATCCGCCTGTACGTTGTCCACGCCCGCGATGTGCGAAGCCGCCAAGCGGGCCAGATGTCGTTCCGCCCACTGCATCAACATCTCTGCCTCGAGCGCGACCTGCGGACTGCGGGTGCCCCCCTGTCGGTTGATATAGGCCACCGTCGTCGCGTTGTCCAATAGGATCCTGACCTCCCGGTTCCGAAAGAGTGGCAGGAAGTGCTGGAGCGCTAGTCTGACCGCTCTGGTCTCCAGTCGATTGATGGACCACTTCGATTCCTCCGCGGACCACGTCCCCTGCGTGGCGCTGCGGTTGCAGACCGCTCCCCAGCCCAGGAGACTGGCGTCGGTGGTTACCACGACCCAATTTGGGAGATCGAGAGACATGCCGCGGGCCAACTTCTCCGGATCCATCCACCAGGTTAGACTGTTCCTGGCAAACTGCGGTAGAGGAGCACCTGATAGTCCTGCGAGAGCGGTTTCCACCGGGATAGCAGTGCCCTCTGTAGAGGCCTGAGGCGCGCAAAAGCCCAAGGGACCATGTCGATGGTGGAACCCATCACCCCCAGGAGCTGCAGATAGTCCCAGGAGGTGGGAACCGATAACGCAGAGAACCGTTGTATGTGTTCCCGCAGTGCCTGCGCCTTGTCCTGACGTAGGAAAACCGCGCCAAGACGGGTGTCGAAGGTCGCCCCCAGGAAATCCAAGCGCTGCGAGGGTACCAGGGAGCTCTTTGAGAAGTTCACCACCCATCCCAGGGACTGCAGAAACTCTATGACTCTGGCCACAGCCGCTTGCCCCTGGCGAAAAGACTTCGCTCGGATGAGCCAATCGTCCAGGTAAGGATGAACTAGAATCCCCTCCTTCCGCAAGGCAGCCGCTACCACCACCATGATCTTGGTGAAAGTACGCGGCGCCGTTGCGAGCCCGAACGGGAGAGCCACAAACTGGAAATGTTGATCTAGGATCTTGAATCGTAGAAGACAATGATGCTCCTGGCGAATGGGGATGTGTAGGTAGGCCTCCGTCAGGTCCAAGGAGGCCAGGAATTCCCCCCGATGCACCGCCGCGATCACCGACCGCAGCGTTTCCATGCGGAACCGAACTACCCGGAGTGATTTGTTGACTTCCTTCAAGTCCAGGATGGGGCGGTAGGATCCGTCCTTCTTTGGTACCACGAAGTAGATTGAATAATGGCCCGAGCCCACCTCTCCGAAGGGCACGGGCGCAATAGCGCCTATCTCCCAGAGCCTGTCCAGAGTCGACTGCACCGCCCTTCGCTTGGTGTCCGAGCCGCAAGGGGAGAATATGAACCGTCCCCTTGGAGCGCGGGCAAATTCCAACGCGTAACCTTGTCCGATGGTATCCAAGACCCACTGGTCCGAGGTGATCCGCGCCCACTCCTCGTAGAAGAACGCCAGCCGCCCCCCGATCCTGGGGACGGCGGAGTGGGCGAGCTGAACATCATTGTGAGGACTTGGGAGATGGCTGTCCGGCTGTGGGAGCGGGACACGCGGGACGGCGCCCGCGAAAGGAGCGAGACCAGGGTTGAGACCTGGGGGTTGAGACCTGGGGGCCGAGGACCTGGCGGCCGCCGGTCTGTAGCTCCGGTAGCGCCGTTGCGCCCTGGCTCTGGTCCGAGAGGAGGAAAACGCCCTGGTGGAGCGATATCTGTCTTCCGGCAGGCGATGAACCGCGTTTTCCCCCAGCGACTTGATGATTTGATCCAGATCCTCCCCGAACAGAAACTTGCCCCTGAATGGCAGGGATCCCAGACTCGACTTGGAGGACGTGTCCGCCGCCCAGTTGCGGAGCCATAGGAGTCGGCGTGCTGCTACCACCGAGGCCATGGTGCGGGCGAGGACCCGAAACAGGTCATAGGAGGCATCAGCCCCATACGCAACTGCCGCTTCCAACCTATCCGCCTGGGCGGCCTCCCCGGCCGGTAGAACCTGGGAGGTGAGCAGCTGTTGCACCCAGAGAAGGCTGGCCCGCTGTGCCAGCGAACTACACATCACCGCCCGCAATCCTACCGCGGAGACCTCGAAGACCCGCTTGAGGAACACTTCCAGCTTGCGATCCTGTGTGTCTCTTAAGGCCGCTCCCCCCCGTCACTGGGATGGTCGTCCTCTTCGTGACCGCTGTCACCGCGGAGTCCACTTTAGGTACCTTGATGAGATCTAGGAAATCTTCCGGCAGCGGATACAGCTTCTCCATGGCTCGGCTGCCCTTAAGTGAAGCTTCCGGGGCATCCCATTCCCTGGTGAGGAGCTGAAGGAAAGACTCATGAATGGGAAAAGCCCGAGCTCTCGGTCTCAGGGCTGCCAAGACCGGATCCCCCTTCTTTGAGGAAGTGACCACAGCGGGCGCTACGGGAGCGGGCGGCTCCGGCGGTGGATAGAGGTCCAATTCTTTAATAATTTGTGGGAGTAGGTCATCCAGCTCTTCCCGCTGGAACAGACGCAGCGTGTGCGGATCATCACCCTCGGAAGTGGAGTCCCCTTGACCCGGGTCCGCCGGGTCCGATCCAGGGGAACCTGGTCCTGTGGCCGCTGCCCCCGAGCCCACCGGGAGCCGGGCGCGAGCGGGGGGTAGGGGGGCCCCCACGCCCGCCGGAGCGGGGGGGGGCCGGGGAAGGTAGCGAGGGCCGCGGTATCTTATTTGGAGGAGGTCCCGTGGGAGCCTCCAGGCCCTGCAGATATGCAGTGTGCATCAAAAGAATAACTGCCGGGGAAAACCCCGGTCTACCCGAGGGGACCTCCGAGGGGGGGGGCCCCGGGGAGCCCTGCCCCCGCGTGACCGTCTCCGGGTCCGATTCCGGAAGCAAGCGTGGAGGAGAATCCTCTGCATCCCCGGCCCCAAGCGCTGCCTGTTCCCCTTCAGGGCGCATAGCATGTAAAATGGCCGCCGTTCCCGCCAGGAATGGGGGAGGGGCCGGCCCACGCCGCCCGGGCAAGCCTGCCATCCGAGGGAAATCGTTGAGGGGCCCCGAGGTGCCTTCCTCCCCGGGGAGACACCTCGCACAGATGCCCTCCCTAGAAATCCGCGAGCCGGGCTCGCCGCAGGCCGAGCAGCGCGCTGGCCGTGGCATCGGAGCCGTCAGAAAGCACAGCCCCGGCAGGCAAACGAAAAACCACCCGGCAGAGCCTCGGGGGGGGCGGGGGGAGGGGCTGAGAGAGAAAGCGCCGCCGCGGGGGGCCCGGACGGCCTGCACAACCTGCCGAAAAACGGAGCGGCACTGCGGGGGGGCCTTCCTGGCCGCGCGACCCGCCGACGATCTCCCTGCCTGCCTCTGCAGCCCACAAGGAGCCGCGAAAATGGCCGCGGGCAAGGGAGAGAACGCGGCGAGGCCGGTCCTACTGGCCTCCGCGAGTCCCTCTGTCGACGAAAAGCTGCAGGGAAAAAGCAAACCAAAAATACTGCACTTACCCCGCTCGCAATAGAGAAGAAGTAGAGAGCAAACAAACACAGAGGGAAGCCACGCCTCCCAATTAGAACCCTCTAACCTCTATTTTTTTTTTTTTTTTTGTCAAACAAACTTGATCCAACAAGAAGTAGGCAGAGGAAAACAAAACCAGATAAGAAGTACCAGAAATACAAGAAATACAAGAAATGCCTAAGGTAATCGGGAGCAACCCGAGTTCACTACTCGCATCTGCTGGAGTCAGAAGATACTGAACTCCTGCAGAGGGGGTAGTAGTACTCATGGTCACGCCCCCTCGAAGCTTTGACTGACTCCATCTGCTGGATTGGGGACATAACCCACTGTCTGGACTGATCCAGGTATGTACAGGGAATTTCCTTTTCTTTAGGACAGTCAGATGAATCCAGAACAAGTGGATTATGTACCTCTACCAGCAGATGGAGCAAACTAATGTCACAGTATATATATATATACAGCTGCAGTGACATCAGCCTGCCAGTATTCTCTTCAAAAGAAATTGTGGACAGACTAACAAACACTTGATTAAAAACAGAACCATTTCAGTACTCTGCCAATAGAAACACTGAGCTCAGATTAAGAATGTAAGAACATTAGACTAGGAACTGGACCAATAATCCCTGTCATATGTAGTCATACAGGAGGACCATACAACAATCATCTGGCAGCCAAGGGAGGGAAGCTGGATTCATCTGAGTGTCCTAAAGAAAAGGAAATTATCAGGTAAATAGCAATTTCTCATTTCTTAGCATCCAGACAGATAAATCCAGAACCAGTGAGATGTATCCAAGCTGCTCCCAAATAGGGCAGGAGGTTGCCCACGGTCCTGTCAAAACTGCATGTGGGCCCCTCCTGGGCCTGCACTTACACCTTTTCCAGGTATTATCGTCTGCAAGGAGGACCACGTTGTAGCTCGGCAAATGACGGGAGAAAATCTAAGTTCCGCCCATGATACTGCCTGAGACCTAGTGGAAAGGAAAATTAGTTTCTTACCTGATAATTTTCGTTCCTGTAGTACCAAGGATCAGTCCAGGACACCTGGGTTGTGACTCCGCACCAGTAGATGGAGACAGACTAAAACTTGTGGGCGGAGCCATATATGCCCCTGTGCCAGTCACAGCCCCTCAGTCTTACGGAATGTCAAAGTAGAACACAACCAGAGAAGGAAACCAAACTAGATACCGCTAACTAACGGGGAAAGAAACACCCCTTCTGGAAACGGACTCTCCAACCGAGAGAGCGAACAAGCGGAACAGAGCAAATCAAAAAACACAGAGCGGACTCTCCATTACTTCAGCGCAGCACTGCGGGCGGGATCCTGGACTGATCCTTGGTACTACAGGAACGAAAATTATCAGGTAAGAAACTAATTTTCCTTTCCCTGTACGTACCAGGATCAGTCCAGGACACCTGGGATGTACCAGAGCAACCTACTGAGGGTGGGAAGCAGAGAGTCCCGCTCGGAGTACCCTCTCTCCAAAACCCCCAGAATCGGTAGCCCGGACATCCAGCCGGTAATGCCGGATAAAAGTATGCAACGACTTCCAGGTGGCCGCCCTACAAATCTCTTGAGGCGACACCTGAGAAGCTTCCGCCCAAGACGCTGCTTGAGAACGAGTCGAGTGAGCCCGCAGCCCCACGGGAAGAGGTTTGCCCCGCACCAAGTAAGCCGAACCAATGGCCTCCTTGAGCCAACGAGCAATCGTTGTGCGGGACGCTGCAGCTCCTTTCTTTGGTCCAGAAAACAGGACAAACAGATGATCTGTGACCCGAAACGGATTAGTGACCTCCAGATATCGGAGAAGGGATCTCCGCACGTCAAGCTTCCGTAACTCCCTCTCTTCAGTAGTAGAGGAGTCTCCGCACGCAAAGGCGGGCAACTCCACCGATTGATTAACGTGAAAGGACGAGACCACTTTCGGTAGAAAGGAAGGGACCGTCCGTAAGGAAACCCCCGATTCAGAGATACGCAAGAAGGGTTCCCTACAGGACAGGGCCTGTAACTCGGAAACACGCCGTGCCGAGGCAATCGCCACTAAGAATGCCGTTTTTAAAGTGAGATCCTTAAGAGTCGCGCGTTTCAAGGGCTCAAACGGCGCCATGCATAGAGCGGAGAGAACCCAATTGAGGTTCCAAGCCGGACAAGGCAGACGTAACGGGGGGCGAAGGTGTTTAGCACCCCGAAGGAAACGAGCAATATCCGGGTGAATCGCCAGAGACTTACCTCGCAAACACCCCAGCGCCGCCACTTGGACTCGTAGGGAACTGCACGCCAGACCTTTGGCCAGACCCGCCTGGAGGAACGCCAGAACCTCAGCGACGGAAGCCGAAGTGGGGTCCACCCCGCGCTGCACGCACCAGTCCTCAAAGACAACCCAGACACGGACGTAAGCCAAAGACGTCGACTGCTTCCTGGAACGCAGTAGCGTGGCCACCACCGCATCTGAATAACCTTTTCTCTTCAGTCGATTCCTCTCAAAAGCCATGCCGCGAGACAGAAGTGATCCGCATCCTCCAAACAGACGGGGCCCTGATGAAGTAGGGCCGCCATTCCCTGGAACCGAAGGGGTGCCGCCACTGCCAGTTGTACGAGGTCTGCGAACCACGGCCGGCGAGGCCACTCCGGTGCCACCAAGATCACGTTGGCCGGATGCAACTCTATGCGCCGTAGAATCTTGCCGATCATCGGCCATGGGGGAAACACGTAGAGCAGCACATCCGTCGGCCAGGGAAGCACCAGCGCATCGACGCCCTCTGCCCCCCGCTCTCGACGTCGACTGTAAAATCGCGGGGCCTTCGCGTTGTGCCACGTGGCCATCAGATCCATGTGGGGTACTCCCCACATTTCGCAAATGAGAAGAAAAGCTTCGTCCCCCAGCTCCCACTCTCCGGGATCTAGACGATGACGGCTGAGATAGTCCGCCTGCACGTTGTCGACTCCCGCAATGTGAGACGCTGCGAGGTTGCTGAGATGTAGCTCCGACCAGGCCATCAAGCGCTGAGCTTCCTCCGCCACCTGGGGGCTCCGGGTCCCCCCCTGCCGGTTGATGTATGCCACGGTGGTCGCATTGTCCGACAACACTCGGACCGCCTTTCCCCTCAGCAATGGTAGAAAAGCCTGCAGGGCCAGACGGACCGCTCTGGTCTCTAGGCGATTGATAGACCACTGGGCTTGCGACACCGACCATAGGCCTTGAACTGAGCTCCCTAGGCAGACCGCTCCCCAACCGGAGAGGCTGGCATCCGTGGTCACCACTGTCCAACTGGGCACCAGGAGGGAGACTCCGGCGGAAAGGTGACTGGGGTCCAGCCACCAACGCAGGCTGGATCTCGCGTGTCCCGGTAGAGGAAGTGGTAAGTGGAAATCCTCCGAGACCGGCTTCCAGCGGGAAAGCAAGGATGACTGTAAAGGTCGCAGATGAGCGAACGCCCATGGCACCAGCGCCAGCGTGGAAGCCATAGACCCTAGGACCGTAAGGTAGTCGCAGACTCGTGTTTGGCGGAGAGACAACAAGCGTTGTACCTGAGTTTGCAGTTTGACCATCCGTTCGAGGGAAAGAAACACCTTGCCCTGCTTTGTGTCGAAAAGAGCTCCCAGATATTCCAGGGTCTGCGTTGGTGTCAGATGACTCTTGCTGAAGTTGACCACCCATCCCAGGGACTGCAACAGATGGAGGACCCTGGCCACCGCCATCCGACACTGATCCTCGGATTTCGCCCGAATCAACCAGTCGTCCAGGTACGGATGGACATGGAGACCTTCTCGGCGCAGTTGCGCCGCCACCACGACCATCACCTTCGTGAAAATACGAGGGGCCGTTGCGAGCCCAAAAGGGAGCGCCCGAAACTGGTAATGCCGACCCAGAATGCAGAATCTGAGGAAGCGTTGGAATGACGGCTGGATACCTATGTGAAGATACGCTTCCGTGAGGTCCAGGGAGGCCAGGAACTCGCCTGGCCGGACCGCGGCGATGACGGACCGGATGGTCTCCATTTTGAAGCGAGGAACGCGTAGGCATCGGTTCACCCCTTTGAGATCCAGGATTGGTCGGGACGTGCCGTCCTTCTTCGGAACGATGAAGTAAATGGAGTAACGGCCCTTTCCTTGTTGGCTGACAGGAACGGGGGAGATGGCTCCCAAGTCCTCTAAGCGGCGGATGGTGTCTAGCACCGCCGCCTTCTTCTCGGGAGCCTTGCAGGGTGAGACCAGGAACTTGTCCACTGGAATGCGAGCAAAATCTAATGCGTAGCCGTGTCTTATCACGGTGAGGACCCACTGGTCCGACGTTATTCCGGCCCATCTCTCGTAAAACGACAGCAATCGCGCCCCGACGTTGGGAACAGCGTGCCGAGGCTGCTGCGGGAGAAGGGCCGACCCTCTTTCATTGTGAAGACTTGGGCGCCGTGATGGCCAGGGCACCCCCTGGTCTACCAAAACGCCTCCCACGAAAGGACTGCTGCTGCTGCTGCTGCCACTGTGGGGTACGGGAGGAGGCAGACCTGAACGAGTGCCCCGACGACCTTTGAGGCCGTGCCCTCCTGGGCCCACGAAAGCGGGACCTGGCTGAAAAGGAAGGCCGCGACCTGGATCTATCTTCGGGCAACCTGAGAGCCCTATTTTCCCCCAGGGAAGCCATCAAGTCATCTAATTCCTTGCCGAACAGCAATTTACCCTTGAATGGCAGCGCCCCGAGGTGAGCCTTTGAAGAGCCATCCGCCGCCCAGTTGCGTAGCCACAGGAGGCGGCGAGCCGAGACCGACGCCACCATGGATCTAGACGAAGTGCGCAGTAGATCGTGGAGTGCATCTGCGCCATATGCTATTACCGCTTCCAACTTATCCGCTTGCGCTGCCTCGTCTGCCGAAAGGTCCGCATTGGCTTGAAGGACCTGAGCCCAGCGTAAGCCCGCTCTCAAAGCGAAATTCGTACACATGGCGGCCCGAATTCCTAGCGCTGAAACCTCAAAAATCTTCTTGAGCTGTACTTCCAGCTTCCTGTCCTGAAGGTCCCGAAGGGCTGTAGCACCCGTAACCGGGATAGTAGATCTTTTCGTTACCGCCGAAACCGCCGAATCCACCTTGGGAAACTTGAGAAGGTCCAGCGCATCCTCCGGAAGCGGGTAAAGTTTGTCCATGGCCTTGCTGACCTTCAACCCTAACTCCGGGGTGTCCCATTCCCGGAACATGATGTCTGTTGAGGAAAAATGGAACGGAAAAGCAACTGCTGGACCCGTGAGGCCTAACAGGACCGGATCCATGTTCGCTTCCTGACGAACCACCGCCGGAGGGGGGTTTATTCCCAGTTCCTGGATAATAGCTGGAATTAGAGGTGGCAATTCATCCCTACGGAAGAGCCTGACCACTTTGGGATCGTCTCCTTCCACAGCCTGTGAGCCTTTGGCTACGCCGGACGTAGCGGAGCCGTCCGCTCCTACATCGTCGGGCCCCTTCTGGGTCTCTTCAGGGGAATCAGCGTCCTCCTCGGGGGAGGAATCGGTGTCGGCCTCCTGCGGAACGCCACGTGGAGGCCGCTTCCCCCGCGAGGTGCCCTGGGGTCCCTCCGCGACCCCCGAAGGCTTCCGGGACCTCTTCAGCGGTGGAGCTCTGCGAGCCTCACTCCGGCCGCGCTTGCTTTTTTTGTATTTTAGGACCTTGCGCAACAAAAGCGCAAGGTCCTCCGAAAGAGAGCCCGAATCAGATGAAAAATCATCGGGACTCCCCGGGGACCCTGTGTCCCCCGAGGGACCCCTTCCGACCGCGATTCGCTGCGGGGAAAGCGCGGGAGGCAAGGCCGAAGGCCCTGCCGATTCCCGCGCCATTTCGCGGCCCGTGAAGAAAAAAATTCGAACGGCCTCCCCCCGTCGGCGGCGCCCCCCCTGCGAGCGGCGCCGCGAAGCAAGAGAGAGCCGGCAGAAAATAAAAGCAAACCTTTTTTTTTTTTTTTTTTAACAAGAAAGCCTGTCGCTGTCCACGGTCCTGGAGCCCTAATCCAGCAGGGGTGAGTGAACCGGGCTCCCCGGTGTCACCCCTGACGCTGCTACTAGGCCAGCTGGGTCCTCGACCCTAGCAGCGGCCTCAACCAGGGGGGGGTGGTCCCCTCAGAACCTCGCAACCCCCCTGGGAGGCAGGGCGAAGGGACCTAAGGGACAATTTGGAAAATTACCCAAACAGAAAACAACGTAGCCTAACTGGCCTAAAGGAATAAAAAAAGAACCGACCCTGACGGAGTACCAGAACCAGGGCAGGCAGGGCTGTGACCGGACCTGCACCATCTACTGGAGACAGAGTAAGACTGAGGGGCTGTGACTGGCACAGGGGCATATATGGCTCCGCCCACAAGTTTTAGTCTGTCTCCATCTACTGGTGCGGAGTCACAACCCAGGTGTCCTGGACTGATCCTGGTACGTACAGGGAATGCGCCTTAACCTTACAGCTAACAGCTTGCCAGCATCAACTTATGCTTCCATGACTACCTCCTTAATCCAGCAGGCTATTGTAGCCCATGAGGCCAGTGCTCGTCTAATACTGCCGTGAAGAACAAATAGGCGATCTATTTTCCGTAATGGCTCAGTAACCTACAGATACTGGATGATACATAAGAACATGCCATACTGGGTCAGACCAAGGGTCCATCAAGCCCAGCATCCTGTTTCCAACAGTGGCCAGTCCAGGCCACAAGAACCTGGCAAGTACCCAAAAACTAAGTCTATCCCATGCTACTGATGCTAGTAATAGCAGTGGCTATTTTCTAAGTCAGCTTGATTAATAGCAGATAATGGACTTCTCCAAGAACTTACCCAAACCTTTTTTAAACACAGCTACACTAACCACATCCCCTGGCAACAAATTCCAGAGTTTAATTGTGCGTTGAGTGAAAAAGAACTTTCTCCAATTAGTTTTAAATATGCTACATGCTAACTTCATAGAGTGCCCCCTAGTCATCCTATTATCCAAAAGAGTAAACAGATTCACATTTACCCATTCTAGATCTCTCATGATTTTAAACACCTCTATCATATCCCCCCTCAGCAGTCTTCAAGCTAAAGAGTACTAACCTCTTTAGTCTTTCCTCATAGGGGAGCTGTTCCATCCCCTTTATCATTTTGGTTGCCCTTCTCTGTACCTTCTCCATCCCAACTATATCTTTTCAGATGCAGCAACTAGAATTGTGCACAGAATTCAAGGTGCGGTCTCACCATGAAGCGATAGAGGCATTATGACATTTTCTGTTTTATTCACCATTCCCTTCCTAATAATTCCTAACGTTGTTTGCTTTTTTTTTTTTTGACTGCTGCATCACACTGAGCCGAAGATTTCAGTGTGTTATCCACTATGACACCTAGATCTCTTTCTTGGGTTGTAGCACCTAATATGGAACCTAACATTGTGTAACTATAGCATGGGTTATTTTTCCCTATATGCATCACCTTGCACTTATCCACATTAAATTTCATCTGCCATTTTGATGCCCAATTTTCCAGTCTCAAAAGGTCCTCCTGCAATTTATCACAATCTGCTTGTGATTTAATTACCCTGAATAATTTTGTATCATCTGCAAATTTGATTACCTCAATTGTATTTCTTTCCAGATCATTTATAAATATATTGAAAAGCTCGGGTCCCAATACAGATCCCCGAGGCACTCCACTGAGAAAATTATCCATGTAATCCTACTTTGTTTCCTGTCTTTTAACCAATTTGTAATCCATTAAAGGACATCGCCTCCTATCCCATGACTTTTTACTTTTCCTAGAAGCCTCTCATGAGGAACTTTGTCAAACGCCTTCTGAAAATCCAAATACACTACATCTCCCGGTTCACCTTTATCCACATGTTTATTAACCCCTTCAAAAAAGTGAAGCAGATTTGTGAGGCAAGACTTACCCTCGGTAAAGCCATGCTGACTTTGTTCCATTAAACCATGTCTTTCTATATGTTCTGTGATTTTGATCTTTAGAACACTTTCCACTATTTTTCCTAGCACTTAAGTCAGGCTCACTGGTCTGTAGTTTCCCGGATCACCCCTGGAGCCCTTTTAAAATATTGGGGTTACATTAGCCACCCTTCTCCAGTCTTCAGATGCAATGGATTTTAATGATGTTTCAAATTTTTACTAACAGATCTGAAATTTCATCTTTGAGTTCCTTCAGAAGCCTAGGTGTATACCATCTGGTCCAGGTGATTTACTACTCTTCAGTTTGTCAATCAGGCTTACTACATCTTCTAGGTTTACTGTGATTTGGTTCAGTCCATCTGAATCATTACCCATGAAAACTTTCTCCGAACGGGTATCTCCCCAACATACTCTTCAGTAAACACAGAAGCAAAGAAATTGTTTAATCTTTCCGCAATGGCCTTATCTTCTCTAAATGCCCCTTTAACCCCTCGATTATCTTACAGTCCAACTGACTCCCTCACAGGCTTTCTGCTTCAGATATATTTTAAAAAGTTTTTGCTGTGACAGCAGAGAGTGTTGGAGTGGCCATGTGTGCCCTCGCCCACGGTACTATTTCCAGGGTTGACGCCATCAGGCCGAGGATCTGGAGATAGCTTCACACCCTGGGGTACACTGTGTTAGTCAACCAACGTACTTCATACATCAGTTTCCTTATCCTCGAGGGAGGGAGGAGACAGTGCCCCGCTTGGTGTCGAACCAGACACCCAGGTACTCTAAGGACTGGGAGGGCTTGAGGCTACTCTTGTCTATGTTCACGACCCAACCGAGTTCCTGTAGGAGGGACCTGACCCTGCTGGTCACCTGGTGGCTCTCTTCCAACAACTTGGCCCAGATCAGCCAGTTGTCTAAGTAAGGATGCACCAGGATTCCTTCTTTCCTCAGTGCCACTGCCACGACCACCAAAATTTTGGAGAATGTTTTGGGGGCAGTTGCCATGTCAAAGGATAATGCTCAGAACTGATAATGGCGGCCCAGTACCGCAAAGCGTAGGAAATGCTGGTGGTCTTGACTGATTGGAATATAAAAGGTAGGCCTCCAAGAGGTCCAGGGAGGTTAAGAACGCTCCTGGTTGTATGACCATTATAGGTAAGATGAAATAGATGGAATAACACCCCGTATTTACTTGGGTTGTAGGTACCAGGGTTATAGCCCTCAGACTGAGGAGCCTTATCAATGTGGATTCCACTGCATGTTTTGTGCTGGGAATGGCAAGGTGACAAATATGTCCCTAGGATGCTGCGAAATTCGAGAATCTCTCTCGTATGATGTCCAGTACCTATTTGTCCAACGTGATCTCAACCCACCACTGATATCCACCGCTGACATCCCTCTTCTATCTCCTTGTCCCGTGGAGAGTCGACCAAACTTCATTGGGAAGTTTGGGTCGAACCTGAGCCTTAACCAGTTCCTCTTTTTGGTTTTCGGCTCTGAAAGGACTGAGACTTTCCTGAGGGCCAAGATGTCTGAAATGACGAGTTTCTGTAGGGCTGGAAGTGCTGTGAGCCCCTGGCCTGACCTCTCATGGACGAGGGGCACTGTGACCTCTTTCTTATCTTCCAGTAGCCGAGGCACTGGAGATTCACCCCACTTACTGGCTAGCTTTTCCAATTTGCTTCCGAATAGTAGGGATCCCTTAAAAGGGCATCTTTGTGAGGTTTGCCTTAGGGTGAGGCCCTCCCAGCTGGGGCTCAGACCAAGCAGGGGCAGTAGCTGACTGTGCCTGAACAAAGGCTTGAGGTCCTGAAAGATTTTGAACCAAGAAAAGGCTGCCAGGTCCATATTTAGCTCAGGAGGAACTGGAGTAGGACGCAGCCCCAGAATTACTCAGGTCCGGGGTGCTACCAGATAAGGTCGTGGCTGACTCGTCCTCCGACTGGGAGGGGCCAGCATTGGAAAGGTTCTGAGAGTCCAGCCCTCCCTGGGCTTCCTCAGTGCTGACAGGAATGATTCCAGGTTAGACTGTGCAGCCCTAATATGGCAGGCAGCACAAAGGGAGTGTCGTTTGTGCTTCTTTGCTACCGTGGCCATAGTACTCTGTAGCTTATGCGTTCAGCCAGTTAGCGCCTCTTTAGCACGCACAAACCCGCCTCAACACATGTAAGTCTAAGCAGCTGGTTATGCGCCAATGAATGCATGTGCTTATGCACGCACGAAAGGCGCACAAAGGGCCAGCCCATGCCGCGCTTACCAACGGACAATGGGGGAAAATGGTGCCGCAACAAACCACGTGCAAGATGGCACCGCTGCAGCCCTCCACGTGGAGTGCCCACTGAGCCTGAAGCGGGGCCTAGCCCATTAGGGGGCCGCTCACCCTGCTCAGAAACCCTCTTCCCCTAACGGGATCTGGAACGATGTCGGTACGGCACTCCGAGCAAGGAGACTGGAAGAAAACTTAGCAAAGCCCTTCCATGTCTCTGAATAGGAGTTCTTCTCTACTTACCTGAGCTCAGCGCTTACTAGCTGAGTACAGAGATGGTGTCCGGCTGCGGGTGGGGAGAGGGATTAGGCTATCACTGCCGCGCTCTGCTTCCTGCACCTGCTGCCTTTCAGCTGCAACCTCTATGCCGGGAACCAGCTGCTGGACCCAAGGCACACCTCCTGAGGGATCTCCGAAATCACCTCAGGCATTCTCAACTGGTGGAGGGACCCTCTAGGTATCACCGCAGGAGAGCAGGACTATCTTTCTCCCAATTTATAGGTAAAATTTGAATTCTTTCTTCAAACTAGTGCTGCAATCCCGCTAAACACTGCTGCTGGTGCGGGGATAGCACATCCATATCTGCTAGGAGACGGACAGATACTGAATGGCTGAGGTCACTGCAGGGGTATATCTAGTGACGTCAGCTTTGAAACCTGACTCCATCTCCATGTGATAGCAGGGGGAACATAAACCCACTGGTCTTGAGTCCATCTGTCTACATGCTAGGAAAATGTGATTTCTCTTTGGCTCAGACACTGAAGCTGCCCCAGGAACTCCAAGCATTTTCAAGGTCTGGGAAATCAGAGCTGGTAGTTCATCTTTATGACAGAACTGTAACAGTTCTATATGGTTCTAATCTGGGTGGAATTTCACCATCCTCAAGGGAGTCAAGATCGGCATAGTCATCCGTGCCACCCGGATCTCTATCTGGAGGTCCCACTGCCTCTCTAGTACTTCTGCGCTTCATAAGAGGTCCAAGCAAAGGTACCCACTTGCACCTCTGCTTTGGGAGCATTGGTCAGGGCTAAGGACTGTGCCTGAATAAAGGATTGCAACCCCTGGAAAAATTCTACCCAGGAAAAAGGTAGAAGTATCCAGACCAAGAGGTACCTGAGGAGTACTCTGAGCAACCTTCCCCTGCTGATGAACCAGCCAGGGGAGTTGCAAGGTCAGGCGCTCCATCTGAGTCATCTTTACCCAGACCCACATCCTGAGAAGAACCAGGCTTAGTAAAATCAGAGTAAGACAATTCTCCCTGAGCCTCCAAACAGTGCTGGCACTCCAAGCTAAGATGCCCAAATATGACAGAAAGTGCAAAGAGAAAGATGCTTAGGCTTCTTGGTACGGGTGCCATAATGCCTGACAGCATGTTGAGCGGCGGCCGGAGGCCTACATCTAGCTGGGTTTTTTTTTTATATATATATATGCACTCAACTAGGCACTCCAAAATTATATGTGTCCAAGACGTAGGCACATACACCTAGGTACTTACCTAGGTGGCCAAAATAAGTTACGCACATAGGAACTTGGGCGCCCAGCACTATCTGGATGCATAGACTACATGGTCCAACAGTGCGCTCAAAACTGAGCACACAACCTGGCCCGAAAATCCTGTAGAGGGAAGCCTTAGGAAGTGTATGAAAAGCTGTTGTGGCCAATCGTCCAGCGAAACACCTCGGAGCAGGGCCTAACCTAAGGAGGCTGCTCAACCCTCCCACGTCACTCAACCTCCACAGAGTGGGACAAATATCAGACCGACACACCAAGCACGGAGACTGGAGGAGAAGAAAGCCCTACACAATACAAAACCTCCTAGTAAGTCTCTGTATAATTTTTTTTTTTTTTTAATTTACCGGCGCTCAGCCTTACCTGGCTGAGTACAGAGATGGTCTCCGGCTGTGCGAGGGGAGGGTATCTGCTATCACTGCCGTGCTCAGCTTTCTGCACACGCTGCCTTTCAGCTGCTCAAGCAGCTAAGTCCACGCCAGCTGAAAATCAGCTAACGGACCAAGGCACTCATCTGAGGGAGCATGGAAATCACCTCAGGAATTCTCAAAGAGGGGAGAGACCAATTGGTATCACCGCAGGAGAGTGGGGAAAATTTACATACCTTATTTCTCCTTTTTCAAACCGAAGCAATCCCCAGTAGGGAGATGCACGTCCATCAACTGCTGGCGATGGAGAACACAGGCAGGCTGATGTCACTACAGAGGTATACATACTGTGACGTCAGTTTGCTGTCTCCATCTACTGATAGATGTGCATAACCCCACTTATACTGGATTCACCTGACTGGATGCTAAGAAATCAAGAGTGTGAACAGAGGGAGGTTTATATTGCGCCTGGTTGTGCTAAGCAAGGAAATGCAAACCCCTCAAAAACAGAATTCATAGCTCAGGAGATGGGAGATTCACTTCCAGAATATTTAATCTTGAAACTCCTCATCCTTTGGTGTCCTTTATTTCCTACTGCTCAAATCACCTTCCACACAAATTCTGGGTGTTTTTTTTTAATGCGATGTTTGCTCAGATACTGATCAGATTACACTCTATGAACTCTAGCAGCTAACATTTTCATTAAAAATGTTACTTCCTAAACTCATTCAGTGGCTGCAATTGGGCTTCCCTGATTTATCTCTGTGCCCTTCAGATACTCCTGAAAAGCAAATCCCCTCAGTGGGTGTTCCATGAAACATCATGACACAAAATGCCTCAAGCAAGCATAAAAAACATTGCAGTCACCTGGCAAGGCTGGACATTCATTTAATCCAAGTCTTTTTTTCCACCATAGCCTGATCCATTTTTTTTTTTTTTTTTTTAAATTCTAAATGGCACCTTATCCCATTCACCCCTAGGTTTCCTGTTCTAGCCCCAGGAGACTCCCTCATTCCCCAAGCAGAACTGGGCGGGGGAAGGTATTCAGGTCCATCTCACGTACATTCTGCATAGTCTGAATCTCTTCCCTCAGGCAGCCAACTTGCTGCTTCAGGTACTGCAGTTCTTTCTCCTTCACTCGCAGTAGAACCTGGGAAACCCCAAAGGGAGGAGGCAGAACAGAGCAACACATTCAGTAACAGAAGAGAGAAAGGCAAAATAAATTCTCTATCTATATATAAAGGGCATGAATCATACTGTCAAAATGATAGCTTGGACACATTGGAAACTGTTGGAAACTGGAGGAAGTCTGTTTTATGGCCCAGAAGCATGAAAGGACTGCTGTGTTGGGGAGACCCATTTAAGTCTCAGACCCCCCCCCTTCTGCTCAGTGGGCTACGAGGCTGCAATTACAGACATGGAGGGAGGATTCCCAGTCAGCACTCAAACGTTAAAAAAACAAAACATACAGACTGGATTCAGGGTGCACGCACACACAGGTTTAAGCGCCAGTCAAGTGTCTACATTTCCTTCAATCAAAGAGTAGTCACCATGATGGCTGGTCTATACAGAGCAAGGGGGTAGGGTGAAGGCAGGAGCTCTGCTTCAAGACACTTCATCTGGTGTAAGAAGGACTGGAGCAAGTTATACCAGTCTGAAAGTCCAGGTGTGGCATAAGGTCAGCCAGCTCCCCTTCCACTGGAGCTTAAGCCAATACACGTACTTCCAAGAAATACGATAAATTAGGACAACTATAAAGACTGCAGAATTTGTAACCTTTGCTCGTTCTTCCTCCCCTGCACCCCTATTTCAGCCTTTAGAAAAATATGCATCTCTCCCTCTATCAAATCAAGACAATGCTGCAGGAGGCGGCCAGGGAAACTCCTGGGGGGGATCTAGCTCCACCGCCTCCCTCCTCCCCGCAGCAAGTTCTCGCCCTGCTCAGGTCATTAGCATTGCTTTCAGAACGGCTACCAAATGCTCTCTTGCCTCAAGTTCATAGGAGCTTCTACCACTGTTCTGGGACAGCACGTCACCATCGGCACGATGCTGTGCCATAAACGAACGTAGCTTTTCGATCTCTTCCGACAGGCGACTGTTCAGCTCCTGGGAACAAGAGTTAAAAGGAATCAACATTCAAGCTGCACACTCCAAAGCCGCTCAGGCAGCACTGGATGCAGAAACGGACAGGAAAGCGAATGCCTATCACTGGTAAGCTGTTACTAAGGGGTTAGGTATTTATCCCTAGGGTTTTATAATAGCTTATTCTCCTTGGAACTACTACTAAAACGGCCCTGGATCTGGGGGATCCGAGACAAATACTTAAATCACACCCCCATGCCTCTAAACAGTTTTGTAATGTTCCTGAACCCCAGTCATGAGAATAAGAGTGGCACGCAGGTACTGCCTCACCTGATTCTGCCGCAGCAGCTCTCGCCCTTCTTGCTGACACCTCAGTAACGTTCGATCTCTTTCCTCAGCTGTTTGAGTCAAGGCATTAATCTCCAAGCACTTCTGTGAGTAACGCTCCGAGAGGGCTTGCAGGTCCCGTTTCAGGGACTCCACATCTGACCTGCCAGGCACAAGAAGGAAAGACATCTCAGCACTGGTTTTAATTTTCAAGGCTCAAACTTTCACGCGTGGCTCCTCAAATCCCCAAACCCCCCCCTAAAAGCCAGTGAAGCATGCAAAGTACAAAAGTTCCATACTGGTGCTGCCGACGAAACGCCTCTTGGCTTGAGCTGCTGCTTCCCCCCTTTGGGAAATTCTGAGCTTTCTCCAGCTCCCGCTGAAGTTCCTCTTTGTGCGCTTTCCTCATGGCTTCAATGGCTGCAAAAAAAGAGGAGGTGAGAAAAAAAGTAATAAAAGTGAGTTAAAAAAAAAAAGTATGTTTTAGTTTAATCATTTTCTTGCTTGCCTCTGACGTGAAAAAGCAATTTACAAAATTCAAAATGAACAATGCAAAACAAACTAAATTCAAAACATTGATAAACAAAAGTGATCAGAATATACCTTTTCCAGTAGATTCACAAAGGAAGTTAAAAACTATCAAATTGAACAGGCTTTTAAAAGCTAGATTAAATAACCTGGCTTTAATCTGTTTCCTGAATTTAAAGTACTCTGTAAAGAATCCTCAGAGGAGAGGCATAAGAAAACCTAGGCTCCCCTCCAGTCTAATCTCCTTAGAAGGCCTTGGAGAAATTACTTACCTGATAAAGCAGAGTTTCTTACCTGTAACAGGTGTTCTCCAAGGACAGCAGCATACTAGTCCTCCCACATGGGTGACATCAGATAGAGCCCAGCACAGAAAACTTTTGGCAAAGTTTCTAGAAACTTTGATAGACACACTGAGCATGCTGCTAACCACATTTCCACACGAGGTCTCCCTCTTCAGTCTTATAACATAGGGTTTGCAAAACATAAAACAAAACCAAAAGAAACCCAACTCTGCAGGGTGGTGGGTGGGTTTCGTGAAGACTAACATCCTGCTGTTCTTGGAGAACACCTGTTACAGGTAAGCAACTCTGCTTTCTCCAAGGACAAGCAGGATGGTAGTCTTCACACATGGGTGATTATGTAGCTATAGGCTGCTCCCAACATAAGCAGCATAGAATAGGTGCCAACATGAATAACTAGAGCTGCTAGAACCAGGGGAGCAAGCCTTCACACCCAAGGAAAGGGCCCAAGGCAGGAAGAGTTGGGTTTTCATGGCTGAAAAAGGATTAGAGGATTGACTGACCAAAATGACTGTCAAGTCGTCCATCTTTGTCCAGACAATGAGAGGCGAATGTTTGGAGGGAACACCAGGTTGCCACCCTGCTTAACTTGGGAATGGGGATGGCACACAAGTGAGCCACCGAAACTGACATGGCTCAAACAGAATGAGCCTTGACGTGACCTTCAAGCTGCAGGCCCCCTTTGAGCATAGCAATAGGAAATACAGTCCGCTAGTCAATGAGATAAGGTCTGCTTAGACACTGACTCCCAACTTGTTTTTGTTGAAAGAGACAAAAACTGAGTGGACAGGCGCGAGGCACTGTCCGTTCAAGGTAAAAAGCCAGGGCCCTTTAACAATCCAGAGTATGCAGTGCACATGTGCCCTTGGGGAATAAAGGAAGGCAACACAATGGGCTGATTGAGACTGAATTCTGTGACCACCTTTGGAAGAAATTTCGAATACGTACGCAAGACCACCTTATGACAAAACTTTGTATAAGGGGGGTACAACACCAGAGCCTGCAGCTCACTAACCCTGCGCGCTGAAGTAACTACCACCAAGACAACGATCTTCCAGAACAGGTACTTCAGATTGCAAGACTGCAGGGGCTCAAATGAAGCCTTCATGAGCTGGGACAGGACTACACTGAAGTCCCGGGAGACTGCTGGGGGCCGAGTAGGAGGCTTAAGTTGTAACAAGCCTCGCATGAACCACCCCATTAACAGATGGGTGGAAATGGAAGCACACCATCCCTCCCCTAGTGGTATGCTCCGATAGCACTAAGGTGAGCTCTCACCAAAGTTGTTTGCAAGCCAGAGTCGGAGAGGTGCAAAAGGTAGTCCCAAAAGCTTCGGGAGGGAACAAGAGAAGGGATCCGAACCGCGCCCAGAACACCATGCTGAAAACCTCCTCCATTTGAGACCGTAAGATCTTCTTGTGGAAGGTTTCCTGAATTCCAAGAGGACTCTAAACACGCCTTCCAAAAGGCCCAGTGCACTTCCAAGCAATGAGGGACAAGGCTTGGAGGTTGGCATGACGAAGCCTGCCCTGATTGATCAGATCGGAACAGTCCCCAGCCGGATCGAAGGGCGAGAGGTCAGCTCCCGTAGAAGAGGGAACCAGACCTTGCGTGGCCTTAAGGATGCAACCAGGATCATGGTGCCTCGGTCCTGTCGGAGCTTTTGGAGTATTTGAGATTAACAGAAGGGGAGGATAAGCATACAGCAGACCAGTGCCCTAGTGACGTGAAAAGGCATCCGACAATCTCCTACCGCCCATCTCAGCAAGCAGAAATTGATCCACAGTCTTGTTTTCTGGGGAAGCGAACAGATCTATGTCTGGGGTCCCCATAGGTGCAAGATGAGGTTCGCTACCTCTTGATTCAGGGACCATGTGTGGGATCGGAAGGCCCACCTGAAAGAGTTCCAAGATGTTGTCCATCCCGGGGAGATACATAGTCCAGAGGAAGATGCTGTTCGAGGGCACATGACCAGATCTGGACTGCCTCTTGGCAAAGCAGGTACGACCTTGACCCTCCCTGCTTGTCCAGATACCACAATCACCACCTGATTGTTGGTCTGAACCAGAACCACTTTGTTGTGTAGGTGCTCCCTGAACACCTTCAGGGAGTAACAGATCGCCATAACTCTAGGACATTTATCTGGGAATACCTTTCCTGCAGGGACCAAAGATTAAGTGTGGAGATCTGAAACATGGGCCCCCCAAAACTGTGTGAGATGTGTCTGTGGTGAGTTCGATCTGAGCTGCGGGCTCCCAGAAGGTCATTTCTCGCTCTAGATTGGATAGGGTTTCCCACTACACAAGGGACTGCCAGAAGGGAGTGGTGATCAGAACACAAGTCTGAAGATCCTGGGTGGCTCGACACCACTGGGAACGTAACGTCCACTGCACCCTGCGCATGTGAAGCCGAGCAAATGGAATGACATGCACCGTTGCCACCATATGTCCCAGAAGCCTCAGAAACTTTTGCGGCAAGACATGGGGGCACCCGGAGACTACTTGAGCAAGGGCAACAAGGGTTTCTGCCCTGCCTTGAGGCAGAAAGGTCTTCTGAACAATGTTCAGTCTGGCCCTGATGAAGTCCAGTTGCAATGATGGCTGTAGATGTGATCAGAAATCCCAGATTTTCCAAGGCATGTCTGGTGGACTGCAGGGAATGCAGTGCGCCATGCCTGGAGACACTCTTGATAAGCCAATCGTCAAGGTAAAGGAAGACTTACTCCTTACCTCTGAAGATAAGCCCCCATTATCGCCAGACATTTGGTGAAGATGTGGGGCGCTGATGCGAGGCCAAAAGGCAGTACACAATACTGGTAGTGCTCTTCCTCTATCAGGAACCGTAGATACTGCTGATATTCCGAAGAAATGGGGATATGGGCGTATGCGTCTGACATTGAGGGAGCACAGCCAGTCCCCAGCTTTGAAGAAGGGGATCAAAGTGCCCACAAGACCATCTTGAACTTTTCTCTGACCAGAAACCGGTTTAATGCCCTCAAGTACAGAATGGGACGAAGGCCACCAGTTTTCTTGGGGAAATATAAGGCAAAAGACCTAAACGCAATGTAATGCACAAGGATTTTGAACCTTTTTCAAATGAAGGTGACATGATCATACTTTTACTTCCCAAAAATAAAGTTTGGCAGCAGTATTTTGTAAAATCTGAATTCTTAAGCAACTTAAAAGACAGACCTTGATAAAGAGAATTGCAACGGTCAACATGACTAATAACCAAAGAATAAGCATTTTCAGGTCGTGTGGATCTAAGAATGGACACAACCTTCGAATAAAACATATGAAAGAATGAATTTTGACCAATATTTGAAATTTGATGGGCAAAAACTAGATCTGAATCAATATTGACCCCTAAGAACACAACTAGATTTTTAAGTGAAATCAAGCATCCTGTCATGCAATGTGACAGGATGCAGAGTTATCCTCTCTCCACATGGCTTCATATTTATCATGATTTAACTTTTGAGTTTAGACTGAAAACATTCAGCAATATTCAGACAGTCATGGAATTTAACAATTCAGATGAATTTTACCTAAAAATGATATCTGTATTCTGTCAGCATAAAAAACAGCTATAACAGCTCTTACTTAGCTGCTCTGGATGGGTGACAAAGATTGAAAAGTGCGGGCAAGAGTCGCGAACTCTGTGGTACCCCAAGCTTCCGTAGATTTGAATGTTCTACTCCTTTACATACATGATAACCTCTTATCACTAAGAAAAAAAATTAACCAGTTTAGAACAATTTCTTTTAAACCAGCATCCTAAGATACCAAATTAAAAGCTGGTGATCAATAGTATCAAATGCCAAACTCGCAGCTAGAAAAATTTGCGAATCCAGTTTAGCGAGCATGTAACGCAAGATCCACAGCATAAGCAGCAGAAGTTAATTGTGTCAGTAGCAAAATCAGATCAAGTTTTATGAATTTTAGCCTCAAAAGCATCTGCAGACATTTCCAGAGGGCTAAAGTTAGATGAATTTGCGGCAGCACCAGAAATTAGTTTAAAAACCTTTGAGATCTGTTCTCTTACTTTTGTCTTTAGCATAAGGAAAAAATAAATAAAAGTTTGTTACTTAGCCCCAGAAGAGTATTGCAGAAAAGTAACCAATAAATACAAAAAGGTAAAGACCAAGCTGCTCCCAGCCCTTACCTGCAACTGTTGCTGCCGTCTCTTCTGCCAGCAGCTCCTCTTTCTCTTGCCTCAATCTCTCCAGCTCCCGCTGGTGATGCCGCTGTAGCTCTGCCATGGCCTGCTGATGGGAAGATTCCATTTCTACCAGGCTACGCTCGCATGCCTCCTGAGAAAAGGAGTTTCGCAATCAAAAAGGGGCAGCTAGAGGATGGATGTAAAGGATAAACTATGTCTCTAGAGTTAATAACCTCAGAAGACAGCATTAAAAAAGTGTTGGGACAGACAGGGCTCAGAATCCAACTACTCACACATCTCCCAAACTTACATTTAAGAAATTCTCAGCCACTAAGTGGCATTAGAGCTAGAGCAACCTCTGTGCTTAGACAGAACGCCCCCCCCCCCCCCTTTGACCATGGCTATTCATCCGCAGCAACAACTTAAGAGCAGTTTCCAATCCCATCTTCAAGTATGTCTTAGCCAGTCAAGCAGCAATGAATACCTACTTAAAGTGGAGGCAGTGCACACAAATATATTCCATGCATATTCACTGTGGATAAGCTGAAAACTACCGACTGTGGGTCCCTGACGACTGGTCTTGTACTCAATGATTTAGAGTTTGGTTTTTTTTTACTGGAGAAAATGGAGAACAGTTAAACAAACTAACGATAAGACTCCTGAACAGTTACATACAAGTGAGATTAGCTACCTAAGAGCTGTCTAATAAAAGACGACGAGGAAAGTTAACAAAAAAAAAAAAAAAAAGCAAGTTTGCTTACTGTAAACAGGATTTGCCTTAATCAGCAGGATGAATTAGGCATGACACTTGGGTGTCATTCGGCAGTGCCAAACGGACACTCCTCCTGGGTCAAGTAAACTCGTGGATGCCAAAGACCAGAGGCATCAAGAAGCATATGTGATCTGGCATCACCAGAAAATTCCTTACTTGAAGAGTAAGGACGGAGATGAGGACAGAGATGGAGAGAGATAAGTAGTTAAACCACCCTCAGCGCCCCTTGATATTTCCTGCCTCAAATGCACTGACTGAGCCGGGTACTGATGCTCCAAATAGGAAGATTGGTTCTTACCTAATTTTCGTTCCTGTAGAAACATGGATCATTCCAGGCTCCTAGGTTTATGCATCCGTGCCAGCAGATGGAGATAGAGTGTGTAACTGACACTGCTTGATAAGCATTGGTGCTACCTGCAGTTCCTCAGAATTGATATGTACCCAATCACAAAACCTCACTTGCAAAAACTTGTAAAAAAAAACACAAAAAAAACAAACTTGAACACTTGTTAAAGCTCTGAAGAAAAATCTGCATAGCAAAAAGAGCACAGCTGAGTGGAAGACTCTCCACCTCCATCAAGCGGGCGGGCTCTGGAACGATCCGTGGTACTACAGGAACGAAAATTAGAAGGTAAGAACCAATTTTCCTTTCCCTGTACATACCTGGATCATTCCAGACTCCTGGGATGTACCAAAGCCCCCTAGCTGGGGTGGGACCTGGAGAGTCCTGCTCGCAAAACGCTTGCCGAAAGAATGAGTTTCCGGATCCCGGACGTCTAGGTGATAGTGTCTTGAAAAAGTATGCAGCGACATCCATGTAGCCTCCCGACAAATCTCTTGTGGTGACACCAACTGAACCTACGCCCATGAGGCTGCTTGCGATAGAGTAGAATGAGCCCGTAAACTGTCCGGCAGCTGGCGGCTCTTAAGAATACAGGCTGACCCAATAGCCTCCTTGAGCCACCTCAATGGTAGCTTTGGAAGCCTGGAGCCCTTTCTTTGTGCCGCTCCACAAAACAAATAGGTGATCAGATCTCCAAAAGGCATTGGTCACCTCCAGATCTCTCAGTAAGGCCCTCCAAATGCCCGAGTTCCCTTGCATGAGGAGAAGCAGCATCCAAATTGGGAAAAGTTGGAAGTCTGGCCATCCGATTAACATTAAAAGCTGAGTCCACTTTGGGAAGAAAAGATGGAACCGTCCATAAGGACACCCCCCGAATCCAAAATCTATAGGAACGGGTCCCTGCAACTCAGATATTCTCCACGCCAAACAAATGGCTACCAGGAAAACAACCTTCAAGGTCAAATCCTTAAGAGTTGCCCTACAAAGAGGCTCAAAAGGTGGTTCACACAAAGCTTGAAGGACCAGATTAAGATTCCAAGATGGACAAACCTTCCATACTGGAGCACGTAAATTCTTGACCCCTCGTAGAAACTGTACAACATCAGGATGAGAGGACAAAGATCTTCCATCAATCGTCCCTCGCAAAGAGGTCAGAGCTGCTACCTGAACTCTGAGTTAAATGCTAAGCCTTTGCCCAAGCCATCTTGCGGGGAGGGTAAAATCTGGGACAGCGAAGCTCACAAAGCCGCAACACCTTTGGCCACACAAAGCCTCAAAAACCTTCCAGACTAACGTAAGACGAGGTAAATGTGTGCTTTGCATGCAGAAGGGTAGTAACAACTGGATCTGGGTACCCCCTGTGCCTTAAACGTCACCTCTCAAAAGTGAAGCCGCTAGACAGAAGCGATCTGCCTGATTGAAAAATATGGGACCTTGATGGAGCAGATGAGAGGTGACTGAACCATATCGGGCAGTCCACGGCCAAGTTGTCGAGATCTGCAAACCACGGACAACATGACCACTCCGGAAACACCAATACAACATTCCCCGGGTGTCATTCTGTGCAAAATCTTGCCCGCCAGAGGCCACGGGGGAAACACGTAAAAGAAAACTCCCTGAGGCCAAGGAATCACTAGAGCGTCGGCTTCCTCGGCTCCATAATCTCTTCTGTGGCTGAAAAATTGTGGTGCGACACCAGATCTACATGTGGACAACCCCACTTTTCACGAATGAGCTGCATTACAGACTGACAGTTCCCATTCGCCCGGATCTAGAAGACTGCGACTTAGAAAATCTACCTGGACATTCTCGTTGCCCGCAATATAAGAGGCCACTATCTGGGTCAGAGTGTGCCTCGGCCCAGATCATTAACTCCCGAGCCTCTTGAGCTACTATCTGGCTCTTGATACCATCATCTTGTCAACTGATATAAGCCATGGTCATCGCATTGTCCAACAGAATTCTGACAACGACCTTGGACCATCGGTAGAAAGGCCAGCAACACTAATCACGCCGCCCTGGTCTCCAAGCAGTTGGTAGACCAGGAGCGCTCTTCCGGCAACCACACACCCTCAGCCAAACTGGCAAACTGCTCCCCAACCAGACTGGCATCGGTAGTAACAACGATCCAATCCAATATCTCTAGAGCAACCCCCCCCCCACCCCGAGGTGGTGAGATGTTTGGAGCCACCAAGAGAGACTCTCCCTTATAGGAACATCCAGCGATACCGGCTATTGAAAAAGCTCCATCAGTGGATTCCATTGTGCCAACAGAGCTTTCTGTAATGGTCTCATATGCGCAAAATCCCAGGGAACCAATTCGAGGGTAGAAGCCATGGATCCCAGAACCTGCAAAAAAAAAAATCCCAAACTCTGAGCACCCGCTACACCAATAGCCGGTGGATCTTTGACTGCAATTTGTTCACATTCTCGTCTGTCAAGAACACCTTGCCCACGCTCGTGTCGAACCGGGCTCACAGATACTAGAGACACTGGGTCGGATTTCGATGGCTCTTGGCAAAATTCACCACCCTAGTGACTGAAGGAGTTGAATGATCTTCCTGACCGCTGAGTGACGACTGGCCTCCGACTTTGCCCTGATGAGCCAATTGTCGAGATAAGGATGTACCAGAACTCCCTTGTGCCATAAGGCCACCACCACTACTGCTGACCGAGAACCATGAACCCCATGACGCTGGTGATCCCAACGAATGGGGATATGAAGATACGTCTCCGTTAGATCCAAGGAAGCTAGGAACTACCGCAATCACAGACCTTAGGGTTTCCATGCGAAATCTTGGAGCTTTCAGCGCTGCATTTACTCTTTTTAGGTCTAGAATAGGCCAAAATGTGCCCTCCTTTTTGGGAATCACAAAACAAACGGAATACCGCCCGGTGTCCCGTTCTTCCAGGGAAACTGGCACCACAGCTCCTAAACCCTGCAACCTGTCCAAGGTCTCCCGAACTGTGCATCGCTTTATCAACGAACCACAAGGGGAGACCAAAAAGTTTGCGGATGGGATGAGCAAATTCTAAAGCGTAATGGTCTCTTATGATCGAGAGGACCCACTTTTCCTGAATGAGACTGGCCCACTCCTCACAAGGGGGCATCTAGTGCTGCGGCTAATTCAGTGCTGCTTATCAACAGATAACAGAACAAAGACAACCCCAGGAGATGAAAACAAAAAAAGATGAAAGGCAAAGTATTATTTCAGAAATAACCCCTCAAATTCATTCAAGATAAATGTAAAGTCCTGATAGCCAGGGTCTAGGTAGTGTTTTACTTGCATAGACTGAACTCCATGCTGCAACTCAATTTCAGTAGTGCAGGCTGACCTGAATGTTTAATGAGGTTACCATCAACTATGCAGAAATGGCCTTCGTGTTTCCCCATCAGTTTCAAGTTTGCCAGGGCTTAATGAAGAGATACAATCTGGTAGTTCTCAGAAGCCAAGTAACAAGAAGGCATCTTTTATCAGCAGGGCCAAAACACTGATATTCTAAGACAGTTAGGTTTACAAATGGAGATATCAAATGAAAGTTTATATAAATCAAACAAGACAAAAATATGGAAATGCCAACTGAGGGAGCTTAACTTTAACACTTTAAGGATTTCTTTCCTAAAGTCTAGCTGGTAGCATGTGAAGAGGGAATTAAAGGTTCATCGGCTTGCCAAATAAAGATCCCTAAAATATTAAACCTGTGAATACCTACTCTAGGGATGGGGGTGTACCCCCCCCCCCCCCCAGTCTGAGGACCACAAACCACTCTGCTTTTCATGCCTAATGAATATGCATGAGATAGCTTTGCATACAATTAAGGCGGTGCGACTGCAAAGATATCAAAATGTATATTCATTAGGAATATCTGGAAAACCTGACTGTGTGTGACCATCAAGGATTGGAGATTCCCCATCCCTGCTCAACCCTAATTAAACTAGGCTGGGGAGATTTGGATCTGAGGTTATGCCCTGAGTTCTGAGATATTTGTTGCGGCAAGGCAGCTCATCGAATGGGATATGCTAAAGGCTCACTTGGCCAATAAGGGGCAATCAACATCAAACCTCTTTCTCCTGAGCTCTGGCAACACATCTAAGAAAAGGAAGACAGAACACTCAAAGGGAGCAGTCAACCGCAGCCAGAGAACCTTCCAATTTCCTTTTAAATAGAAAGCTAGTATATTCCCATACAGAAATTAGGGGGGGGGGAAAAAAACTACATCAGGTTTCTCTTTTCTTCACTTCACAAGACAGATCTCATTTGCAATTCCCTGAACAAGGGCTCATTAATGAGGGTGCAGTAGATCTTGGTTTGCTCATCTACTAGAACGTTTCTTTACCTCACCAAGTTTATGGTCAGTAGGACAGGCTCAATATGCAGTCCTACACCTTGAGAATGTCCTGATATAAAAAGGTGGAATCCTATTTCTTCTCATTGGCTCAAGCAGAATGGATTACTTGGCTGGTTAAAATAACTTTCATTGATCACCATTTCCGAAAACCTCTAACATGTTCGAGATAGCCCTCATCTCCAGAAGGTTTGACATCTAGTTTCCTGCAGGGACTAGGAACCCATGTTCATAGCTCTAAGCAAGCTTCAGCCTCCAACACTGTTACATCTACAGTCAGAACTATTTGAGGAACTAATACTTGGAAGGGAAAGTCTCAGACTAGAACAGGATGACCAAGACTGATCTACAACTCTATGACCTATGAGTGATCCTAGCAGCATCAAGTGATCTGCAACCTTAATATTCACTGGGGTTATTTCATGTGAAGACAAGCCACAAGAATGACAGATGCTGG
Source organism: Rhinatrema bivittatum (assembly GCF_901001135.1). Lineage (NCBI taxonomy): Eukaryota > Metazoa > Chordata > Amphibia > Gymnophiona > Rhinatrematidae > Rhinatrema > Rhinatrema bivittatum. The sequence goes on along the minus strand of NC_042616.1, from coordinate 412,217,061 downwards.
TTATTAGACCTATCATCATCATCATCAGTAGAGATCTGACAGTTGTGGGACAACTATGAATTTCCGTGGCTCAAGTCAAAGAGGCATTTCTAACCAAACATCCAGGAAGGAAAAAATGCACACATTTGTGCAGATGAGCCACAACAGCTTTTGGTGAACACATGTAGTACCAATACCAAGCCAAAAGGCAGAATATGATAGTGGTAGCATTATGCGCATACATTAGATCTTTAAATACACCCAATTTAAGGGAAGTTATTTGAGTAAGCCACCTCAAAGTCCACACAAATATTATCCGATTTAAGAGGCATCTCCCAGCCCAGAAGCAGTGCTGTACACTATCAGATGGTGAGCCAGGACTCTGCTTCTCAGACTGGTTGAAGTTGGGGGAAGCTGAGGCAGCAGCATTCACAGATCCTGGGAGGCCAAGTACCATACGATACCTAGTGGCCAGATTTAAGTCCATCATTGCAGAGCTCCACAATTTTAGTTGAGGCCTATTGCTGCAATGAACAAACTAAAGTTGAGAGGGGACAAAAAAAAAAATAGGGGGAAAAAAAATCCCCATATAGCTGCAAATCAAGGTTCATGGCACTGGGTACCAGGTCCAGTTTAGATTGATCTGCAATGCCAAAAGGAGAAAAAAAAAAAAAACTGGCAATAAGAATCCAATGACATACAAAAAAAACAAACCAAACTCTGCCCTTTCCAGATAGAACCTCCAGAGTGTGGCCTGCCATAAAAGTAAAGGTGTTGAAGATCAGTCCAAAAAAAAAAAAAAACCCAAAAAAACTCAACACTAAAGTCTAGGACACAGTTTTATTGTCTTTAGCAAAAAGCTGAGGCACACTGGTACAAGAACCTCATGCGAGTTGCAGAACTCTGAGGTAGCTCCTCTCATCGGCATCTGACCAGTCAGTACAACCATCCAAGCCGGGGGTGGGGAGCCTGCAACGGAACGAGCCACGCTTGCAAATGCTTGCCATGGACTGTACTGCAAGTTCTGCGCAACCATAGTATTTACAGAAAGCATCAAGGTTGCCCAAAAATTGGCTATTATAGGATTGCTGCAAGAACTGCAAACCTCCCCATCTAAGGGACTTGTAAGCTTCCATGCAACCACGATCGAGAGCTGCGAGTTTCCTGTTACTATAGCAACAGGAAGGTCTACAGCAAGGCCCTGCCCTCCCTCATTTTTCAGGCAAGCCAGGAAGCCGCACTATGAATTATGAGCCGAGCTTTGGGCAACGGGATTCAAGAACACCTCCCCACCCCCCCACTTACCTGAGAAATGTAGCCTCTGGGCACGTGCGCCTCCTTGCGCGATTTCACTTGCTCATGGACGCGACCATTGTGCGTACGGTAAGAGTTCAGTTCTTGCTGCGCGCTCTCCAACTGCGCCTTCAGGGTTTGGATCTGCAATGAAAATGGCAATCGAGTCAGTGAAAGCAAGGTCTGAAATGTCATCAAAATTATAGTCACACAGAATCAATGGTGGGCGAGGATGAAGAGACTAAGTGGTGAAGAAAAAAAAGGGAGCAAATGCTCCTGATGGTAATAGAAAGTGAGGCTGCCCAAGAGGCATGGAGGGCACAGCCAGATCGAGGTTTAGCTGCTGTCAATGGGTATATACATGTAGAAAGCACGAACCCTAATATTTAACCATGGGAATACCTAAAAAAAAAAAAGTGGATACTTACAGCTGAGAAGAGATGAAAAACTAATGTAGCTGGATTTCTTCTATCCTTACAATCACAGCAATGCAACCACTCTTAAGGCTAAGAGGAGGCGGATAAAGTTTTGTTTATATCCAGTGTCATAATGCTTAGACAATCCTTCCTCCAAATGTGAGCTGTGAGATCCAAGCCTAGGGGGGAACCCACGCAAAGCTCCAAGTTTGGTTGCTTCAAGATTTACCACTGAATCATAATTCATCCTCACGGCTGCACAACAATAAAACGTTTGTACTTGAAAAACCTGCTGAGGCAGAGCTTGAGTTAACAGTTGGAAGCATAATTTTACTTTAAAAAGTCCAAATAAGAAAAAGTATTTTAAGATTTCCTTCCTGGGCCATGAGGTTGCCTCATTTCCACAGGGAAGACGACATACAACTACAGAAGTACAATGTAAACAGGGATGGGATGGAATTAGGAATATCTGTAGAGGCCAGGTGACCCCCAACTAATTTTAGGGGCAAATATGGAGTCCAGGATCCCTAAAGGCTTTCAATATAGTTTTCATAGGCACACAACGGAGAACAGTCCACGTTGAAGTTTCTAAAGTGTTTTTTTTCCCCCCACCTTTCACTCATTTCTTCTCACCAACCTTCTTCATCTCCCATTTATTCCTCTACTCCTTTCAATTCTCTTCCCTTTCTATCTTGCCATTCTCCCTTCAGTACTAATGACAGATTTGTACTGAAATGTTAAGTCATGCAATATAGTGCCTTGTAAAAATCTTACATTATACAGGGTGGCCCATGGAAAGGTAGCCCACCTCCAATACCAGTGGATTGGAGACAGGCTGCTTTTCCATGGGCCACCCTGTACGTTTTCACATTCAGCTGTCAAATACAAATCAAAACGCAAAGAGCTTTGTTTCACTGATCTACGCAACACACTACACTTTCATCATGAAATTACAGAACTATTCCGAAAGAATAAAAAGAACTTGATTGCATAAGTTCACCAGTTGTATCATAGCAAGCTCAAATGAGCTCCAGTTCACAAAAAAGTCACCTTAAAAGTCCATAACGTAAATAGAGCTCATCTGTCCAATCATAGTGGCTGAGCCAATTCAAATACTCCTGGATAAAGAATCAAGCTGTTTCTACGAAATGAATTTGAAACATATCATCAAAACCTGTCAAAAATGGAGTTGCCAAAAGAACTCCAGGATAAAGTTGTTCAAATGTACAGACTGAAAGGCTATAAAGAACATTTCAACGTTTGAATACTCCTTCCAGCACTGTCAGGTCCATCACTGTAAGGTGGAAATGGTCTGGCATCACCAAGACACTGCCGCAATCAGGTTGCGACTCCAAAAGTTAAGATTAAGGAAGCTAAGGAAGGTAACAGAGGCCTAAGTTTACTTTAAAAGCAATAGAGAGATCTCTGCCTAAGACCAGGGAAAATGTTGGCTATTCAACAAGTTAAAGATTACCTCACAAATATGGCTTGTACGGGAGGGTGGCAAGAAGGAAGCCACTGCTGAAGAAAAGCTATGGGATGTGCTGCACTGTGTTTGCAAAAAACACACATAGGGGAGGCACTGCACACACGTGGTAGACCAAAGTTGAACTTTTAGGTCTCAATACTAAGGATATGTGTGGTGTAAACCATAGCACATCCTCCTGGACAGGGAGACTCCCGAAGACTGAATGGAAGATGGATGCTGCCAAGTACAGGCAGATCCCAGAGGAAAACTTGTTCGACCGCCTGGGACAGAGAAGATCCACCTTTCAGCAGGACAAGGATCTTAAGCACAAAGCAAAAGTCACAGCGGAGTGGCTCAGCAGAAGAAAGGGAAGGCCTCCAAGTGAAAGCGCAGACCTGAAGACTGCAGTCCACAGATGATCCCCAGCCAACTTGAAAGAGCTTGAGATTTCTGCTCTGAAGAACAGGCAAAAACCGCATCATCCCACTTATCCCAACTCATTCATGGCTATTACCACTGCATCAAGAGGTGCAAAGAGATTCAGGACTTTGGTTTTTCTTAACTTGCGGGTCTGATATCTAGGCCACTTATCTAGCTCAATTTAGCCAAATAAAAAAGGGGTGTTCTGGGGTGCAGCTACATTACCCAGCTAATTTAGCAGCTGATTTTCAGCTGTATCGGGCTAAGTTAGCCAGATAATTTCAGGCCTGCCTTAAAGCAGTCCTAAAGCTAGCTGCAATGTTTGGCCAGAGGCACCCAGGTCTTTCAAGCCAATTTCCAGCTCCACCTCTGATCAATGTTTACAAAAAAATGTGCCTTACTGGTCTGTGCCTCTCTCCACCAACTCCCTCAAACACCTCCAATTTCAGTTAAAGAAAATGGGCTTGCAGCATCTCACGATCCCAGCACGATCCCCCCCGAGTTAAGCTGCTGCCTAAACTGGGGCAGCGGGAGGCTAGCAGCAACCTATTGTTTTCTTTAAAAATAAATAAACTGGGCTTGAAGGGGTTGGAGGGGACAGGGAGGTCAGCACAGCAGGGGACATTTTAAACACTGAACAGGGGCGAGCTGGAAATTGGATCGATAAGTTATTCAAAAGATAGCTGGTTAGGTTTTAAAGTTATCCTGCTAAAAGATGGCCAGATAACTTTAATTCAGGGATATTCAGCGGAACGTTTATCCCGCTGACTTCTCCAGCGAACTTTCCATTGTTCTTTCACAATGAAAGTGTAATACTGCTGGGCAGATCAACAAAACGCCTACTTTCATGCATTTTGATTTTGGTTTTTTTTAGACCCAAATGTAAAAAATGTACAGGGGTGTGAAGATTTACAAAGCACTGTATATGCTGTGCCTGTATTTACAGACCTTCCAACCTTCTGGTTCTCCAAACACGGGACAGCCGACATTATTCAGACAGATGTAAAAAGCTAAGTTTCAGAGTGATGCATGCTGCCACTAAGTCTGAGAAATTTAAATGCTTGCTTTCACAAACAGCAACATTTCAAAGTTCAATGAGAGCTGGGGCAAATTAATATACTAAGTAGGACTGCAAGACTGCATACCCGCCAATTTTGGAAATTACAAATTGGAGTATTACTGTGAACTGATTATAACCCCTCTCATACAGATGTTCAGATGAGACTCCCTCCCTTCAAATTTGTGTCTAGTTTTTCAATTACGTTTCTCCTTTCCCCGTGTCAGTTCACTGCTTCATCTATTTTAGTCTGTTCCATTACCTTTCTTTTGTGCCCATGTTTCTTATTTGTTTGTATCTTTCCTCCGTCTCCCCACACTTGAAGCCTGTCTGCTCTCTTCTCGAGTGGGTTGGAGGAAACTCCCAGCCCACACTGACTTTAGGCTCTCCAACTCACTAGTAATCTGCCAGTTTGTGGCAGAGCTGGTGAGCAGACAGGACTGTCCTCCTCTTCCTGCCTCTTACCAGATTAACTACAACTCTGGTTTCACACCAAAACCTACTACTGCTCCCAGACTGTCCAAATCAGGGCAGGGAGGCACCGAGTAAGACTTATGCGCAATCTACTCCCCACCTCTTACCAATTAAAAGAAAAAGCCTGCCAGATTATAGATGTGCCACCTGCCAATTACACAAATAGCTTAAACTATTTTTAAGACTGTACAAAGCAAAGGTTTAAAAAAAAGAAAAGAAAAAAAAAAAGAATTCCACCTGTGTTTCTATAGAAACTATGCAAACCACAATTATTTGAAAAGTGATGGTGAGCAGTCGTGACTAGGACTCAGAAAAGCTTTATCTCAATAGCTGTTTTGTTAGCATCCTTCATTATAGCCACAGGTCTATAACTTAGATGACACCAAACAGTGATGAATTAAAAAAAAAAAAAAAAAAAAAGTTAGCCTGTGAAATGTTTCTCTTGAAATCGTGCTGTTTTAAGTCCATAACACTACTCAGCCATTCAACAGTGGTTGCACTGACTGTGCAACAAAATCACGCGATTCACTGAATACAGTGCACTAGCCCAAAAACTAGCCATTCGGGTTAGGCTCACTGAACAGAGAAATTTACATACCAGGAAGAGACAGGCTCCGACAGTCAATCATTTAATGCTTCAGCATGTGTTTGATCAATTAAAGTGGACTATTGAGTATGTTCCTGAATGTGGCAATGAGGTTCGGCTTAAGCATAGAGATCTTGGAACCTTTACACAATGTACAGCCACAAGGACTCCATGAAGTGAGCGACGGGTATAGTTTATGATGCAATCTTTTTCCAGGAACAGTATTCCACTTATTTGACATTTTTATATACCGAATATTTGTTTATCACTTCATGTCTGTTCACAATATGATGGGGCCAGGTCTTAATCTTAGTCCAATACAACAAATAAATTAATTTTAGTCCAATACAACAAATAAAAGTTAACTATATAAAATTAAAATTAGCATTGTAAATAGATTTATAAGATGTAAAATAACTTAAAATAAAATAGGAAGCCCAGTAAAAATCCTAAATTAAATATAAAGTTACCCGATTAAATGAGATTACAAACTTAAAATACAAAAGTTTTTATAAAACCTGCATAAGGCCAGTAACTAAAAATACTAACCTTCCTGTCAAACTAAAAACCAAATAAATAATGGGAGTGTCAGCAAAGAGGATTAACCAGTTGGAAAATAGGACTGCTCAAATAACCATGTTTTTAACATTTTTTTGAAAGAATGTATGTTTGTTTGTCGGATATCTAGCGGAAGTGAGTTCCAAAGTTTTGGTCCAGCTCTCTCTGAGTTCAGATGAGCGGATTTTGTAGAGGGTATGGAAAGAAATGCCTTGCCTAAGGATCTTAGATTACAAGCAGGTGTATGTATTCATAAGGATGCATTTAACCAGTGTTTTATCCATGAACAGTTTTTTGAATTAATGTGTGTCACTCTGTGACAAGCTCTTTAATGAAGCTGGCAGACTAATTTGCAGTCCCTGTTCCTTGTGCAGATATATGCTGGATTGCAGAGATATTATCATCCCCTGGAGTACATTCTTTGAAACAATACTGTTGAGTGGTACAAGCAACATAAATTTCAAGAGAAGCATTTCAGAAGTTATAATTTTTTTTTTTTTAAATTCATCACTGTTTGGTGTCAATAGTTTTGTGCACTATTATGTAGACCGATGGCTATAACGAAGGATGCTAACAAACAGCTAATGAAGAAATATACCTATTCTGAGTCCTAATCATGACTGTTCATCGCTTTCTCCAAAACAATCGTGGTTTGCATAATTTCTATAGAAATAAGAAATTGGATTTTTTTTTTTTTAATATATATTTGTTTCCATTTTTATTGGGTTCTTTTTTTCTCCTCTCAAAAAACTTACAAAACCAAAACCAAGTATATAAACTGAATATACATTGTGCATTCAATTTGCATTTTTCCCCCATTGTTCTGTGTTTCTCCCCTCTGCCTCCACCCTGCTTATTCTCCTTCCCTTTCACTTAACCTTTCCGTATATGTATGCCTTTTCCAGAGTGGAAAGAGTGAAATTTGTTCCCATTTGATCATTTCCTTTTCTTGAATCCAGCTAGAGCAGTTCAGATACATGGCCTATTGCCCCTCCGTACAGATGAAGACAGATCAGACTCGCTGACACATCTATATAGGTTCCAGTCTCAGCCTTCCTGTAATAAGCTAAGAAGATTACACCAAAAATCTCCCTCCCTACCCAGGAAGCTTCTAAAGGATAAAAGAGTAATGACAAATCTTAACACAAAATTCAGATTTACCTGAATCAAGATAAAAAATAATGGTCTAAAAATTTAAAGTATTTGCATAAAACTGTGTTTGGCAGATTAGGGTGGGTCCTTGAATGGTCTGACAATTCAAGGAAAGGAAATCAGGCAAGAACAAGTTTCATTTTCCTCTTCATCCAGCCAGACCAGTCTAGATGCATGGATGTATGTAAGCTACTCCTCGAGAGGACGGGGATATCGCCAAATCTGCTCTTAAGACCTCAGAGCCAAACACAGCCTCCTTTTTGGCTCAAATGTCAAAACAATGCTTAACAAAACAATGCAAAAGATAACCATGTTGCCACCCTGCAAATCTGCAACAGTGACACCAACCGAAGCTCTGCCCACAAAGCTGCTTGTGCTCTGGTGCACAGAAGCCTTTACTGTTTTAGCTAACAGACCTCTCTGTACATAGGTTGCACAGATAATTTCCTTAATCCAGCGTGCTAAAGAACCCGTTGAAGCCACTTCTTTCCTGGACCTGGCAAACAGGAAACAAATGGTTTGACTTCCTAAATCCATTTGTGACCTTTAAAGAACACAGTAGTATTCTGATTACATCTAATGCAGGGCTTCCCAAACCCGTCCTGGGGACCCCCAAGCCAGTCAGGTTTTCTGGATATCCACAATGAATATGTATGAGATAAATTTGCATATACCAAGTTTCCATGGGTATGCAAACGGATCTCATGCATATTCATTGTGGATATCCAGAAAACTGACAGGTTTGAGAAGCCCTGATCTAATGTATGGAGCTGAGGAAATGTCCACACAACTGCTTATGAAAGGAAGACAGACACTATACTAAGGTGAAACAAGACCACCTTTAGATGGATTGACAAAACTAACTCCCGGGGGAATTCTGCGCAAAAGGTTTTTTTAAATTCTGCAAACATATTGGTCAAAATATCACAATTTACATGACAGTCTAAGTAATTACAAATTAAATTAATACAGAAAAAAGTTATTAAAGATGCAGAATTTTAAATATTTTGAGCAGAATTTCCCTAGAAATTCACTGTAAGAGTGTCCCTTCCACTCACTCTCCCTACTCCCCTGGCCACTTTGCCCTCTCAGGCCCCCAAATCTTCCACCTGCCAGTATCTCTCCCCTCCACTCTATCACCAGTCCCAGAGTTTGACCCCATTCTCAGTACTGCCCCTCACACAGGCTCCCTCTGTCTGTCCCTCCCTCACACACATGCTCCCTTCTCTCTAGTACACACACACACTCTCATACAGACTCCCTCACACACATACATATCCCCTCATACAGGACCCTCTCAAGCTCCTGTTCTCTTTCATGCATTCATCCTCACACAGGCTACCTATATCTTGTCTCACATATGCACCCCTTCACACAGGCTCTCACACATACACAATCCCTTCATACAGGCTAGCACCCTCACATACACATGAGCTCCCAATCTCTCACACACATACACACTCCTTCACAATCTCCTCATACAGGCTCCCTCTTTGAAACCCACTCAAGCACCCCCCACACCCTCTTACCTCCCATGCTCACACCCTCCTGCTCTCACCCTCCCCCACACCACCTCGCCTCTCACCGGGGCCTTCCATTTTCACCGCAAACTGCACACCCGGGCCTTCATCTTCACTGAAAATGGCAATTCTGCGCTCCGCAGTAGCACAGATCTCCCCCGAGACTAAATACTGTATGAATCTTTACTATGTATCAGTGTGCTGCAGCAGTCAAAAAAGCAAACAATGTTAGGAATTATTAGGAAGGGAATGATTAATAAAACGGAAAATGTCATAATGCCTCTATCGCTCCATGGTGAATACTGTGTACAATTCTGGTTGCCGCATCTCAAAAAATATGGTTACGATGGAGAAGGTACAGAGAAGGGCGACCAAAATAATAAAGGGGATGGAACAGCTCCCCTATGAGGAAAGGCTGAAGAGGTTAGGGCTGTTCAGCTTGGAGAAGAGATAGCTTGGGGGGGGGGGGGGGGGGGGGGAGAGATATGATAGAGGTCTGAAATCATGAAAGGTCTTGAACAAGTAGATATAAATCTGTTATTTACACTTTCGGATAATAGAAGGACTAGGGGACACTCCATGAAGTTAGCACGTAGCACATTTGAGACTAATTTGAGAAAATTCTTTCACCCAACACAATTAAGCTCTGGAATTCTTTTACAGAGGGTGTGGTTAAGGCAGTTACTGTAGCTAGGTTTAAAAAAGGTTTGGATAAGTTCTTGGAGGAGACATTCATTAACTGCTATTAATCAAGTTGACTTAAGGAATGGCCTCTGCTATTACTGGCATCCGTAGCATGGGATCTTTAGTCTTTGGGTACTTATGGCCTGGTTTGACCTCTGTTGGAAACAAGATGCTGGGCATGATGGACCCTTTGTCTGACCCAGCATGGCAATTTCTTATGCTCAGTAAACACCAAGAAAAGCATCCTACATGAAAGGGCTTGTAACTCTGAAATACGCCTAGCTGAACAGATCACCAAACATCACTTTAAGGGTGAGGAGATTCACTGAAATCCTCTTAATGGCTCAAAGGTGGAACCTGACAAAACAAGACAAAACAAAATTCAGTTTCCAGAATGAAACTGGCTCCTTAATGTGCTTCACTCCCTTCAGGAAATGGGACACATCTGGATGAGAGGACAATGGTCTACTCCTTATAAGGCCCCTGTAGCATGTTATTGCTGCTACTTGGATCTTCAGGGAGTTTACTGCTAAACCCTTATACAAACCTTGCAAAAACTGCAAAGTGTCTAGAATGGACGTACTTCGTAGTGCACTAATCCTCAACAGTTCAAACCCTGACATAAGCCAAAGATGTAGACCTCTTGCAAGAATGTAGCAGAGTATCCACTATCTCTCAAGATACACTGATTAGGTGAGCCCTCTCAAAGGCCAGGCTATAAAACAGAATTGACTCAGATCCTTGTGCAAGACCCCATCCCCACAAAATCGGACTCCCAACGCAAGAGCAGGGAACTCCTGTCCAACAAATGCACTAAATCTGCATACCAAGGATGTCTGGGCCAATGGTGAATTACTAGGATAAATTGCACCCACAATGGAGATTTTTTTTGCAGCACCCTGCCTATTATCAAAGGCCAAGGAACACAAAGAAGTGAAGTTTCATCCATGTCTGGATCAGAGCATAGATCAGGCAACCTTATCTCTTTGCTTTCTGCTGGAAGTGTTTACTTTGGTCTTCCTGTTGATTGCCATTACATCCTAAACTAGTGATCCCCGCTGTGCTATGATGCAACTGAAGACTTCGCCTAAAAGCTCCCACTCTTCAGGATCCAGCATGCTGTAACTGAGAAAAAAGTCTGCTCAAACATTCTCCACTCCTGCTATGTGAGACAACTAAATACTTAGGTTCTCCTCTGCCCTTGGTTTACATATTTTATTACCCTGGAACTGTCCAATAAAATCCTGACCACCTAGCCTTTAAGAACTGAGCAAACTGAAGTAGTGCTAGTTGGATTGCTCTGGTTTTCAACTGATTGGACGGACCACTTGGTCTCCTCTGCTGTCCAGATCGCCTGAAACACCAGACCTTGACAACAAGCGTAAGAGGCTAGCATCTGTCATCACCTCCTCCTCAAGGAGGTTCCAGATCCACCCCCTTTTCCAAATTTCTAGGTTCGAGCCACCAATTTCAATTCACCCTCACCAGATCTGGGACAAATTCCAATTGCATAATTTTGCAATCATGAGTCCCATCTGGACAGTAGGGCTCTCTGCAAAGGTCTTGTGTGAGACCTTGCCCAAGAAACCAGATCCAATGTCCTCACCATGGATCCTAACACTCGAAGAGAACTCCAAACTGAGGATCTCACAGTGTCCTCTCAAAGACTGAAATCTACCATATAGCCCATACTACTGACCTGTGAAAGACCTCCCCTGCTTAAACCTCAGAGTCTCTAAATCGACCTCTAGAAGACAGCCAAGGAAGGTCCTTTCAGCTTATCCTCTGGCAACCTTGACCATCTTCTCTAGCTCCACTCTAAACAGAAGTCTGCTCTTGAAAGGAAGGCTAAGAGATCAAGTCTGCGGACCAATTTAAGCCACAGCAAATGTCTGGTCACCACAATAAAAGCCATACTTCTAGCACTTTTAGATATCCCTTCAGTGAACTTGGCTAAACTCTGAGACCAGAGAATGTGCCTCTTCAATTGCTGCATCTACACTCTGGAATATGCTTCAAGGATTTTAGAATGGCCAAATGCTCCCCAAAATTTAAAAAAGTGTTTTTAAAAACTTTTATTCAAGCTAGCATTCTTATTTTACCCTTTAAGATGGATTGCTTTAATGTTTTTATTCAGTTATTTATATGTATTAATTCTGAGTGCGCTATTAAGTTATGTTTTATCTATTTTATTATGTATGTTTTACTGTAAGCTGTGGCAAACCTTGGTATAGGTGGCCTGTAAATGCAAACAAATTAGTAGCCTCAGTATGAACCAGATCACAGAAAGCAGCTACTAAAAATGCTGCTCTTGGCTCCATTTGTATTGCATCATCCAAGCCAGAATCAGTGCCATCCTGCAAAACCTCCTGCATTTGCCAAGACAAAAGGATCTGCTCTAGCCACAATAGTGCTACACGTGGCAACCTGAAGCACCATTCTAGAAGCCTCAAAGGCCTGCATAAGTACTGACTATCGTTCTCTGAGCCTCCAGCACTGCATCACCTGCCACAGGAAGTGGCCCTCTTCAAGACAGAGCACACCAGTGCATCCACCTTGGGAAACTGTAGCCTCCTCTTGAGAGAAGAGAACACCGCTTTGACAGATAGCAACCCCCTTTACACCAGTTAGCTTCAGAAGAAACCCATTCTAAAGTTAATTAAATCTAACAGAGGCGTGCAAGAAAAAAAGCTTTCATAGCCTGTTTCCCACCCTCTGGGCAACATCATCAGGGCCAATCTACTAATGGCTTGTGCAGACACCAGAGGTGCACGTGTACGTGAGCATGACAAAAGGAACTCCTTTGTGATTTATTGTTTTTGTGCATGTTTAAGTTAGGGGTGAAGAATCAAATTCTATCATGACAGTTTTTTCTGCTGCCTCAGATGGGTTTTCTATCCCTCTGTTAATAGGCCAAGGAAGGTATGGCTTACTCTAATACAGAGCTTTCCAAACTTTTCATGTTGGTGACACTTTTTAGACAAACAATTTCGTGACACAGTAATTCAGTCTACCAGCAAACCAGAAGTTAAAAGGTTAAACGAACAAAATGTATTTCAACAATTTATGTATGTTTCCTTAAATATATACATAAATAAAATGTTTCACAACACAACCTATTTCATAATAAATATTTGCAGGCTTCCACTTCCTCCATGCTGATCTCGTACATTGTGAGATCGGCATAGAGAAAGTGCCACTCTTGCACATTCCCAAAGATTACATGTGCCAATCACTAAAAAGTAATTTTTTTTTTACCTTTGCTGTCTGATCTTAGTTTTCTAATCGGTTGGTCACAGGCTTTTTTTTCCACCTTTCCTTTCTTGGTTTTTTGCCAATTCCTTTTACAGGGTCTTTTTTTCTATTTCTTTTCTCTCCATCTGTCTTCCCTCAAACACACAATCAGGTTCTCATTCTCACATGCTATCTCACACATTCTCACACACACAGGCTCTCACTCACATGCAATCTCACACATCCACAGCTCTTACTCTCACATGCCTCTCTCATACATACATACATACTGTCTCTCTCGTGCACATGCTGTCTCACTCTCACACACACAGGCTCTCTCACTGCTACATGCTCTCTTGCTCAAGCACAGGCTCTCACTGGCACATGCTGTCCCTCTGCACGGGTTGCCGAAGGATGGGCTCTTCAGAGGCCCTGATCTTCCCTGGCCGTGACATGGGATCTTCAGCGGCCCTGCTATCGGGTTTCCTCCTCTTCTCGGGCCATCGCGACGTGGGATCCGCATCGGCCCATTAATGCTGCTCTTCTTCTGTACGCAGCAGATGCTCCTCCTCCTTCCTGCCCACGCGGCTCCGGCAACGTTTTTCTTCCAGGGCTGCACAGGCAGGAAGGAGGAGGAGTGAACGTGACCCTTTTCTTCGGGCCGTGGTGATGTAAGCTCCACCACTGCCCGCCGATCTTCCTGCTATAGTTCCCTGCTTCCGCCAGCCCTGTGGACCGGGCGACACACCTCCACACTACAGGCGACACACTAATGTGTCCCGACACACACTTTGGAAAGCTCTGCTCTAATAGATGCTTTAAATTTGTCTCACAATGCATAGATAGTGTCTATGCAATGATTTCTGATTTTAATTTCCTGTTATCCATACTTATAAATGCCCAACTAATAAAAAATTGATTTCTAATTTAATATATGATAAATCCCAATTGTTTATGCATAATTGGAACTTGGCTGACCAGTACTGAGCACAACCTATTAAATCAGGTTTGCTCACAGGATTATTCTATAATTTCTCAACTGTAAACAATGTGACTGATGATCTGGCACCTATATATTCAACTGTATTGAAAATAAAAATTGAATGCCATCCATCTACAGCAGAGAATATAAGGCGGCTTACGCTGATTGGGCAACTTATTTGTCAAGTTATCAACACCGATATGGCCTCATTTACATGATATGAACTAATTTGTTGAACTGCTATTAACAACTGATGGTAAAGCAACTCAAATAGAAATCAGTGTATGATCCAACCATTCATCTACTCCAAAGGAAGCAGAAAGATTAGGTAGATTAGAACAGAAATGCAGAAACAGCCTAGTCCACTTTGTCTTAAACTAGAATCAAATGGCTCTTTATTGAGCTATGACAAATGATGCTAAAAGAAAATATTTTCTTTCTAAATTTTGGTTAGATAGAATCGCAAAAAGCTCTTTTGGACTGTAGAAAATTTGACTAAAGCAACATTTGAACCTAGGATCAATATAAAGTCCTGCTTACGTCCAAAACACTAAACAGTTTTCTCTCCTTTATAAAGAAAATAGCTGATCTAGGCAATAACTTTCCTCCTTTACTTGATATCCCTGCTCCAGCATCTGTTGCAAGTAGTAGCTGGATTGTTTTGCTATGTCAACTACTGAAGTCTCCCTGATACTAACAAACCAAGTCATCTTCTTGCCCTTTGAATCCTATACTCATGTTGAAATTAATAAGGGAAGAAGCAAGCCTGCAATCCGTTAACTTTATCCAGTTACAAGCTAATCTCCATTTCTTGCTAAATTCATTGAAAATGCTGTCTTGAAAACAGTTAAATATTGATGAGCTTTCAATCTGTGACCAAAATCAATTTGGTTTAAAAAAAAACCAAAAAAACAAAACCAAAACACTAGTAGACACTTTTACTCATTTGATATAGATGCAGCTTTGATAATAGCCAGAAATTCATCCTAGTATTGTTGGATATAATCAGCCACTTTTACTTTTGATACAGATTTTAATCAATTGTTTACAGGAAGTTGGGATAAGTGGATGTGCACTAAAATAGTTCTGGTTTCTTGTCTTGTCACACACAAGTTAGAATTGTTTCAGCTACATCTTCTTGGCCTCCTTTAACAAAACAGGAGTACCACAGGGATCTGCTTTGTTAGCCATGCTATATACTTGGCACCAATGGGCAAGTTGTTGGCAGGTTTAGGGTTAAATTTTATGCTGACAATATTCCGGTTTTTTATTCCTGTTTGCAGTTCTTGGATCACCACATTCGAGCATGTACCCATCTGTTAATCTCTGATCAAGAGATGGCTACATAATAGATTTTCTTCATATTGTAACGAAGCACAACCCTGTATGAGGCAGGAAAGGCGGAATGGTGATAAGAAAGGGAGAACCGACACCAGAGTTAGACAGCAGACGGCACTAGAGAGGGTGAAAAGAACTACAACTCCCAGGTTTTCGGAGGCACAGTTTGACCCATGGGCCAGCAAAGAGGCAGCTGTGCAAAGCAGTAACGAATCATGACACACCTGAACCCATGGCAATAGAGGAGGGCATGCCTGAATAGTGGACGTGGCAAGACCAGCTCCTCAGAGCAAGAGGAGGACATGGATACAGACCGACAAAGGAGTCCTCAGATTCAGCCATGGAAACAGAGTGAGTGACATGGTTGGGGGAAGGGCAGATTTAAAATGTTAAGAGGAATGTTTTTCTTAAGTTAAACTGTAGGTTGTTTGTGGTTTGTTTGGTTTGGGAAGGCCACAACTTGCTGCACAACAGAGGGGAGTTGGGGCGAGTTGTGCTACTCCCAAGCAGGGCGGTTTTCTGGCTGGGAAAGCCCGAATTTGTAGCTTTGTGCCAAAAGGGAGTTCCTCAGTCCTACCACAGGCTGTTCGTAAAAGAACTTTATAAGAGAAACTATTATGTTCTGATTCTGCACTGTTGCTTTGTGTTTTACCTGGGGGGAAGTGGCAGGCCTGTGGGCCAAGCTGTCCCGGGGTTTAAGGACCTGTTGTACAGAGGCCAGGAAGCCTGAGGCCAGGCCGACCCCCAAGGAGCTACTAGGACTAGCAGCGGAGGCTACCAGGAAGGAAAAAAAAAAGTCATAGTTGAGGACCACTTGGAGCTGGACAAGGGATCTGGGAGTGACTTTGGAGGTACACCACGACAATATGTTGCCAAAAAAATCATTCTGAACAGACCTCCTTTCTCAGCTAAAATACCTATAATCAAGGTCATACCGTACAAATTGCACATATATTCAGACTCTCCAAGTAAGATTAGCCCCTGAACTTTCAATGAAAGCACAAAGGCTTTATAAAGCTGGATATCATCAATTACAAATGTTGCAACGTTTGAAACTCCTTTTGGAGCCCAGGGATTTCCATACTGTCCAAGTTCTTTTGAACTCTGGGATCAATTATTGCAATGCACTTTTACTTGAGCCTTCCAGAAAGTACATTAAGATTCTTGCAAATTTTTCAACACTCTGCCACTTGTATTTTATCTGGCAAAAGTATCTATGAACATTACACCTATACTGTACCATCTGCATGGATACTGATCCGCTGGAGAATCAAATATAAGGTCTTAATATAAATCAATAAATTACTTAATGTGTTAACTCTGTGGCTATCTTCGCGTTTACTTTTTCATATTCTTTCACATTCCTTAAGATCAGCAAATAAAGGCTTGCTGAAGAGCCCATCTTCTTGTGGAAACAAGGTCATGCATTCTCAGTTGCAGGACCCATTCTTTAAACTTGATGCCTGAGCAGTTACATGTCAGTCAAATATCAGCACGCTGAGAAAGGCTCTCAAGATCTGGCTGTTAAAGCAGGCGTTTGACACGAAAAATTCTCTGTGATAAGACTCCAGCAGCCATGTGCTTTTCTTAAAGATCTATAGTCCTTACAGGTGAATAGCTCCTCAGTTTATCTGCCATGTTTTCTGTCCATGATTTTAAGTTTGTTCGTTTGTGTTTTTAGTTTTGTAAATTGATTATGCATGTTTTATTGTAAGCCATCACAATCTTTGGAGCATAGCATTTGATAAATTATTTTAAATAAATAAAAAACAAGATTAATAGTAGGATCCACTACAGACAGAAACTTTCTTCCACTTGCTGATCAGTAATATTAAAGACACTTAAAACAGTGGTTAATTACAGAGGGCCATTCCTCTGTGAAATATGACCATAGAGGAACCGTCCTCCACCTCAGGGTGATACTCCCTTTTTTCCCCCCAACTCTCCCTACCTGCCAGAGGAGCTTACAATCTAAGGGCTAGATTCATCAAAATATTTCATGTGATAGGAAGGGGGCGTGTTTTATGGCAATAGCCTATTTATCGCAATGTGCGTTATCTTAGCGCTTCGCATAGGTATTACCGCAAAGTGAATTAACGTTTCGCACTGTGCAGTAATACCACAATTATTGCATTTCCTACCTGCAACCAATGGGTAGAGTGATAGAGAGCCTATCTATAAGGCCCTTGTATATGCTACTATAGAAGGCCCACCTAGTAACTGGAGGTGAGGTTTAGGTAATAGTATAGGGTTAGAGGCCACTTTGACATGCAGAGTGAGACTTACGAACAGAACAGTGCACTCTGGAAATTCACACAACGATAAGATTTGTATAGTGTTCTCTCAACCTAGCTTGATGTTACCAAGGTAGAGCATCCAGGTAAGGGCCTTATAGATTTGCTCGCTCGCTCTCAAAACAGACTTTGCGGTGAAAAAAAAAAACAAATCGCAAATCGCACAGCTTAACGCCAATGAAAAGGATGTAGCTACTTGCATTAAAATTGTGTGATATCATGCGTTAGGGCTTCGCCCTTTGCGAAGTCAGCCTACTTTTACAAAATTCCCGCCCCCGACTCCACTCCAATCCCTCCCCTTTTAAAAATTAGCATCACACCATACATTATGGTGCTTTTCACATGCATTAAGGCTTTTTTGCCCCCATTTTGCTTGCCCAAGGTCACAACGAGTGGCAGTGGGATTTGAACCTCATTTCCCTGGTTCGTAGCCTGCTGCTCTAACTACTAGGCTACCCCCTCCACTCCAAGGGAGCAGACATTGCTCCCCTCACTGCCCTGCTTGCTTAAACAATGCCTGGAATAATTAAAATACAGAGATTCCATTCACTGCGGTCCAGGTACAGGCTCTGACTGCCTCGATGGCCTTTTAAAAAGAAGCCCGCTGTGTTCCTTTTATTTTTTTTTTCTATCAGAAAGACAAAGCAGAGGGAAAAAGGAGGAATTAAAAAAAATGATAGGGAGAAAGGCAACTATCTGAAGTGGTCCTGTTGGTAGGGGGGGGGGGGGGGGTTAAGGCAACACCAGAAAAATTTGGAGCCCAAACCAAGCTCTTGGAAGTCCCATGGTCTACTGCTACATTCACAACTGGGGGAGGGAGCACAAGGCTTTCACTGCAGGAGCTCTTCCATAAAACCTGATTATTCAGTCTAGCTAGGCCTCAGCTCTCCTACTATCTGTTAGAGACGGAGAATACAGGATACTGGAAGGCTGAGGTTGGCATGGGAATCTATATAGACTTATGTCAGCAAGTCTGTTAATCTCTCTCTCCATCTGGACTGGTCTGGCTGGCAGAAGAGGAATATTTAGAGAAGCAAGCTATCAGGAGCCACGGAAAATATGAGTTGATGTTTTCGTACAGGCACAGAACCTGAGTCAGATTGATACCACTCCAGCATAAAAATGCAGCCTACAGGGGTTTTTTGGTCCCCTTCAGTTTCTCCTACCACCTTCTTCCTTCTGTAGCCTAACAGCTATTCCCACCATCTAACTTCACTGCCCCAACCCAGTTCTGGCTGCTGCCACTCCTCTTACCACAGCAGCCACTGTTATCCCCTCTTAAACCCAGTAGCACCTCTTTCCAGCCCTGGTGTACAGCCAGTGCCGTTCTCCCGGACCTGGCAGCTGCTTCTCTCTTCTGGACAGTCCCTCCTCTCAGCACCTAATCTTCTTTGCCCCCATCATAAGTGATACATTTTCCAGCACTGCCTTTCTTCATCTCCCTTTCCATCACTTCCCACCCCTACCATCTGCGCCTTCTGCGGTGCCTGTATCCCCACTTCCAATTGACTCTCTCCCCTACATCAGGCTGCAGTGACATCAGTCCAACACCGACAGCAAGAGGAAGCATCACAGGAACAGAAGCAAGCGCAAGGACAGGCCTAAGGCACTTGCCCCTTACAACAGAACAGCTGCAGGCACAGGAAAGCAAGCCTGGCTTCCTGAAACACTTTAGCTCCAGCTCATATTTTAAATCTGGGCGCTTTTGTTCAGTGTATAATGATATATTACCGCCATGCACACCTACAAAACTGCAGCCTAGCCGATTAGTGGGCTCTCTGTCCAACTGCTGAATTCAGAGGAAATAGGAGCAAGGTTACAATGCCTGCAGAGCAATATACAGATGGCTTCTTGCCCCTTAAATGTGCACCCTTTACTTGCATGTGGCTCAAAAGATTGAACAGTCTGCCAGCTAGACAGTTATGTACAAGAGACACCCCTGCACGCAAAACATCAGCTGACGTACAAACACAGACCAAAGTTCCTGTCACAGAGCGTGAGACCTCAGGCTGTGAGGTGGTCGATACAGCAGATGAAACCAGCAGGACCCACGCTGACAGCAATGCGAGACAAACTGGGACTAAGACTGGGCTTCAACTATACCAGCCTCTTCCCCCACACGTTGAGCCCTTGGGTTCAGAGGCCAGCAGGACTCCAACGGGAAAGCGGTCAGGTGGAATTGGTAGCCGGGCAGATGTCAAGGCTGGTGGCAATCAGGAGGAAGAGGAAAAGAAAAAAAGAAAAAAAAGAAAAAAGAAAGAAAGAAAGAGAGAGAGAAGTGGAATACAGGGGAAGCAGGATGAAGGAAGCAACACATACTGTCGGCAAGGCACAGCAGGGGACCTGTCACTGAGGTGCCAGTAAACGGGAGAGCTGAGGTTTAAATACCCCACCAGCCATGACGTCATCTTCAGGTGCTGCAGCTGGAGTTCTTGCCACAGAGCCCACAAAGCTGGAAGAGGCACACGTGTATAGAAGAGAGCCCTGCTGTCCTGCCGCAGGAATGACTGTCAGGGAGAGTGAGGCCAACCACGGGACCGCTCTACATTCGACCAAACATAGTTCCATACAAAAATCAGAACCTGTGGATTACTACTATCCAGGGACTATAATTTGAGACTAGCAGGAAACCCGAAATCAATAACACGCAGCCTCCAGGCCTGCCTCCTGCAACTTCCCCCCCCCCCCCCCCTCAATCTGAGCTAGCATTCTGGTACTATGAGAAACCTCTCAAAAGAGCATCAAGAAGGCATTATCTACAGATAAGCCAGAAGCTTCCAATCTAGTTATTAAAAAACAAACTCCTAAGAGCAAGTCCTGATTGCTGTAAAAGTTCCTGAATAGGAACGTACTAAATGGAAATATTTCATTCTCTTATAGCAATCATGACCTTTTATGGGATGTAACAGCAGTACCTCATGCAATGAGATTTACAGCAGCCTAAAGTATTTCTCCAAGGCCAAATTTACTGATGCCAATTTGTCGAGCAATATTTTGATAAGGTACAAAATGAGCCTTACATAGACTACCCTTGCATTGTCTATGGAAGAAACTTGCATTCTACAGATAAAAGTGAGAAACTGCTCCAAGGAAAAAAAATAATTTTAATAACTTGTATAAAAAGCAGCAGACAAATCCATGGTGGTAACCCTCAACATGAGAATTAATTTCTTAGCACCCTGAAATATATAGTCTCTTCCAAATACCATCTCTCTGTGCCCTCTTGAGATCCTGACCTGAATATATGGAACCTGGGTTAGTGTTATGTTGCCACTTAGTACTTCTATTGAAATATTACATTTGCAGATTTACTGCATTTCAAATACTTGGTTAAAGTCTAGATCTGGCTTCACTGTTTAAGCACCGCATTTTCAGACAGCAGCTCCCCTCTTACCTGAGCCCACAGAGAAAGCATTGCCTTTTCACTTTGCTCAGTTGAGTATTCAAGCCTTGACCCACCTCTTAATTTAGAGACTCTGCTCCACTTTATTTTTGTCTCCATGTCATTCTCCAGTAAGATCTATGGTCTTTCAGTTTGTTTACTTCAATAAATATTTTATGGAGCTTAATAAGTGGTCTATCCTCATATGAAGCTGAAAAAAAAAAACTTTAGCTATCTATACAGTTGTGTAGCAAGGACAGAAGAGATCAAGAGCTGAAGTTGTGCTCTCTGTACAAAGTGAGCAAAATAACTTCCTGGCCAATACTGAAGAATTAACCTTACAAACAAAATTCTGACAGCCCACGAATTAGAAAGGGAAGTGTGAGTCAAGGGCCATGTTTAGTGGCAGCATCTGCACCTGCAACTACTGAGCAGCTTCAGCTGTTCTACAGGTAACCTATAGAAAAGAGAACGATCAATAAGGCTTAACCAGTGAAAATGACAGCAAGCAACAATGTTAATAAGCTAACATCTCCGTTTGAAGATGTGACAGCCGCTTCAGTGTAAGGGCAGTTGTGAAGGAGGTCCTGTGTCAGCCTACTGGCAGAGCTGGCCTTTTACAAGCAGTCTGGCTGGGAAAAAAGGGGTTAGAGAAAGGTCAGTGCCGCCAAGGCCAAATAAAATGTTTTCCCGCATTAAATTCAGAAGCGTGCCCGTAATTTAGAAATTATTTGATGTCTAAATTTTGGTAGACTGCTGCTCGAGGCCAGAATAAAAACTTGAGGCCTGCTGTTCAGGGTAAAAAGCTGAAGCACAGCCACAAGTCTCCCACATCCTGAAGCCACAGCACACAGTAGTGCAGCAGCAGATTAAAAAAAAAAAAAAAACCTGAGTCAGCATCCAGTGTGAAGTGCAAGCCAGCACAAATGCCTCTTGAAAAAGCAGCATTCCTTTATGAAGGGCACGACAAACTTGTCCCCCTTGCTGTTCAAAGCTCACAAATTTCCACATACTTTCAATTCAACTGGAGGGCGAAGACCAGGAGCATGATAGTGCGCTTGCAGAAAGCAAGCCAGTGTCGAGGATTGCCAGAGTTTTGCTACAATACCAGTAGTACTTGAGCCCTAAAAGGCTTTTACACAATTTCATGACCACATCTGAAAGGAAGTAAGAGGGACTGGCTCTGTGACTGAAGTGGTAGCACTGCGGCATGGGGGATCTGGGGTTTGAACTACCATTCATCAGGGCTGGGTAGATGCAGGCACACTGAAGAGGTGGCATTCTCAAACCCAGGAGGGGGGAGAAGGGAGAGAAATGTTGCCTCTGCCACCGTATCAGCTTCCCACTGACCAAACAGCAGTGCCAAGGGTGCACCTCCTAGGAAACATGCCTCCAGCTAGCAAGGGTCATTAAGCTGCTGTGTGTGTGATGGGAAACGAAACAAGAAGAAAAAATTCAGACAACTTTGCAACCGCAGCTACTTAAACCAACAAAGTGGAGCTCACTCCACTTTACAGTTTCCAATTTTATGCTCAATTCACACTAATTCAAACTTGTTTTTATCACACATTTTCAAATAGCTCTCAACCATTTTAAATAGCAGTTCGTGGAGAAATTACTTCCTGATAATTTTGTTTTCCTTAGTGTAGGCAGATGGACTCAGGACCAGTACCCCGGCCCTTTGGCCAGGCCACTGCCCACAGAACATTTTCCACGATTATGGTGGTCGTAGTGGCAGCGTTGAGAAAAGAAGGAATCCTGGTGCACCCGTACTTGGAAGACTGGTTGATCTGGGCAAAGTCTGTGGAAGAGAGTCTCCGGGTGACCAACAGGGGGGCCTCCTTGCTTAAGGAACTCTGTTGGGTCATAAATCTGGACAAAAGCAGTCTCAAACCCTCCCAGTCCTTGGAATATCTGGGAGTCCAATTCGACACCAAGCAGGGCAAGGTCTTCCTTCCGACTGCGCGGATAAGGAAGTTGATGTCCTATGTGCATCGGTTGATGAGCACAATACGCCAACAGTGCGGGTCTATCTTCAAGTTCTCTGTTTGATGACAGCAATCCTGGAAGTAGTCCATTGGCGAGGGCACACATGCATCCTCTTCAACACTCCCCATTGTCAAGTTGGAACCTGCAGTCTCAAGACTATTCGATTTGCCTCCACTTACTTATGGAAGTATGCTCTCGGCTTCAGTGGTGGCTGCAGGAAGCTCATCTGGGCAGGGGTGTACCCCTGTCCTCTCCGAACTGGTTGGTCCTCAAAACAGATGCGAGCCTCCAGGGCTGGGGAGCTCACTGCCAGGATCTGACAGCCCAGGGACGTTGAACCAAGGAAGAGGCCCTCTGGAACAAAAACCGCCTGGAAACCCGAGCAATCAAGATTGGCGTATCTACAATTCAGTCACATACTCCAGGGCCAGGCGGTCTGTGTAATGTCAGATAATGCAACAGTGGTAGCCTGCATCAACTGCCAGGGCAGAACCAAAAGCCAGCAAGTGTCACAGGAAATAGACCTCCTCATGGAGTGGGCAGAAATATATCTACAGAAGATTATGGAATGGGTGGAAATATACCTACAGATGATCTCAGCCTCCCACATTGCAGGAAAAGACGTCAGAGCAGACTTTCTAAACTGGGAGAGTCTGGATCCAGGCAAGTGGGCAAATTCTTGGCCAAAGCCTTTCAGCTGGTAGATCGCTAGGGTCTCATCCATTGACTTGCTGGCCGCATATCACAATGTGAAGGTTCCCCAATTCTTCAGTCACAGAAGAGGTCAGTGGTCCCTGGGAATCAATGCTCTCAGACCTGGCCAGAAGAGGAGTTGCTATACGCCATCCCTCCGTGACCCCTCCTGGGCAGGGTCATTCTCAGAATCAAGCACCACAGGTGATTAAGTCCAACTCTCAATGAAGCTCAAAACCCATCTAAATCCATACATCCAGGTATAGATATTAGAAATAGCCAAAAATTCTCTGCCACTCAAGTCCAAATCAACAAAAATCCACATTAATAACCTGATTAAATCTGGCTTCGACAAGATGTGGATCCCGAGTAGACAAACCTTTATTAGCACAACAGATTTTAGAACAGTATTACAAACTAATATTCTCAAACCTTGATTACTGTAATTCTTTACTTCTGGGTCTTCCAGAAAGTCACTTAAAACCATTGCAGCCGGGTTGAATGTGGATGCTGTGATGAGTATGGTTGGGATGTATGCAGGGGATGAAGTCAGTACTTGGGATGACAGGTTAGGAGAGTGGGGGTTGCTAAAACAGAGAAAAGCGGGGATTGCATTATATGCATTCAGCTGACTGGTTTGTGTTTTTGTTACTGTTTGACATGCTACATTGTTGTGATATGCCTTTGCTGGAACTGATTTTGTACTATACCGTTCTAACTGGCGCATGAATGCATATTCTTGCTGTTAATAAAAACTTATTTTGGGGGAAAAAAAACCCCATTGCAACTACTGCAGAATGCCATAGCCAGACTACCAACTGGATCAAGGAAATATGACCACATCACCCCTACACTGGCTACCTATTCAATCAAGAATATATTATAAAGTTCTAACGATATTATTTCAAATTAACACTAACAATAATGAACTGATTGGAATATCATTTAAACTGCACAATCCCCCACGAATCTAAGATCACAAAACAAAGGCCTCCTAGAAATCTTCACAATAAGACATTCTCATCTAACAAAACTAGAGACACTTATAGAAATTGTTAGCCCAAAACTATGGAAATTTAAAAGTGACTTTACAACATGGCTATTCAAAAATGCCTAGAGCTTGACATAAACCTCCAGTTCACCATGATCCAGTTAACCGAACATGATCTGAGCAAGACCATTCCCTCTAAACCCCATTTACCCCAGTTCTGTTTGATTCTGTATGTCTGCCAATGTAACACTTCCTATAACTATGAATGTTGGCTGGTTTTCATTCTGGTATGTCTACCTTTGTAACATAAGTATAAATACGAATCGTTAACCTGTAAACCTTTGTGATCTAGTGATTCTCACATGGACCGACAGTTATGTAAAATATCTAAATACATAAATCTCTGAACTACAGGCCTTGCGTCAAGAACTGTTCTTCCGGATGACTCCAGAAGTGTTACAGCTTCGTACCGTTCCATCCTTCTTGTCCAAGGTAGTCTCGGGCTTTCATTTGAATCAGTCCATTTCGTTACCATCCCTAGATAAGCACAAGGACGTGGAAGAATACTGCCTCCTCTACTGTTTGAACGTCAGTAGGCCTTTGGTGTGGTATCTGGAAGTTTCAGAACCGGTCTGAAAGATAAGACTGCCTGTTTGTCCTTCACGGTGGAAGGAAGCAGGACAAACAGCTTCGTGGGCTACCAAAGCTTGCTGGATTAAGGAGGTGGTCACGGGAGCCTATGTGGAGGCAGGAAAGCCAATACCTTTCCAGGTTAAAGCTCATTCCACTAGGGTTCAGGCAAACTCATGGGCGGAAGTTAGACTGCTATCCCCCGTCAATATCTGCTGAGCGGCGACATGG
The DNA here is from genome assembly GCF_901001135.1 of Rhinatrema bivittatum. NCBI lineage: Eukaryota > Metazoa > Chordata > Amphibia > Gymnophiona > Rhinatrematidae > Rhinatrema > Rhinatrema bivittatum. The sequence continues at coordinate 412,191,690 of NC_042616.1, read as the reverse complement.
TGGTCCTTGCACACCTTCTCCAGGTTCTATCACCTGGGTGTACAGGCCCAAGAGGACGCAGCCTTTGCAAGGGTGGTGTTAACCGGACCGCGGGCAGCCTCCCACCCCGATCGGGAGTAGCTTTTATACATCCCATTGGTCCTGAGTCCATCTGTCTACACGCTAAGAAATGGAGAAAATACTTACCTGATAATTTCGTTTTCCTTAGTGTAGACAGATGGACTCAGCATCCTGCCCATGGCTGCCCAAGAATGGTGCCAAGGATTCGGTCATGGCGTGAATGTCGATTCTAAGAGATTATGGGTAAACAGTTATCGGGTCCCTAGATCAGGACATTTATAATCTAACTGGGGTTCCGTGTTTATGCTTGGTTGAGTACAGTTATGGTTATCTGTTTTTAATCAATTTTTTTCAATAGTGTGTCCACAGAAGTTGTTTGAGAATACTGAAGATCTGAGGTCACTGCAGGGATCTATCTAGGGTGACGTCAGCTTTGAAATCTGACTCAATTTCCATGTGCTGGCAGGGGAGCATAACCCATTGGTGTTGAGACCATCTGGCTACATGCTAGTAAAACATTTTTTATTAATTTATATTATATTTAAATGTGATTACCATACAGTACCTGTTTGCAATCTCAAACCATCACTTTTATCATATTATGAACACATATGCTCCTACTCTGGAAACCTCCCACCTGCCAGCTGGCTTCCTTCTTGCCTCTGCTCAAGTAGCCCAACCACATGCTATCCCCTGGTTTCTAGCAATACTGGGATCCCACACAATCCAAGGGTCAGAGATCCTAGAAATACACCCACAGACTATCTACAAAAAATACTGGGATCAAACAGTCCAAGACAAGCAGCTCTTAACAGTCTTAACAAAATGTACGAACAAGGAATGGGAAAACATTAATTCTGCAAATAGGAACAGGTAAAACAAGAATTAAAACAGTAAAAGTTAGCTAGACACTTTACACCACACCTGTCAATGCCCAGGGAGCTTCAGGAAGTCTGATGTCCAGATTTGGAGCAGGGTCTCAGCATAAGAGATCTGCTTTCTCCATATGCCCAACAGAGACCACAGAATTGTAGCACCTTCAAGGCTTGTTCTCTGTCTGAAGGGCCGATCAGTGCAAACTACCAGCAATGGCTTTCTGATCAGTAATAGATGTCTGGCCAATGGCAGTGCGGGATGTTAAGAGTCTCACAGCTCCCTAAGGATTCTGGGATATGAATGCTGCCCAAGCAGCATTCTGAGTCAAGCCAGCATTCAAAAGCCTCTGTCTGAACTACAATGCAGAGGTCAAAAAAAACCACCAGCAGGCCAGCTCAGAGGAAATGAACTCTCTGGGGAAGAACGGTCTCAGAGCGAAACAAATCACAAAGCATGCAAACCCATTTCACCACAACCTTCAAATGCTACTATGGCATCCCATGCAATAAAATCATGAAGTATGTGTGCTTGCACTCGAGCTTCACTTAAATGCTACTGGAGGATTACTCAAGCTTCGGAAACAAATAAAAGCCTGGTTATTTTGGTAGGGTTTTTTTTTTTAAGACTGTCCTTACATCTTGTGTGAGTTTGTTACAGAGAATGTATTCTGATGCATGCGTCAGATCTTAATGATTCAGTGGCTGAATTTATCATTTAAAGCAGTGCTTCACAACTTTTTCAAACCAAAGGCACACCTATATTAACACAAATGTTGTGGCACACCAACCTCCATGGAGCAAGCAGAATGGACAAAGAGTTAAGAAAGCAGTGAAAGCGCCCAGAGTTTGTCTTCCAAATTTTAACACGTAGAGGGTGGAGACACACATGGCCCTGTGGTGTAGCAGTATTCCAGAGGCACTGAAATTAAGTGATGTGGCGTAGTCACCTAGTGGTTAGCACAGCAGGATGAGAACCAGGAAAGCCAGGATTCAAATCCTGCTTCTCCCACTTTACACTGCTTGTAAACTACGGGCAAGTGACTTCACCCTCCACTGCCTCAGGTTCAATTCAGATTGTAAGCCCTTTGGGGCAGGGATATAGTACACTATCTGTACCAGAAAGGCGAGTAATCAAATCTAAAATCCAAATTCAGATGTGCCTGTCTTACAGCAGGAGGCTCCGGTGGCTCCCCCACATCAGCTGTGGTTACCTGTGCATACGCAGAGAGAGACAAACAAGCATACATGCACACAGCATGCAGATAACCGCTGCTGGTTTGTGCCTCCAATCCTTACCCGTGAATTCCCCCCCCCCCCCCATGGCTCCTCTAGCACTGACAAATGAGATACAAGGATGCATTTGTGGGTTTCCCCCCACAGCTCCAGTGTGTTTTCCACTTAAGTTTTTCTGGGCTTCACCATACAGGAGTCTTGCCTTAGAGGCCCCTTCTGCTGCCCTCTTACCTTCAGTCTCTTTGCTCTCAGTTGTCTAATAACATGGGTAACATCGCCCACTTGCCCCAGCTCTTCACCCTGAAGACACTTCTGCAAACTCCTGAGGACTACTGCTCCTCATTATGGATGGACTCTTCTCTTTACCCTATTCCCTCTCCTTGAGAAGGCCTCCCCACTCCTGAACTCCAGGGTCCTTCTACTTGTAAGAAAAAGCAGATGTGCAGTGTGAGCAGCTGGCTTGGATTAGTTACCTTAGCTGCCAGAACTCCATTCGCTGTTACTCCCACTTCTCACAGGCCAATGCAATACCGCGCTCAAGGCCGTGCACAGGTTACCCTGCGGTTGGACTCGTGTTTTGGACACGCGTCCCGTCCATAACCCCTTACGCAATTAAGGGATTACTATGTCCAAAACAGCGCATAGCTAATAGCGCTCAGCACATGTAAATAACATGTTGATAAGGCTATTAGCTAGTACCCCCTTAAGTAAAAAAAAAAAAGAAAGAAAGAAGGATGCGCCCGACGCGCACATTTTTACCCTCAAAAATTAACCCCAGCCCCAGAGCTGGCATTAAGTCTCGAGGAGTCCCAAACGTTTACATAAAAGCAGAAAACACTGCTTTTCTGTGGTTCCTCAATGTTGTGAGGATATTAAGTCTGAGGACCCACAGAAAACCACAATGTGAAAAAACTTTTCTAAAAATGTCTTGCCAGCAGTCAGGTTAGGAAAACGAATGCTCAATTTATGGGCACACAGCTACTCCCTCCTGGATGCCCGATGCCATGGACTCCCTAGTGCATCCTTTTTAGTGCAGCAGCTTGTTTGTGTATTGCATCGAGCTCCCAGGAGAGAGGATTGTGCACGCATTAAAAAAAAAAAAAAAAAGTGAGTTCAATTTGTATGCACATTTTTAGCGCATCAGTCTGACAGCGAGTCACATCTGGTGCTCAGTGCATTCTCCCCATCTCACTCCGTCTGGGGATAAGAGAAGCTGGAAGGACGCAAAGGAGGATACTCAGGAAGGAGCACTATGTGCAGAGCCAGCTAGCCATGCCCTGCATGCTGCCCATTAATTCCCATACTCCACGGCTCATCCTATATCAAGGAAGGAGACATGTGCAATTGCACACATGCTCAGAAGTGTGCCACCGCAGGTGTCTTGCTGCTGAGAGCAGAGCCCAGGTACTCGCCTGGATCTGAGTATCAGGTACACCTGCTGGAAAAACATTCATTGAGCGATTATATGCTGCTTGCCATTTTATGGATTTTTATGTGGTTTTGACTTCTATCATCTTTGGCTCCTGTGCCTTTTAATTTACTTATGGAGATTCTACTTATCTACTTTAGTTATTTAATGTGATTATTTTCTATAACTTTCAAATGAATTACTTTACTTGAAATAGATACTACTTTATAACCTTAAAAAAGGTAATATGTTTTTGTATAAATCACCATGGTATTCTGATTAACATTTGCTAAATTTAAATAAAACAGTAGAAGCACTTATTTTTTATATATTCTTATGGCACCCTGACCACAGAATCTTACAGTAAGTGTTAGCAAGATGAGATAAATGGTACTGTGTAAAACAATGGAAGGTCAAGGCGGCAGCCGCAAAATGCTTAACCGGTGGGATAAGCAGGTTCAGGCCAGAAAGCAGAGGTGTAGCATCTAGGATATTCCAGAGGGAAGCTTGCTCCAAAGAGCACAGCCCAAGCCTGAAAGTGTCATGAAAGAAGAAGGGGAGGCTTGCTTAGAGCAGGGGATGCAGAAGAAAGTAGAAGAGCGAGAAAATCCATAACTGGGGAGAAGAAAGGAAAGACTCACTTATAAGGGAGAGCATGAATGCACTTATCAGCAACAGCCAAGTGTCAGTTGCATAGTGCTTCACAGAAAGCAAGTGGAGTATAGCAAGGTAACAGGAGGATAGGATGGAAGGCAGTAACCGGGTAAAAGGATTTCAAAGGCAGTGAAATGGGAGCCATGCTGTGTCACTCCATCTCATGTGCATTCACTGTAGACAGCCTGAAAATCCAACTGATTTGCAGCACTCAAGGATCAGAGTTGTCTAACCCTGAACTAGAGTAATAGGCTGGGAACCAGGAGACCAAAGTTCAAATCCTGCTTCTCTCCTAATGACCTTGGGCAAGACATCTCTTGGTGCCTCATGGAGGCTTATGTTGATTAGCTGGGGGGAGCTGAAGGTAGCTCATTTCAAATTCTGTGTTTTGTTTTAATATGATCTGAGCTGTGTTTTTACATTGTGCACTCTGCTTTGGGCAGCCTTGAGACTGGGAAAGCTATTTAGAAGCGCTTTTAAATAAAATAGTACAATGACAAGCTCACTGAGGCAAGGACTTCTTGTACTTGTATGCAGTTTGTTGTAATCCACCCTAGCATATAGCGTGCTACATAAAATGCCAAAGGACGAGGAGGGATCTCAACTGAAGCTGGAAAATCAAGAGACAGCAAATTTACGGCCATATTTCCCACAGACATAAAATGGGAAAAATCCTTTAGTAAATAACCCCCTTAGAGGGGGCTAGAGCAACAAACAGTGAGCACAGCCAGACAAAGCCGTGTGCGCAAAGCAGGGAAGAGGTAAGGAAGAAAAAAAAAAAAAAAAAAAAAAAGAGTCATGAGCAAAGAAACTTCAAAAAGGCAGCGTTGAGGGCCCCCCACGAGCAGACCCCACTGAATTCAGTTTTCCGACTACTCCCAGGTCTTAATTTCAGTGAAAGCACTGTGTTCAGAATTACTCTCGGCTGCAAGCCAGTAGCCTCAGGTGCAGTTGGAATGGAAGAGGAGAATTACGAGGCGGCAGCAGTGGACCCAGAGTTCACATAACACTAGTGCTTCTGATTTGGTGGCTGGTCTCAGATTACATTCCTCAAAGTAGTAGCAAGCCACAGGTCTCAACTGCAACAGAATGCTAGGGGCAAGCTTTGACCCAACCTTATGTTACATTCACCTTTGGTGTAGTGTGACCGACTATACCCAAAAACCAATTATCGAGCGAAATAGCCCTGATCATGATGTCAAAAGGTGCTGAAAAGAGCCCTGTGTATGCATGCTGGAGCAATGGGGGCACGGGAAAATCCTCTTACCTCTTTTTCAAACAGCTCCTTTGACTCCGAGGTGGTCCTTAAGCTCCCTTTGCCCTGGCCCAGAAGGGCCGTCAATGGGATCTGCTTAGACTCCCTCAGCGGCAGACGCTCCAGCTCCAGCCACTTCCTCTCTATCTCTTCGGCCAGCTTCTGTCTCTGCTCCACGGAAAGGGAGGAATTTAGGGAAGGCCGGTCCCCCACTTTTCTGAGGAGGTCGCTCCAAGCTTCATCCTGCCTGGTGCCCCCGGGAACGGGACCCTCAAACCACTTGCGCCTCTCCTCCGAACGGAGCCCTTGCTCCCGCTCCAGCTCGTCCGCCTTGCTTAGGTTGTCTGGGGCGCGCAGAGCCGCTCGCGGCCGCAGGGAGTTCTCCTGACTCAAAGGTCCTTGGTGCAATGGAGCCAGCTCCACGTAACTGAATGGCGTCTGGCGCAGGTTTGCCGCTTCCAACTTCTTGTTTGCGTTCTGGGTGATGACCTCTGACACTGGACCCAGACACTGTTCCTCTGACCGGACCATGACCTTTTGGGAACTATAACTCCGGAACGAGTTTTCCTTGTTACTGTCAGACAGCCTAAAGCCAAAAATAAAGAGGCAATTGTGAGATGGTATGAAAAGGATGTGTCAAGGCTGCAAAAGAGGGACAGCACCTGAGAGAAGCAGGCTCAGCACGAAGGTGGGGGCAAGGGCAGACATAGAATAAGGAATCCAGCATCAGGGAGGTGAGGCCTGGGCATAGAGTCTGCGCCTTTTGGTGAGGGTAACAAGTATGACAAAATTTCACAGCCTTAGCAAACATTGCATTTTCCACACCTAAAATGCACTCTTGCACTGAATCTGCAAAGATTTAGTCCATTTGGGGAACCTGAAGAAAGCAGTTTATAAGGAAAAAAAAAAATCAGTTTGCAAAGGCTGCTCTTAAAGCAATCCATTCACAGACATCTGCCTGCTGGACTATTTTCTCTGTTTCTTACTTCTGAAATCTATCCACACTACCACCTGGCACTTTTGGGGGTTCTAGACAACTCCTTTTGCAAGTTCCATTAGTATTTTTCTCCTATCCCCATAAATGTGTAAGAATTTCTGAAAAGACCACTGGTATTCCCCCCTTTTCTTTGCTCAAGGCTTTCTTCTAGATCAGCTTTATGAAATATTCTACCCGTCCCTCTGACTGTGTGTGTCTACATTTTCTCCTGGAGCCTATTCCCTGTGGCAATCTCTCATTAACTATGTAGATTTAACCAATTTAAGTTTCTCTTGAACACCCCTCAATAACCAGGTCCCTCTGTGCTTTGATTCACTTCACCTTCATGACATGAAAAGTTATTTTCCCTATTTTCCCACTGAAGCCAGGGCTGATCCTATGCTGCACTGCTTAGCCACCCAGCCTTCTGCACAAGATGAGGCCCTTGTGGACACTAAGCTGGCCAGCACTCACTTCTCTGAAGCACTATGAACTTTTTTTGGCAATGAATTCACTAAGGCAGCCATGTAATCTCTCTAAAGGAGATCCAATGGAGAAATTACTTACCTAATAATTTCATTTTCCTTAGTGTAGACAGATGGACTCAGGACGAATGGATTTATGCTCTCTTGCCAGCAGATTGAGACGGAGTCAGGTTTCAAAGCTGACATCACCTTAGATACAACCCTGCAGTGACCTCAGCCCTTCAATATTCTCTTCAAAAGCCACTGGGGACACACTATTGAAAAAACTTGATTAGAAATGGATAACCATAATTGTACTCAACCAAACACTGAACCCCATAAGTTTATAGATGCCCTGATCTAGAGACTGGATGAGGGCTTACCTGTACTCTCTTGGAATAGATATCTATTCCACAGGCAAATCCTTGGCCAGCCATGGGCAGGATGCTGAGTCCATCGGTCCATGCTAAGGAAAATGAAATTATCAGGTAAGTAATTTCTCCATTTTCCAGCGTGTAGCCAGATGGACTCAGGACCAATGGGATGTACAAAAGCTACTCACCATCGGGGGAGCGGGAGGCTGCCTGCAGCCCAGTTAACACTGCCCTTGCAAGGGCAGCTTCCTCCAGGGCCTGAAAGTCCAGACATCAAATCCTGGAGAAGGTGTGCAAGGACCACCATGTCGCCACTTGGCAGATGTCGACGGGAGACCGCAGTCTAGCTTCCACCCATGAGACTGCCTGAGCCCTGGTGGAATGAGCTTTAACATGAAGGGGTAATGGCTTTCCTGCCTCCACCTCTTTAATCCCGTGAGCTATGGTAGCCTGTGAAGCTGGTTTGCCCTGCTTCCTTCCACTTTGAAGGACAAAACAGGTGGCCTGTCTTTCAGACCGGTTCTGAAACTTCCAGATACTGCACCAAAAGCCTGACATTCAAACGGCAGAGGAGGAGGTATTCTTCCACATCCTTGTGCTTATCTAGGGATGGCAATGAAATAGACTGATTCAATGAAACTCCAAGACTACCTTGGGCAAGAAGGATGGAACGGTATGAAGCTGTAACACTCATGGAGTCATCCGGAGGAATGGTTCCTGATACAATGCCTGTAGATACGTGCCGAGCATATAGCCACCAGGAACACCGTTTCAGGGTTAATAAACACAAGGAAAGACAGCGTAGCGACCGAAAGGAGGGCCCTACCAAAAACTCCAATACTAGATTAAGATTCCAGAAGGGAACCGAGCCACTGTAGGGGTGACTGGAGGTGCTTCACCCCTTTCTGAAAACAGGTCATGCCCGGATGAGTCGACAGGCAGGTTCCGTTCACCTTGTCCCTGAAACAGGAGACAGCCGCTACCTGGACCTTCAAGGAGTTAAGGGTCAAACCTTTATTCAAGCTGTCCTGCAAAAATTCCAGAATAAGTGAGATTTTGACCGGCCGAGGAGGGACACAGTGTTCCTCGCTCCAAGCCTCAAATACTCTCCAGACCCGCACATATGCTAGGGACATAGAGAACTTGTGTGCGGAGTAAGGAGACAATTACTGCTGCTGAATATCCTCGCTTCATCAGGCGAGCCCTCTCAAGGGCCTGCGTAAGAGAGAATTTAGTTGGACCCTCGTGAACAACCAGTCCTTGCAGTAGCAGATCCCTGAGCGGTGGGAGGGGGTCTCCACCAGGATTCTCTGCATGTCCACATACCACAAGTGCCTGGGCCAATTTGGAGCTACTAGTAGGACTAATCCCCTATGGGAACTAGATTCTGCGAATGACCCTGCCCAGGAGGGGCCCACGGAATGACTGTGTATAGCAGCTCCTCTTCCGGCTAGGGCTGAACGAGAGCATCAATTCCCAGGGTCAACTCTTCTGTGACTGAAGACTAGGGGAACATTCGTATTGTGAGATGCGGCCAGCAGGTCGATGGACGGAAGACCCCAGTGATCTACTACCAGCTGAAAGGCTTTGGCCGACAACACCCACTCTCCTGGATCCAGACTCTCCCTGCTTAGATAACCTGCTCTGACATTGTCTTTTCCTGCAATGTGGGAGGCTGATATCATCTGTAGATGTACTTCCACCCATTCCAAAAGGAGATCTATCTCCTGTGACACTTGCTGGCTTTTTGTTCCACCCTGGTGGTTGATGTATGCTAACATTGTTGCATTGCCCGTCATTACATGGACCGCTTGACCCTGGAGTATGTGGCTGAATTGCAGACACACCAAATTGACTGCCCGGGCTTCCAGGCGGTTGTGTTCCAGAGGGCCTCTTCCCTGGTCAAACGCCCCTGGGCCGTCAGTTCCCGACAGTTAGCTCCCTAGCCCCAGAGGCTCGTGTCTGTTGTGAGGACCTACCAGTCTGGAGGGGACAGGGATACACCCCTGCAGCCACCACTGGAGCAGAGAGCATACGTCCATCGGTAAGTGGAGGTGAATCGAATAGTCTTGAGACAGTGGCAGCAGGGAGCGTTGAAGTGGTTGCATGTGTACCCTCGCCCATGGCACTACTTCCAGGATTGCCAAACAGAATACTGAAGATAGCTCCACACCAACGGGTGTATCGTGTTCATACCCACTTGGGACATCAACTTCTTTATCCGCGTGGTCAGGAGGAAGACCTTGCCCTGCTTGGTGTCAAACCAGACTCCCAGATATTCCAAGGACTGGGAGGAGACTGCTTTTATCCAGGTTTATGAACCAATTGAGTTCCTGAAGCAAGGTGGTCACCCTGAGACTCTTCCATAGACTTGGCCCACATCAACCAGTCATCCAAGTAAGGATGCACCAGGATTCCCTCTTTTCAACGCTGCCACTACAACCATCATAATCTAGAAAATGCTCTGGGGGTGGTGGCTAGGCCTTAGGGCAGTGCCCGTAACTGATAATGGTGATCCAGTACTGCAATGTTCTTGCTGGATTGGAATATGTAAGTAGGCCTCAGATAGGTCTAGGGAGGTTAAGAACTCCTAATTGTACAGACATCATGAAGCGTAGAGTTTCCATGCGGAAATGAATCACTCATACATGTCTGACGCTCGATGTCCAGGATGGGGCGAAAGAAACCTTCCTTCTTGGGTACAATGAAATAGATGGAATAGCGCTCCATATTTTCCTGGGGCGCAAGTACTGGAATTATAGCCCTCATCCTGAGGAGCCTTAACAGGGTAGTCTCCTCTGACTGCTTCTTGTGCTGGGAGTGGCAAGGAGATATCATGAATATATCCCAAGGAGTGCTGCAAATTGCAGCACATATCCTTCTATGACCTCCAGTACCCATATGTCCAAAGTGATCGACCCACCATCGGTAGAAGAGGAACAGTCAACCCCCTATCTCCTTGTTCTGAGGGTGGGTCAGCAAAACTTCACTGGGGGGTTCAGGACAAACCTGAACCAGAGCCTGACCCAATTCGCTTCCAAAGAGGAGTGATCCTTTAAAAGGCAACTTTATGAGATTTGCCTCGGAGGTTGTGTCTGATGACCAGCTCCACAGCCATAGCTGCCTTCTAGCTACCACCACTGAGGCTACTCTTCTGGCCGAGGTACAGACTAGATAGGAGCCCACATCAGCTAAAAAGGCAGCAGGTTCCATAACCACTCTGGAATTCGTCCCGAGTCATCCACTTCCCGAGACACGAGCAGGCACAAACGAGCTACCAGGGCACAACAAGAAGCAACCTGTAAGGTCATTGCAATTGAGTCAAAGGTCTGTTTAAGGATGGACTCCATCCGCCTATTGTGTGCATCCTTTAAGGCCGCTCCTTCCTCCACTGTGATAGTTGTTCGCTTAGAGACGTCACAGATCAATGCATCTACTTTAGGGAAACGCAAATATGCTCTCGCTGCTGGATCCAGTGGGTATAGATCTTTTGATGCTCATCCACCTTTAAAACTTACTTCTTACTTACTTACTTGATTCCAGGTCAATCAAGTCCTGAATGGCTTCCAGTACTGGAAAGTAGCAAGAGGCTTTCTGTAGGGAAAGCCAAATGGGATTCTTCTTTGGTTCCGTCACAAAGTCTGCCCTGGGCTCTCCCAGCATCTTCAGGGTATGGGAAACCAGGATCTGCAATTCATCTCTATGGAAAAACCGTGTCTGATACAGTTCTAAACCAGAGGGATTTCCCCCATCTTCCAAGGAATCTGGATACTCTCCTTTGTCCATGCCGTCTGGGTCCCTGCCAGGTATACCCTTGGTAAGTCAAGGCATGCCTCAAGGTCTGCCGACAGGACTGGGAGAAGAAGGGTTTACCGACTGAGGTTCTGTCCGGACAGGGGCAAGTGAGGTAGAAGACTGCGCCTGTATGAAGGCCTTGAAAGAATTCCACCCAAGCGAATGCGCCCGGGTCCATGCCTGGCCCAGGATGTACTGGGGTAGATACTGCTAAACTTCCCTCTCCCATGGATGACCAGATCCGGGGTACTCTCATTTAAGGCTGTGAATGACCCATCCTCTGAATAGGAGGAACCGGGCTTAGCAAAGTCTGGGGAGGCCAACTCTCCCTGGGCTTCCTCAGTGCTGACATAAGTAAGAATCCAGGTTAGACCGTGCAGCCCTAATATGACAAGCAGCGCAGAGAGAAAGGCACTTATGTTTCTTTGCTGCCGGAGCCATTGGCAACGGTAACTGCATGTTCAGATGGCCCGCGCTTAAAATTTTTAATGCACAGATTTCAGGTGCGCAGTGAGGCGCACGCACAACCCATGCGCTCGGCATTACTTGTGCACGTACGTACGTGAAGTTATGCTCGTAGCCTGTGTGTCATTATGTGCACACCGAAGCTCTATGTGGGCAATACAGGCACAAAAATGCACGCAAGATGGAGCCGCCATGGCCTACCACACGGTGTGCCGACCAAGCCTAAAGCGAAGCCTAGCCCACAGGGGGCCGCTCAACCCGCTCGGAAGCCCACTTCCCCTTACCCCAACGAGATCAGGAACGACACTGGTACAGCGCTCTGAGCAAGACAACTGGAGGAAGTCTTACCGATACCCCTCCAATGACTGAATTGGAAGGCAAATCTTTAAAAAAAAAAAAAATTTACTTACCTGGGCTCAATGCTTACTGGCTGAGTACAGAGACTGTCTCTGGCTGTGGGGGAATTGGGCTTTGGCTGTCACCACCACGCTCAGCTTCCTGCATCCACTGCATTTCACAGCTGCTTCAGCAACGAAGTCCATGCCGAGAACCGGCTACCGGACCAAGGCACACCTCTGAGGGATCTGAAATCGAATTCTCAACTAGGAGAAGGACCATTAGTTATCACCACAGGAGAGCAGGCCTCAATCTTTTCTCCAATTTAAAAGTAGAATTTCTTCTTCCAAAAGGTGCAGCAATCCCCATATGGAGAGCAGTCTGCATCTGCTGAAGATGGAGAAATACTCAAGGGCTGAGGTCACAGCAGGGGTGTATCTAGGGTGAAGTCAGCTTTGCAACCTAACTCCATCTCCTGGCAGGGGAGAATAAACCCACTGGTTGTGAGTCCACCTGGCTACTCACTAGGAAATGGAGGATTCAAGATTTACCAGTACACTGCCAACAAGGATAAGCTCTGGAACTACAAAGGGCACACGCATACCGGCAAGTCATTTTCAGCATACAATTTCTTGATGTAAAAACTATGTTAAGTCCCTTAAAAAACAAACCTACCAAAATGTGCAGACAGGCTCCGAGTCAGGGGTGAGCCTAAATCAGCTACCATCTGCGGACTTTAGTATAAAACATACCAGGATGTTGCTAAAGGAAATGTTTTGATTATGCATGGCGTTTTATTTGTGTTTCAAAACCATAAACGACTTTGGATTCCCTTTTAGGGAAGGAAGCAGGTATATATTCCTAAAATAAATTTAAAGTGTAAAAGTTATTCTTCAGAAAAGAATAAGTAGTTAAAGAACCCCATCATAAAGTTATTCTTCAGAAAAGAATAAGTAGTTAAAGAACCCCATCAGTACTCACGCCTTCAATAACCATAGCAAAATCTGAGAAAAGAAAGGCATACCTAGAAACTTAGTGCAATACTGTGTGCGTAGGTGATATGGGATAATTAAAGAGACATACTTTGTGACATCTGGTGCACTTGTAGGACGGACATTTTTCCTCAGAGCCTCAATCCAGTTCCTCCGAATGCCCGATGTCATTGCTGACAATGTGAAAACTGCCTCCTTTGTCTAGGAAGGAAGAAAAAAAATGGTATCTGTAGCAGTGCTAGAGGTACCTTGAAGAAGAACAGCCTTGTTGCTAATAATTTAGAATGAGCCAGATGCAAGAATCATCACACTGGGAGGGGCAGAGCCAAGCTGTGAAATTACAGGCTGTAAATAAGGTTATGAAATAGTGACTGCTTACTAAAAACTCTTCAAGTTTTAATCCTCAAACACTAAGGCAGGGCTTCCCTTTTCTGATATGCGCTGCAGCAACTCAGGCCATGTTGCTATTGATCAGTCAATAGAGCAAGAGGGCACATCAGAAGTCTGTAGACATGTTACTGGGGGAATGAGTAGAGAGTTAAGGGGGGGCCCTCCTTTCACAGGTGCAGATGACTCATTTCTCAAGGTATTTGTTTAAACGGTTAGCCACTCAAATTTCAGTAGTTTAAGTAATTAACTTTTTAAACAATATTTACACTCTTAGCTGTAAACCACACTCACATGGATTTGGAAGCCATAATTGCGCTGAACAGCGAACTCCGTTACATCCAAACAGGATCGCAGATCAATCTCACCATCCAGGTCATCTGCCTGAAAGAAAAAGTATGTGGGGTTACAAGTTATCAAGCAGCATACTCTGGGATACCTCACCATAGGACACCAGTATGAAACCCTGCACCCCGAACTAGACAGCGTATCTTATCAATCCTGTAAAAAGTATTACTGGAAAAGCTAACCATTTGTTGTGAAAGTGTTGGATCATATGACAGGCTGCACATGTGAAAGCTTCAGTTGAAGGAAGGATTTTATCAATTGAAAATTCACATGTATTTGTGGTATCTTGTTGATCTTATGGACAAAACCTTGGGTCAAAGAAAGAATAAACAGATCACAAGCTGGCTGCTTTATATAGAAATCACTGATCTTGAGGTGCTTGGTTATTATACCAGTACCATATTCACAGTACTGAACCATAAGAGGTTTTCTAAATCCAAAAAGATACTGTACCTACAGAGCCAAACACCCGAGATACCTCAGTAGAGTCCACACAAAGCACTTCCTGGGGAGTGCACCAAGAGTTACCTTCTGTGTTATGTATTTGTTGAATCCTTGGTGCAACAGAAATCTTACTGCGTTTCAGTGGTAGTTTGGCCATTTAGCAAATTGGAACCCAAATATGCATGTTTTCCACAAACCACTGTATTTCTGATATACTGTACATATCCTGAGCATGCAACCACCAAGACTCTAGCTGTGGTAAAATAGAAACCAAGCTGCATACTGTTCATGAGTGCCTAACGAAGATCACTGCCAGATCACAAGATCTGCATTATATGACCATGAAGAACTCTTATCACATGGCTTAGCAACTATGCACACTGAATGAATTACACAAACTCATGTGATGAACAAAGGAGATGAAAATATTTTCCCTGTGCAATGGGTAATGCTCTCACATATACCCACACAAAATCTCACCTCCCCCCCTCCAAAAAAAACAATTATATATATTTCTCTTAAATTAATTTTTCCTCAAGCAAATTTAGGTTTGGCAGACCACTTGGGTTCCTTTGCCCTTCCAGGTCAATAGAAACCAAAGTCCACAGCATCAACAGACTTCGCTTAACTATCCAGGGCTTCTCCCCTCTCATCCAGTCTTGACGCTGCAATTATCAGCCAGATGCTACAGATCACAGCACGTGGACTCCAGAGTCCAGCACACATGTACCCCAAGTCTGGCCCTGTGCTTACTATTACTGAAGAATGGAAGACACTTCCCCTCCCAGCTCCCCAGAGGGCTATTCATCTTCACCTCTGCAGTATACCCAGCCACAGCCAGACCAAACAGCAGAAGCCATGCCAGGGAATCAAATCTCATTCTTTAATACAGCACTGGCTCTCCAAATATACTTTTAAGGCACTTTTATTTCTGCAGTACCACAGACCTCTCTCCTCCTCCATATTTAGTCAACAAGAGCTCACATTCCACAATGCAACAGGAGAGGATGACTACAAACTGAAAAAAAAAAAAAACCAAACAAACACCACACTAGCAGTCACATAATACAAGCCCGGAAATTTAATTTTGGGAGAAAACTTCAATTACTCCCCCAGCCTTTTTCTAGGAGTGCGGAGAGACTTCCTCGTCTAGGCTACTTGTGCTAATCAAATTCATTTTGAAGGCCATCCAAGCAGTCCACCAACAAGAAAGCTTAGCAGATGTTCAGACAGGGCAATGATATGCATGCACACTGGCTGCTTTCACAACCCAGTGACACCTATGACCTGCTTCAGGTCAAGCATGTGAAAATATGCAGGAACTTAAGAGGCCACTAAAGCAGTGGATTGATTTCAATTCAAGTTTTAGCAAAATAAAAAAAAAAAGCAAATGACCAGGGAATGATGCTAATGACTGCTGGAGAGTTCAGGGTAGGGCTATGGAAAACGTTTTTTTAAAGCCATGAGAAGAGTGGGACCTTGGCCTTCAAAAAAGTATTTTTCAACCTATTTAGAGAATGCTAATGCAAAGAAACAGGCAGGACAAGGCAGAAGGTCACTACAGGCCTTGCTCAAACATGCCCAGAACCGAGCATAAAGAGAGCACTGCTGCCTCTCTAGCCTTACAAGGCATACTGTACCTGGGAAGGAAACAAAACCCACCCACAATCCAGAAAACCCAAGTCTGTACCAGCTCTCGTCCCATCAGCAAATTGTTTTGCAAAACTGCCATAAAAGGTCAGTCATGTAGAACTGGCAAGTCCCATGGCATTTTTTTTCCCCCTAGCAGCCCTAAGGGGAAATCAGCCAGGTACACTGCCGGGCCACATGTTTCACACACACACAACAGCCCAAACAGCTCTGAAACTGAGCTGGCAAAGCCATTTTATTTTCAAGCTGTTTTTCATTGAGTGGTTTTGGCCCACCCTTCCTTTTCTTTCAAAGGCAAAAAGGGGCGGGGGGAGGGGGGGCGCAAACTTGTGAGATTATCAAAAAAACACAGCACCAGCTAAAAGTCGGAACTGTACCGGGATGTCACTAAGCATTGTGAAAGCTGGACAGCACATTCTGCCACAGGATTGTGCCACACCATTTAGATGTCATCGCTGCATTCCAGAACTTATTAGCCAATGAGAAGGCTCTGGCACCATGATCGCTGAGAGCACCATCAGGCTGTCAAGCACCTGAGAGCGGATTATACAATGCTCCATGTAGGAGCACCGTGATCAGCTCCTGTACTTTGACAAGTGTTGACTAGAACACAATGCATGCTGACAAAGCCCCTGCCAGAGCAGCCTCTCCACTGACTGGTATCACACTGACTGGACTGTATCAACTCATTTACTTGGGACTAGCAATGAGGATTTCTCAAAGTTATTTCATAACATATGAATTGGCAGGGAATTGGCCTCTGTGCCAGTCAGGCTTGGGATGAGCTACTGGAAAGGAGCCGCCCCCCCCCCCCCCCCACCTCCAGATCTGCTTACCTCCTCAGCATTGGAGTCCCTATAATAACGCAAGCTCGAATCTGTCAGCACAAACCAGCGCTTCTTCCACTGCAAGGTCAACAAAAGGGAAACAGTACATATTTTGTCACCACACACTTCCTACAAACTGCATCCCAAAGAATCTTGTACACACATTTGGAAACTTAGATTGCAAAGCCCAAATCTTACATCGCTATGCCTAAACATCCAGACGCTTGAAAATCTGTCTTTATGGTTACTTTCCTGCTCTGAATTTCCAGAGACAGAATCAGTTGTAAAATGGAACCTTAGGCTGTGGAACCTTATTTCACCAATATTAAAATAAAACATAGGGCAGCAGTATCTGAGCTTTCTGCATCTCCAAGGATATATGTTGCCTTGAGAATTCATGAACTACAATGACCTTGGATAATTCTTATGCTGGTCCAATAAAACATATGACACTTTACTAAGAAGTCATTTTTCTCCAGGCACAACTAAGAGAGCTCTAACCCTTCTGACATAGGTGGAAAGATTGCTTCCTTGCCTCAAGATTAAAAAATGGCATTAAGTTTCTGGATCAGAAACTTCTCATACCATCAAATTTGCAGAATCCTACCCACAAAGCTAGATTTGTTCTAAAGACTCTTCTAATTTCACTGTCATTGTAACCACAATTTCCAACTAGTGCTAATCCTTTCCTCTGAAGGTGCTGAAACCTACATAAGTGCAGGCTAGGTCAGACCAGTAATCCACTGAACCCAGCATCCTGTCTTCAGTATCTCTTGGAAGTACTTGAAAGATTCCTTCCTTGTTACTTGTTCCTAGAGATAGGAGTGGTCATCCCTAAATCTGCTTTGTCCAAATCTTTTTTAAACTCAGCTATGCTATCAACTTTGACCACATCCTATGGCAACAAGTTTCACAACTTAAGAATTTTTTTCTCAGTGTACTTAAGTTATTTAAAAATCTACTTCATAGTTTCATGCAGTGTCTTTGAATCTTAGCACTAACTGAAAGGGCAAATAACCATTCCCTTTTTATCTGTTCCACCCCCCTCTATCACATTCCATCAGTTATCTCTGCTTTAAGCCTCTCTTAAGGGAGCCCTTCCCTCACCGTTATCATATATATATATATACACACACTTTTTTTTTTTTTTTTAAGATTGAGCGAGCAGAACTAAACACAACACTCAAGGTGCAGTCACACCACAGATCCATTTTAACTTTAAAAAATGTTCCTTTAGCTCTAAGTCCTAGATATGGCTCCAGGGTAGAATATCTGCAAAGTCCATTGGTACAGGTTCATTTAAGTGTATCCCAGTTATAGTCCAGATCAGAGTTTTTCATTGGACAATCTTACAACATATGCACACTTGTTTAGCTTCAGTTGGGTTCCCATAGGGTATTAGTAAAGAATCATTTGCATTTTAAAACCAGTGCACAAAGCAAAACATCAGATATGAAGAACTGCACATTACTCAAAGGGGCATAAATAAGAGCTTCCCAGTCTCTGTCTGTGCTATAAACACATACAAAAATAACAGAAAAATGAACCAATCTTACCTCTTTCTGATCATCCAGCAAGGACATCCATCCTTTCTTGAAGTTCAAGAGATCTGGCTATGGAGGAAAAAACATGAAATTGGTGAAGATTCAGTATAAGAATAGGTACTGCAAGTCAGGTGTGAAGTAGTCTTTGGAGGGCTGGGTATGTACAGGCTGGGGGGGGGGGAAGGGTCTCTGCTTTGCTGGAAAAGCAGGATAATTTTAGTTTATTTAAATTATATAATTACATGAGCAAAAAGCATTCTGAAATCATCTGATAACACTTGTTTCCTTTAACATCCAGGTACTGCTGTCAGGTTACCCAAAATGCTCCCCAGATTTGAGGTGCTTCAGGTTAGGATTGAGAGACACAGGCAGATCTGTGTGTGGGATCTCGGTAGGCAACGGGTACACCAGATCAGATTTAAGTACATTACAAGTCAGGATTATGAAGCTTTGGCGAAAGTGGGCGGTGGGTGCGCTTGTGTTTGTAAGACATCAGCTCCCTGAAGTTAAGTTTGCAAACTGTTTTACACCCAAAACAGGGCGGAGGAGATTCAAACAATCCACACACCCGTACTCGCCAACTCCAATGGAAAGAAAAAAATAACTTGAGCAAAGAATCCACAGATTCCCCCCCGGTACTCAGCGCGGGCCCGGCAGTGGTCAAGAAAGGAGCCGGGACAGCGTAGTGCGTGCAGGGTGGTGGAAAGAAGCGCTCCAGAAGCTGGGCGACTCCCCCTCCTCTTCTCCCTCAGACTCGAACGCCGCCCCTCCCCGGTACCCCCTGATCGCACCTCTCCCGCCACCGCCGCTCTCCCGCCGAGCTCCATGAACCGCCCCGCGCGTGCCTCTCCTGCCCGGGAAGCGCGCGCCCCTCGCAGTCTTCCCAGCCCCCACGCCCCGCCCACAGTTTCGCCAAGCTACCTCTCATTGGACAAGCTCAGGGACACGGGGTAGGGGAGAGCAACCCCAGCCAATCGCCACGTTGTCCATCCCTGTGACATAGGAGGGGGCGCGGCAGGGTAAATTTACACATAGGGGAAGGACGCCCGGGCGTTCTTCCCCCTCCGTCTCACCCATCTACGACCTCCCGCACAGCTGCCACTTTTCTCTCTCTCCTCCATGGTCCTGCCAAGGCATCTAGCAGGTTATTTTGGCGTCAGGTGAAAGCTTGTGTTTACACTTGCACTTCCCTGAAAAGACTCGGAATAATTATGAACCTGGCCAAAGGCAAACGAGGAGTCAGGATACAAAACATCTAAGATTAAAAAAAAAGGGCCAGCGTAATCCTAGATTACGAGCCGCACATGCGCACATCTCCCTTTCCGGATCTGGTCGGCTTTCCTCCTTTTAACGCATCCCGTATGGATCACGTACATTAAAAAAAAATGAATTAAACTGCCGCATGCACCGTAAACACAGGTCAACATTTCTGCGACAGCTGTGTGGAGCGTAAGTGAAATCTGATGAGAATCCCGGTCAGCCCGTATACGGCCACTCCACCTCACCGTTTCCCTACAAACAGTTTCACGCAGTCAGCAAGTCTGGTTGAAATTCTTAAGACACCGGACATGGGGGCATCGGCTCTCACCACATCTGATTATTATTCCAGTTAGATGCACAATAAGAGTATATTACTGTAACTATTGAGAAAACAAGCCGCATCGGACGTGTTACTGGGTTTTCCAGAATAAGTGTGTGAAATAAATTACGTTTTAAATATCCTACCCAGCCACCCCCCCCCCTTTTTTTTTTTTTTTTAAATGAAGGGGGTCAATCATAGATCTACAAAATACAAGTCTGTAGCGACCAGAGTGAAACTGCACTCCTTTCCCCTCCAAGCCATCAACAGCTCCTTCCCATTTGGTACAAATTAAAGTCTCTGCAAACTCCGATCGCTATAAATGCTAACTTCGCTGTTTTTCACCTTCCCGTTGCAAAAACCGGTGGGGGGGGAGAGAGGGACTACAGGTGGTAGAACACCGGTCGGTTCTCGGTAGGCTCTAGCGCCTTACAGAAGGCTCAAAGCTGCTCCCCCCCCCGGAAGCCCACCAACACTGTAAGCAGGATGACGGAAAAAAAGTCTCACATCCAGACCAAGCGCAACGGCAGCAGCCGCCACCAATAAGGGCCACACCTTTGCACGACGGCAGCGGCTCCGCCCGCCCCTGGAGAAAAAGAGCTCTCGCTCACCGCCGGGACACTCATTCACGCACTCACCGTCATGGTGCATAAGCAGGAGCCGCTCCTACTCCCTGTCTCTGGGGCCTTCTCCCTTCTAGTTTTAAAACGTTACATTAACCATTAAAAACAAACAAAAAAAACAAACAAACCACTCTTGAAACTTTAAATTGAAAAATTCACTCATAATTTCCATGTGTTAATGCCCCGCCCTCTCCGACTTTGCTTTCACCAGTTCGAGGTCTACTCTATCTGCCCAGAACATTTTTTTTTCTTTTTCTTTTTTTTTCACTTTGCTTTTAAAACTTCTTGGGAGCGGTCATGCAACCAATGGCATGCCAGCAATGGGATAAATATATATATATTTAATAAAAAAAAAAAAAAAAAGCCAAACAAGGCGCCTAATTTGCCCGGTTGAACCAATGAGGAGAGAACGTAGGAAGTTGAAAACCCAATAGGAAGAGACAGAATTGGTTAAACCAATGGCAAGAGGTGGTTTTATCTGGTGACCCAATAGCCAGGCAGGATGGTGAGGCTGAGGCAATGGGGGGGAAAGGGCGTGCGCTTGGCTGGCTCCTCCCCCGTGCTGCCTTTATGGGGGAGGGGGAGATTTGTTTTAAAGTGTAATAGTTAGGTTGGGTAAAAAGGACTCTTTTTAGTAAATAATTAGTAAGTGTATATGCATATCGGAACGTTTCTAGGGGTTTTGGGAGAAAGAAACGTGTTCTATTTTTTTTTTATTTTTTTTTTAAAGCTTAAAATTACCAAATGTGCTTTTCAGCCCTGCCTCATCTCGAACGTCAGTATTGGGGAAGAACGGACCGGAGTGGGCATGAAGGCTTATGTGATCTTCAGCTCTTCTTTCTCCTCTTTTAGGAAGCAGTTTTCCCCCACCCGAGTAGATATAAAATGCCCAGGCACGTTTGTATACGTGGATCTGGCAGCTCGTTTTCCAAAGGAAGCTAGCCGGCTAGTTTCCTATTGAAAGTTAGCTACACGGTATGTGGATTTGGCATCTATCTGCACTGTGAATACGTACAAGAAAACACGTGCGTGTATTTGAAAATCAAATGTTCTCATGTCTGTTCCCCTCTTCTATCCAGGGAAGGCCCAGCTGAATATATGCAGTCTGAGGCTATATCCTTTAAAACGTGTTCTTCCTTGGGAGTTAGCCCTTGGTGGAATGAACCAGAATTTTTTTTTTCCCGTGGGCTATAGCGGGAGCTCGTTCTTGTCTTGGTTGCCCAACATCAATTGACCGAAATGTATCCTCCCAGCAAGTCATTTTAGGGCCAGACACACTAAAGAGCTTTTTCCCATTTTGTGCCTGGGAGTAATGATTTGTACATCTGGTCCTTAGCCTAGCAACTGCAAGCTAAGACTGTATTTATCCATTCAGCTCCTGGAGACTCCAGCATGGAGGACTACCTAGCAGCCTGACTTGTACTCCAGGGATCAGCATTATAAGTGAAACTGATTAATTTCCATGCAAATTTCATTGTATTAGAAATATGGTTATCATGGAAATAGATAAACAGTAAAGTCAACATAACAGTTGTAATAGCAACATAACACTTTAGACCAAAGATAGTGGAGAGTGAAAATCTTGCCTTTTTGTTTTTTTCTAGACATTCAGAAGAGTTACTTAATGCCTTTATTTCCCATCCTTCCCTTCTACTAAAAACACAGCCACTATGTCACAACCCTAATCTATATTACTCTTACTGTGGATGCATAGAATACAAACTGTGAGCAGTTTACATACATACCTGAATGGGCTGAAATCCCTATAGCTTTCTGTCCTTGCATTAGAAAGCACTCATTTTTACCTGTAACTTTATATAGTATATGTGCACAGCAGAAAGTAAAGTTGCTTACCTTTAACAGGTTTTCACCATGGACAGTAGAACAAATCAGCCACACACGTGGGGGACGTCATTCGATGGCACTGTGATGGAACATGATCCCTCACAAGTCAGAGGGAAAAAAAACAAAAACTCAGAGCATGCACAAGGCTCCTTAGTCTCTTTACTAGCAAAGCTTCAACTAAGGGGGAGGGCTTGTGTGGTTGATTTCTCCTGCTGTCTATGAAGAGCAACTTTGCTTTCTCTGTAGACAAGCAAGTTCAAATATAGCTGCACAAGTTGGGACTCCCAAGCTGATGGTTGTGTATTTAATTTTAACTGGACAAGTGCAAAGTGATGCATATAGGGAAAAATAACCCTTGCTGTAGTTACACAATGTTAGGTTCTGTCTTAGGAGCTACCACCCAGGAAAGAGATCCAGGTGTCATAGTGGATAATATATTGAAATCGTTGGCTCAGTGTGATGTGGGGATCAAAACAGCAAACAATGTTAGGAATTATTAAGAAGGGAATGGCAAATAAAACGATGGATGTCATAATGCCTCTGTATTGCTCCATGGTGAGACTAGTTTCTTGAATACTGGGTGCAATTCTGGTCGCTGCATCTCAAAAAAAGATATAGTTGCACTGGAGAAAGTGCAGAGAAGGGTGACCAAAATGAGCATGGAACGGCTGCCCTATGAGGAAAGGCTAAAGAAATTAGGGCTGTTCAGTTTGGAGAAGAGACGACTGAGGGGAGATATGATAGAGGTCTACAAAATCATGAAAGGACTTGAACAAGTTAATGTAAATCAGTTATTTACTCTCTCAGATAATAGGACAAGGGCAAATTAGGAACACATTGGCAAGGAAGGCCACTAGGAGGTCTATGGCACAAATTTGGCTGCTAGGCAGTCTCCCTGCTAGCAGGAACCTCACTGGGCCACACTCTGCCCTGCTCTAGCTGCCGCCTTGAAGGCTGCATGATGCAGCAAGTTCTGCCCTATATGAACCCCTCATGGTTTGCTTGGGGCCTCCTCATTGAGTCACCTCAGCTCCTTGCTTTGGCTAACCTTGTCTTGTCTTTCCTTATGGCTTTAGGGGCCTTCTTGCCTAGCATTGTTCCCAATGTGGCCTGTTTTAGGCCTTCTTGTCTGAACCAGTCTTGCCCCTGTTCACTCCCTAGTTCTTGTCTGGGCCACTCTTAGTCTGTTGCTATTTTGTCATATTTACCTTGTCTTGCCATTGGTTCCTTTGCCTGTTTCTGTGTATATCTTGTCCTGTTCTTGAGTTCCTGGCCTGTCATGTCCTGTCACCTTCCTGCTTCCCTTGGATCTCTTGGTGGCCCTTCTTGCCTGTGGGTGAAGTCTCTCAGCGACTTAGCCCATCTGTGTATTTTTACTTTGTGTTCCAATGTGGCCTGTTTAAGCCTTCTTGTTTTGTTCTGTTTGTTCCTGTGTACTTTGCCTGCTTATTTGTTTGTCCTGTTTCCTGTAGGCCTCCCAGTGTCCTGTCTAGGTCTCCCTATGGCCTAGCCTTTCTGTACCTTGTTCCTGTGCCTTGTCTAGTTCCCTCAGTGGTTTATCTAGCCTGTCTAGGCCCTGCTGTGCACCCTTGTTCCAGATTAGCCCACATTTTACCTGGTTTCTGCCTTGTCTCTCTATGCTTCTTCCCTGCCCAGCCTTGCCTTCCCAGTCAGCCTTCATCGGACTGATCTTCGTTGCTGACCCAACTGTCTTTTGATATTACCTCTGTTTGATCTTTGCCAACCCCAGTTTTGGCATTCACTCCGTCCTCATCTGACCACTGCCAGTCCTGACCCTGGCCCTCCATGCACCGTGCCAGAGAAGTCCTGCCAGCAGCTAGAACTTGTGGGCCCAACCCAAGAGAGATGGGGATGGGGGGGGGGGGGGGGGTGGATGGACAAGCAGAAGACCTTGCCCTGTTCTCTTGTAGAGCCCTGTAACACTTTTCTTGGGGGAATACCTGAATCCAGCCTGCCTGATCATGATACCTAGACAAAGCCAAGGGCAAGGCAAGGAACCAAAACAAGGATACTAAGCAAGAGTACATAGATAAGAGGCCAAAGGCAGAGAGGAGACTCCATGCTTAAGTGAGGAGTAACCAGTGATGGAGAGTTTTATAATGCTGATCTTCAAGGTGGAGACTACAGCAGGTCCGAGTAGCCTATTGAGGATCCCTACTGATAGGAGGCTGCCTAGCAGCCAGCTTCATTACAGTAAACTCCCCTTCTAGGAATCCCTCCCCCAAGGTCCCAACTGGCAGGAGGGCTCTGGACATCTAGAGTGGAGCAAGGCAGAAACCAGGTGCCTGGAACAGAGATGAATCCATCAGTTAAGTGGTGACTTGGACACTTCAGATACCACTTGGGATAAGGGCTTGAATGCTGCAGGTGTAACCAAAAACAAAGGCCTAGACGCTGAGGATGCAACCTAGAGCAGAGTATAGACTTGAGCAGTAGGGAGAATAGGCACTGGCTTCATCAAAGTCATAGCAGGCATAGTCTGAAGCCTGGGAACGGTGGGTGCTGCCAGAAACAAAGGCTTAGGTGCTGCGGATGCAGCCTGAAGTGGGGTTTTTGAGTGTGCTGCAGAAATAGCCAGAACAGGAGTAGCTGGATTGGAGTCTGCCTGAAATGGAGTCATGGTAGGAGCTGGTTCAGCTTGCTGTGGAGACGTGGCTGGAAAAGCTAGCTCTGCCTGGAACAGAGTTATGACTGACACTTGCTCAGCTTGGCATTGCAAAGATGTAGCAGAAGCTGTTAGCACTAGCAAAGGCACTGCAAGCTTCATTGGTGGCTGGACAGAGGCTGCTGGAGTTACTGTGAATGGAGGTTTTGAATGGGTAGGCAGCACAGCCAGTGACAAGGTCTCTGGTGCTGCTGTGACAGAACCAGCCTGGAGAAAAATTCTGAGCACAGAGACTGGTACTGCCTGGGAAGCAGCTTGCAGGAGGGTTCGTGGTGCTACACTGATCCCGACCTGGAGTAGCGTCTTGCTGGGAGTGGCAACAGATGCAGCCTGGAGCAGGGTCTTTTTTTTTTTTTTAATTTATTTTTATTAAGTTTCCAAATAAACACAAGTATATACTTGTACCAGAAAAACGAGATACATAAAATAGAAAATATTCTCATCATAATTATTTACCCAAAAGAAAAAAAAAAAGACATCAGATATCTCCATGCATCTCATTAAATAGGAAAAGGAGAGACCAAGGATTTTCAGAGCGAAAAAAGAAGGGGAAATAAGATAAAAGGATGGAGCCAGGGCCTTTGAATCTGTTGTAAGCACTTCCGGGGATACAGTCTTTAAATCTGCTGTGGAAAAAAGCTGGAACAGAGGATTAGAGGCTGCAGAAGAAATATAGACTAAACAAAACAAGACCGTTGCCTCGGAAAGTAAAATATTTATTATAATTAATCCAAATTAAATATTTTACTTTCCAAGGCAACGGTCTTGTTTTGTTTTTTCGATATCTGTGGCTACGCTTGACCGATTTCCGCTTGGTGTTTTTAAAGAAATATAGACTGGAATCTCAGGAAGGGGCTGCTGGCTCAGCTTGGATCAGAGTCTTTAGACATACTCTGGTAGCAGCCTGGACCGGATTCTGTGGAGCTGGAGCTGCATATCACCTAGTCCTAGAGCATGGTCTGACTGTTCTTTTGGGAGGTCCTGAAATTTGGATCCTAGGGGCCTCCACAGGGACAGATTCCTTTGTGACAGAGACTGAAGCAAGGCCTGGCCTGGAATGGAATATGGTTCAGAATTCAGTTTGGCAGATACATAGACAGGGTCTGATAGGATATTAACCACAGGGCTAGGAGCAGGTTTTGCTGGCTGGGACAAAGGCACAAAAACAGGACTGGACCTGGCTTCTGAAACCGGCTCTGGATTGACAAATGGCTTCTGGATGACTGAGGAAGGCTTCACTGAAACTGGAATGAAAGCAGTCTTAGGAGAAGCTGAGATTGAGACAGATTTAGTTAAGGCATTGTTAGAAAAATGGCTGTGGAGAAGGCTGAAGCTTCCTTTCTTGGTGCTACAGCAGATTTAAGTTCTGACTAGAAACAGCTGGCTGGACAGAGATCTGAGCTTATATGCAGGAATCAGATGATTTGAGGTAAAATCACAGATGCTGAACTGAAAATACCAGGATGTATAGGACTCCTTGACATGGAGCTGGGAGCAGCTGACTAATCAGAGAACCCTAAGACTGGGCTGGATCCTGCTAACAGCGACAGAGACACACAAAATAGCAACAGAACTGGATTCCGGAGCAGGATTAAATTTTGCAGGTACTGATTTCTTAGTAGATTGGCTAGCCTTGACTGAGGCTGAAATAACTGCAGGTTTAGCAGAAGTTAGTGTAGAAATACTTAGCTGGCTTGATTTTCAAACTGGTTATAGTGGGGATAGAAATGCATGACTTCTTTACCACAGATCTCTACTGTCTCTGATGTCTGTGGTGCTGAACTAGTTTCAAAAAAGGCTAGAGCCTGCTGCAAGGCAGATAGCAGGCTGTCTGGAACTGAGGTCTGTAGCTCAGGAGCCGGTTTAGGGGCAAAACAAATGAGACAGGTTACCTCAGATAGGGTAGTCACAAACTGGCACCACTTGTACTTTCGCAGGGCAGGACTGGAGAAAATGCACCTGAGACACTTTGGTAGCAGCAGTGGGTTTCTACATTGGAGAACAGGAGTTGGAAGAGCTACAGAGCTAGAACGGAGGAGAGGGTGCTAGGGGTAGTGCGAAAGGTTACCTCAAATTTGAGTCCAATCCACTCAGCGTCTTTTATGTACATTGATCCAACATGGGATAATCTTGAAACAAGGCATTTCTGGAGCAAAAATAGAACTGACTTGCCTAACCACTGGTTGACTCTCCTGGGGGATTTGTCTGACCTCAGCATGATGTCACAGCCATATGGGCCAATTTTGAGGATACCTCCAAGGTAAGGGAATGCAGGAGTCATGAGCAGGCAGATCAGGCGTGAGGTCTTCTGTCTGACCAGCCACCTTTCCTTTAGGTTGGGCGCTCTGGTGCTGGCCGTCCATTGCTCCTACCATGTGACAGAGGCTGGCCAATGGCACCGATATCCCCTGTCACATGGTAAGGGCAAAAGGCCACCGGCGCTATTTTGATTACTGGCAGCCGACGTCCCGAGAGGAGATCGCTCCCGGGACCCCCACTGGATCACCAGGGACTTTTGGCAAGTTTTGGGGGGGTTGTAATTTATTATATTTGAAGGGTTGGGGTGGGGGGGGGGGGTTCGTTTCAGGGGAGCCGAAAAAAAAATCTGCCCGAACTACCCGAAACAAAATTTCCTGTGGCGGGCCGGATCACATCTCTAATGAGTACCAACAAGACAGGGAGAGACAGGTAAGCACAGGGCAGTTTGGGACCACAGACAAACAAGGACTAACCAATGCAGGAATAATAGTAGATAACTCAAGGGAAATGTATAGACAAGGGAGCTACTGGCAAGCCAAGAGAGGACAAGAGCATAGCTAGGAACACACTGGCTAGGAAGGCCACTGGGAGGCCTAGTCAGAGCAAGGGAAAGGCAAGGAACATATAGATACAGTGGGACACTGGGAGACCTAGACACAAGAGCAAGGCAAGGAACCAGAACAAGGATACTAAGCAACGAGTACAAAGACAAGGGGCCAAAAGCAGAGAGGAGACTCAGCGTTAAAATAGGGAGTTACCTGTGAGGAAGGGTTTTTATAGGGTTGGCCTCGTTGCATCGTGCAGCCTTCAAGGCGGAGGTTAGAGTGGATCCAAGTGGCCCACTGAGGACCCCTGCTGGCAGGAGGCCGCCTAGCAGCCAACTTCGTTCCACTTGGATTAGGCTTCTAGACATTTGAGAAGCCTGTCATTGCTGAGATCTCTCCCTAGCTTGAGATCTAGGTTGTTACTGATGTTTGACCTTTTGTTGCTGCTGACTTGGAAATGAACATTGTTTATAATAGGATCATGGATGGTATGTCCTACGAGAATAATACAGCTTTCTATAAGAATATTGTTGGAATTGTTTCTGAGTTGAAGGTCTTTGTTAGATGATGTTAAAGACTGCAGTGCAGAACAATGGTTTCTTCCCTGAGTCCTGATGTCTTACGCCATGCCAGCCTTTTAGTAGATATTATTTTGCAGAAAGTGAGGCAAGAATCTCAGAATAATGATCGCTCATACCAAAGTATAATATAGGTATTGCACCATCTGTAATTGATGGACTGTTATATTGACTGTAACATGGCTGACTGAAAACATTTTTTTTATCAAAAGAGTTCATCAGTTTGACTCCTTAGATAGTACACTTGAAAGAGTTTTAGCTATTTTTTCTTTCATCATTACTGATTCCACTACTAAAGAATCATGTGAGAGTGATACATTATTGAACTTTGTACTTTATATTAATGTTTCTGGCTACAAGTGAAATGGAAAGCGGAGTCTTCTACAACTTGGATTACAAATCTTGCAGGGCTTTGTGTATTTGGTTGCTATGGAGATTGGATAAACTGTAAAACACCTTGGAATTGTTCTGGGTTTTGAATATCTTCTAATTTAAAAGGAATGAACTCAGCCATTTTTAAAAGAAAAGTTGGATATGCCAAATCTTCAGTAGGGATGTGTAGGCTGAGGAGATGGATCAGATGACAACCCTGAAAAGTTTTCTTGTGAGTGACATGAAAATAAATTGAAGGAATAGAGTGACTGCTGGTCAGAATCCATATCAGTATCTGTAGGCTGATTTCTAATAGATTCTGCATTTGGAGATACACAACTAGGAAATGATTGAACCTTGTGATAAGGTGAGATAGAGGTCTGTAATTGAAGATGTTTAAACATTTTTCCAGAATGGGTTCTGTATTGACTTTTGTACTGACCATTTTTATAGATGCAGAAGGCATGTCAGACAGATTTTACAAATTCTGACCATAACCTCTGAATAGAAAGTATGACAATTCAACAATTAGCAAAGCCAACGTAGCATCTTCTCTGAAGAATCGGATTCTGGGACCGGAATTATGGAGGACTCCTTGCCATATCTGATTATCTAGACTTCTGCACCATTCACTTTGGTGCCGAAATACTGGTAGGTGATAGCACCGTAAGCTTCAGTATTGATTTGGACCTAGGTGATGGTGCTGATGTTGATGCTGATTTATCAGCGACAAACTCTTAACAGCACTGATACATGCTCTTGTAACTTGGATTTCTGGGTGCAGTTTTCCAATTCCTTTGGCACCCAAGGGGATGAAATCCTCTCACTCTCACACTCAAAGCAATGTGAGGGGGAATATACTTGACTTCTTCGAGATCTTGTACCCTTGTTCTGATTTCTTTGAGGAAGAATCTTCTTTTTCAGAGGATATAGAAAAGTAGTAATTGAGCTTCTTGTCCTGATAAACGCTTGCTCTAGGGGACATTTTACCACAAGGAGCACACTTGGAAGAATCATGATCTGGACCCAGACACTTAAGACAAAGATCATGTAGGTCCTGAATACCCAACTTTCAACAATATTTCATACACAATTTGAAAGGTCTCATACCCACTTTTGATGATTTGGTTGACATTGTTGAAGAAACGGAGGAGATGTTACAAGAAAAAAAAATCTTTGTTTTTTTAATACCTTGATGGTACCTAAAACAAAAAATTTTTACCAGAAAAAGAGAAACTCTGAGAAAGAGCCAGATAACACACGCTTAGGCAAAGATTGAGAGAGCCAAAAACCAAACAAATATTTCAATGCACAAAAACAGACTGAGGAGGCTCATGCAGCAGCAATGCAGGAATTATCGGGCATGCTCAGAGAAGTGTTTTGGTTTGTTTGTTTTTTATCACTGAGCTGCGAGAGAGCATGTTCTGTCGCAGTGCCATCAGATGACGTCACCCACTTGTGCAGCCGCATTTATACCTGCTTGTCCAGGGAGAAATTTTAAACCAAAATTTTGAAATTTCCTGCCCTATATCATTTTTATCTTTTGCTTGTCTTCAACACTAGAGCTAATTTTTCTGAACTTTGCAGGATTACTGGAAATGGGACTGAACCTCAGTGCTGAATGTCAGGAAAAATAAATATTGGCTGCAACAGAAAAAACTGTCCACAACCCTCTAGGCAGGATATATTTAGAAATCCAGTTTTGTATCTACAGCCTGCTTCTACAGACGTTTTGGGTGGAAGGCCAAAAGAGTAAATCACAATTTAACTCACAAGTGCCATCACAACCAAAGCTACAGTAGTGCTACAACATTGCCATAAGCACTGCCATAATGTTCCATCACTGCTTTCTACATTAATGGTGGGGGTGGAAGGGAAATAGAACCAAGAGCTAAGAGAAACAGATAAGTATGAGAGAAAAAAGTGTGTGAAGCTTGCTGGGCAGACTGGATGGGCCATTTGGTCTTCTTCTGCCGTCATTTCTATGTTTCTATGTTTCTAACTGAAATGCATGGGATGAATGAATGTTTATGAAGAAATAAAGCTGAAAAACAATCAGCAATTAAGCAAATGGCATAAATGATCCCTTCCAAACAGAAACATCTGGTAACCTAATTTTTATTCATTTTGTATATTTGTCTTTTATTTCTGTTTATTTCTCTCTCCTTAGCAGTTACCAAATTCCCTTTGCAGATTGCTGGAACAAGGAGAGCCACCAAAACAATATACAGCCTATCCCAAGGCTTCCCAAACGTTTAGCCAATGTGATCCCATTTTAGCACTTGAAAATTCACAAGACCCCAAAGGACAACCAAACCTAAATAGTGGGGGTGTAGTTCACCTCCAACAAATCCCTCCACTCACCATTCCTGCACTCCAACTGATCCCCTCTCTCAACCTCTATCCCCCTCCAGAGGCCCTCTCAACCTCTCCCCTCCTCCTGATCCCCTCTTACATCCCCCAGTTCCTCTCCCCTTCCCAGCCCAGCCTCTCGCTCACCCACTCCAGCTTTTTACATCCTCCCCACTGAACCTCTCTCACTTCCAAGCCTTTTGTAACCCCCCACTGAACCTCTCTCACTTCCAAGCCATTTTTGTAACCCCAATTGATCTGTCATCCCCTTCCTCTCTCTTTTCTCTATACCTCCCCAGTTGATACTCTCACTCCTAGCTCCTCTCTTGCATCCCCCCTCTCACCTTCCACAGCCAATCCCTCTCCCACTGATCCAACCCTCAAACCCTTCTGTATCTGATCCCTCCCTTCAAACAGCCTCCATCCACACATCCCTTTGACTAGGATCAGCAGCAACATTTTCCTTTGGACCTCAGGCAATAAGTGGATGACAGCTAGTGGGAAGAGAGGCAGGCTGATGACAGGGGCACCATTTTTCTCTTAGATAAGTTCAGTGATGGGAGAAAATAGAGAAGTGACTTGTGAGTGACAACCTGCACAGACCTGTGCACACTTAAAAAAGGCTCCAGGGGTGATCCGGGTAACTATAGACCAGTGAGCCTAACTTCAGTGCCGGGAAAAATAGTGGAAACTATTCTCAAGATCAAAATCGTAGAGCATATAGAAAGACATGATTTAATGGAACAAAGTCAACATGGATTTACCCAAGGGAAGACTTGCCTAACAAATCTGCTTCATTTTTTTGAAGGGGTTAATAAACATGTGGATAAAGGTGAACCGGTAGATGTAGTGTATTTGGATTTTCAGAAGGCGTTTGACAAAGTCCCTCATGAGAGGCTTCTACGAAAACTAAAAAATCATGGGATAGGAGGCGATGTCCTTTCGTGGATTACAAACTGGTTAAAAGACAGGAAACAGAGAGTAGGATTAAATGGTCAATTTTCTCAGTGGAAAAGGGTAAACAGTGGAGTGCCTCAGGGATCTGTACTTGGACCGGTGCTTTTCAATATATATATATATAAATGATCTGGAAAGGAATACGACAAGTGAAATTATCAAATTTGCGGATGATACAAAATTATTCAGAGTAGTTAAATCACAAGCAGACTGTGATACATTACAGGAGGACCTTGCAAGACTGGAAGATTGGGCATCCAAATGGCAGATGAAATTTAATGTGGACAAGTGCAAGGTGATGCATATAGAGAAAATTAACCCTTGCTGTAGTTACACGATGTTAGGTTCTATATTAGGAGCTACCACCCAGGAAAAAGATCTAGACATCATAGTGGATAATACTTTAAAATCGTCGGCTCAGTGTGCTGCAGCAGTCAAAAAAACAAACAGAATGTTAGGAATTATTAGGAATGGAATGGTTAATAAAACGGAAAATGTCATAATGCCTCTAATATCACTCCATGGAGAGACCGCACCTGGAATACTGTGTACAATTCTGGTCGCCACATCTCAAAAAAGATATAGTTGCGATGGAGAAGGTACAGAGAAGGGCAACCAAAATGATAAAGGGGATGGAACAACTCCCCTATAAGGAAAGGCTGAAGAGGTTAGGGCTGTTCAGCTTGGAGAAGAGACGGCTGAGGGGGGGATATGATAGATCGGTTATTTACACTTTCGGATAATAGAAGGACTAGGGGGCATTCCATGAAGTTAGCAAGTTGCACATTTAAGACTAATCAGAGAAAATTCTTTTTCATTCAACACATAATAAAGCTCTGGAATTTGTTGCCAGAAGATGTGGTTAGTGCAGTTAGTGTAGCTGCGTTCAAAAAAGGTTTGGATAAGTTCTTGGAGGAGAAGTACATTAACGGCTATTAATCAAGTTTACTTAGGGAATAGCCACTGCTATTAATTGCATCAGTAGCATGGGATCTTCTTAGTGTTTGGGTAATTGCCAGGTTCTTGTGACCTGGTTTGGCCTCTGTTGGAAACAGGATGCTGGGCTTGATGGACCCTTGGTCTGACCCAGCATGGCAATTTCTTATGTTCTTATGCCTACTCTTCCCCAATGGCTGGTCCAATGCCTGAGGTTGATCTGCAACTGGCAGCAGCATTATTAATGAAAGTTAGCACAAGATCTGTGAACCAGTAAAAGCTCACAGGCCCTGCAGTGGCCCCAGTCCCTCCTCACATGGTTTCCTGTTAACGTGGAAACTCAAGCGAGGGCAGGACCATTGCAGGATCAGAGAGTGCATGCTAGCTCAAAGATCCCATGCTGATTTCCACTACTGCTGCTGGTGATGTCTGGAGAGGACTGCCCTTTGAGGCATTTGTGACCCTGGCTGGAGGTTTTGTGATCCCATTTGGGGTCCTGACCCACTGTTTGGGAAGCTCTGGCCTATACTATCCTTACAAAGAGAGAACTAAGGAGTTCAAGATGTATTTTCAAGCAGACAGGAGGGAAAGGGAAGATGTAATAGAAATGTCAAAATAACTAGCAGGCTTCCATAATGTACTCGAAGGTTGCCTTTTCTGTAGAATGAAAAACTCAACCTATGAAGCTACAGAGAGACAGGTGCCTAAGGAATGTGAGATGATATCTCTCTTTACGGAAAAAGGAGTGGACACTTGAAACAGATTACCAGCATAGGTGGTAGGAGCTAAGTCAGTCACAGAATTCAAGCATGCTTGGGACAAACACAAAGGGACTTTAGTTGCAAGGGCAAGAAAGAAGAGACCAGAGATTTAGGATCTCTGGCAGCACAACAGGCAGATGCAAATGGGAATACTGATAGACTAACTGGTTCTCTTATCTGCCCAGATCTTCTGTGTCACATGGGTCATAGACTCTGGACTGAATTCTCTATATACTGGATTACCATCACCTCACTGGAAATCATTACAGGAATAAGGAAGGAATGGGAAATGCTAAAAAAGTAATAAAAATGATGACTGTATTCATCATAGTAGTCCTTATATTAGCTCAACCATACTATCCTCCTTACCAAAAGGGACCATAAGAAGCAAGTGAGTTAATTCTAGTTTTCTAACTGCAGTTTGAAATTCTGATAGCTTCTTAATATAAAAAAACATGGAAAAGAAAGTTGAAAACCCAGGACAGATTCACCTGTTCCTTATAGCCTTGATTAAGGTAGAACCCTAACCTTGTCCCTCCATGCAAGAAGCCTCTGCTCCTCCAGATTCATCTTCATCTCTCCTGTACAAACCTAGGTTCCCCAGTTCTGTGTTCCTTTTCCTGCTGTGAGGAGAGTCTATGGGTTGGAAATGTAGCCTAGTAGATAAGGAATGGATCAAGTAAAGGATTTTTGGATTACAGTCCCAGCTGTACTATTTATTAACTATATGATCTTAGAGACATCACTTTACCCAGTTCTAAGGAGGTAACATTGTTCCTTCTCCTTTCCCCCTTCAGCAATTGTGCAGGACAAAAGCATCTTGGATCTTGTCTGGATGCATACTGCCATATTAATCCAAATTATAAATTATTCAGATGCTAATGAATATATCATCATAAAAATATGAGGGAATGTGCACTACTCACATGAAACAGCTGCAGATGTTTTCCTCAATGACAAAGTAGAATTGCTTACTTCTAACTGGTGTTGAGGTCAGCAGGATGTCAAATCCTCACACATGGGTGAGATCATCCTTTGGAGCCCAGTACGGAAAAAACTTATTTCAAAGTTTCTAGAACTTTGACTGAGCCTCATTAAGCATGCTCATGTATGTAATATACCATGCATCCTCGCGGGGTTCCCTCAATCTTATATCATAGAATTCAGAAGAATAATAAAATAAATTAATGTAAAAACCCACATGTAGGAAACCCAACTCTGCAAGTTGGCGGGTAGTTTTTGTAAGGACTGACATATGTTGTCCTCAAGGAACACCTGTAATAGGTAAGCAATTCTGCTTTCTCAGAGGACAAGCAGGATGGCAGTCCTCATACATGGGTGAATCCCTAGCTACAGGCTTCCCCCCAACATAAAAAGGGACCAGCAAAACAAAATAAGTGCCAATGGTCACAACAACTAGTTTTATTGGTAACGGGGGTCAGCCTGAACACAAACAATGGGCACTAGGCAGGAGCAAAAGTTAGGTTCTACACATCAAACAAGTTCCAAAGGACAGATTGCCCAAACCTACTTCACGTCTGCCATCCCTATCTAAACAATAATGCAATGAGAATGTGTGAAGAAAACTTCACATCCCAGTGCTGCAAATCTTCTCCATGGAAACTGCTCACCATTGGGCCAGCAATGCTGCCATAGGTCGAACAGAATGAGTCTTGACATGACCCCCAAGATGCAGTCCCGCCTGGGCATAACAAGAGATGCAGTCTGCTAGCCAATCAGAAAGAGTATGCTTGGCAATGGCGATACCCAACTTATTCCTATCAAAAGAAAGAAAATGTTGGGTGGGCTTCTGTCCATTCCAGACAGAAAGCTAAGACTCTTTTGCAGTCCAAAGTGTACAGGGCTTGTTTGCCTTGATGAGAATGGGGCCTGGAGATGAATGTTGGCAGGACAATGGACTGGTTAAAATAGAAGTCTTAGTAGTATAAACACAAAAGGTAACGCCAAACGCAATCACTTATAATTGTCACCATTTGCCAACTCAATTGTATATTCAAAATGATTTCTTAATGAAGTCCGACAAACGGATTAATTTTTTGAGAGAAAACAGGACTGCATCAGCAAGCCATTGTCGATGTGCTCAGTAAAGCCACACCGAGCCATCCGGTCTTTTCAATCATTTGCAGCCTGTGTATTGAAATCACACCGTCCGGTGTTGCTGACAGCGGCCATGTTTCGCAGCCTTTCGGCTGCTTCTTCAGGAGTCAAATACTCTTAATGAAATATCTAGAAAGGAAAAACGAGATCCATTGGTGCTGGATAAAGATAAGACAGGTTCGCAACATTTGCTCTTTGTGAATTATAATTATTAAAATAGAAGTCTGACACCACCTTAGACAAGAACTTAGGGTGCGTACACAAGACCACCCTGTCATGGAAAAACTTAGTGTAAGGTGGATAAGTCACAAAGGCCTGGAGCTCGCTGACCTGGCATGCTGACATGACAGCCACCAAAAATATGACCTTCCAGGTCAGGAACATCAGGTCACAGGAATGCAGTGGCTCAAAAGGAGCTTTCATCAGCTGAGCCTTCAGTTGAGGTCCCAAGACACAGGCCTTAAGGGAGGCTTCAACTAAAACAGGCCCTGCATGAAATGTACAACTATAAGCTATATAGAGATGGGTATACCATCTACACCATGGTGATATGCACCAATCGCACTTAGATGAACGCTAATGGAGTTAGTCTTCAAACCAGTTTCTGATAGGTGTAGAAGATAGTCAAGTAGTTTTTATGGGGAGCAGGCAAAAGGCTCTAGGGCCTTCTTTTCACACCACACAGAAAACCTTCTCCAGTTCAGTCCGTAGGACTTTCTAGTAGAAAGCTTTCTTTAAGCCAAGAGGACCCAAGACACACCTTCCGAGAGATCAAGTGGTTGCAATATTAACCTCTCAACATCCAGGCTGTGAGCAACAGGGCCTGGAGGTTGGGATGGAGCAACCTGCCTCAATCCTGAATGATAAGATCGGGGGAAGTCCCCAGCCTGATTGGTTTCCAGATGTATATCTCCCTGAGGAGTGGAAACCAGACCTGCTTCAACCAATGAGGGACTATGAGGATCACAATCCCTTTGTCCTTGCAAAGCTTCAAGAGAGTCTTTGCTACCAGTGGAGTTGGAGGATATGCATTACAGGAGGCACTCGCCCCAATGGTAGACAAAGGCATATGGGCTGGTTTGCCGCATGACCTGTACAGGGAGCAGAACTAGGAACCTTCCTTATCCAAGGCACTGTGAAGAGATCCACATCAGAGGCTTCCCCAGAGGCAGAAGCTCCGATTCGCGACCTTTTGGTCCAGAGACCATTTGTGCGGTATGAAGGCACGACTCAGTCTGTCTGCTGTTACATTCTCTGTTCCGGCCAAGTACATGGCCCTGAGCACCATCCCATGGGAGAGGGCCCACAACCAGATATGGACCAATTCCTGACACAGGAGGAATGATCCCATACCTCCCTGCTTGTTGACATACCCATTGCCACTTGGTTGTTGGTCTGTATGAAAACAATTTTGTTGGACAACCAATCTCTGAAAGTCCACAACATGTACCTAATTGCCCAGAGCTCTGGGAAATTGATTTGATAGAGACGTTCCTGGGTGGACTACAGATCATTGGTGCTCAGTCCATCTACATGAGCTCCCCAACCTAGGGTAGATGCATCTGTTTTTAGGACATGGGTGTGAGCACTTTGGAAGAATATCCCCCCCCCCCCCTCCCTTTTCCAGATTTGAAATTTCCTGCCACCAAGACAAAGAGTCCTGGAGAGACAGCATGCTCAGATGCGATCCTAGAGGTCTGAGTGGTTTATCACCACTGCAACTTCAAAGTCCATTGGGCCTTTCGCTTGTGCACATGTGCCAGGGGAGTTTTATGTACTGTCACGGTCATATGGCCCAACAGCCTCAATATGTACCATGCTGATGCCTGCTGACTCTATTGAATCCCTGCCGCGATGGTCATCAGATTGATGGCCCATTGCCAGGACAGGAAGACCTTGGCCTGAGCCATGTCTAGCAGGGCTCCACTAAAGCTCAATTGTGGTGACGGATTGAGATGAGACTTGGGGTAATTGACAACAAACCCTAATGTCTCCAGCATCCAGACAGTTGAGAGCATGGACTCATTGGCTCCCGCCCTAGAGGTGCTTTAGACCAGCCAATTGTCCAGATATGGGAAAACATGAACTCCCAGTCTGCAGTCTGAGAAGATGCACCGCCACCAAGACTAGGCATTTCATAAAGACACGTGGGGATGATGCGAGCCCAAATGGCAGAACGCTATACACGAAGTGCTGCTTTCCCACCACAAATCTGAGATACTTCTGGCGACCTGGGAAGATCTCTATGTGAGTGTAAGCATCTTTTAGATACAGGGAGCATAGCCAGTCCCATTTTTGCAAGAAAGGGACCAGGGAGCCCAGGGAAACCATCTTGAACTTTTCTCTTCTGATGAATTTGTTCAAGGCTCTTAGGTCCAGAGTGGGATGGAGTACCCTGTTTTCTTTAGTATCAGGAAGTACCAGTAGTAAAATCCCTGCCCTCTTTGCCATGGTGAAATGGGTTTGACCGCTCTGGACATCAAGAGGGAGGAGAGCTCCGCTTCTTCCTGATATGCTACTGGGCCCCAGAATGGGCTCAGGGGGGCAATTTGGCAGG
Organism: Rhinatrema bivittatum; assembly: GCF_901001135.1. Classification (NCBI taxonomy): domain Eukaryota; kingdom Metazoa; phylum Chordata; class Amphibia; order Gymnophiona; family Rhinatrematidae; genus Rhinatrema; species Rhinatrema bivittatum. The sequence goes on along the minus strand of NC_042616.1, from coordinate 412,153,435 downwards.
GTACTAAATAGGTCCAATTTGTACCTTACACGAACGATGGAAAGAACCCACTCGTCTGAGGTTATACTGAGTCACCGGTTCACAAAGAACCGAAGCCTTACCCTGACTGACAGGTCCATCGCTCTGGGTACAGGCTTCTTGACTATGTTCCCTGCAGTCCAGTCAAAACCCTATCGATGGCATTAACTGAGGCACTGGCTGGGGCTTCAGGGCCCTCTGGGGCCTGGGACAGCCAAGCCGGGCCCTGGTGTTGCTGACAAGAAAGAGGTGGCAGAGGGTAGTATCTCTTCAGGCAGAAGAAGGACTTCTTGGGTCCAAATCTTGAAGGCCTCCTGGCTGAAGAAGGCAGGTCCTGAGTGCCAGTGGAGAGCTGCTGGAGTGTCGCATGGTGGTCCTGGATCTGGGCCACCACATCCTTCACTTTATCTTCAAAGAGATTTTCTCCTGTAAAAGGCACTTCAGCGAGTTGCTCCTGCACCTATGGTCTGAGATCAGAGGCCCGCAGCCATGCGAGCCAGTGGACACTGATACCCACTGCAGAGACCCTCAATGATGTTTTGAAAATATCGTAGGTGGACTGGACCCTTATGTACCAGCGACTGGAGGGTGTCTTGCTGCTGCTGAGGCAGTTTCTTGGCAACCTTTTGCACCCGCTTGAGGATGTCATGCATGTACAGGCTCATGTAGAGCTGGTAGGCTGCTATGCCAGCAATGAGCATAGCGGCCTAGAACACTTTCCTTTCAAAAGCATCCATTGCTCTCTGATCCTTCCTGGGGCGAAGAATGGCTCCGAGAGCACTTGGCCTTCTTGAGAGCGAATTCAATGACCACCAACTGGTGGGGCAGCTGACACTTGTTGAATATGAGAGGCTTTTGGATGAGATAAATCACATCCGCCTTCCTGTTCATTGGAGGCACGGTGAGGGGGTATTCCCACATCCTCATCAGTAACTCCACAAGGATCTCGTGCAATGGGACTGCCACGATCTCCTTGGTAGGTCTTATTAAAGCTCTGTTGTTAAAGCTGGGAATTAGCAATCTGTTATTAGAGCTCTGTTGTTAAAGCTGAGAGATAGCAATCTGTTATTAACGGAGTTGCTGGAAATAGCAATCTGTTATTATTTAGAATAGTTGTGGGTGGATCCTTGGACCAGTGGCAGGTGACCATGCCCTCGGGGGAGCTCCCGAGAGGGACCACTGGTCAGGCTTAGTGAAGGAGACAGACACACACTAGTTCTTTTATTAGACAATATATTAAACCACCAGAGGTGGCAGTAGTGAGCTGGAAGCGCCCGGCTGGGCTGTAGTCCCTCAGGTACTGGAACAGCGATCCCAAGGTGGCTGAGCTGTAGAGAAACTAAGAAAGTGAGTAGGCAAGACATGCAGAGTTCAGGAACAAGTCCTTGATGGTAACACTCACACAATAGTCTCTTGAGGCAGCCCAGGAGTTGGTATGCATTAGGCCCTCGAGGAGCGAGTACCTGGTTCCAGGGAAAGCTCTGAGAGATAGATAGAAACTCACTGATGTTATAAGCAACAAGACTTCTTAGTAAGCAATATATTAAACCACCAAAGGTGGCAGTAGTGAGATGGAAGCGCCCGGCTGGGCTGTAGTCCCTCAGGTATTGGAACAGCGTTCCCAAGGTGGCTGAGCTGTAGAGAAACTAAGAAAGTGAGTAGATAGGATATGCAGAGTTCTGCAACAAGTCCTTGATGATAACACTCACATCATAGTCTCTAGAGCAGCCCAGGAGTTGGAATGCAGTAGGCCCTCAAGAAGCGAGTACCTGGTCCCAGGGAAAGCTCTGAGAGATAGATGGAAACTCACTAATGTAAGCAGCGATGACTTCTTAGCAGAAGTGGTATTCAGGAGCTGGTCCGGGACGTGGGCCCTCAAGGAGTGAGTACTGGTTCCAGACTGCAACCTGGAAAAAAAAAGAGAGAGTGAGGCCCCCGAGGAGCGGGTACCTCTAGTGAAGTCTGAGGAGGCAGAGTAGCTAGGTTTGTGGAGAGCGAATCCCATCTGCAGCGACCTGGAGGAAGCGAACCCTTGCTAACTCGTCTTGTTAGTGAAAACTGAGACCTTAAATATCTGGAGCTGATGATGTCATCTCAGGGGGACACCCCTGAGGTTCGCGCCAACGCCGGTACATCAGTCGGGCCGCGCGCACGTGCCCTTAGGCATCTGATTAACCTGGCATCTTGCAGCATCAAGCCAGTCCAGGGACGCCGGAGGAGGAAGGCCTGGAGACGCCGCAGCAGCTAGCCTTCCATCAACCCTGGAGGGAGTCGCCAACGAGGTAAGGTGGGAGAAGCAGAGATGTCGGACAGCGATGGACACAACAGTAGGCTCCACATACTGGAGGATATCTAGTATTTTGTGCCTGGTATTCTTTTCAGTCATCAACTGAAACCCGAACAAAACCTGTGAAGCAGAGGTCCTCCAGTGGGGACTTCCTTCAACCGTCTGGAGGAGATGGTTCTGAGGGGAGACCATCAGAAGCATCATCGGAAGCCATCAATAGCCAGTGGCACCAAGTGCACTGCTGCCTCGGGGAATAGAGAATGTAAATAAACTTACCCAAAAATGTCGAGAAACCTTTCTAGGATGCTAACATGAGAACCAGGGAGACCCCACGTTGATCATGTAGTAATGCAAAAATGAATCGCTGAGAAAAAGCATTTTAAAACTTTGAAAAATTTTTGAAACTCACCCGACCATGAGATGCGAGGCTCCGTGGAAAAGAATAGACTGAGGTGACCCCGCATGGACGCATGGTATATTGCATGCGAGAGCATGCTCAATGAGGCTGTCAGTTTTAGAAACTTTGACATAAGTTTGCCAGGCCAGGCTCCATTCGATGATCTCACTCATGTGTGAGGACTGCCATTCTGCTTGTCATTGGAGAAAATACTTTCTCGCTGGTGGTCTCACATACATATTAAAATCTCCTTTTATCATCACCCAACCAGAGCTCACAAATGACTTTAAGTAGTTGAATCAGTTCAATATTTTGAGTAAAATTTATTACCATTTCACCTCCTTTGACTAGACAAAACATTCATCCTATCCAATGTATTTCAGTTGGGAGTTAAGGCACAACCATACCTGGGAACTTTTGATTTCCAGTCACCCTGAGATTACCGTGAATGCGGGGGGAGGGGGGCAAAGGACCGGATGTACACAAACTTACTCTCATATACATACACATTAACACTCATATGTTCACGTTACGTTTCCACACACACAGTCATTCTTACATGCTCTCATTCCTCATTCTCTGACACATTCTCACTTACAGCTTTACTCCTCTCATTTTCCCACATACATACCCCTCTCACACACATGTTCGTTCACTCACTTCTCTCCTTCTTCCACACACACACTTACACGCCCACTGACCCTCACACCCATGTTCATTCACACTTTCACTTCTCTTCCTCCTTCACAAACACACACACTCTCACAGACATCTTATTTCCCCTCCCCTTGATATACTCCCTCCGCCATGCACACACTCATTTGCATACACACACACACACACACACACACACACACACTCTCAGATCTATAATCAAACACACATGTACAAATACCCTACATTGGCTACCTCCCCCCACCCTAAACTCACCAGTAGAGGCAACCTCCTCCTGGGGTTGATAGGAAGATCCTTCTTCCAGCCAATAGCAGCAACAGCAGCATCTTCTACAGCTGCTTCTGCTATTGGCCTCCTTCTTCTTCCTGTTCCCACAGGTCAATCGGAGGCTTCCTCCCACCTGTCTGCCAGCATTGGTCTGCAGGCTCAGGAAGAAGAAAGGAGGCCTCTAATTGGTCACAGGGCAGGGAAAAGGAAGGAGGCAATTGGCCCGTGTAAGCCAATCAGATGCTTTCTAAGCTAGCTGCTTTCCTTGTGAAGCAGCAGCAGGATACCCAGGGATTACAGCTGTTGGCCCGAAGACCATCAATTCCATTAGAATTCCTGAGTCTCCAGGTCAAATCTGGAGAGTTCCCAGGTATGGGCACAACCAGAACTTTCAACAGTGGTTAATAAGTGACCGTACCAGATTAATTCAGTCCTAGAGTTCTTAAACCCCCCTTTGCTAGCTTCTTTGACTTTTCCTATTGAATACAGAAGACTGCATTCACAAAATCCAGTAGAGTGGGGAGCTTAATAAAACTATGACTAGATAAGTCACTCAAGGTTATACTGAGTCAGATGGCAATAACTAGCACATATTTATGTATTCACATGCCACACACACATATATATATATCAAAGGCCTGTACAACCAGACACTTACCTTCTCGCAAGTTTTACTTGTTGTCAGATAGTAATCTTTGTCATTGGTGTTAGTTTGTCTAGGTGGGGGCTGCTCAGAATTCCTGGAGAGGGGCCCTTCAGAACATACTGGAGGGGTTGCTTCCGAAGCCTGGGCGGGGGATTTGTTGGAGGAGAATCTGTCAGGAGCCCAGGAGGTGGATCTATCAGAATGTCGGGAGGGGGATCTGTCAGAAGATCGAAAGGAGGATCTATCAGAATGTTGGGAAGGGGATCTGTCAGAAGATTGAGAGGGGGATCTGTCAGTAGGTTGGGAGAGGGACCTGCTGGATGCTCGGGAAGGAGATCTATCAGAATGCTGGGAGGGGGATCTGTCAGACACTCGGGAGGGAGATCTGTCAGACACTCGGGAGGGGGATCTGTCAGACACTCGGGAGGGAGCTCTGTCAGACACTCGGGAGGATCTGTCAGACACTCGGGAGGGAGATCTGTCAGACACTCGGGAGGGAGATCTGTCAGACACTCGGGAGGGAGATCTGTCAGACACTCGGGAGGGGGATCTGTCAGGCACTCGGGAGGATCTGTCAGAAGATTGAAAGGATCTATTAGATTGTCTGGAGGGGGACAGATCAGAATTTTGGGAGAATGGTCTGTCAGATGCTTGGGAAGGGGATCTGTCAGAAGGTCGAAATGATGATCTATCAGAAGGTTGAGAGGGGGATTTGTTGGAAGTCCAGGATAAGGATCTTTCAAAAACCTGGGAGGGGAATCTGATGGAAGTTTGGGAGGGGAAGCTATCATGTTGAGACTGTAAAGACAAATAAAGGCAGAATTCAAACAAATGGACATGCACTGTATGTATGCACGCATTATGCATGTGTAGATCTAGTTAAGTATGTTTGTTTTGTGTGTGTATGGAATTATGCATTTGTAATCTATCTATCTGTCTATCTATATAATGCGCTTAGGTTCCACAAGTGATGTTTGTCTGTTGGTATGCACATTTGTTTATATCCGCATGGCTCCAACAGACACCACGTGCAGGAACGCAAGTATATTTTATTTATTTATTTACAAAATTGTATATACTGCATTCTTTACCAACGTCATGTTCGAAGTGGTTTACAACAATAACAAATCATTTCCATACATGAGCTGAAAGGTGGTACGCAGGGTCTGCGAATGCAGCAAACAGTTGTGTCAGTTGGCTTGGTCCATGCAGGCTGGGGAGGGCCACAGAAGTGTTGGGGGGGGGGGGGGGGGAAATGAGCCAGTGGTGCAGGAAGGTGGGGAAGCAAGCAGCAGTGTCGGGCAGGGAGGGGCTAGGTGTGCAGGCTGGCTGGAGGCTCAGCAAGATCAGGGGTGACAGGGAAAGTTTTTAACCGGGTGACAGCTGGTATTTTATAATGCTGTATGGCCTCAATACTGAAAGCAATCTGTTTAGGTAAATTAACTGGCTAAGAATTATCTAGCTAACTTATATGGGATATTAGCAGCACGGTTATGCTGTTGAATATCCCTGTATTTGGCATTTCTTAGCCAGATAAGTTATATCCTGGCTAAGCTAGACCTGTTCTATGGCATGTCTAACTTATTCAATTCAAGACTGGATAAGTACGAATATCGCTACTTTTGCAGCCAAATTAGCACTACCCCGAACCTCCCACTGCCCGCCCATAACTTTTTGGCTATCTGCTTAGTCCCAGAAGTGACCTATCCGGCTAAGTGGCCACTGAACATAGCTGGATATTTAGAGGCTGCCACTTAGCCGGATAAGTCTGACTTATCCAGCTAATTAGCATTTCACTACGGCTCCTCATGTTTAGGTAGCAAATGTGTCTGTGAATATGTATGTACATGTATCTCTAATCATGTGTTTGTAAGTATGATTATGATGTACAGAGTGCATATGCATATACTAGCAAAAAGTGCCTGATGTTGCTTGGGTAGTCTGCTCTATAACAGCCTGTGTGTGTGCCTGTGCCTCTGTGTTTGTTTGTGTGTATGTGTGTCTGCTTGCATATGTGTCTGTGTGCTTGTATCTACCTGTGCATGTGTGTGCTTGTGTCTGTGTGTGTGGCGGGGGGGCCTTGTGCCTGTATGTGTTTCTCTGTCTATGTGTGCCTGTTCCTGTGCGTGTGTGAACCTGTGCAAGCTTGGGTGCACTTTTACGTGCGTGTGTGAGTTTGTAAGCTTGTGTGCCTATGCCTGCCTGTTCCTGTGTGTGGGAACATGAGAGACAGGGCTTCGCAAACAGAGCATATTAGCGAACAGTACCCAGCATTGCTCAAGTTGTCTGGTCAATAACAGCCTATGGATATGTGCTCCTGTGTGTGTGCCTGTGCTTGTAGGTGCGAAGGCTTGAGCCTGTGTGTGTGTGTGGGGGGGGGGGAGGGCATGTATCTATGTGTGGTGTCTGCCTGTGCATGTTTGGGGAAGCCTGTGTGTGTCTGCCTGTATGTGTGTAGGTGCATGTGCCTATGGAAGTGTGTGTCTGCCTGGGTGTGTGCTTTTGCTTCTGCCTCTGTGTGTGTGTGTGCGCGCGCCTTTGTGTTTGTGTGTGTACACCTGAGTATGTGTTCATACCTGAGTGTATGTGTGTGCACGCACGGGCCTATGTTCCATGTGTACCTATGTGTGTTTGCGTGTTTCTGTGTGTGTGTGTGTGTGTGTGTGTGTGAGACACGGCTTTTCAAACAGACCATATTTTCTTTGTACAGTGCATCTTTCACTGTTCCGGGCACCACTTGGTAGTTACAGACAGACACAACAGTGTGACCAACCGAGACAAGCCTTTTATATAAATATATACTAGCTATAATATGTATAGGGATATGTACAATATAGTTGTTTGTATTTTGGTACATATGTAATGATATGTTTATATACGGATGAATGTGTATAGTATAGTATCTAAAAAGATATGTGTGTATTTTATATATGCAAGTTACATATACACATATCATATACATATGTACAGTAACTCATTTATAAAATACATGCATGTATAAGTGTGCATATGTAGTTATATATGTATACATTTAGGGTGATGTGTCACAGAGCGGGCAGCAGTTGCTTTATACCTGTCGCAGATGCATTTTCTCTGGCTGGCTCAGTGACCGTGTGATGTTCTCTCTATTTCTCCAGGTGGAAGGCACAGGCTTTGGGACATCCTCAACCTGCAAAAATTCCTGAGTACTGTTAGTTTGGCTTTGCAGAGTCTAATTTCACCTAAGCACTAACAGAAAAAAGATAAACCTCCAACACAGATCTCTTATCTTCCCAGATGTAGGCCGGCCTATGCACTGAAACAATCTGCTGCTCTTAGTTCACTAGGACAGGTGTCACTGCAGCTGGCATCATGACAGGCATTCCCTGCAGAGTAACCATGGGAGAGTGAAATAGTGAACAGAGAGCTCTCTGTCATGACTAGCAGATGGCTCTAGGGGCATTGGGGAAGACAGAAGAACATCCAAAGAGTGCCTCATCAAATGGAGAAGGAGGGGGAGGGTGCGCAAGATTTTCATCTACTGAACCAAGACAAACTTTACCAAAATCACAATGGATCTTTATATAATGATTTCTTAGGAATGGTTTTCTGTAAGCAAGTGCTGTACACTGTTGGTTAGAGAAAGATTATAGCTTTCTGACAGTATGTGGCTATTATTTGTGAGGTAAAAGTATTTCAAGATATTGTTATTTAATGCTGCATGCACTTTTTGCTAAACAAAAATGGCTTCAGAGGTAGCGCAGGTTAGAAATAAAGGAACAGGGCTACAGTTTGCTCTGGTTAATTGGTATTTATGGAAATGATGTTAGTGTATGTGGGCTATGGCTAGCAGTTTCACATAGATGTATTTTAAAAATAGAAAAGCACTCTTAGAAGAGGAAACTAACCTTAATATATTTGTCCCTAGACTGGGTCCAGTCTGAGCATCCTGGCTGTCTCTGCTTCATGTCTTGGGTTGAAGGGACAATGGTCTAGAAGAGAAGGAAATAAGGGACTAGCAGGGTCTATCAAATATCGTTGTACAGAACTCCAACCCCACATCACCAGTCCTCCTGCTGCTACACAGGGTCTGGGAACTTGTCACACCTTCAAGAAAGGTGACAACATAGCCATTGTGGCTGACAAGAGTCCTTCCTATTAAAGCAAGGAAAGGCAACTGAGAGGAATGGGAGACTAGGAATTTGGGAAAATGTGAAAAAGTATTTTTCTGTTTGGGAATTGGGAGAGAGCACGGGGACACACAGAGGGCAGGGAAAGTATAAATTACAAGTGTGGATGAGAAGCACTATTGAAAAACAGAAAAGGTGTTGCTAAATAGAAAGCAAGGGAATAGAAATGTAATACATATGATTACCATGCAATGTAATATTCTCTTCCTTCATGATCTTGGCATTAGCAGTACCTGCCTGTCACATGAACACTGGCAAAGACAAGTGATTATTGACACTTCAGACAACCCACACTTGTCTATGTCATGCAGGAAACAAACTACATGGATAGAAATTCCATGAGTGATATGTAAGTGTTTGGCAGTGGGGGTATATTATCACCCCCCTGACCAGGATGGTGAGGAGTGTGCAGTGCTAGTAAAGATTAGACAGGCCACTAATGGAAACGCAATAATAGGAGATTTCATTTACGCTAATGTTGATTGGGTGAATGTCACATTCTCCGAGGACAAGCAGGATGGTAGTCCTCATGCATGGGTGACATCATCGGATAGAGCCCGGCACAGAACTTTGATCTCAAAGAATTCTAGAGTTTTCAAACATGCCCTGAGCATGTACAGCTGTAGACATCACCCTATCACTTAGGCAGGGTCCCACAGTCTCTTTTTTTCCATGCAGCCGTGTGGTCACGGTATTCAGCTTTGCTCTCTCCTCATGGTTTAGTTGTGATTTTTTTCTGGAGCTGCAGCTGTTTTTCTTTTCTTTTCCATACTGTTCTTTTTGTTTCTTATTTTACTTTTCTCTACCTGTCAACTTTCTGCCAGCCTAGGGTTGCCAACCTTTCCACAGACCACGACTGGACACTTGAGGACTCTCGTCTGGTGGGGGGTGGGGGTGGGGGGAGAGGAATCGCAAGGAGGTGTGGTTGTTCATCTCTCATTTGCATTAATTTGCATACAATGGTATCAGGCCTATTGTAACATGCATTGTTTGTGGGCTTGGCCCTGAGAAAGCCATGAATAAACTGAATTACTATTACAATATGGTAAACTTCCCAGACAAAAACAAATTGAACTGCCAGCACTCAAACAGTAACAACCTTACTCATAAAAAGGCAACACTGCACTGCAAATATTACACCAGACCTTAAAACACTAATATACTTCCTATTATGGAAAAAGAACAAACCAAGCTGCAATAGATTCCTATATAGAAGCCTCATGCTAGCGACCTCATGCCCATTACACATGCAGACTCAGACATTTGCCAAAAACAGAATAAAGAGACCATAGTATAAATGAAAGCACATGACAAGTACTGAACTGGAAACCGCAAATCTACATGCAGTGCAATAAAGGAAAAACAGAAACATCACAATTTCTCATAAACTAACTAATAAATCAAGAAATATAAAACATCAATTATAATAATAAAACCATATTAATAAATAAATAATTCAAAACATCTGATGAACAGAGCCTCTAATGTTTAAAAGCTCATTTAAACTTAAAAACTTTTTATAAAATTTCCCAACCACCAATAAAATATTTAAAAACAGCAAACTAACCAAATAACACCCAATAGTTAAGGATTTAAAAATCTCTAATTCTCTATACCTGGGAACTTTTGATTTTCAGTCTCTCTGAGACTGTCATGGATTATTGGGGAGTGGAGGGAGGTGAGGGGGATGCACAAACTTTCTTCTCTCTCATATACACACACTCCCTCTCTCTCAATGGATGCACTGACACACAGGCTTGTTGGTCACCCTACCCCTTACAGGCTCTCTCTGTCCTCCTCTCAAACACATGCCCTTTCACAGGCTCCCTCTCTCTCGCAAAACACAATCATGTACCCTCACATAGACTCCCTCTCTCTATTGCACACACCCCTCCCCCCTCAGATAGGCTCCATCTCTTTCTGGCAAACATACACTCACACAGGCTCCTCCTCCCTTTTGCACACTCATATACCTCTGCACATAGTCTCTCTCTCTCACTCGGACACTCCTTCACATGGGTTCCCTTTCACACACAAACACACACCCTCACAAAATTCCTCGCTCACACACACACCCTCACAGGCACAAAGGCTCTAAATCACACACACACACTCCTGTGCCTGTCATTCTGCGCACGTACACACACACAGGCCACGTTGATGTCATCAGCTGCTTACTGCTCCTCGGCTGCGGTCCACCGGCACCTTCCTTGTCTTCAGTCTTGAGCGGCTCGGCTCACGGCCCACTGGGGCTTTCTTCCACTTCACGGCATTCTGCTCATGGCGCACCGGGGCCTCCTCTGTATTCAGCCACGAACGGGATGGGCTCCCTTAGTGGCCTACTGGGTCTGGCTCTGCGGCCGCCAGGCAGCTTAAAATCCTGTCCACCGGCTCAGGCTTCTCTCCTCTCTCTTTTGCAGTTGTGCCAGCCGCCAAAAACAAGTAAACAGGCAGCTGATTGGTGCTATGCAGCCACCACTGATTGGTAAGTAGTCAGGGAAAGGCCACCCTTTGTTCAATCGGGTTTTAGTGTGTCCGGTTACCGTTTGTAACCGGACACTTTACAACAGGCTGCAAAACCGGGCTGTCCGATCCAAAACCCTATGCCAGCCCCATGGCGGGCCTTGGTCGCTGTGCAGCTTGGCAGACTCTACTGCTAATTCTTAGTAAATAACTGCCGCATCTGCAGTTTAGTTTCTGTTTTCCTCTCCTTGTGCTGTTTTTGCCTTCATCTGGTGCTGACAGGACTGACTGAATGCAGTCTGTCGGTGTTCCGTGTAGGCCACTGAGCCTGGGGACTTGCCCAGGCAGGGGTTCCATGTTGTTTCACCAATCTATTGGCATTGATGGAGGCGCAGAGAGTGGAAGTACCGAGGACTCATCCTCCCCACATTCTAAGGAGCTAGTCTCCACGGGCAGGAGCCCTGGACGACGTAGCCTCTGCTCCTGCTTGCCAGTGATGGCAGTGCAGGCTTCTTGTGAGAGAGGGTGAGCAGGAGCCTGCTCAAGTAGTGTTGCTGCTGCATCTTCGGTGCCAGGCCCAGTGTTGGTTGCCCATGCACATCTGGGACCAGTGCACCAATAATCTTACATGTCGATGTCAGGACTGTGTCGGGGACTGGCGCCAGACATCATCATGGTGCCAGGGCACTCTCAGTACTCTTGAGACTGTAAGGGCCATCGAGTGTTGGGCATGCTGTCAATTTACGATTCCAGGCCATAGGCACCGGCAGGCACCATAGACGCCAACATGCACCATGGGCTCTCGATGCTCCAAAGGAACGGTATCGACTCGAGCGTCCTTGATCGCCATAGGCATCAATGCACCAGGATAGCGGCACCGTCTGGTGTCACAGTCTGTACTGTGTAGGGAACCAGGCCAGCCATCGAGCGCCATGGTCATCTTCAAGACCACTGGGGTGCGTGGCTACCCTCAAGGCCATCGAGGTGGGGAGCTGCCCTTGGCTGAGTGCATGGAGGCTATCAAGTGTGTTTGCCAATGATGCCATTCATGGCAGCTTTCAATGATGTTGAGCACAATCGCCCTAAGGCGCCATCAAGTGCCTAGTCGCCCTCCAGTCAATCAACTGCCAAAGCGTGGAGGTCCTGAGAGCCATCGAGCACCATGGAAGCCGTCAGCCAATAGAGGCTTTGGATGGGCTGCCATGGTGCTGTCGAATGATGGGATTGCCATCGACCCGAGGCACCTTAGAACTCTGAGAGAGAATTACCCAGAGAAATCGGAGGATAAGTCTTAACAGAATAAGGTTGTTTTATAACCAGAAATTCAGTATTAGACATGTTCAAAAACAACTTATTGTGGTGCAACCAAGATTGAATCGAAAAAATACAAATTTATAAATGATCTAAAGTTTCTTTCCAAGTTGAACGCATATGAATGAAAAATTGTATATCATCAGCATAGATCTTGTAACCATCACCTCTGGCCAATTCGGTCGCTTATAAACCTCAGCAATCGTAACTCACTCTTCCCAGGAGAGTAGGAAGGGTTTTCAGGAACTGGAGGCCCCGATTCCCATTGTTTTCCTGTCCCTTCAGAGAGGGGAGCTAGGACTGCGTTTCTAGAGGTGATCCTTATGGGTTCCCCTGGGATACTGGGTTGTCTGCCTCTACAAGGGGTGGCCCTTGTTCCCCAAAAAAAGAGATTTCATCACCTGTGATGAGGGATTGCTCTCTGTTCTCCCTGGGATCCGAGAGCAAGCTGGGTATTAGCACTCGTTCCTAGGTCATCCTGAGACACAGCAGGTCTATTTCACAAGGGAGTTATTCCAGATTCGGTGTCTCCATCACACCCGGGGTCTCCCCTTCTGGGCCTCTCCCTGTGCAGAGCACACTATGCGGTGTTCGTGGATGACTGCTCTTGCCAGTCTCTCTCACATACAGGACCCTACCTCAGTGGGGAAGATTCTGGTCTAGTTACATCTCAGTTGGCAGGTATGCTTTTCAACCTCTCACCATTTCTATGGCTGCATGAGTTGGGGGATGAGGGAATACGCAACGGAGGTGCTACATTTTTGTTGCAGTGGCTTGTGAGCTATACTTCCTTTGATTAGGGATAACCCTGAATGTGGACAGGGAAGTCCTGGATCAGGCAACTGTGGGTCCATCTCCTAAACTGGATGATTCCTTTGGGAAAGTATGTGTAATCCTGGCCTTGGGTATTGATACCTGCACCAGGTTGTTGGGCAGTCTGTTCTGAGATCTTGCCCTGGTATCGTTGCCCTGGTATCCTTCGGTTGCCAAGTTGATAAAGGAATCCTGTTTCTATAGGGGACTGCACTCACTGCATCCCTGCTTTCAATCCCTTGGTGGATGTGTTCCCTAGGAGGTTGGCTCTCTGTTTCGGCTGTTCCTGTCATGCTGAGAGATCTACCCCGGGGTGGGGGGGGGGGGGGAGGGGGGTTTAAACTCCCTAATGCAACTAGCATTGAGTTATTGGTTGTTAAATATAGCCTAGTGGCTTTTTCTTATCCCGGCAGCCCCAGGATCTGCCTCATTGTGTTTTCCGCTCCTTCCAGTCAGAATGTTGGGGGGTGGGGAGAAAAAGTAGAGTATTCGTGGTATATCTTAGCGTATACCTGCAGGGATCAGTATACCAAATTTTCCCTGTCCTTTCGCCAAGTTCTGGCCAGAAAGGCCAGAACTGCCTTTAACTTTTCTTACTTCACTGGGTTAACTGAAGTGCCTTCCTGCTCACCTGAGCTATCCTGTGAACTGGATGGATAGGCCTACCCTTGATAAGGGTGAGTATGGGTGAGCTTCAGTCCTAGCTTAACTTCCTCCATGGGAGCTTTTGGGCTAGCAGTCCTGTTCAGGGATTGCTTTGCATCCTCTCACACTCTTGACGTCTGTCCTGGGTAGTCAGATCTGTCTGGTACATTGGCAAGTAAGGTCGGCCATAGACCTTTGTTAGCGCTTCTTCTCCCACGTGTTTTTTGGGTTTTTCTGCCCCTTGTGCCTATCGGTGAATCATTGGGCGTACTTCTACAATGGCATTGTCCGTCATAGGTTAGTGGCCTACAGTTTCTTTCTGGAGAGCTTTCTGACCCTGGTGGGATTTTTTCAGCTGTCTTGTGACACAAAAGGAAACTGCAGTTTTCATCCAAGAATTCTCCTCTTGGTTGATTCTGTAGGCCTTTTCCTATATCCAGAAGGAACTAGACCTACCTTGCTGTCAGGGTTCACTGATCCAAATCCTGGCTGTAATAGTCCCATGAGGCAAATTATGCTTCTCGTTGAACTTGGCATCACAACCATGCCTTAGCTGCCCCTGCTACGCATCGGGGTATTTGTGTCTCAGTCTGTTCTAAGGTTTTCTTTTGTAGAATCCAACTCTTTTCCTGCCTAGACCCGTTTTTGGGTCAGCTACCTCACAGGCAAATGGGGGTTCCCACTTTGTCCTACTTGGGCAGCCATTAGCCATGTGTGAGGACTACCATCCTGCTTGTCCTTGGAGAAAGCAGAGTTGCTTACCTGTAACAGGTGTTCTCCGAGGACAGCAGGATGTTAGGCCGTTACAGGTAGGCAACTGCTTTAGGCCTTACCATGAAGGTTACGTTTCTAGATGCCATAACTAAGTGCTTCCTTGAACTGACGACAGAGAGCGCTATTTTAGATCTGGTTCTCAGTGGAACACAGGACCCAGTGAAGGTGTAACAGTGGCAGAGCCATCTGGTAATAGTGATCATAATGCAATCAATTTTGATATAATTACTGGAGGGAGAATGATAAATAAACATATTCCAGTGGCATTTAAGGGAGACTATGAGTTAGAAAGGACCTCAAAAGAGCAGTTCCGAGAAGTAAAAGTCTGCATGAGGCATGGAGATTATTTAAAAATATTATCTTGGAGGCCCAGATAAAGGCCTTGATTTTAAAAGTGACTTACTGTACATGCAGAAAATCCAGTTTTATATACATAAGTGGTGCTCTGAAAACCAATTAGGGGATTGTGCTGCTTGTAAAAGTACATGCAAAACCCCATTTCACATGTACTTTTACCCGCAATACCGAGAGGCATTGGGGGGGGGGGGGGGGGTAGGCACATGCGGAGTCAGGACGGGGAAAACATTTGTACGCATGCTTTCAATTTTCAAAATCATGCACATCGATGTGCATAGTAGCAGGTGTAACTGTGTGTGCGGTATGCATACATACATACAAGGGCAGCCTACACCTTTTCAAGGCAGACTTCTACATAAAAGTCTATTCTGAAATTTTGGGCAAAAGTCTGTTATAAAATCACTCTACAAGTGTGTTCCACAAGTTAAAAAAAAAAAGTTGGAAAGAAAAACTATACTTCTGCCAGCCTGGCTAAATGGTGCAGTGAAAGAGGAAATTAGGGCCATAAAAGCATCCTTTAAAAAATGGAAAGCAAGATCCTATGGAAGAAAGCAGAAAAAAAAGCACAAGCGTTGACACTTTAAACATAAAACATTAATTAGACAAGCCAAGAGAGCATGTAAGAAGAGACTTGCCAAAGAGGCAAAAACTGGGAGTGAGTTATCCTTTTAGATGATCTGGAAAAGGAAGTAAAATGTGAGGCGATCCGATCTACAGATGACACAGAGTTATTCAAAGTACTCACAACATGAACAGGATGTGAGGGATTGTATGACTGCAGAACTGGGCATGTAAATGGCAGACAACATTTTATGTGGGCAAGGGAAAAGTAATCCACATGGGGAAACAATCTTAACCATGTGTACACCTTGCTGGTTGCAACATTAGGAGTCACTACTCAGGAATAGGACCTCAGAGTACTTGTATACATTGAAATCTTCGGTTCAGTATGTATCAACGGATTAAGAAGCACATACAATGTTAGTAATTATTTGAAAAGAAAATGATAATAAAACAGAGTATCACGAGGCCTCTATCTGTCCATGGTACAACCACACCTTGGGTATTGTGCACAACTCTGGTCGCCCCATTTGAAGAGAGCTTTAGCTGAACTAGAAAAAATAAAGAGCCAGGGCAATCAAAATGAAAAAGGGGATGGAACAGCTCCCTTGTGAAGAAAGGTAAAACAGGTTAGGGCTGTTCAGTCTGGAGAAGAGACAACCGAGAGAGAATATAATTGAAATTTATAAAATCATGAGTGGGGTAGAACTGGTAAATAGGGAATGGTTATTTACCCTTTCAAATAATATTAGGACTAGGGAAAACTAACTGATAGCAGGTTGAAAACACATTTAAGAAAATGTTTTTAGTCAATGCACAATTACAGTGTGGAATTTGTTTCCAGCATAGCTGGGTTTAAAAAAGGTTTGAGCAAGTTTATGGAGGACATATCTGTTAACAACTGTCAGTCAGACAGGCTTAGGGAATGGCAGCTTTTAAACCGCCAGGAGCTGGGAGTGAAGGATAGTAAAAGGATCTCCCCTTTAGGATCTGTTGGTCACTTCTTCCAGTTGACACAGACTGGATGCTGGGCTCAATGGATCACTAGTGTGACCCAGCATGACTGTTCTTATGTTCTTTCTTTTTTTTTTGTGTCATCCAAATCCGTGAGTGCGGGTTTCTCACTGCATCAGCAGAACCCCTCAGTTCCAATAGTGACTGATCACTGATTCACGGTTGTTCATTATCCTCTATGCAATGTGCTACTATAGTATAACGAATAGCTTCTTTATTTACTACTGAATGTATTTTTGGTGAAATGTCAGATTGAATAGTTCTTTTCTTCTCTCTTTGTATTTATTTGATTTTTGGTCATGTTCTGCAGTGGACTACAAACTACATCATGACTCTTGCTTTATCAGCATGGCACAAGCAGGCTCATTGGGAAAGTGGGGACACAGTATAGCTGCACATTTCATAGTTTTCAGATGCTGTCACATTTACCTGCATTTTCTCTTTTTATTCCTTGATTTTGCTAGTCTATTTGCTTTTGTACTGAAATTGTCCTTTCTGTTTCTGAAAGTTCAATACTTTGTGCATTCAGTCGGGCACGGAAACAAACATCTTGGTCTAAAATCTGAACAGTTTTTAGAAGCCACTTCTAATTTCTTTGTGTCTCTAAATGATTAGTTCCCTGTCGTGGAAGCTTTCTGTGCCCTGCCTCAGTGACATCTGGATGCAGCCCCCACTCTGGTTGGGGTGCTGGAACAATGTTTATAGAGAGGGGGGGTGCTGAAAACACCTTCCACACAGCCTGTGGTCACACCAAATACATTCCTGGGCTGAACAGAGCAAAATGGATGCCCCCCCCCCCTCACACTTATACCTCCACCTGCCCATGTCCTGCATTACTCCATCCCAAGCTTCCACACTCACACTGCCCCCCCTCATCTTCCTGATCTGTCCTGACCTCAGGCCTTCTCGTTTCTGCTGGCAGTCCTTATTCCTCCTCCTCTTTAGACAGGCCCCTACTACTCCTTTCTCAGTACCCCCCTTTACGCCTCCTGCTCCTTCCTCTCGTTCCATCATCTCCCCCCGTTCTCTCTCCTTCTCCCTTTTGTTTTCCACCTACTGCCCAATCTTCACCCCTCTGGCTCTTTCAACCCCTCTCTCACCCCTCTCACCATGGCAGCAAGAGAAGACAGCAGTAGGAGCAAGTGTAGGGGGACGACGACAGTGAAAGATGCAGTGACATCTGCAGCACTCGGTTAAAATCAAGTCCAGGATCCTGGGCCCAAGTTTCGGCGAGACCTCTGTGGCCAGGACAGCCAGAGTGATCCGCCCCATGTTTTAGGGGAAGAGTGAAAGGCTACCAGGGGGCAGGCAGGAGAAAGCTGGCTGCTGAATGTTTTTCAGTAACTGAGCAAGCAAGGAGAATAAAGCCGCTGGGCTTGGAATCAAAGGAGCCGGCTGTGTGTGTGTGAAATCTTCATAATGCCCTCTCATAACAGGGGTATAACATTGTCTTTCATTCTTCCACCCCATGCCCGTCTACTTTAAAAGAGAAGCAAGGGAAGGGGGTAAGAAATAAGAAGGGGACAGAGACAGCAAACATGCATCCCTCTCACTGTCTCTTTGCTGCTGCTGCTATTGCTTCACTGTTTAGTTCGATCCCAGTCATGGGCTCTGCAGCATCTCCTACTTAACCCTATTTTTTTTTTTGGCATCACTGGGCTCTGGGAGTGAAAACCTAAACAGGATTTCCGTTCTTCCCCCTGACTGGCCACAAAGCTAAGGGGCTAGAATTGCCCTGAGCTTACCTTGCCGATCCTCTCAGTGGCAGGGGAAAGGCTCCTGTCTCTCCTCATCTGGTTTGGTTCTACCTGCTTCGTATTGGATTTTTCAACCTGGATCATTTGGAACCAAAACCGGAATTAGTGCATTCGAGGAAAAAACAAAACAAAAAACAGGAAGAGGGCAACCAAAGATGGAATAATACTAGACAATAAGTCTTGTGGCAAAATATGTCCTAAGGATGACGTCTCACCCCAGAGCACTTAAAAGTAATTGTTTAACAACATTTTTCTAAACTAAGCAGTTATCTGGTGAAAGATGGTCTGAAAAATCCCAGGTATCTGACCATGGCTGACGGTTTATTGGCTAGCAATCAGAGAAGGAATAACCACTCCAGAAATTGGTGAACAAATGACAGAGTACCTCTGGTGTATATTTAAAGCACAAATCATGCACAACTGAAGAGTGGGAGATTAAAAAAAAAAAAAAAAAAAAAAAAAAGTAGCCGGTACCTCCATAACAAAACACATGTATCTTTTAATACTGAAAAAAAAAGTGTAAACCGTGAAGAAATTAGATATTTTTAAGAACAAAAGGAACAAGGCCTATGAAAGAGACCAAAACACGAGGCTACAGAGCCAGGAAACAGGGAGGCTGACACTGAAAACTCTTCCAGCCAGAACTTCTGTTTTAAGGGTGCCAGAAAATATTTCCGTTCTTACATGTTTTCTTTGTTTTGGATGGTGTCCCTTCTCTGCTTTACTTATTGCTGGAAAATCAAGATATGAAAGGGGTCCCTGCCCTTCCCCTCCCTAGAAGTGGTTGCTCCTGCACCTTTTCAGGCTGCCTGGAGTAATTCTGTCTGGCAGTCAGTTAGTCTGAGTACTGCTGCCGCTGTTGTGCTGGAGCAGGGTAGAATTCAGATGAGCTGCGGTGTTCGAGGAGTCACACAGAGTGCACTGGCACCATGAGAGAACAGGAAGGAAGGAGGAAGGCAGAGAGAGGGCCAGAGCCGGGTCACGTACAATTGCAAGATCATTTAAGAGGAAACTGTACTCTCTGTGCGCTGTGCATTATATAGCGCCGAGGGAAGCCCAAGCTAACAAAACCTCACCACCACTCACACATTGATATTGCTACATAAGAAGAGCAGTTAGACTCTTCCACTGTATTTGGTGAGGAGTGGGGGGGGGGGGAAAGGGGTGCAAAGAGTTAGAAGGGGGACATTTTTATTTTCTCTTTTTTAAAGGGGACATACACGAACAGTCTGCACAGATTTTACATATTGTGCTTCTTACATTAGTACAAGTAAGAAATGGCAGGTTTCTTTTTTTTTATCTGCTGGGCAGTAGGGTGTTTTTTTTAGGTTACTTGTTTCTAAGACTCAGCATCTACCATCTTGCCTTCTTCCTTTGGTTAGTGTCGGGATGTGCACTATCCCAAAATGTCTCTCTCAGTGGCATCACAGTGCTGTTCCCTCTGCAGCCTGAGAGCTGCTGGACTCCTCAGAAAGCATTGTTGGTGCTAGTGCAGTAGTTCTCATCATGGAGGAGGTGGGGGCATATGAGAAAGTCCAAGCATGGGCTTAGGGTTGCCATCTAACCCAGGCCCAACTCTAAAAAGGATGTTGCAATTCTGCTTGCATCCAGGATCTTGTCATTTCCATTTGTCTAGAAAAAGTAATGTGGGCAGATGCTCAATATTTGTTTATTTGTTCAAAAGCAAGCTTCCAGGAATTCTCGCCCTACAAAGACTATGGCGATCTGAGTGCTTTCTGAGGTGAGGGCTCTACAAAGCAAAACACGTTAAAGCACCAAAGTACACCTTGAGCTGCAGGTGTTTCCCACAGGCATCCAGATGGTACTGATGATGAAGCAGATCCTGACTCTCTGAAGGATGGGGAAATCTATCTGAGGCTGGAACCCTATAGAACTATGTTGAGGTTCTTTCATAGAGATGAATTGCAAGCTCTGATTTCCCAGACGTTGAAGATGCTGGGAGTTCCTGGGGCAGATTCCATGTCTGAGCCAAAGAGAAGCCCATTTTGGTTTCTTTGTGTAAAGTCTCTTGTGTTTTCCCAGTTATGGAGAACATTCAAGAACTGATTGATCTTGAATAGGATATCCCGGAGATAATATTAAATGGGGTCGGACCTTGGAAGGCCTGTACCCCCTGGATCCAGTTGTGAGAGAGCGTCTACATTTTCCGAAAGAAGATGTACTTGTCTGTGCTGTCTCTAAATGGACGACCATCCCCGTGGAGGGAGAAGCGACCTTGAAGGATGTGCATGATAGAAAGATTGAGGCCATCCTTAAGCAAGCATTTGAAGCAGTGGCAATGACATTGCAGATAGCTTCCTGTTGTTCCCTGGCTGATGAATGCAAACTCTCCTCCACTATTCTCTGATAAGATGCATTCATCCTGCTATCAAAAAACAGCACAGATCCACCTTCATGCTTCACAGTAGGGATGGTGTACTTCTCTTCATAGGCCTTGTTGACTCCTCTCCAAACGTAGTATTTATGGTTGTAACCAAAAAGTTCAATTTTGATCTCAACACTCCAAATTATTTTGTTCCAGAAGTTTTGAGGATTTCTGGCAACTCTACCATGCAGCCCATTTTTGTTCAAGTATTTCCTTATTGTGCATACTGAAATACCCACTCCACTTTGACAGTTCTTTTGCTTTCCCCATGCTTCAGTAACCACCAAAATCAGTGCAGCCTTGGATGAAATGCACAAGTGTTTTCTAAAAGCTAATAAACTCATTCACTATTTATACACAGACACTAATTACAATCAAACAAGGCACAGGTGTGGATACCTACCCTTCACTGCCATCTCAACCTGTGCGTATCACCTTGAGTGTATATTATCAGCCCAAACATTCAAGGAAATACAAACTTTTGAACAGGACCCTTTTATTATTTCCTCTACTCCTATGGTTTATTTAATGATTGTGCTATGCTGTGATGCATAATAGTTTAATTTGAAACATATTAACAATAACAGACTTGTTTTATCTGATTACTCATGTTCTTTTAAAATGCTACACATCTTACAAATTCTGTCAGGGGTATGTAAACTTATGAGCAGAACTGTATTTTCCCTTATTAATAATAATTTATTGTCCATATGTACCACTGTTTACATTACATTACATTAAAATCATCCATAATAAAATCACAAACAAAATCATAAATATGAACATAAACTACACAGTGATCAATCCAATGGTATTCCATCTGAGGCAAATAGGATAAAAGCCCAAGGGTATAGCCTCCCTGTCAAAACACAAATATTGCAATAATAGTATAATGTTAAAGATATAGTAGCAGCATTAGCTAAATAAATGAATATCCTCACTCCCCTAACATATCTAGTCTGGTGTCACAAGATGAGTATAGTGAGCCCTTGGATTGCTGTTAAGTTTATCCGGCCTATCTTGTGCAAACACAAGATAGGCCTTAACAGGTAGCAGCTGATATGCCACAAGACTAGATCTTCTGCCTCACCAGCTACCCAGTCTCCCATTGGGTTGAGTCCACAGGTTCTGGTGACTGGCAGGGCTTTCCAGGCCGAGTACGAAGAAGGTAGACATACACAAGGTAGGTGGTTGGCCTGAGTTTGGGGCAGGCATAGAGCAAAGCGAAGTCAAGGTCCAAGCTGAGGTCAAGGCAATGAGATATCAGGCCTGGGGGAGAAGACAACAGAACAGACAGAAGAGGGCAAGGCTGAAACAAGGCAGGAACATACAGGACCCAAACCAGAAACAAGGCAAGAACACGCTGTAGTAACTAGCACTGCAGAATGAGCAGGAGACCTATTACGAAGGCACTGGAAGGTGGCTCTTATCTTCCCTTTATACTAGACAGGATGTGATGTCATCTGTGCATGTTGCGGGAAGTCCTGCCAGCAGGGTTTATAAAAAGGGCACAGGCACTGCCGGAAGTTCAGCCATTTCCTGGGATGCAGCACAATGCCGGAGGTGGTTCAGACTAGAGGCGAGGGGCGTTACATCTGGTCATTGCAGTGACAGTCTTGGGCCAGGAACTTTGCAGCAGGATTTCTTCCAGAACCCTCCAATTACGGGCCCTGAATAAGGCCCCACAGCAAAACAACAAGGAGAATGAACTTTAGGCTGACTTGGTGGCTCAAAGCTGCAGCACAATGGTAACGGGGATGTGTGTTTAGATCCCTTAACCCCTTTCATTTGGGTTAACTGGGCTTGGGTATGCCATGGCCGTGGTGTGCTCTGGCCTGTGGAGAGAGGAAAGATGGCTTCTGTTACCGTGGTGAGTCCTGCTAGTCAATGAGTGGTGCTGAATGTGTGCCCTCAGCGGAGGTGCCTCTCCAGCCTGAGGGCCTCTTATGACAGCCCCAGGCATGCTGTCTGTGGAGAAGGAAATAATGACTAATGCTGGAGAAAAATACCCCCCCCCCCCCCCAAAATAAATAAATAAATAAAAGAATTAATAAATTTTGAGAAATCAGACTAACACCCTCAGAGAACTGATAGGAAAGGGAGAGAATGGAGGGACAACTGTTCCTTACAGATGCAAAATTAAAGACTCAAGACAACCATCCTACTGAGTAAGGAAGGATAATGTGAAACAAAGTTTCTGAAATCAAAAGGCCTTAAAAAACTGAAACTCAAACAGCAATTTCACAAAAATTAGTAAATTGCAGGAGGTTTAAAGTCAATTAGTTCTCTTTTATGGATGTTATTCTGCCCCTAGAGAGACTGAATTGCTGCTATAGACTTTTAAGCCTGACATCCTTTGGGGCAAAGAGGCTCTCTACAGGGGACCAAAGACCTGTGAGCACCAGTGATGGATCCTGCTGCGAGAGACAGTGAGGGCAGAGAAGATATCCAGATTAAGATTTAAAGCATTTTTTGGAACTAAAGAGTAGTGGGGAGGTTTCTGGATTCCCCTTTCCCACTGGGATTTCAGCGCAGGATTAATAGCCTGATCCCTAGATTTTTCTACAAGAGAAGTCACTTAAAAATACAGCCGAGGATTAAAGTGCAGCATAACCAAAGGAAGGAAGGACAAGAGAAGGAGATCCCAGCCGGATCTCCCCCTAAGGAATCAGGACATGGGAAAGAAGATCTCGAAATGTAGGATTTTTGCAGTTAATTGGGACCCCTCTCACTAGGATTCCACGGGGCGGCCGCTGGGAGAGTAAGCGCATTTAAAATCAGCATGGGCTCTACCCAGAGGTCTGTAATAAGGACACCTACCTACACCAAGAGAATCCTGTAACTACAGTCAGATGTACACTCATCATTTTGGACAAATTGACTTTATTAATCAGTAAACTTTATTTTAATACCCAGTCCTACAGCCTCATGAGAAGCTCTTAAAGTACATCACACACACTGGCAACCTTCTTTCATCGTCTGGGCCATAAGCAAGCCCTTCCCCACACAAAGAGAGTCCCCCCCCCCAGGGATTAAGAGGCGATTTGGGAGTGAATGGTTAGCCGGAGCAGCCTAGGAAGATATAAATAAGATTGTGTGCCCTTGGGATTTAAAACACCCAACTAAGGGTTACACATAGAGAGATAATGAGAAAAAAAATCACCAAAAGGTCATCTTTGCAAGCACCAATATGATAAAGAGCTAAGAAACACTTAACATGGGCTTGGGAAGAAGAAATTTTCAACCAGCCTAATTTTGTTATATGACAGTGTAACATCTCTAATAGATTAGGGTTTTCTCAGCCCAGTCCTGGAGACTCACCTAAGCAGTTGGGTTTTCAGGATAGCCACAAAGGAATGTGGAATCAGATTGCCCCCAGGACTACTAAAGGGGATGCTAGGAATTAAGGGAGTTGTTCTAAGCAACCAGATGGCTGGAAGCCAAGCAGCGAGGAACTTGTATCATGAAATCTGTAAACCTCCAGGACATCTCGGTAGTCGTTTGCAATCTTCTGCAGCTACAGCAGCTTCGTCAATTGTGCCCTTTTATTGAAAAGGAGAAATTACTACTTACTGATAACTTCCTTTCCTCTAATGAAAGCAGGACAATCCCCATAAATGGTTTATGCACCTCTAGGTGGCATCATTAAAAATATGTTGAAATCTTCTGCTCAGTGTGCAGCAGCAGCAGCAGCAGCCAAGAAAGCAAATAGAATGCTAGGGATTATTAGGAAAGAAATGGAGAATAAAACAGAGAATATCAAAATGCCTCTGTATCGCTCCATGGTGTGACTTTATCTTGAGTATTGTGTTCAGTTCTCGTCACCACATCTCAAAAAAGATATAGCAGAATTAGAAAAGGTACAGAGAAGGGCGACGGAGATGATAAAGGGAATGAACAAGTCCTCTATGAAGAAAGGCTAAAGAGGTTAGGGCTCTTCAGCTTGGAGAAGAGAAGGCTGAGGAGAGATATGATAGAGGTCTATAAAGTAATGAGTGGAATGGAATGAATAAACATTAATTAGTTGTTTACTCTTTCAAAAAGTACAAAGACCAGGGGATACACAATGAACTTTCTAGGTAATCCATTTAAAACTAATAAGAGAAAATATTTTTTTACTCAATGCATAATTAAGCTCTGGAATTTGTTGCCAGAGGATAAGGTGAAAGCTATTAGTGTAGCTGCTTTTAATAAAGGATTGGACAAGTTCCTGGAGGAAAAATCCATTAACAATTATTAAGGTAGAGTTGTAGAAATCCATTGTTTATCCCTGGGATAAGCAGCTTGGAATCTATCTACCTCATGTGATCCTGCTAGGTGCTTGTGACCTGGCTTAACCACTGTTGGAAACAGGATACTGGGCTTGATGGACCCTTGGTCTGACCCAGTATGGCAAGACTTATGTTCTTATGTACCAGCAGATAGAGACAGAGTAAAAGCTGATGTTACGGATATATAGCCCTGCCTGGACATCAGCCTGCCAGTATTCTCTGGAAAAGCCAAACTGTGGACAAACTGATTATATTTGAACATGATTATTAACAATCACCACTTATGCTTCCAACCAATAGGGAACACTGACCTCAGCAAAACAATGAACATTTACTAAACTGAGGGGCTGGTTAAGTCCTCTAACAAAAGCAGGACAACACTCTGCATCGTCCGTACCTAAAGGGCGAAACAAGGCAAAATCGGCAGCTGAGGGCAGGTCAGGGATTGGTCTGCCTTCATTAGAGGAAAGGAAAATATCAGGTAGGTAGTAATTTCTCCTTCCTCTGCACTCAGGCAGGCCAATCCCCACAAGTGGGATGTACCAAAGGTACTCCCGCACAGGACGGGAGGCTGCCCGCATTCCAGACAACACTGCCCATGCGAAAGCGGCTTCCTCCAGAGCCCAAACATCCAAGCGGTAATGCTCGGAATAGGCGTGTAAGAGACCACATTACCACATGGCAATTCTCGACAGGAGACAATAATCAAATCTCCACTCGTGATACCACCTGAGCCCTCGTGGAATGCGGTCTATTCTAATTTGGCAAAGGAATCTCAGCATCCACATAGACGGCCATGATAACTTCCTCAACCAATGGGCTATGGTTGCCCATGCTGCTGGCTCATCAAGTTTACTGCCACCATGGAGCACAAATAGGCAATCACAATTCTGGCCAGATTTAGTAGCCTCTTAGTACCGCAGCAAATGTCACTTGACATCTAAAGAACACAAAAGATTCTCCAAAACCACTTTTGGCAAAATGAAGGCACAGTCCAAAGCTGTACTGCCCCTGGAGTCTTCCGCAGAAAAGGCTCATGGCAAGAAGAAGTCTGCAGCTTAGAAACATGACGTGCAGAACAGATTGCCACTAAGAAAAAAACTGTCTGCAAGATAAGCAATCGCAAGGAGAGGCCATGCAACAGCCAAAAAGTCGAACCTGCCAAGAAAATGCAGACCCAGATTAAGATCTCATAGAGGGATCGGCAGACGCAAGGGAAGATGAAGATGCTTTACTCCCTTCAAGCATCCGGGCCACATCTGGATGGACACCAATGACTTGCCCCCTCTAACAAAGTAGAATTTCCACATGAACCGTTAAGGTATACAAGGTCAAAACTTTATACAATGCTTCCTTTCAAAATTCCAAAATTAATGGAATTTCCACTTCAAGAGGCTGAGAACCTCGCTTCTCACACCAGATCTCAAAAACTCTCCAAACACTATCACAGGATGGTAGTCCTCACGAAACCCGCTCACCACCCCACATGGTTGGGTTTCTCCTATGGTTGTTATTTTTTTTTTTCGTAATTCTATGTTACGAGACTGAAGAGGGACTCCGTATGGATAGTGGCATGCTGGGCATGCTCAGTGTGCCAGTATAAGTTTTCCGTGCCGGGCTCCATCCAGCGATGTCACTCATATGTAAGGACTAACATCCTGCTGCCTAGGAGAACACCTGTTACAAGTAAGCAACTCTGCTTTACTGTGTGGAATTTTCAGTTACCCTTCCTAGGGGCAACTTGTTGTGGTTGTCCCATGGTTCAGATTTTGTTGAAGTGGTAAGGCCTCTGTGGGTCTCAAAATGAGACTTGGGATAGATATGGAGTCAGAGAGCCTTCCTTTATTTCTCAAGAACTATTTTAAAGAACATTTCCTTTCCTAAGCTGGGAGTTTTTCTACCCTCCTGGATTCATGTATTTTTTCCCTTTTTTTCTGTAAAAGCATTTTGTTATTTTTCTTGGGTTCCCATTAACTAGGGTTTCAGTTCTTTGTTCTGATACCAACAAAGCATAGGGAACGGTTGCTTCACTAAGAAAAAAAATCCCGAGGATTGTCTGTATCCAGAGAAGGAATGACTTACAGCTATCCAGAGGAGGAGAGAGGAGAGAAAGGAGTTGGAATTGACCCCCAACAGGGCCCATGAACATCTACTGAAGATCTTAGGAGAAGAGGAGTACAAACGGTATTAATCTGATACTATGAGGGGAAAGGGAGTACGTGTCTGAAACTACTAGGAAGGTAGGAGATATGAGACTTGGCATTTGGACACAAATCTAAATTGGATTTTACTTGCCAATGGGAGGGAGTTTCCAAACTTGTCCTAAACCATGGGGAAGGGAAGAAGAGAATGCTGGCTTTACCATCTTAAAGTTGAACAAGACTAAGAAGTCACAGATTTTATTAAGCAGCTCATTTGTAACAGCTATAAGTGAACTGAACAGCTGTAAAGAATATTGCATCATTTACATCTCAGTAAGCGTAATGTTGGAAACCAAGTCAGCTTCCAGTGTGTTTTTACTGCATAGTGCTCTATTGCTCCTCTGTGCTGTTATCATCATTGCCATATACATGAACTTTGAGCTGAGGCTTAAGTGTTTGCAATGCTGAGTTGAAAGTTTCAGTGTCTTGAAAGTTATCTTTCCTCTCACTCAGGGAATCCCAGATTTTACTGAAGTAGATCATAAAGGGAAGTTTACCGTCAGTGACTGTGATTTGAGATATGTAGCCCAAGGGTTACACTAAGAATCATGACTGTGTGTATGGGGGGGGGGGGAGGGGATTCATTCACGCATCTCCATAATTTATGCTATAACTATGTTCATAAGTTGCGCCAGTTTTCAAAGCAGACTTACGCATATAAATCCGCATTGAAAATCATCCCACCAAATTTACCCCACACAAGTTACACCTATTTGGTGAGCACAAAATTTTCCTAAAAGTTTTACACAGATGAGGTTGAATTTTCCAAAGTCCAAGCCCCACCCCCAACACCAACCCCAGGAATGTCTCCGCTCAATGGTAGGTAACCTTACACAAGAAGATGTCAAATGCACATAGGCAATTTTGTTAAAAGCCACTTCTGCACATAAAATACTAATTTACCTGCAAAAATCCCTTTGAAATGTACTCCCCTAATCTTAAGAGAGCTCCTGCAGTTGCTGGTGGAGTTCAGTTAGAAGTTCAAGGCATTATCACTTATTTTCAGATGCCTCCATTCATCTATGCTGATTTACTTGGCTGATTTACAATCATGGAATAGCCTGGGGAGGACCCTTAGGTCATCACAGCAGGCCTTACTAGTTGTTATATCTTTGATGGCCACAAGATTGTCAATTATAAAGCAAACAGTGCATTTAGTTGCTTCGCACCATTGCTTTGGAACAAGGTCTATTTTAAACCGAGTTACTTAGAAGATAAAGGCATGATTATAGGTGCAAGCATTTGAGGCACAAAGCAAGGGTTTGGACAACACAGATATAATACTCTGAGGGTGGGTGGGTGGGTTGAGAACTGAAGTCCTCTTGTACAGGGGGGTCATAGTTGTTAAACTACTTTGCTTTAAGTTATTCGTTTTAACTGTTTCGTATTTTAATGTATGTTTT
The DNA here is from genome assembly GCF_901001135.1 of Rhinatrema bivittatum. NCBI lineage: Eukaryota > Metazoa > Chordata > Amphibia > Gymnophiona > Rhinatrematidae > Rhinatrema > Rhinatrema bivittatum. The sequence goes on along the minus strand of NC_042616.1, from coordinate 412,125,020 downwards.
TATTTTATTGCTCCTCACTTTGATGCTTTTTTGAGAAATGCAAATCATTAGATTACATAAAGGTACTTTGCACGTTCCTTCCTTAAAAATTGCTCATCTCTCTGCCACCAGGGAACGAGCACTGTCCATTGCTGGCCCTACTTGCTGGAATTCCATGCCCATGAAGCTCCGCATTGAATCCTGCCCAAGCAATTTCAGAAAGCAATTAAAAACCTGGCTGTTTCACCAGGCCTACCCAGATTAGCTTTTCTGCATCCTCTTCCCTACCCTCTTGGTCCTGCTCTCCTAGCCCCTCTCCCCCCCTTTTTTGATTTTCTCTGTTCCACCCACCTCTACGAGGCTGTCCCTCATCATATCCATCCAGAATTTTCTCAGCTGAATCTTTCAAGTCATTTGGAACTTCTAATATTTGAGCTACATAACTTCGTCTGTTAATGTCACCTGTCTTCTTTAGTTATTTTATGTAATGTCATCTTTAGTTAGTTTATGTAATGTCGCCTTATGTAATGTTACCTTATGTACTGTTGCATTGTAATGTTGCCTCACGTAATGTTGCTCCCTGATTATCCCTTCCGATGTAAGGTTTCTTTATACACTGTTGCTTCCGGCAAATTTGATTATATGTACAGCCGTCGTAAGCTTTGTTGATTACTGTAACTGTTTTTCTTTTTAAGCCTGTTCATTTAACCTATGGTTGAATTCTGCTACGTTAACTCAGTTTTTTAGATCTGTATCTTCTTAGACTGTCTTTGGTTATTGTTATCCTGTTTTTTCCCCTTCCCTTGTTACACTGTATTTTCCACACCTTTTGTTAAAATGTGAACTGGCATGATGTTTCTGACAAATGCCGGTATATAAAAGCAGTTAAATAAATAAATAAATAAGTTAAATAAATAAAACAAAATGAGAATAATGTGACTTAAAGATTAGCAGACATTATAGTGGATGTAGGCCCTGTTTAATCTGTTAGGTACCGAGAAAGCTCTGTGTGGTTTCCAAGCAGAAAGGATATATATATATGCTTCCAGGTTCCAGCCTGACAAGTGGGGAGAGGGAGGAGAAAGGAGAGGGTGGGGGACAGGATGATAGCGAGCTGCATCTCATGTGTCACCCTATCACTTGCTTTCTCTGCCTCACCTGTTCAGATTTTCCCACTGGTTTTAGCATACTCTCCCGGTTCCTCCATTCAGCTGGTGAGCTCTTAGTTGGCTTCTTGCTGCCTTAGGAAAGTTTAATGTGCCCGATATTCAGGCCTATCCTGTAAAGTGCGGCCGCGTTTACCCTGCTCCTAAGCCGTTTTTAACTTCGTTTTCGGCCGCGTTAGCCCTTCCTGCGATCCCAAATCCCCTTTAACCTACTCCTACCGCGTCCTAAATTCCCTGGGCAACCCCTTCCGCCCGCGGCATGTATATTGCATGCAAACGAGCGAATTAGCGCGATATTGCATGCAAACGAGCGAATTAGCTATTCACCTGCAATCCCGTAACCCGCGCCCCGACTATCGCTACCTTTCCCTGCCATTTTGTCGCGCGTTTAACCTGGAAACTTACCGCCTACCCTGACCCAGGCGGTAGAGGCATGGGTAAGGGTAGGTGGAAAGCTTTCCCCCAGCCCCCGCTCGCCTGCCCCGGCCGCGATCATGGGTGCCGGTCTCCGTGGCAGCCCCAGTCCTCTCCCCTGCTCCCGAAGCCAAAAAAAAAAAAGTGTAAAAAACGTTGCAGCCCCCCTCCGATGTCCGGACCGGGGCTGCCACGGAGACTGCAACGGCAAAGCGACATTTCAGTGTCCCCCCTCCTCTCTGAGCAGGGCGCGAAAAGCCGCCTTGCTCCGGGAGGAGGGGGGACACTGACAGCGGCGAAGCAACGGCGAAGAAAGCGGCAAAGCGACATTTCAGTGTCCCCCCTCCTCTCGGAGCAGGGCGCGAAAAGCCGCCTTGCTCCGAGAGGAGGGGGGACACTGACAGCGGCGAAGCAACGACGAAGAAAGCAGCGAAGCGACTTTTCAGTGTCCCCCCTCCTCTCGGAGCAGGGCGCGAAAAGCCGCCTTGCTCCGGGAGGAGGGGGGACACTAGCAACGATGAAGCAACTTACTTTTCTGAAGCCATCATCAGGAACACATGCGATCGTAGCTCCTCCCGATGAAGACAAAGATGGCCGCCTGCACGGGGAAAGCGTGCAATTGGCCGCTCAAGACGTGATGTCATGACGTCACGTCTTCAGCGGCCAATTGTACGCTTTCCCCGTGCAGGCGGCCATCTTGTTGGGAGGAGCTACGGGAGCCAGATCGTGTTCCGGCTGATGGCTGCAAAAAAGATAAGTTTTGCCGGCGTCCAAAAGCGACTTACTTTTGGGATCTTGACAGATCCCAAAAGTAAGTCGCTTTTGAAAAAAAACAAAATTTGCTCCCCTTTTTTTTTTTGCTTCGCCGCTGTCACCTCTTCTCCCCCCTCCCGGAGCAGGGCGCGAAAGCAGCCTTGCTCCGGGAGGAGGGAGAACAGACTGACAGCGGTCAGGTCGAGTCCGGTCGGGTCCGGGCTGGGGGAAAGCTTCGCCGCTGTCATCTCTCTCCCCTCCTCCCGAAGCAGGCCTTGCTCCGGGAGGTGGGGAGAAGCGCTGTCGGGTCAGATCAGATGGAAAAGTAAGTTGCTTCGCCACTGTCATCTCTCTCTCCACCTCCCAGAGCAAGGCCTGCTTCGGGAGGAGAGGAGAGAGATGACAGCGGCGAAGCAACTTATTTTTGCATCCGATCGGACCAGACTTCCTGGTATCTGTCATTTCAAATGACATTTGAAATGACAGATACCAGCGTGGCGTGAAGCCTTAGGCCCGCACACCCAGGATCCTGTATAGGCGCTCTATCCAGTAAAATGGGTTGCGCGGGCCTAAGGCTTTTCGGACGCGGCTTACATTTACATATAATTAGGCTTCAGGATCGAGCGGTAGGTGAGCTGCACTGTGCGGGCGGTAACCGCGGGTGCCGTAGGCACTAACGCAGCTCTTCCTACCGCTCGGTACTGGATCACCCTGATTGAAAGTGCATTCAGCATTCGATAGCCAGTTAATTTGGCCTTATTCGGCTATCTAGCGGTCTGCTGAAAATCAGCAGCCTCTAAAGAGCTAGATAAGTCACTTATC